>NC_132916.1:48682804-49355304 GCF_047675955.1 Chlorocebus sabaeus | reverse complement strand
CTCCTAAGAGGAAGCAAAGGGAATTAAGGGAAAGAACATTAGGAAATTGAGGTCCAGGAAATAAAAGGGGAAGAAGCAAAGGCCATTGTAAGGTCTTTGCCCTTTATTCTGAGTGAACTGAGGAACTACTGGAGAACTTCAAAGGAAGGAGTGTCATGATACACCATGATTGAGAGAACCACTCTGATTACTAGGTTGAGAATGGAGTGAAGCCAGTCCAGGGCCAAGGCAGGGAGACCTGCTAGGAGACTCCTGCGGTAATGCACATTGAAGATAAAGAAGGCTGGGAGCAAGGCAATACCAGCAGAGGTGGTAGGAAGCTGTGCCATCCTGGATACATTTTGAAAGTAGAACTGGCATGACAGACTGGAAATGGGGTACAATGGGGGGAAACAAAGCTAAACCATGGAGGATAGGTTTTGGGCTTCTGCATTTGAAATGGAGTTGTCATGAACTGAAATCAGGATGAATTTAGGAGGACTAGGGACATTTTGGAGGAGGTGAATGTTAGACATGGTGAGTTCAAGATATTTATTAGACACTCATGCAGACACATCATGTAGGCAGTCTGAAGTTGAGAAGCGAGGTCCAGGCAGGAAAAATAAATTTTGGAGTTGTAAGCACATGGATCCAATTCAAAACCATGAGTCATGAGATGGTGAACAGAGCTAGCGTAGATAGAAAGAAGAAGCAGGCCAAGGACGGATCCCTGGGGCAAGCCAGCAGCTAGCAAAGGAGCCTGAGAAGGAGAACTGTTCAGTATCCTGAAAACCAAGTGAACAAAGTGCTCTGAGGAGCAGATAGTGGGCAACCCTGCCACGACATACTAACAGGTCAATGAAGATGAGCACTAAGAATATAGCACTGGACTTGGTACTTTGAGAGAGAGAAAGGGAGGTGGAAAGGAGTACAGAGAGGAAGGGGAGGGCACAAAGAAAGAGGGAATAAGAAAGCGACCACGTGCAAGTGAGTGCTGACTTTCTCTTTTTCCAAATCTAATGGAATCCAAATTCAAGCTATTATATGGGACCATTATGTTTGAAACATACATAACAAGTCCCATTACATTAAACCAAAACATTTATTTTCCCTCAGTTTGGGAGAAGGGATAAAAAGAAAAAATAAAAATCTGAGATGGTCTTAATCCCAGCACTTTGGGAGGCCGAGGTGGGTGGAGCAAGAGGTCAAGAGATTGAGACCATCCTGGCCAACATGGTGAAACCCCATCCCTACTAAAAATACAAAAATTAGCTGGGCATGGTGGCGGGCGCCTGTAGTCCCAGCTACTCCGGAGACTGGGGTGGGAGAATGGTGTGCACCCAGGAGGAGGAGTTTGCAGTGAGCCAAGATTGTGCCACTGCACTCCAGTCTGGTGACAGAGCAAGACTCCGTCTCAAAAAAAAACCAAAAAACAAAAAACCCTGAGAAGGACAGGACAGAAGCCAGTTCTACAGAGGCAGGTGTAGGACACCATCTGAGAGGAGAGGGGACTGAGAGGAGAGGATACCCCTTGAGGTGGGTCTCAGGATATCATTTGAGGGGAGAGGGTACTGAGAGAAGAGGATACTGAGAAGAGAAGATACCCCTGTGATGGGTCTCGGAATCATCTCAGGGGAGAGGTTACTGAGTCCCTTATGATGGGTTAAGAGTCGAAGAACACTGGCACCAAGTTCTTTCTCTTCCTGAGGCCAGATGTCACAATAAGGTAGGTTTTGTATTTTCATATGTTGTGAATTCCTGGGTCATTGAAAACAAGCATATTTAATAGTAAGTACCCCAAACGTGGGATGAATAATTTTCTACTGTTGCTCTCCATTAGCAAAGGTCGTACAAAGTTCTATTTGTGTCTAATTGAAAGATTTGAGATAGTAAGTGATAACCTGGCAGTGCTTGATAGAACCGATCTATTTTCCCATTACTTAATGAAAGGAGTCGCCAACCCCATAACCAAATGAATTTAATTCAAGGTGGCAAATATATTGTGACTTTAATTCTTTTCAAAAGTATGTCTGAATCTCTTTTCAGATGTATGTTTTATGATAGTTTACTGTTACTCAATTCACCCTGTTGTTTTTTTTTTTGTTTTTTTGTTTTGTGTTTTCAGTATAAGATTTGCTTTGCAAATGTATAAAGTTGCTCACTGCTGAGTATGGGGCTTTCCTACCCTGTGGATGCCACAGTGACTTCTGTAAAGGAGGGGCCAGCGCCTTGGTGTCTTCTCCTACATGTAGGAGGAACTATAAAGTGCACATGTTATGCACTGCACGATGTAATCGCATGTCTTCTGACCGATGAATAGCACTCTCATATTTTCTACATGCAGGTTTTTTTGAAAATTGTAAAAATTCAAAAACATTTGTAACAATATTTCAAACACTTTCCGAATGTGTATTCTTATTTCTACATGTTCTCTAAATTGTCATGTGAAAATTACAAGTCCTAATCTCAGAATATACTTCCTGCTTTGAAGGCTACTGTTGTTGAGAATGGGCTACGAGAGCCTGGTGGAACATCTTAGAAATGAATGAAGCCACACCAGATACACAGTAGGCCAACAGTAAACAGGTATTTTCCTTTCCAGTAATGCCCTTCATATAGTGGGTAAAATATGAGCAAATGATGAGTGCTGAAAGGGATCAGCATTTTCCATGCCAAAATATGCCACTTTGCCATAAGAGGTGTTTTTTTCGTTGTTTTGTTTTGTTTTTTTCGAGACAGGGTCTTGCTCTGTCACCCAGGCTGGAGTGCAGTGGGACGAACGCCTCCTAAGCTCAAGTCACCCTCCCACCTCGTCTCTTAAGTAGTGGGACTACAGGCATGCACTACCATGTGTGGCTAATTTTTAAAAATTATTATTTTTAGTAGAAGCGAAGTATTGCTATGTTGCCTGGGCTGGTCTTAAGCTCCTGGGTTCAAGCAGTCCTCCTGCCTCAGCCTCCAAAAGTGCTGGAATTACAGGCATGAGCCACCCTACCCAGCACATAAGAGTTATTTTGAGCTGAAGGCATTTGAGTTCCTGAAATCCTTTATCTGACTAAAAGCAGAGGTTCCCAAAAGAACTCAGCTGTCAGAAATTCCTCCCACTGGGAGCAACTCTTTCTTCTCTTCTAGACATTGTCACAAACTGTCATATCTCCCATCTATTCTCCTAAGGGCCCATTTATATTTAAAAAAAAAAAAAAAGGAAGAAGTCATTTGCTCTCTCAATATTGCCTTTTCTCCACCTCTCTTTCCTGTAGTAAAATGATACAGAAAATCAAATCTCATCACTCCTTGGGGTATTCATTTCTTTCCATGACACCCTTGTACAAGTAAAATTTAAAATAAGTAACTTTGTAAGCTTTTTCTCCTGTTAATCTGTCTGCTATATGTTTAATTCACAGGCTCTTAGGCACTTCACCTAAGAGGGTAGAAAAAAAGTTTTTCCTCCCATCCAATGCTTATGAGAGCCTTCCTATCATTTAAAATAAACTTTACAGGTAGTGCAGGTATCTTGTAACTTCCTGTTGGAACCCTGGGATATCTAAAGAGGAATAACAGGAGCCAAGGTCTATACTTCTTTCCAGGGCTGACCTAACCCTTCAGTAAGAAAAAACATCTTTTCATGATGTCTTTATGTACAAATGAGTCTATTTTGGAAAACAAAATGTTGGAAAATATTTATAGACAATGAACTATTAGCTCTTTGCTCATTCATGTGCAAGGGAGAAAAATCAGTGAAAAACTACAAATATCCAACCATCAGAGACTTTAAAACAGAGATGTGAAGAGATCTCCTCCCACTACCCCCATCCCAAATTGGCTTTTTCTTTTGAATGAATCAGTTCTGCTTCCGTGAATATGCTTGGGAGATGGTTAAATGAATAAAACATATCCATGTAAACAAGTAATTATAATACTCATGAGGCAATAAAAAGCTTTCTTTTTTTAGGTACTCATTGAAATTAGTCCTTTCAGCCAACATCTAAAGGATACAAATCCTACTTTCTGGAAACAAGCACGCAGATCCTATGACTTATTTATTTTAAAATCCTGAGATTACTGGGTATGGACTAACACCAAGTAGAATAACATATTTGAACTATTCCATATTTGAACTGACTTTTCCTAGCAGCTGGTGATAAAATTCTATACTGGTTCTAAGAATTACATGTCATATGACTTTTACAGATCTCTTTAATCTTGAATCAGTTCTGCTTCCATGATCCTTGACAAGACGC
Organism: Chlorocebus sabaeus; assembly: GCF_047675955.1. Classification (NCBI taxonomy): domain Eukaryota; kingdom Metazoa; phylum Chordata; class Mammalia; order Primates; family Cercopithecidae; genus Chlorocebus; species Chlorocebus sabaeus. The sequence continues at coordinate 49,351,084 of NC_132916.1, read as the reverse complement.
TCTTGCTATTAATGGACAAAAGAAACATCTAATTATAAGAAAAATGTATTTCCAAGGAGTTGAAGAGTTTTCTATATTTTAGATATATGTCAGGGAAACTGTAATTTGTATAAGATACAAATAACCGTAAGTAAGTTTGGAGATGAGGTGTAACATATACATACATTTTTTGTGTGTGGTACATGGTCTGGCTAGAGCAAAGTGCTAGATTTTTGCCTTTTGAGAAAGAAGCAATATGTTGGTGACTAAGGGTATTCTTGGAGATTTGTGGTTTTATTCTGGGAACTTCACTTCCTCTGCATCAAAATGCATCACTTATAAACGATTCACACTGTGAGAAACTGCTTAAAATTCATCTTTCCTTGAGGACCCAAAGCTTCCTTTTAGCCATTTCAAATTCATTAAAATATTCTCCTGCCTTCCCTGGTACATTAACAATGCTTCTCAATTTAATGCATATATTTTAAATCGTTACACTTTATTGCTTAAATATTCAATGAAAAATAGGATGACAGATGCGAATATCCACATTTTGAGGTCATCTTTTACATGTTCTTAACTGCATAGTAACTCAGTAAATTTTTTCTTGTTTTGCTTTTTTCTTTTAGTTATATATATATATTTATATATAAAAATATATACAATTTATATACCTATATATATATATATATTTAAAGAGACAGGGATTTTGCTTAGCCTGGGTTTGAGCTCTGGAGCTCAAGTGATCCCACTACCTCAGCACCTTGATTAGTTGGGACTATAAGCACTCACCACCACGATCAGCTTAACTCAGTAAGTTGAAGAAGTAACTAGGTTTACGGTGTTGTTGGGGACATTTCGCGACAGCAGTAATGGTGAACCTCTGCCTGCATGGAGAGCATGCCAGCTGATCAATGACTGAGGCAGATGCCCTCTTTTCTGCACTTGCCTCTTCAAACCATGAAAATTCAACACAGAGATGGCTAGAGTAGCTTAAGGACAAATCCACTGATGGCTCATTTTTTTCAACAGTTTTATTAGATATTTTCTTAAAGTAGATATTGTGCTAATATGATTGGGAGATGGTGAGATGAATAAAACATATTCATGTAAGCAACTAATTATAATGTTCATGAGGCAATAAAATGCTTTCTTTTTTGGGGTACTCATTGCAATTAGCCCTTTCAGCTAGCATTGAAGAATACAGATTATGCGTTCTGGAAAGAAGCATGCAGATCCTGTGACTTTTATTTATTTTAAAGTCCTGAGATGACTGAATATGGATGAACACCAAGAGGAATAACATATTTGAACTGACTTTTGTTTGAGCTGGTGATAAAACTCTGTATTGATTTAAGAATCACATGTCATGTGATGTTTATAGAATTTTTCTTCTTGAAAACAGAACAAAAACAGCAAGCTGTTGATAAATGAACATCCTCTACCTGCAATTTGACATGTCACAAGGATTATTCTTAAAGATCTCCAGTCCCATTCATATTCCCAGACTTAGACCCTGCCCACATATGAAATGAACTGTACAATTAAATTCTGCCCCTTTAAAGCGTCTTTGATAGTATAGAAAATAAAGCAAAACCATTATTTAAAACTTTGCACACTGACTGCTTGTGCGTACGAAGTACCTATAGAATGGTAATTGAAATCTCGAGGTATGAAGTCAAACCTTCTGATTTCAAATCCCAACTCCAACACTTCCAAGTTGTATGAGTTGGAGAATGTTGTGGAACTAGTCTGTCAATCAGTTTCATCATCTGTAAAATCAAAATGTTACCTTCCTTGTGAGTGTGTTATGATTATTGTAGGTTTTATTTATTTATTTTTTTTGAGACAGAGTGTCACTCTGTCACCCAGGCTGGAGTGTAAAGGCATGATCTCGGCTCACTGCAACTTCCGCCTCCTGGGTTCAAGTGATTCTCCTGCCTTAGCCTCCCAAGTAGCTGGAATTACAGGTGCCCACCAGCTAATTTTTGTATTTTCAGTAGAGATGGGGTTTCACCATGTTGATCAGGCTGGTCTTCAACTCCTGACCTCAGGTCATCCGCCCACCTCGGGCTCCCAGAATGCTGGGATTACAAGTGTAAGCCACCATGCCCCCACTGTTGTACTTATTAAATAACATGTTTGGAATATTTTTTTTTTTTTTTTTTAAAGACAGGGTCTTACTTTGTCCAGCCCAGACTAGAGTGCGATGATGCAATCATAGCTCACTGCAACCTCAAACTCCTGGGCTCAAGCAATCCTCCCACCTCAGCCTCCCAAGCAGCTGGGAATATAGGCATGCATCACCATGCCCAATTTATTTATTTCTATTTTTTGTAGAAGCAGGGTTTTGCTATGTTGTCTGGGCTGGTCTTGAACTCCTGCGCTCAAGTGATCCTCCCGCCTTGGCCTCCCAAAGTTCCAGGAACCACTGCACCTGGCTAAATAACATGCTTTTTAAAAAAGCGCATGCCATGGTATTTGACATTTGTAAAAACACTAAAATATTATTATCACCCTCAATGTGAATTAGCTCTAATTAGCACTTTAGCACTCAAAAAATCCCACTAGGATGGAAATATGTCCTCTTATTAGTTCTAGGTGTTAACCCACAGGCACAACTCTCAACTCTTTTTTGCCTATCCTCCTGAAAAGATGACACCATGTCAAGTTCATCTTAGCTTCCCCTTTGCACATGTGGCACAGCACACATTAAGGCACAGTGCAGTATAGCAGTTAAGCTCATTCTCCTGGACCCAATTAAACTTGGAGTTGAATCCTGTCTTCTTCATTTAATTTTTCTGACTCTTAGTTTCCCTGTTTATAAAATGAGTTAAAAGTAATTGATGTTATTATAAGATTTTGATAAAATAATGGATGCAAAGTTTTCAGCATATGCTAATAAAAGCAACAGCAAACATTTTATTATTATTATTATTATACTTTAAGTTCTAGGGTACATGTGCATAATGTGCAGGTTTGTTACATATGTATACTTGTGCCATATTGGTGTGCTGCACCCATCAACTACTTACCATGTGCTGGTCCCTGCTTTAAGCACTCTGCATGTATTAACATGTTAAATCTCCATGTCAATCCTATGATATTGGAGCTATTACTATCTTCACTTTGCATATGTAGAAACCAAGATAGAGAGAAATCAATAACTTGTTCATGGTCATATTAATGGTAGGTAACTTGGCAGAATTAAAATCCAGGCAGTTGACCTTCATCCTGGGATCTTAATCACTATGTCCTTTTCCTTCCCAATAGTATGTGCTTGTCAAATATTTGCTATTACTACAGTAATCAATAAGTATTTGTTAAAATATTTAATGAATCGATATCTGCTGAAGTATTTGTTTATTATTTACTATACATTATTAAGTAGCACATTTTATTATAGGCCACAAAAATGGACTCCTTTGCTTACAAGATTTTGAAGAAATTCTCAGATTCTGCCTACCCAGATAATTAATAAAGTGTATACTAGGGAAGGCAATTCAAAATATGTTCCCATGTACTATAATAGCTGCCATTTGTATAATTAGATTTTAAAATAATTTAAAATAAAACAATGGTATATGATTTGTTGCAAATGACTGACTTCATCTAAAATATACATCATCACCTATTTCAAAACCTTTACTTAACTAAGAAATAAAACTACAGGAGGCAACTTTGAAAATAGTATGAATAGTCTTAATAATACTCTTAAAAATCATAAATCAAAATATATAACAGCTTGCTTTCATAGTTTGAGGTTTATTATTATGTTGCCTAAACTGCAATGTAACATTTTAAATATGAAACATAAAATACAAAATAATTTTTTCCTTGGATAATTTAATAGTTAGACATACCTCACTGCACTTCACTTTATTGTACTTCACAGATATTGTTATTTTTACAAATTGAAGGTTTGTGGCAACTCCAGGTTGTGAAAGTCTATTGGTGCCATTTTTCCAACATGTGCTCATGTCTTGTCTCTGTGTCACATTTTAGTAACTCTCACAACATTTCAAACTTTTTCATTATTATTATATCTGTTATGGTGATCTGTGATTGGTGATCTTCGATGTTACCATCATAATTGTTTTGGGGAACCATGAACTATGCCCACATAAGATGGTGACCTTAATCAGTAAACCTTGTGTGTGTTCTGACTGCTCTGCCAGCCACCCATTTCCCCATCTCTCTCCCTGTCCCTGGCCCTCTCCACTCTCTGAGACACAACAACATTGTTAGTGTGACAATTTACCCTATAATAGTCTCTAAGTATTCAAGTGAAACGTAGAGACACATATCTCTCACCTTAAGTCAAAAGCTAGAAACTATTAAACTTAGCGAGGAAGGCACATTGAAAGCCAAGATAGATCAAAAGCAGGCCTCTTGATTCAAGTTGTGAATGTGAAGGAAAAGTTCTTGAAAGAAACGTAACATGCTATTCCACTGAACACACAAATGATAAGAAAGTGAAATAGACTTACTGCTGATAGGGAGAAAGTTTGAGTGGTCTGGATAGATCAAACCAGCCACAACATTCCTTTAAGTGAAAGCTTAATTCAGAGAAGGTCCTAAGTCTCCTCAATTTACGAAGGCTGAGAGAAATGAGAAAGCTGTGCAAGAAAAGTTGGAAGCTAGCAGAAATTTGTTCATGAGGTTTAATGAAAGAAGTCATCTCAGGTCAGGCATGGTGGCTCATGCCTGTAATCCCAGCACTTTGGGAGGCTGAAGCAGGTGAATCACCTTAGGTCAGGAGTTCAAGACCAGTCTGGACAACATGGTGAAACCCCATCTCTACTAAAAATACAAAAATTAGCTGGGTGTGGTGGCAGTCACCTGTAATCCCTGCTACTCAGGAAGTGGAGGCAGGAGAATTTGCTTGAACCCTGGAGGTGGAGGTTGCAGTGAGCCAAGATCATGACACTCACTTCAACCTGGGTGACAGAGCAAGACTTCATCTCAAAAAAAAAAAAAAAAGTCATCTCTGTAACATAAAAGTACAAGATGAAGCACCAAGGGCTGATGCCAAAGCTGCAGCAAGCTCTCCAGAAGATCTGGCTAAGATCATTCATGAAAGTGGCTACACTAAACAACACATTTTCAATATAGATGAAACAGCTTTACGCTGGAAGAAGATGTCAGCTAGGACTTTCATAGCTAGAGAGGAGGAGTCGATGCTTGGCTTCAAAGCTTCGAAGGGCAGGTTGACTCTCTCGTTAGGGGCTAATGCAGCTGGTGACTTTAAGTTACATGTTCACTTACTATTCGAAAAATTCTAAGGTCCTTATGAATTATTCTAACTGTAACCAGACGCAATGGCTCATGACTGTAATCCCAACACTTTGTGAGGCTAAGGCATGAGGATTGCTTGAGCCTAGGAGTTCAAGGCTTCAGTGAGCTATGATGATCTCACTGTACTTCAGCCTAGGCAACAGAGCAAGACCCTTCATCTATGAAAATGCAAATACAAATAAATAAATAAATAAGTGTACTAAATCTATAGATTTAGAAAATGCGCTCTATAAATGGAATAACAAAGTCTGGGTAACTGTTTACAGCATGATTTATTGAATATTTTAAGTCCACTATTAACACCTACTGCTCAGGAAAAAATGTTTCTTTTTGAATATTACTTCTGGTTGATAACATAACTGTATTAGTCCATTCTCATGCTGCTAATAAAGATATACCCGAGACTAGGAAATTTATTTTTTAAAAAAAAGAGGTTTAATGGACTCACAGTTCCACATGCCTGGGGAGGCCTCATGATCATGATGGAAGGCACATCTCACATGGTGGCATGCAAGAGGACATGTTCAGGGTAACTCCCCTTTATAAAACCATCACCTGTCCTGAGACTTACCATCATGAGAACAGCATGGGAAAAACCTGCACCCATGATTCAATTACCTCCCAGTGACTCCCTCCCATGACATGTGGGAATTATGGGAGGTACAATTCAAGATGAGATTTGGGTGGGGACACAGCCAAACAATATCATACATGGTCACCCAAGAGTTCTGATGGAGATGTACAAAGGGATTAACATTGCTAACACACGTCTACTAACATGATATCCACTCTTCAGCTTGTGGATCCAGGAGAAATTCTGACTTTCAAGTCTTATTATTTAAGAAATACACCTCATAAGAATACAGCTGCCATAGACAGTGATTTTTCTGTTGGAACTAGGCAAAGTAAATTGAAAACATTCTGGAAAGGATTCACCATTCTAGATGTCATTAAGAACATTCGTAATTCATGGGAAGTGGTCAAAATATCAACATTAACAGGAGTTTGGAAGATGTGGACTCCAACCGTCCTAAATGAGTTTGAGGAGTTCAAGATGTCAGTGGAGGAAATGAAGTGCAGATGTGTTAGAAATAGCAAGAGACCTAGAAGTGGAGCCCGAAGATGTAACTAAATTTATGACATTTTAATCTCACACTAACACTTGAATGAATGAGGTGTTGCTTCTTATGGATGAGCAAAGGGTGGTTTCTTGAGATGGAATCTACTCCCGATGAAGATGTTCACAGCATTGTGGAAATGACAACAAAGAATTTAGAATTATATAAACTTAGTCGATAAAGTAGTGGCAGGGCTTGAGAGGATTGATTCCAATATTGAAAGAAGTTCTACCACAGATAAAATGCTACCAAACAGCATTACATGCAATATATAAATCTTCTTGAAAGGAATAGTCAACCTATGTGACAAATGTCCTTGTTTTCTTACTTTAATAAATTGCCACAGCCACCTCAGCCTTCAGCAAACACCATCTGGATCAGTCAGCAGCCATTGATATCCAGGCAAGACCCTCCACCAGTAAGACAGTTATCATTCAGTGAAGGCACAAATGATCGTTAGCAATTTTTAGCAAAAAGGATCTTTTACATAAAGGTATGTACCTTTTCTTAGATATCATGCTATTGTACATTTAGTAAACTACAGTATACTATAAACATAACTTTTATATGCACTAGAAAACCAAAACACTTGTGTGACTCACTGTATTCCAATATTCACTTCTTTGGGGTAATCTGGAACTGAACCCACACTATCTCCAAGGTATGCCTGTATAAGAGACTGAACCTGCTGCTGTTTGACAGAGGGAAGAATGATTCTTTTATTGTTTTATATCAAAATGCCATACTTCCTTTACAAAGCAATAATTTGTTTTCCATGCAATATCAATAAAAGTAATGCGATTATATTCATTTTTCTAGAGCTTCATCCCTTGCTTCCTTTTATCTTCTTATCCTCATTTATTTTCTTTCATCTATTTTTAATTTACATTATCTTGTTGCATTTCAAGTATCCATATAAACTGCCTTATGTACTTCCTGAAACAAGATACAGTTATATAAATGTTCTGTGAGCAAAGTGCAATGAAAGGTATATATGACATTTTCTTTTAAAGGGCTTTGCAAACAGTAGGATGCATCTGATGTTTGTTGCTTTATTTCATTCATGGACATCTGAGAATCTTCTTGAGTGGATGTCTGAATATAAAAAATAATTATTATACTAAACTGAATAATGGCTCCTAAATATATCCTAACTCCTGGAACCTGGAAATGTTACCTTGTGTGGAAAAGAGTCTTTTGCAGATGTGATTAAGTTAAAGGTCTTGAGAGAGAGAGAGATTATCCTGGATTATCCAGGTAGGCGCTAAATGAAATCACAAGTGTCCTTATAAGAGAGAGGCAGAGGGAGGTTTGACGCTAATAGAAGAGAAAGCAGTGTAACCGTGGAGGCAGAGAGATTGGAGTGATGCAGCCCGAGAAGGTCGGCAGCCACCAGAAGCTGAAAGAGGCAAAGACCTCCAGAGGAAGGGCAGCCCTGCCGATACCTCGATTTCAGCCTAGTGATAGTGATTTTGGAATTCTAACCTTCAAACTATGAGACAGTACATTTTTATTGTTTTAAGCCACAAAGTTTGTGGTAATTTTTACAGTGGCAATGAGAAACTAACACAGTTATTAATTTGAATATATGCAAATGTTAAAAAGAGACAGTTTTCCTTCTAACATTAAAGACATTGGGAAAGGCAAAAACAACAAAGTTATTTCCATTTAGAATAATAAAATATTGAAGGGTAGTTTAAAAGGATCAGGAAGTTTTTATTTTAAACGACTACCATATGTTTCAGGAAAATGCTATGTTTCTAACCCAATTCCCTCTCTAACACATCAATTATCTTAAAGCAAAATTATCTGGTACCAGTGGAAAGCAAATAGGAATGCCATTCTGTGGATATCTCTCTCCACATTGTTTTCCAGCCCTCCTCAGTGAACCGCTCCACTCATAATCCCACTTGCTGTTTTCTGTCCTACCACCGCCCCTGAAAGTCCTCTTGTTTTGCTGGAAGTAATCTATTATTTTACAAAGCCAAAGAACATATTTGCATAATTTCACTTATGGGAAAGTTTCTAGCACACTAAGTTGCTGCACTTACTGAGCTATATGGGCGAATCATGTCCATAACACCTTGGGGGCTTCCTGGACAATGTGAGGTACAACTCATCAGCACCTGCCTGCTTAACCTCACTTATCTTTACCTGTCTCTAGATTAGCGAGCAGAAAGGTAAGCCATCTCTGCTCTAGATAATTCTAAAATAAACTGTGCCGAAGGTGAAAACTTACACTTTGAAAATCACAGAACTGTCTTATCTGGAATCTAAGAGGGAAATCATTCATTTAGCCAGAAAAATGTGCAAGTGGAAAAAAAGATTTATCTTTAATATATGCTATAAACAGTTTGTGAGAAGTTTTTTCTTAAAGAACTCAATATGTCTGCTTTCTAAATAACAAAAACTCTGAAAATGAAAATCTTAAAATGCTAGGCAAATGAAGATTTAAGAGGTAAGTATCTTCCATTTGATTGTACAAGTAGGAAGCTGGGGTCATCCTTGACACTGCCCTCCTTCACATTCAATCCAATTTTGACTTTTCTTAAGTTTTGTTGTTGTTGTTGTTGTTGTTCTCTTTCTGTTTATCTTTTTTGAGACAGAGTCTTGCCCTCTCACCCAAGCTGGAGTGCAGTGGTGTAATCACAGCTCACGGCTGCCTCGACCTGCTGGGCTCAGGTGATCCTCCCACCTCAACCTCCCAAATAGCTGGGATACAACACGCACCACCACACCTGGCTAATTTTTGTATTTTTTTTTGTGGAGACAGGGTTTCACCATGTTGCCCAGGCCGGTCTCAAACTCCTGGGCTCAAAAAAATCTGTCTCCTCCAGCCTCCCAAAGTGCTGGAATTACAGGTGTGACTGGCCTTTTTTGTCTTTTTTTTTTTTTTTTTGAAACAAGGTCTCACTCACTCATGTCCAAACTAGAGTGCAGTGATGGGATTTTGGCTCACTGCAGTCTCAAACTTCTGATCTCAAGCAATCCTCCCACTCCAGCCTTCCAAGTAGCTAGGCCTATAGGCACATGCTACCACACTCAGCAAATTTTGTTTATTTTTTGTAGAGACGAGGTCTCTTTATGTTGTCCAGGCTGGTCTCGAACTCCTGGGCTCTAAGTGATCCTCCTACCTTGGCCTCCCAAAGTGCTGGGATTACAGGTGTAAGCCACTGCACCTGGCCTCTTATTTCTTAAATCTGTTCACTTTTCTCATATCCATTTGCCTTTTTACTAGTCCTCTTTACACCCAAAGTTTCCATCCAGTCATGAGGGGAAAGGAAGGGCATCACAGGGCAGCTGGAGATTCAGGTGGGGACTGAAGTTTACCTTTCCTCCAAAAGTCATAAGCTTTGAGTGAGAATGAGTCCCTCACAGCATCAACTTTGCTACTTTTTACCTATCTGGCTGTAAGCAAGGAATTTATTAAAAAGTCATGGCAAAAATTGCAACTACTTTTGCACCAATCTAATACTTTCCATGCTTGTTTCCTCTCTTAGAATGGGAATGAGAACATGAACTATCTCATGGGACTGCTGTGCACAGGAAATGAGTCCATCAATACATGCAAAGCACAAAGAACAGAGACAGGCACACAATAAACAATCTGCTCTTCTGATTATTGCATACTAGGGTTATAGTTTTTCAGGCTCTCACTGCACTATGAGGCCCTTTCTTAGCATTAGCATGCAGTGATTTTACACGTTATTTTTCAAATAGCTATCAAATTAATACTTGTCTCTTCCTCTACTGCAAATTTTATGAAGCAGATACCAAGTCTGTCTTTGCTCTTCTTAGCACAGTGCTTGGCAAAGGAAAGCACTGAAATATTTGTTAAGTAAATCTTGGAACTAAAGCAAAGCAATAAAGCAAACCAGTGACACCAGTGGTTACCAGTCTGTAGTTTCGGATGTCTTCAGAAGTTGTATGAATGCTTCCCATCTGCTATAGTTCTTCTCCAACCTCACTAACATAATTACCCCGGAAGCTTTCAAATATACCCATGTTCAGGCTCCAAAGATTCTAGTTTGATTGGGATGGGGTTGGCCAAGGCCAGTATTGAAGACTCTCTAAATTCTAATCTGCAAGTCAGGTTGGAAAGCTCCGGTGCTGCTCCCACCAGCTTCAGTTCTGGTGTGAAGGCCTCCAACCTGACCTCTGCTTTTGAATTTGACCAACAGCCCGCACCCTCGGTTGAATTATCCTTTCCTATCTACATAATAGAGGAAAGAATATGGGTAGCGGCAGCTTTATGGGCAGGACCTAGGCAGATGGAACAAACGAGTAAGGTTCGTGCTATTCAGACAATTGTAATCCTGGCAGCAAATCTGTTGGGCGACTCCAGGCCCACGCACTCGCCAACCCACACTCATTCAGGGCATTCTGCCCCTAGAGGGCGAGCGCATCAGGTCATGAACCTCTTTCTTTTTCTTTTTTTTTTTTAAATGGGATTTTATTTATATTAAGAGCCAACACAAAGTTTCCTACAGTGCAAAAGAGTGGTGGCGATGGCTGCCTTAAAGGCTGAACTCCGCAAGCCATACCTTCTGGGCGTTGCTCCCCAAGGTAGATCACTGAGTCCGCTTCCTTCCCAACTGTCTCTCGCTCCACATCCGCCCACCTCTGCCCCTTTCCACGGTCCGTTTACCCCCATTCTTGAACAGTGTCATCGGAATTCCCCATCCCCGTTCAAGTGTGACCCCAAGATATGAGGCCGCCCTTCGTGAAGCCACCGCAGGTTCCTCCAGCGGGCAGCCCCGGGAGCAGGGAGCTGGGTTGCCGGGGGCCCCGCGCGCCACGGGAGGCAGAGGTCGCGCCCCGATCGCGGGAAACCGGACTCATGTGTGGATCTGCTGGAGGTCGGGGGCCGGTAACGTTCACCTGGCCTCCGAAGGCAGGTCCCCGCACGGGAAGCCTCTGGCGTAGCCAGGCTGCGGAGCCACCCCCTCGGCTGACGATCCCCTCACTCCCCAACTTGGGACCCACAAGCCGCGAGTCCACAGCCCTGGGCGAAAAGAGTCACATTTCCTCCCCACACCCTCAAGGGAAAGGGAGCGAAACACGCTTTCCGGACCCGGCACAACAGGTCCTTTGGACACCCGCGAGGTTGGGAAGGCCGGGGGCGACTGGCTGCGGAAGAGGGTAGAGCATTCCACCGGCGCATTTCCTGAGGAGGGGCCTCTCCACTTACGGATCCCCTGTCACTTTACTGATCCCCAGACCCACAGCAAATCCTGAGTTTGGGGAGCAGGCATTATACCGAAGGCGCGGGTGGGAGTAGAGTTCTAGACGCGTAGCATGGCACCAGTCTGTTCTGTCCGAGAGCTAAGTTAGGAGGTGCAGGAAAAGAGCAGTTATGCGCGCCCCAGGACCTGACTCTCGGGGCGATCGGCGTCCACTCACCTTGTGCCTGCGCCTCCATGGTGGCTGACTTCGAGCTGAGGGCGGCGGGGACACCCCAGTGCTTCCCAGAGCAGATGGCAGCTGTGCTCAGCCTCAGAACGCAGCTGGCCCCGCCGCTCTCTCCCACTCCTGGCACGCGTGTCGCGAGCGCTGCGCGGAGGGGGTTGGGGACGCAGGCAGCAGCCACTGGCCGCTTCTGGTTACCTCCGCCCCTTCCAGTCCACCTGGCCCAAACCAAGCTGGAAAGAGCTCGCCGCTGGGCGCCACCTGCTGACGCTCTGCACAGCGGGCGGAAGGCATCCACTCCCGGCGCTGTAGGGACATACCGCAGAGATATTGCAGATTAGGTTCCAGACTCCCGCAATAAAGCGGGTATTGCAACAAAACGAGTTGCACTAATTTTTCAGTTTCCTAATGCATATAGTTACACTACGTAAAAGTTACGTTTACACTATGTGTAGTCTATTAAGTATGCAATAGCATGATGTCTAAAATGAGCAATGTACATACCTTAATTTAAAAAGATATTTTATTTCTAAAAAATGTTAAAGATCATCTTTACCTAATGGGAATCTTTTTGTTGGTGGAGGGCATTGCTTGGATGTTGATGGCTGCTGACTGATCCCGGTGGTGATTGCTGAAGGCTGGAATAGCTGTGTCAATTTCTTAAAATGGGACAATGAAGTTTGCTGCATCAATTGACTCTTCCTTTTATGAAAGATTTTTTCTGTACCATGCAATGCTGGTTGATAGCATTTTATCCACAATATAACTTTTTGCAAAATTGGAGTCAATCATCTCAACCTCTGCCATTGCTTTATCAACTAAGTGTATATAATTATAAATCCTTTGCTGTCATTTCAACAATGCTGTGAACAACTTCACCAGGAGTAGATTCTATCTCGAGTGACCACTTTCTTTGTTTGTCTAAAAGAAGCAACTCCTAAACCATTCAAGTCTTATGAAATTGAGCAATTTACTCATATATTCAGGCTCCACTTGTAATTCTAATTCTCTTGCTATTTTTACCACACCTGCAATTACTTCCTGCTTTGAAGTTTGAACCCCCCGAGTCATTCAGGAGGGTTGGAACCAACTTCTTCCAAACTCCTGCTAATGTTGACTTTTTGATCTCCTCCCATGAATTATGAATGTTCTTAATGGCATGTACAAATGTGAATCTTTTCCAGAAGGTTATCAATTTACTTTGCCCAGATCCAACAGAAGAATCACTATTTATGGCAGCTATATCCTTACAAAATTTATTTCTTAAATAATAAAGCTTGAAAGTTAAAATTACTCCTTTATTCATGGGCCGCAAGATGGATGTTGTTTTGCCAGGCATGAAAACATTAATCTCTTCTTACATCTCCATCAACTCCTGAGTGACAAAGTGTGACATTAACCAGCAATAATAATTAGAAAGAAACATTTTTTTTGAGCAGTAGGTCTTAATAGTGGACTTAAAATGTTCAATAAACCATGCTGTAAACAGATGTGCTGTCATTCAAGTTTTGTTGTTCCATTTATAGAGCACAGGCGGAATATATTTAGCGTAATTCTTAAGGGCTCTAAAATTTTCAGAATGGTAAATGAGCATTGGCTTCAGTGTAAAGTCACCAGCTACTTTTGCCCCTAACAAGAGAGTCAGTTTGTCCTTTGAAGCTTTGCAACCAGGTATTGACTTCTTTGTAGCTATGAAAATCCTTGATAGCATCTTGTTCCAGTATAAAGCTGTTTCGTCCGTATTGAAAATGCATTGTTTAGTGTAGCCACCTTCATCAGTGATCTTAGCCAGATCTTCTGGAGAACTTGCTGCAACTTTGGCATCAGCCCTTGCTGCTTCACCTTACATTCATGTTATGGAGATGACTTCTTTCTTTAAACCTCATGAGCCAGTCTCTGCTAGCTTCCAACTTTTCTTCTGCAGATTCCTTACCTCTCTCAGGCTTTATAGAATTGAAGGGAGTTAGGGCTTTGCCCCGGATTAGGCTGTGGTTAAGGGAAGGTTGTGACTGCTTTGATCAGGTTTGATCCAGACCACTCAAACTTTCCCCATATCAGCAAGAAGACTGTTTCACTTCCTTATCATTTGTGGGTTCACTGAAGTAGCACTTCTAATCTCCTTCAAGAAGTTTTCTTTTGCATTCACAGCTTGAATAACTTGCACAAGAGACCTAGCTTTTGGCCTATCTCAGCTTTCAACATGCCTTCCTCACTAAATTTAATCATTTCTAGCTTTTGATTTAAGGTGAGAGACAAGTGACTCTTCCTTTCATGTGAATACTTGGAGGCCATTGTAGGGTTATTAATACAATATTGTTGTGTCTCAGAGAATGGAGAGGCCTAAGAAGAGGGAGAGAGGTGGGGAAATGGCTGGCTGGTGGAGCAGTCAGAACACACACAAGATTTATTGATTCAATTCACTGTCTTATATGGGCATGGTTCACGGTTCCCCAAAATAATTACAATGGTGATATCAAAGATCATTGATCACAGATCACCATAACAGATATAATATAATGAAAAAGTTTGAAATATTGTGAGAATTACCAAAATGTGACACAGAGACATCAAGTGAGCACATGGCATTGGAAAAATGGCACCAATAGATTTGCTCAACACGGGGATGCCACAAACCTCCAATTTGTTAAAAATGCAGTAGCTCACACCTGTAATTCCAGCACTTTGAGAGGCCGAGGCAGGCGGGCAAATCACGAGGTCAGGAGATCAAGACCATTCTGGTTAACGTGGTGAAACCCTGTCTTTACTAAAATACAAAACATTGGCCGGGTGTGGTGGTGGGTGCCTGTAGCCCCAGCTATTCAGGAGGCTGAGGCAGGAGAATCGCTTGAACCTGGGAGGCAGAGGTTGCAGTGAGCCGAGATTAGCCTGGGCAACACAGAGAGATTCCGTCAAAAAAAAAAAAAAGTGAAGAGAAGCACAATAAGATGAGGTGTGCCTGTAAAGGTCTGATGCTATGCCATGGACAGGTGGACAGAGGAAGAGAACATGGTTTTACCATACTGAGCCATCACTCTTAGTGGAGATATGAAGGTAAGTTTCCACAAGCCGTGGTTCCAACATTTTTGTCAATTCATCAATACACAATTTTATGTATATTTTAGTTTAAAGACACTTTATTTCATGTAATTGTTGCTTCATTAACATTGAGCTCACAGTCAATAGCACTAGAACTCATACCAGAATCAAGTTTATTAAGCTTATTTCATGTATATATTTTCTCTCTAAGGCACATCACAACCTTTTTGCACCTAGAAACACTAGACAGTACTTCAATGCTATCCCTGGGGGCCCAGAAAAATCACCAAAAAAAAGGTTTGCTTGTAGACTAGAGGACAAAACAAGAAGGCAGAGCCGCCTTGCTTTTCCTCAGCGGGAAACTTGAGTTTTCTGGGGTCTCTGTCCATGAGTCCCTGTAGGTTGTACTTGTAGGTCGATGAGGCAGTCATGTTTTCAGACGGGACTAGAAATTCACAGCCCTGTTCCAAGGCTTGCCTGGTAATGAGATTAGAAAGCATGACAAGGAGTAAGAAATATCAACTCCCATCTCTACTCCACTGCCTTTTGGGTGTTACAGATCTCCCCTTTTTCTCAACATCTACACAATCTTCATCTGTAAAATACAATGTGGTACTTATTTACATTTGGTCTTGAATAGTTTGCCATTTGGGTTTTGTTTCCTCTTCCTTTCTTAAAACAGATGTTAAAGTCTGTCAGAGTTGAGTGTGGATATTATGTTAAACCTCCCATAATTCCTGCAAAAAAGTCTTATAAAAATTTCGTAGCTCAAAAGATTTATTGAATAAACAATTAAGTAACCAGTAGGTTATATTTTATCCATGCCCAAGTTTGCACAGTATAGACTAATAAACATAAATGGAGTCTTACATTTTTTTCTTGAAAGAAAGAATGCTATTCATGGTTTCCTGGCACATGTACAAGCATCTCAGTGTGTTTTTTGTTATGTTGAAGATCTCGCTGATTTGTAATCATTGCCATTAAAATTACTGTGTAGAACACTAAGCATAGGGCTTTTAAATGACTTTTGGTAATAGTGACCAGGGATGCATGAAGTGAAGAATCAGTGCTTAAATCACTTTTAGAGTCTATTCAGTTGTTCTGGTCTTCTATACCCTGGAAATTAAACACCAGGTTAGGGTTGACTCCCAGCTGCTAAAATGAGCTAAAAATAGTTAATGATTTTCCAGCTTAAGTCATCTAACCATCTATACTCTGACTAATTTTTTCTGATTTATAACATTTTAAGTTACTACCCTTTTAATTTTTCAATCATTATTTATACCAATAATAAAATATTGGTATTCATTCCGAAATAGTTATTGAACATCTATATGCCAGGGACTGTGCTAGATGCTAAGGGTGTGGGTAAAGGACATGATCCTTCCTTACCAGGGAGTTCATGATCTGGTGAGAAGGAGGGAGAAACAGGTTTTTATAAAGCAGCACCTCGTGGTAAGTGCTGTGCATAGAGGGTAAGCCCAGTGCGTCTGTTAGCACTGAGGGAAGCCTCCTAACTCAGGCTGGTGAGAAGACGCAGAAATGTTTCTTTTAAAATGCTTGCCTCAACTGTGTCTTAAGAGTAAAGGAATTAGCTGGGTAAGTTTGTGTTATCCCCCAAATAACGGTTTAGCCAAAGAAGACTATTATTGAAGTTAACATTTTATAAAAATGAATATTTTTCTATTTTGTCTTTTCTGTCTTTGTCTTTTCCTTGTCACTTAAGATGGTGAACTTTCTTAACTTCTTTAAAGGTTAGTAAAACAGCCACCTTCACCCCTTCCTTCATCTCTATAGCCACTCCACATGGAAAATGCTGGGCAAGTGGTTGATTAAATCAATGAAATTCTGTTTAAAAATACCTTACTTAATGTATTTCGTTGCTTTAACATTAACATTGGCGTTGACATTAACATTAACATGAGACAGTTATGTTTTCAGACAAGACTAGAAGCTCGTAGTCCTGTTCCATGGCTTGCCTGGTCATGCGATTAGAAAGCATGACAAGGAGTAAGAAATATCAGCTCACGTCTCTACCAACAGCACTCTAACTCATATAAGTATGAAGTTTGTTTAGAAAGTTGATCATTCTGTAGGGGTGAAATGCAGTGGAAATCTCAACTGTCCAAAGGAAAAGTGTATTCAACAGTTTTTACTTACACCAGTTCCCGGTCACTTATAATGTATGGGTGTGAAGGCATCTTGGGAAGTGGAAGGGGCACAGAAATGAGAGGAACGAGTAGAAAGGACAGGTGAAGTGTGCTGCTCTGGCCTATGAACCTTACAAATACATTGAAAGAGAACATGAGCTTTGGGGCTCTGTTAGATTCCCACTCTGAAAACTATCAGCTGTATCACCTAAAGGAAGTGTCTCAGCCTCTCTGCGCCTGGCTTTCTGCATTTGGGTCAGGATGTTATTGGACGTGTTCTTTCCCTCCTCTTCCACTGGGCACCTGTACTTTTAAAGCAGTGGTTTCCAGTCGTCTTCTACTTTAGCACCACATGAGTGGCTTTTAAACATTTCTAATACCTGGGTTCTAACCCCCAAGTATTCTGATTTGTCTTTTGAAATCTCTCTCGGTGATACTGATGTGCTTCCAAGATTTACAATGACCATTTTAGAAATTGTCCACAACAAAGATGAAAGGATCTATATTCTCAGCTTTTAAATTAAAACGTTGTCACCCAAGAAAGCAGACAATAATGAAAAAGAAATATGAGCAGGCAGCACAAGAATTTTCACCCCTAATTACAGGGGAGTTGGAGAGATAAAAAACGTTGGGGAGGACAGAGAAGTATGAAATACTTAGACATGGTTCTGCCTAGAGATTTCACCCTTCCTCTCCCTACTCCCATGAGAGCAAAGAGGACCTGGCCTCGACAGTTGCACTGGGAACTCTGATGCCCAGAGAGTTTTGAGAACCTTAGGGATAGAACAAGTGCTCTTTGTCACTTTGAATTTCTCACCCTCTCAAGTGGTGTAGGAAGGCAGAGAGGAGTTTCCTTGAAGCCCCAGGAGGGGTGTGGAAGTTAGCGGGAGAGAGAACTAGCTAGTAAGTCAATACTACCAGGAGGCTGGAAAAGGCAACTTCCATTTCCTGAAGCCACATGAAGAAAAGGGTGCAACAGAATCATTCATGAGGGTAGGAGGGGCTGCACAAAGGGAGAGGCACTCAGAACTCAGCCTAGCTGGAGGACTTACTGACTTCACCCCACATCATGCTACTAAGCTGGGCAAAAGGAATGAAGAGAGATAGTTTGCTCAGAAAGGTGGCCAGCACCACCTTTTTTCCACCTCTACCAACTTTCCAGTTCTCAGGAAACTTGGAAATTGGAGTCTACCCACCAGAGAGTTGGCTTTGGTGGTGGCACACACCTGTAGTCCCAGCTACTTGGGAGGCTGAGGCAGGAGAACTGCTTGAACCCATGAAGCGGAGGTTGCAGTGAGCCAAGATCATGCCACTTCACTCCAGCCTGGATGGCAGAGTGAGATTCAGTATCAAAAAAAAAAAAAAGTTTTTTACTTATTTATTCAAAGATGCTTTTTTTTTTTTTTCTTTACAGCTCCAGGATGGCTTTTTGCTGATTAGAGTATTATTATGTTGGTGGTAATGTTTTCCATGACTCCCCTTGCATAGTTTGACCTCTAAGTAAATGAATACTACTATACCGTTCTCATAAAATAAAAGCAGAAAGTTATATGTCATCAGGTTCCTTTCAAACACAAATGTGCACTTCTGGACTCATTGTTTACAGGTGACATAGACAAATTAAAGAAAGTTTAAGTAGAATGTCACAAAGATTATTGATAATGTCCTTAGGGAAACTTAAAGGAGTCTGAAGGCTCATTAATTTTTGAAAGCAGAAATCTGGGTGATAGCTTGATCATGGCAAACACATCTATTGTTCATGATCACAGAGTAGACCATAAGCAACACTGCAAACTGCAAATAATTGTTTAGTGACAACAATAGCCAGTTTCTAAATCTTCGATGTGACTTTCACATGTTGACATAGCCTAAACTGAATCTTAAATAAACATGATGGACAATATAAAAATAAAAAAAAATCTTTGTAGTAGGTCAATAGGAACATGGCACAGTAAGCTCTGTTACACTAGCTAATGTCAAATTCAAGGACCTGGCCTAGTAGGTAGACTTTGTCTCAGTTAAGACCCAATGAGAATGTCAGCTCTGCTAGGGATGTAAATAAGTGAATTAATTTTTGATTTGGCAAACCATAAAATAGAATGAAACAATTTAAACTTGAATTTGAATTACTGCATATTACCCAATGTTTCAGCATATTGTGGAAGAAGGAAAAATGTCTAGCATAAATAATTATTTAAGGAATCATTTTGCAATTTAAAAATTCTTATGAGCACTACAAAATTCAGTTCTTCAAATATTCTATTATTAAACTTTTGAATAAAAGCCAGCAAAGAAAATGCACTTATAGAATTTTGCAGAGAAAAACGTTTTCATGAGCTATCTCTTAGGAGTTGTTTTTTGGTGGTAAGTTCCTTCTCATGGTAATAGTTGAAGCACAGAACTCAATTTTTCAGGAAATATTCCTACAATCAGTTTATGAAGCAAATTTGTATCAGAAAAATTAGAAGTCAAGTATATCCCATATAATACTGTTGGGGCTCAGAGAACAATACCCCAAAGTGTGGTACTTTGACATGCTGAGTACTTTGAACCAAAGAAGGAAGTCCTGGAAGGGCTCGGAAGCAGTCTCAGATGCAGTCTCCCTCTGATCTTCTCCTACCTTCCTGTCTCCCATTCCTTTTTCTCACCAAAAGCAAGTTATGGAAACCAGAATTCCTCTTCCCCATGGTGAGTGTATTCGTCTGTTCTCACACTGCTATGAAGAGATACCTGAGACTGGGTGATTTATAAGAAAAGAGATCTGATGGACTCACAGTTCCACATGGCTGGGGAGGCCTCAGGAGACTTACAATCAAGGCGGAAGGCACCTCTTCTTAGGGCAGCAGGAGAGAAAATGAGTGCCAGCAGGGGAAATGCCACACTCTTATAAAACCAGCAGGACCAGGCATGGTGGCTCACACCTGTAATCCCAGCACTTTGGGAGGCCGATATGGGTGGATCACCTGAGGTCAGGAGTTTGAGACCAGCCTGGGTAACATGGTGAAACCCTGTTTCTACTAAAAATACAAACAATTAGCTGGGTGTGGTGGCTCTTGCCTATAATCTGAGCTACTCGGGAGGCTGAGGCAGAAGAATTGCTTGAACTTGGTAGGTAGAGGTTGCAGTGAGCCAAGATCACACCATTGCACTCTAGTTTGGGCAACAAGAGTGAAACTCCATCTCAAAAAATAAAAAATAAAACCATCAGATCAGGTGAGAACTCACTCACTATCATGAGAACAGCAAGGGGGACACTGCCCCCCATGATTCAATTACCTTTCACCAGGTTCCCCCCATGACACTTGGGGATTACAGGGATTAAAATTCATGATGAGATTTGGGTGGGGACGAAGCCAAACCACATCAGTGGGTCATAGAAATTAGAACCACTCAATCCCAAAGGCAGTCATAAAACCTAGAAACATTATTCTAACCTTAACCTGCCTTTCAGTATACCAGTTGGCCATAAGGAAAATGTCTAATCTACCTTGTCTGATAGTAGATCATAAGACTCATTCCGGAGGGGCCCTGCTTCATATCCAGGAGGAAGGAATGCCACACAGAAAGACAGAGAAGAATCTGAGCAGTGAGGCCTTGCTGGGTTTCCCTCCTCAGTCTATTACCATAAGATGATTCCCTTTTGTCCAATCACATTTCTACATAGCTGTCTATTCTTCAATGAATGTAAGCATTAAAATAGACTGTTTTACCTGGATCTTTGTTTGTGAAGTATCCCGTATCACGACAAACTTTGATTGCATAAATTTGTTGTGCTTTTGCCTTGTTAACTTGTCTTTTGTTATAGTAATGTTGGCTGTGACCCTTATGATGGGTGAGGAAAGGTGTCACACCTTTGCCTCCCCTACATTACTAGGTTATAATTAATTCAGGAATTATTTACATTTTACATTCACTAATTCCAATCAATCACACAATCTATGTAAAAATAATTCTGTAAGTTTTATTTTGTTGCTCATGTTTACAGAATTGTTATATTAGTTTATTAATTTCAAAACTTCAAACAATTGTTTAAGCATAAAACAATCATGTTCTCTTAGTGAAAATCTGTGAGTTACTTTTAAGAAGACTAAACAAAAAATTTATAAATTTTATTTAAAAATGAGAAAAAGGATCCAAGAATTTCCATCATTCATTTAAGTTTCTGATTTGGAACTTTGAAAAAAATCAATTTATGCATTCATTTCACTCCATACATCAAAATTAATTCCATAGAAATTAAAATATTGAATATTTTTAAAATGTAGAAAAACTGGAAGAGAATATAATTGAATATTAAGTTTTAAAGTGTGAGTAGTACTTTCAGAGTTCAAAAGTGATAGAAATCATTAAGGGAAAGTTTAACGTATGTGGCTTCAAAAATTAAAAATTCTGTCCATCAAAAATGACCAAAATTAGCAAATTAAAAAATAATTTAACAAAAAGATGTAGAGAACAAAAAAATATTTCCAGCTACCCTTCCAGGTTCTTTGGCTGGTCTATGGATTACACTGGCATAAGAAAGATCAACAGAAGAAAAACAATTTTAATTATGTCCATAGAGGAGTTTGACAAAAATGTAAGACTCACCAGATAATTAGGCTTACATACCATCCTGACTTACAGAAAGGAATAGGAGTTTAGGGATTCTAGGTAATGGTAGAGGCAAATTATGGGAGGGCAAACGGAGGAAATGTGTTGTGAATAGAGGTTGCTTTCTTACACAAGTAAAAGTCTCTCAGGTGATACAATTGTCATATATCTTTACTAATGAAAATTTCTTTCATGGGTGTAAATTCCTGCACACAAGGGAATTTTTATGTTTTATCTTAGGAAGTTGAAGGGGAGAAAGAGCTTTTCTTGCTTTGGCTGGCTCTCAATTATTTTTAGCTCAAAGTAATCAGTATGCCAAAGTGCCGTATTTGGGGGTGGCCTATTCTGATATCCTAGAGTCATATTTTGGGATGGTATGTCCTAAACTTCATGAATAGAAAATGGACTAAATTCCCTAGACTCTAAAAGACCTTGTATGGCTATAGCCTTGATGCCAAAACCCAACAAGAACAGTCTTAGGAAAGACGTTATGAAAAATTATTACTACCATTGCAAACATTCTAAATAAAATGAAGGCAATTCAAATTCCATTGTGTATTAAGTGTGTGTGTGTGTGCATGTGTGTGTGTATCACTTTACCCATCCAGGTTGAACTGAGGAATCAATGGATGGTTTCAACTCCAGAAAATGTAGCAGTGAAAGCAGTGGATTATGGAGCCAGTTGATACTATCTGATGAAAGCTGATTGTCAAATTTTCAAATAAAATGTAAAAGAATTTTATTCAGGCAAGAAGAAAATGAATCTGGATGAAAGGTAAAAAATACAGAAGGAAATGAAAAGCAATTGAAATGGTAAATATGAGTGGTAAAGCAAAATAAACAGACTGCATAATAAAATTAAAAATAGTGTCATTTTGTGGTTTAAAATATGCAGGAATTAAAATATATGGCACAGAGTCCACACACCAACTCTTAAAGTGATACACAGAACAAAGCCCTGGACCTTAAGCAATGAATTCCAGTTGTGTTTTGAAGGTTTTGTTTACTTGTGTGCTTTTTCTTCTGCTGCTTTTTTTAAATCTTAACTAGGGAAGGATTGAATTGGGTTGCCTAGAGCAAGCTTTTCCAACCCGTGTTGGCGGGCCGCGTGCTGCCCAGGACGGCTTTCAATGCTGCCTAATACAAATTCCTGAACGTCTTAAAATACTATGAGATTCTTTTGCGATTTTTTTTTTTTTTTTTTTAAGCTCAGTAGCTATTTTTTAGTGTTAGTGTATTTTACATGTGTCCCAAGACAATTCTTCCTCCAATGTGGCACAGAGAAGCCAAAAGATTGGACACCCCAGCCTGGAGTTTCAAGTAGCATACTGTGAGCAGTGCTTAAGAATCAACTGGGCATATAACTGATCAAGGAGAATGGAATATTTTAATGCCATGGGAGGTGAGGGGGATGGAAGGAAACACAATGGACATATATCTCTGGAGCATTAGGTGTGAGTTTTGAAAGATCTAGGAAAAGACAAGGAATATGGTATAATTGCATCTATGTCAGGAGTTAAAGTGCTCTAAGAATCCTGGATTATCTGGAAAGAAGGTAAAACCACCACTTAATGCTATAATTTCCTAAGTCAAGGATAAATGTTTTACTTAATCACTTACAAATCAAGACAAAAAGATATTAACCTAATAAAATTGGTCAAAGGTAAGTGAGATAGGTTAGATATTTGTCTCTGCCCAAATCTCATGCTGAGATGTAATCTCCAATGTTTGAGGGTGGGGCCTGGTGGGAGGTGTTTGGATCATGGGGTTGGATCCCTCAAGGCTTTTGCTGTGTTTGGATAGTGAGTGAGTTCTCATGAGCTCTGCTTGTTGTAAAATGTGGTACCACCCCCTCACTCTCTCTCTTGCTCTTATTCTCACCATCTGAGACGTCTGCTCCCTGTTTATCTTCTGCCATGAATAAAAGCTCCCTGGGGCCCTCACCAGAAGCCATGCAGATGCCAGTGCCATGCTTTGTATAGATGAGGGCCTGCAGACCCATGGAAAGATAAAGCCCGTTTCTTTATAAATTACCTAGCTTCAGGTATTTCTTTATAGCAAGAATGGCCTAATATAGTAATGAAAACGTGATTCAAGAAGAAACATCAGTGGTTCATAAATTGATGAAAAGTACTCAAATTCACTGGATATCAAAAGAAATGCAAATTCACATCATAAGATATTATTGCACATTCATCAATTTTTAAAAGGTAAAAAGAACTAACAATTGTGTGGGTGGGACAAGGAGAATTATAAATTCTCACCTGTTATTGGTGGAAGTGTAAATTTAGATGACAGCATGGGAGGATAATTTGGCAATGTCTAGTAAAGTTGAAGAGGCAGATCTACATCCCAGACTTAAAGAAACGCTTGCCCACACGCATGAGAAGACATGCACAGATACCGATTGCTATATTGGTTGTAATTGCAAAATGTTTTAAGCAGCCTAAATGTCTAGCAACCAGACAGTGGATAAATAAGTGTATACTTCTATGAAATCCAAGAGATAAGTTGAAATAAACTAATTGGAGTTACAAGTACCACTATGGCTAAATCTCAAAAATATAATGATGAGCAAAAAAAAAAAAAAAGCAACTTATAAAATATTTACTGTACTCTCTTTTTCTATAAAGTTTAAAAATACATGAAACAATGCTTTATGATACTAATGGGTATGACATATTTATCAATAGTATAAAAGATTTCCAGGAATGAAATGTAGCAAATTCATAATAATATGGAAGGAAGGGAAGAGAATGGAATCAAGTAGAAGCACGCAGGGCTTTAACAATTTCAGTAGTGTTTGGATTTTAAAATCTGACACCACATTGGCAAAATGTAAGCATTGGATAGAATTAGGTAGTAAGCACACAGGATTTATTTTATACTATGTCCTTTACAGTACTATTTTTATATATTTTATAATTAAATGAAAGTTTTAAAAAGATAGTTGCAGGGGTAGAAATAGATCAGAACAGACAAAGGTGATGTTTGTGAAAATGGAAAGAAGTGGAGGGATGTGAGAAGTACTTGTAAGATAAAAACAATAAGATGTAACATGTGGTATGGATTATGTATGGGGGTGAAGGAAATGAAAATGGCATGGGATTCACTCTGCAGGCTTGCACAACTGGTTGGAAGATGGAATCATTTACAGACTGGAAACAACATCCAAACTACAATTTCATGTATGATCCCACTTTCAAACATGAGGTTAATATTTCATGAAATGGGAAATAAGGGAGAGTAAATTGATGCAACCCTTTCGACATTTAACATTAACATTTAACTTTGGCTGGGACATTTAGAATTTTCCCAGTAATGCCATTCATAATAATCTATCCTAAAATCATTTCTAAGTGCAGAAAAAGTTTATGCACAAAATCACGTTTGAATTGTCCCAGTAATTACACTTATAATAATCTATCCTAAAATCATTTTTAAGTGCAGAAAAAACTTCATGCACAAAATCATATTTATAGAGATTTATTATCATAAAAATTTGCAAAAACTCAAAAATTCCAACTGTGGGAGAATTCCTAAATAAATTGAAATATTTACTTAGAGAAACATTAAATGTTCTTTAAAATTATGATTTCAAAGAGAAGTGAATAAAAAATAGATGGTATCATGAAAAAGGATATTATATAATATTTTTCAAATAAAAAAGTTAAAAATTATATAAAAAATGTATTTCAACTACATTTCAAGGCAAAAAACAAATGTTTTTAAAAGACTGAAGGAAATTTAACATTTTTGTTATATTGAATTGTGGCTGTTTGAGCTATGGAAGTATGAGCGATTTGATTTCTGAGTTTTTCCCGTTCTCATTTAATGTCCTCTACTTTTCCAATGAACAAAATGAAAACTTTAAAATTTTAAAATTACATTAAGAAAACAAACATGTGTAATTTTGGTTGGGCTAAATATGTAACACAATTTATGTATCCATTCCTCTCTTAAATGTCCTTTATTTCTAGTTTTGTGCTATCATAAATCAGGGCTACTATAAACATTCTTGTAAATATATTCTGGTGTAATTGTACAGTATTTCTGTTAACAGGTATACCTAAAAGTGGAATTGCTGAATTGAAGGGAGTGCATATATTATTCAATTTTATGATATAATTCCAAATTAGTTTTAAAATTATTTGCATTCCCATTCATACTTTCTTAGCAGTGTACTGTAAGAATTACTCTTGCTCCATGTCCTTCCTGACATGTAAAAATATTTTGTAAATTGTAAAGGCTGTACAAATAGAATGGACAAATATAATCAATATTGTTCTTTATTATTATCTGCACACACTTATCAATGTGTGTTTATGTTTATAAACATTTTAAAAATTAAATAAATGTTCCTTAAGCATTGTCAAACTAGTGGGTATAAAATCACATTATATTGCACTCCTAAAATGGATTTCCCAGAACAATAATGAGATTAAGTATCTTTTCATATGATTAATTGACTGTTCTGTTTCCTCTTTTGTGATATATGTTCATGTCTTTTGTTCACTTTTCTATTGGATTGCTGGAATTTTCTGGTCGACTTTTGGGAGTTCTTCACATATTCTACGTGTATGTTCTTTGTCAGTTACATGGATTGCAAACATTATCTCCACTTTGAGACTCCTCCCTTTTTTTCTATATCTTTGATTAAAAGGCATTCTCATTTTAATATGATAAACTGATCAGTTTTCACTTACTTTTTGTACTTTTGTGTTTAGCAAGGGAAAACATTCATTACCCTGGAGTTACAAATATATTCTTATTGTATTTTCTCCTAAAAGTCTTAATATTTTGCCTTTCTTATTTAAATAAAATTTTCTTCCAATGTAGGTAAATTTAATATTGCTTATAGTGTGAGGAAGGGGTCCAAGTGCATTCTCCTGCATATAGGCCTGGTACAATTCTATTAATAGTATAATTTTTCCTCTGAGATTTGTAATGCCAACTCAATCATATATCACATTTCCTCATATATGATTTTATTTCTGAAATATCTATTCTGTTTCACTGTTCAATTTGTTTACCGCTAGGTCAATACTACAGCATCTTAATTAATAAAGCTTTATACTAAATTTTAATATCTGCTTAAGAATATCTCCCAGTTTATACTTCTCCTTCAAATGCATCTTGGCTCTCGATGGCCCTTATCCTTTCACACATGTGTTAGAATCAGCAAGACAAATTCTACACATACTACTATAAGACTTTTTATCTAAATTTTATGGAATCTACAGGTAAATGTAAAGAAATTTGAATTTCCCATCTATAAACAGAGCAACTCTTTCTATTTATTTAAGCCTTTTTTAATGTCTTTCAATAGAATTGTATCATATTCTTAATAAAGACTTCATATATGTTTTGTTATATTGATCCCTAAGCTCCTTGTATATTTTGTTGCTATTAATAATAGAGGTCCTTTAAATGACCATCTCTAGCCTTTCGATGTTCAGAAATGTTAATATTGATTTAATATTGATTTTTTACTTACTATATGTGCTAAACTCTCAATTATTTTTGTAGATTCCTTTGAGTTTTCTTGGTAAATAATTATATAATTTTCAACCACAACTTTTTTTCCCTTCCAATTACTGCTATAAAAATATTTTTGTATGGATGCAAAGTGTCAATAGGCAATGTCATTTCAGAACAGCCTGTATTTCTTTTATCATATTGTCCTCATCAGTAATTAATATCAAGGTTATATTAGTCTCCTAGAATCAGACGGGTAGAGTTCTCTACTTATGTATGCCAGCATGGTTGTGTAAGTTTGGAATTATTTGTTTACTGACTGTAGTAGAACACACATGTAAAATCATTTGGGCTGGAAGTTTTCTTGTAGACAGACTTTGAACTGCTTGTTCGATTTCGTTAGTTGTTTGTAGGGCAATTTTAGTGTATTTCTTTTTGATCAATTTCAGTGGGCTGTATTTTTTAGGAATTTGTCTATTTCTTTGCAATTTTCAAATTTATTGGCATCAAATTAGCAATCTTCTATTTTTTCTCTTTTATTAATTCCTGCTTTTATTGTTATTAATGCCTTTCTTCTACATTCTTTATTCTTTTATTATTTTTCTGACTTATTTCACGTTTGTCTTTATTTTTTGTTTCTTTTTTTGATTTTTATTTTTTGAGATGCAGTCTCCATCTCTTACCCAGGCTGGAGTGCAGTGGTGCAATTATGGCTCACTGTAATCTCGAATTCCTGGGCTTAAGCAAATCTCTCACCTTAGCCACTCAAGTAGCTGGGACTACAGGCATGCTACCACGTCCAGCTAATTTTTAAAAATTTTTTTTATAAAGGTGGGGTCTCACTATGTTGCCTAGACTGGTCTTCTTTATCTACTATATACATAGAGGGTTTTATATATCCCTTCTGAGTTTTGCCATGTAGTGTTTCTATTATAATGCAGTTCTAAGTACTTTTAAATTTTTATTTTTACTTCGTTTTTGACCTAAGAATTGTTTGAGAATTCTGTTTTAAATTTCTAAATATGTGGGATATTGTTGGGGTACAATTCCTTTTGTGTGTTTTTATTTCCAATTTAATTTTTTTTTTTTTTTTTTTTGGTGATGATGTCTTGCTCTGTTGCCCTGGCTGGAGTAAAGTGGCATGATTTCAGCTCACTGTAACCTCTGCCTCCTGGTTCAAGTAATTCTCCTGCCTCAGCCTTCCGAGTAGCTGGGATTATAGTTAGGCACCACCACACCTGGCTAATTTTTGCATTTTTAGTAGAGATGGGGTTTCACCATGTTGGCCAGGTTGGTCTCGAACTTCTGACGTCAAGTGATCCACCCTCCTCGGGTCCCCAAAGTGCTGAGATTACAGACATGAACCACTATGACCGGCTCCAATTTAATTTTATTGTGTTTAATAAATGTGGTCTCTAGGATAGTATTTCTCTGAAATCTGTTGAGACATACTATGTCATCTAATAGATGATCAATTTTTATAAGTGTTCCACTTATGTTTGAAAGAAATGTGCATACTGCCACTTACAGATATGTATATGTTTTTAGATCAAACTTGTTCATTATGTTTAAACATCTTCAATATTCTCACTGATTTTTTTCTGTACAATTACTAAGAATTGTGTGTTAAAAGTTTCTATTAAATAGCTTAGTTCCTCCTATTCAAAGTGGTGAAAAATCTGTTTTAACAAGTATTAATATAGGTATATTGCATTTCTTTGGGTTTGTAGTTGCTTGATATAACTATTTCCAAGATTTAGTTTAAATTTTTCTGTGTTGTCTCTTATGAAAAAAAAATAGCACTGGATTTTTATTTCTTTTACATAGTCTGACAATTTATTAATTCAACATCAATTGTAATTATGTATATGTATGAATTTATTTTTACCATCTTATTGTTTGCATTTCCTTCTTTCTAAAATTTACTTTTCCCTAAATCTTTTATCTTACTCCATTTATTTCTCTGTCTGATTATATACACAATAATTATATTCTTCTAGTGATTGCCCTTTATATTTAACATGCACATTTAAGAAAGTCTAAAGTTAGGGCCAGACATGGTGGTTCATGCCCATAATCTCGGCACTTTGGTAGGATGAGGTGGGAGGATCACTTGAGGCTAGGCATATCACTTGAGGTTAGGAGTTTGAGACCAGTCTGGGCCACACAGCAACGTCCTGTCTCTACAGAAAATTTCAAACTTAACTGGGTATGTTGGTGCATGCTTGTAGTCTCAGCTACTTGGGAGACTGAGATGAGAGCTTGAGCCTAAGAGCTTGAGGCTGCAGTGACTTATAATCATACCTCTGCACTCTAGCATGGGTGACAGAGCAAGACCCTGTCTCTGGAAAAAAAAAAAAAAAAAAGTCTAAAGTTAGGCAATATCTTTATCTCTTCCTGCATAATACAAAGTATTTAAGAAAAATTTAACACCAATCATTTCTTCCCCACCTTATATATAATTGTGTTCATTAATTTAGCTCTGTCGTATTATTTGTAACTCTAGGCTAAACATTATCATTATTGTTTTATATCACTGTACATTTTTAAAAATTCACTCTCCTGCATTTCAGATCTTCTGGGAACATTTAACTTTGTAGTAATTACATCTTTTAGAAATTGCTTTCCCATTTGTTTCTGAAAGATTGTTATTTAATTCTAGGTTAAAAATTGATTTCTTTCATAATTTTGAAATATTATTACACTGTCTTATGCCTTTAATCATTCCAGTTGAAAAGTTAGCTATTAATAAAATAAAATAATGTTTTTTATTTGTAAATAATCTCTGTTTTTTCTTCCAGCTACTTTTAAGATACTCTCTGTTTCTTTGGTGTTTTATTCTGCAGTTCTTTTAACATTTGTCTATGTTTGAATTTCTTCATATGTTATGCTTGATTTTGCTATGCTGCACTTCCATCAAGTCTGAAAAATCTTTAATCATTTTGAATATGGCTTTTTCCTCTATTCTCTTTGCCACCTTTTTATATAATTCTGGTGTAACATATAGTAATCTTCATTATCAAGCTTACATACGCTTTAAAGCTTTCATATATTTCATATATTTGTCTCACATCCTTTTTATCTATGAAATTTCTCTAGTTATACTTTCCAGTAAACAATTCTCTCTTTACCGGTGTTTGGACTTCTTTATTTCTTATATTTAATGTATTTTTTATGTTTATATTAGTATATAATTTTAATTTATTGTATACTGTATATGGTTACAATATTTACGTTTAATATTAAATATCACTTTTAATTTGTAAAAGTTTAATTTTGTTCTTTTAAAAAAAGTATCTTGTTGTTATTATCTCATGCTATTTAATCATTGTATTCATTGCCTATAGCTGCTGTAAATTGCCACAAGTTTCGCAGCTTAAAACGAAGAAATTTATACTTTCATAGTTCTAGAGGTCAGAAGTCTAAAATTAGTATCACTGAGTTGAAATGCAGCTGTTAGCAGGGCTGTACTTTCTCCAGAGACACTAGGAAAGAATCTGTTCTTTGCTTCTTCTAATTTCTGTGGTTGCATTACTCTCGTCTTGTCTTTGAGGTCATATTGCCTTCTTCTCTTCTCTTCTGCTTTCCTGTGTCAAATCCTCCTCTTTCTGCCTCCTAGACAGATACACGTGATGGCCTTTAGGGCTCACCTGGCTAACCCAGAATAGTAGCATCTCAAAATCTTTAACTGAATCACATCTGCAAAACCACTTTTTGGCCATATATAGTAACATTCATACCAGAGATTATAATACAGCTATCTTTTGAGGGGTCATTTTCCAGCCTACCACAATCATGATTTAATTCTCCTTTTAACTTTTTAAAATGTAGTATACATACTTACTTTGTATTATGTCTAGTCATTCTAATAAAAGTCATTGATTCTGTTGATTATTACTAGTGGTGTCTATTTCATTTTATGTTTTGTGATTTTTCATTTTGATTCCATGTTTCTGAAACTCTATCTGCAGTATGTTTATGCCTTAGGAGGAGCATTTGTTCATCTTGAAAAAAATTGCCTTTGCTTCTGCCAGACAACTGAAGATGCACTTTAAATTACAATTCCAGGCTAGTATTTTTTTTTTTTTTGAACCATGCAAATGGTGTTAATACAGTCTTCAGACCCAAATGATGTCCAGCCTTTGTGAATACATTTTTGGGAAAAGTGTTTTAACCTTCAGCCAAAGACAGAGCTGAGTCTTGTTGTATACTTCTGAGGCTTAGAATTTATTCAAATATTCTGATAAAAGAAAAACTTCAGCCTAATTAAATTTAAAGAAGCTTAATTGAACAATGAATGATTCATGAATCAGGCAGCCTTCCCAGCCAAAGTTGAAGAAGATTTATGGGCAGAAAAAGGTGAGTGACATATAGAAAATGCAAGCGAGGTAGAGAAACAGTCGGATTGGTTACAGCTCAGCATTTGCCTTATTTGAACATGATTCAAACAGTTGGCTACATTTGATTGGCCAAAACTCAGTGATTAGCACTGGTATAGGCTGTGGTCTGTTTACACCTCCACTTGTTATAGTGTTCATGGTGTACAGAAAAACCTAGTTTTTTTTTTTTTTTTTTTTTTTTTTTTTTTTTTTTTTTTTTTGAGATGGAGATAGAGTCTTGCTCTGTCACCCAGTCTGGAGTGCAGTGGCATAATCTCAGCTCACTGCAACTGCTGCCTCCTGGGTTCAAGTGATTCTCCCGCCTCAGCCTCCTGAGTAGCTGGGATTACAGGTGCCTCCCACCACGCCTGGCTAATTTTTGTATTTTCAGTAGAGATGGGGTTTCGCCCTGTTGGTCAGGCTGGTCTCAAACTCCTGAACTCAAGCAATCTGCCCGCCTCAGCCTCCCAAAGTGCTGGGATTACAGGCATGAGCCACCACACCCAGCCCAGAAAAATCTTTAGGCTTAATTAAAAATATGTAGGGAGACAGCTTTAAGCTGAACTTGATTTAACAATTCCCCCCTTTTGGTCATTTTAATTTCGAGAGATTGACCAAAAGTTTAGTAATTGATGTCACTATTACCATTGGTCTTGAAACCCAGTGGGAAACAATAGAACAATGTTTTGCAAGGTAGAAATAAGGATTGAGTAGAGGGTACCTCTTTGTGCTGAAGTGTTCTGTTTACAGGAGAAAAGCAAACCTGGTTCATACTGGGATGTATGTGTTTCCTTAAAGTCTTAGGACTTTAAGACTGTGATATTTTCCTGTTGGACAAGGCCTTTTTACCATTATATAATGTCCCTCTTTGTCTCTTTTAACTGCTGTTGCTTTAAAGTTTGTTTCATCTGATATTAGAATAGCTACCCCTGCTGGCTTTTGGTGTCCATTTGCATGAAATACCTTTTTCCATCCCTTTTCTTTAAGTTTATGTGAGTCCTTATATGTTAGATGAGTTTCCTGAAGGCAGCAGATAGTTGGTTGGTGAGTTCTTATCCATTCTGCGGTTCTGTATCTTTTAAGTGGAGCATTTAGGCCATTTACATTCAATGTCCGTATCGAAATGTGAGGTACTGTTGCATTCATCATGCTTTTTGTTGCCTGTGTCCTTTGGTTTTATTGTTTTTGTTTTTGCTTTTTAACTTGTAGTTTTTTTTTTTTTTTTTTTTTTTTTTTTTTGAGATGGAGTCTCGCTCTGTCGCCCAGGCTGGAGTGCAGTGGCCGGATCTCAGCTCACTGCAAGCTCCGCCTCCCGGGTTCAAGCCATTGTCTTGCCTCAGCCTCCAGAGTAGCTGGGACTACAGGTGCCCACCACCTCGCCCGGCTAGTTTTTTGTATTTTTTAGTAGAGACGGGGTTTCACCGGGTTAACCAGGATGGTCTTGATCTCCTGACCTGGAGATCCACCCGTCTCAGCCTCCCAAAGTGCTGGGATTACAGGCTTGAGCCACCGCGCCCGGCCGTAGTTTTGTTTTATAGGTCCTGCATGATTTCTGCTTTAAAGAGGTTTTGTTTTGATGTGTTTCCTGGATTTGTTTCAAGATTTAGAGCTCCTTTTAGCAGTTCTTGTAGTAGAAGCTTGGTAATGCGAATTCTGTCAGCATTTGTTTGTCTGAAAAAAGACTGCATCTTTCCTTCATATATGATTCTTAGTTTCACTGGATACAAAATTCTTGGCTGATAATTGCTTTATTTGAGAAGGCTAAAGATAGGGCTAAAGGCTTGTAGGGTTTCTGCTGAGAAGCCTGCTGTTAATCTGATAGATTTTCCTTTATAGGTTACCTGGTGCCTCTGTCTCACAGCTCTTAAGATTCTTTCCTCCATCTTAACTTTGGATAACCTGATGACAATGTGCCCAGGCAAAGATCTTTTTATGATTCATTTTCCAGGTGTTGTTTGTGCTTCTTGTATTCGGATGTCTAGGTCTCTAGCTATGCCAGGAAATTTTTCCTTGATTATTCCCCTGAATATGTTTTCCAAAATTTTGAAATTCTCTTCTTCCTTAGGAAAACTGATTATTCTTAAGTTTGGTAGTTTAACATAATCCCAGACTTCTTGGAGACTTTGTTCATATTTTCTTATTCTTTTTGCTTTGTCTTTGTTGGATTGGGTTAATTCAAAGACCTTGTCTTCGAGTTCTGAATTTCTTTCTTCTACTTGTTCAATTCTGTTGTTGAGACTTTCCAGAGCATTTAGCATTTCTAAAACTGTTTCCAAAGTTTCCTGAATTTTTTATTTTTTATTTATTTATTTTTTTAAACTATCTATTTCCTTTGTAGCAGGACGAGTCATGGACAAAACCCCACAGACACCAAGATAGTGAAGGAAGTGGCTTTAATCAGCTGGAAGCATCGGCAGACTAACGTCTTAAAATCCGAGCTTGTCGGGTGCCCAACTTCTGTCCCTTTTAAGGGCTCACAGCTCTAAGGGGGTCTGCATGAGAGGGTCATGATCGACTGAGCAAGCCAGGGGATACATAACAGGGTCTGCAAGCACCCGTGGTCAGAGTGAAACAGAACAGAATGGGAGCTTTCACAATGTCCTTCCATACAATGTCTGGAATCTAGAGATAACATCTGTTGCTAGGTCAGGGGTGGAATTTTAACTACTAGGCTTAGGTCAGGCAGGCCTAGGCCTGGGCGCCAGGCTACCTGCCTTTTGTTTCGCTTTTCTTTCCTTTTCTGAGTATAAAACACTACAAAACAATATGAGAGGGTCTGTCTCTCTTCTCTCACCTTGAATATTTCTCCCTTCACTTTTGTATCTTTTTTTGGATTTCCTTGCATTGGGCTTTGCCTTTCTCTGATTAGCTTAATAACTAACCTCCTGAATTCTTTTTCAGGTAAATCATGGATTTCTTCTTTGTTTGGATCAATTGCTGGTGAACTATTGTGATTTTTTGGGGGGGTGCTGAAGAGCTTTGTTTTGTCCTATTACTAGGGTTGGTTTTCTGGTTCCTTCTCATTTGGGTAGGCTATGTCAAAGGGAAGGTCTAGGGCTGAAGGCTGTTCAGATTTCTTTGTCCCATGGGGTGTTCCCTTGATGTAGTACTCTCCTCCTTTTCCTATGGATATGACTTCCTATGAGCTTAACTTCAGTGATTATTATCTCTCTTCTGAGTCAAACCACCCAGTGAGTCTATCTGGCTCTGGGCTAGTACTGGAAGATGTCTGCATAGAGTCCTGTGAAAGGATCTCTTAGCCATGGATACCAGCGCCTGTTCTGGTGGAGACAACCGTGGGTGGGTGGGGAGCAGTGTGCAATAGAACCCAATGAGGGTTCTAAGCTTTGGTGTTTTAATACTCTATTTTTGTGCTGGTTAGTCTCCTCCCAGGAGGTGGTACTCTCCAGAAAACATCAGTTGTAGAAGTATAGAGAGGGATTGGCAGTGGGCGGGGCCCTAGAACTCCCATATATGCCCTTTGTCTTCTGCTAACAGGGTGTGTAGGGAAGGACCATCAGATAGGGGCAGGGCTAGGCGTGTCTGAGCTCAGACTCTCCTTGGGAGGGTCTTATTGTGGCTGCTGTTGGAGATGAGGATGACACTTCCCAGTCATTGGAGCTGTGTACCTAGGAGGATTATGGCTGGCTCTGCTGAGTCATGCAGGTTGTCAGGGAAGTGGGGGAAAGCTGGCAGCCACAGGCCTCACCCA
The DNA here is from genome assembly GCF_047675955.1 of Chlorocebus sabaeus. NCBI lineage: Eukaryota > Metazoa > Chordata > Mammalia > Primates > Cercopithecidae > Chlorocebus > Chlorocebus sabaeus. The sequence goes on along the minus strand of NC_132916.1, from coordinate 49,315,935 downwards.
GCTCCCACGCAAAACGAAGGGCCAGTCTCACTCTCACTGTGACCCCCTCCACAGACAGCCCCGAGTCTGTTGCCAGGCAGAGGGCACGATGGGGTTGAAAACTTGCCCCGGCCGGGAGCGGTGGCTCAAGCCTGTAATCCCAGCACTTTGGGAGGCCGAGACGGGCGGATCACGAGGTCAGGAGATCGAGACCATCCTGGTTAACATGGTGAAACCCCATCTCTACTAAAAAATACAAAAAACTTGCTGGGCGAGGTGGTGGGCGCCTGTAGTCCCGCTACTCGGGAGGCTGAGGCAGGAGAATGGCGTGAACCCAGGAGGCGGAGCTTGCAGTGAGCTGAGATCCGGCCACTGCACTCCAGCCTGGGTGACAGAGCGAGACTCCGTCTCAAAAAAAAAAAAAAAAAGAAAAGAAAACTTGCCCTGAGCCACCCCACCTCCCAGCTGCGAGAGAAAAGGGCTTGGTTCTCCCCCCACCTGTGGAGTCTGCACAACAGATTTGCACCCTCCCCCAAGTTCTGGCAAGAAGGCTTCTGTCCCATTCAAAACATTACAAAGTTCAGCTAGAGATTTCCTTCTCCTTGGGTGGTTTTACTCCCTGCTCCTTTGGTCACCCACCTGATGGGTCCCTGTGGTGGCAGGCAGGAATGGCCTGCTAGGGGACCCAGCGAGCTCCCAGGGCCTTTCTGCTGCTTCCTCTACCCCTGCACTTCACTTGGTTCTCTAAATTGGCTCAGCTCCAGGTAAGGTCAGAAACTTCTCCTGCAAACAGACTTTCCTCTTCTCCAGTGGGGGTGTGTGTTCGGGAGAAGAGGGTCTCCCTTTTCCACTTCTGTAGTTGGGGCCCTCATAGTATTTGGGGTGTCTCCCGGATCCTGCAGGAGCAGCCCACTTCCTTCAGAGGCTCTGTGGGTCCTCTTAGGATTGTTGGTTTATTCTTGCCATCAATCCGGAGCCAAAATTTACAATGAGAGCTTTCGCAAACTCCTCAGTCTGGAGCTGCAATCTAGTACTGCCTCCCATCTGCCATGATTATCTCTCTTCCATCCTATTTAATTTAAAACAACGCTTTAACACTCTAAACTAGGCAAAAATGTACATTCCCATGTCGTCTTATAATCTTTTACTAGAGGCACATTTCACTTTCTTCACACACCTGGCATGTAAAACTATTTTTTTTAGAAGTCTCCAGTACATGTTATACTGTTAACTCTTAGCAACTTTAGTGAAAAACCTGGTCAGTAAGTAATTTTAATTATGTATTAGATTTGAGCCTAGGACATCAGACAGAAGTACAGATAAGGTCTGACTCTTTCCAGCATAGCTAGGGGGTATGACTAACTCCACACATCCCCAGGCCTTACCTAGCTGTAAAGCAGGCAAGTTGAACAATTTTCAAAAGTCAAAGCAGTTTACAACCTGAAAGCGTTTAGTAAACTTAATATCTGACCTGCCTAATTTGGACCAAATGTCTATATTTTACCAATGATCTTTAAAGCTGTTTTTATTTCCTAAAGATGACTAAAGTCACATAAACTAAAAGGAATTATAGCTTTTATCTTTCTTTCAAAATATTTAAGCACTTACTTTTCTTCAAGCCAATTAATTAGAGCTCTTTTATATAAACATTAGACATGCAACACATATATAACTATACAGACAAATAGAAGATCCAGTGGTTGTAGGATTTTTCATTTACCAGTTTGTAAGTTTCTTAATTGGATTACTGACTTTAGGGTGGAGTCCTTGGAGGAACAGAGTAGGAAAACAATACAGTTTCTAAGACCTAATAAGCAGGCACAGTTGAAAGGCAAAAATAGATCTCCAAAATTAAGAGTCCCATTTTTATATCACATCCTAGATCCCCAAAAAGAAGGAAATGCTATGGAATAAGACGGTGCAATGCTTTTACTATGCATTTTATTGCAAAGCAACCCAAAGTCAATCAGTCAGTCAGCCCATTCTGTGATTAACCCATCTCCCATGGGAGTCTTATCTCAGTGGGGAGTGGAGATATTTTCATACTTTCTAGGTGGCCAAGAGTATGCTTCTCTAATCCCAAGGTGCAAAAGCAAAGTATTCCCTCGTAACTGCCATTAGCCATTAATAAAGTATATTTCCTACCTAGGTATTGAACACCGAAGTGTTCTCATAATGAGAAGTAATTTCTGATACCCCCCAAAGCCAAAAATGTCAGAGAATGCAATGCAAAACACAGCAGAGCCCCAAATTTTGAGAGGGGTCTATCTGGCTCCAATTCCTGGGGTTTCATGAGGAAATCAGATGTTCTTCCAAAAACAGAGTTGGGGGTGCCTCCTGTTTTTCCTAGGGAGTCCCAGGCTCCTAGAGCTTGAATACCCACTTTTAATTAAACTGACTTTTAACAGTAGCACTCTTAAAAAGAAAAAAAAAAAAAGTCATTTTAAATTTCTTATTACTAGACTCTAGCTAAGCCAAATGGTCAGTATTTCTGGCCTTTGAACTTTACCAAAGGTAACCTCCCAGGTGCTTAAAGAAAGGAAAATTCAAGAAGGGATGCCAGAAGTTGTTCATGGAGGGGAAGAGAATCAACAAATAGTAAAGGTCACACAGATATCAACCAAAAAGTACTTATTCCCTAAGCCACGATTGAACCTGGGCTGCTGTTGTAAAATGGCAAAGCCTTAGCTGCTGAGTTACAGATTGGGCAGTTTCCATTGCCCTTCCCAGAAGGAGTCTACAGCAGTCCATTTTGAGCTTGCAATGGCTTTTAACTGCTCAAGATAATGTTTAGAGCTAACTATGACATTGTTACAGGTAGTTAGGCATGAGCAGGGCAGGAGAGGGCTCTCCCCACCCAATAAGAATGTTGAATGATGGCTCAGAAATGATCACATTGCCTCTGTAAGAGTGATAAATTGGCAGCCAGCACCAGGGAGAGGCCATTTCCTGATGGTCCACACCTGCTGCATTAAAGTGTTAATTGAATGCAGATGCCAGGGAGAAGCAAAAAGGGGCTTCCAATAAAATCTCAGGTATTTTGCAAGTTGGCCCAGGAATGTGCCTTAAGAGACAAAATGGCAGAGTATAATCTTCTGGGTACACTCCACCAGAAAAGGGAAGAAAGCCTCAGATGGGCATGCGTACAACTTACTAAATGCACTGCGCATGCTTACCTCGCAAGCGTAAGGAGGGCGCTGCACTTGTGGGCAGCCCACCCTAAGGGAAGAATCATGGGAAAGGGGCCAGCCTGTAAGTCCTAAGATCAAGTCTAAATACCACACTTGACCTCATTGCCCACGTGAGTGTCTTCCAAACATACCTTCCTTTCTTTCCTTTCCTGTTCTAAAGCCTTTTAAATATAAAACTTCTACTCCTGCTCTGAAACTTGCCTCAGTCTCTTTTTCTGCCTTATGTCCCTCAGTTGAATTCGTTCTTCTGAGAAGCAAGAATCGAGGTTGCTGCAGACCCATATGGATTTGCTGCCAGTAATTTGGATACCTTCCACCGGTAAAAACATGATCTCCAAAATTCCTGTCCTCTGAGTGGTGGAGACAAAGAGAAAGTACCACCACATGGTTACAAGGTCAAACTCCCAAGCACATTATTGACCCGTTTTCTGGGCCATCTTGAACAGTAGGCTAATGGGGTCCTAAGCTCATGTTCTATCCTAAGGCACCCCTCTTTCTGACAGAAAAATGCAGAAAGACATTCATAGCACAAAGTACAACAGATTCACTGCAGCTCATGACTAGCCTCACAAATCCTTTTCCCATTAATCAAAACTTCATGGAGGAGATAAACAGTGATTTTTACTATTCATTCAGCCAGTTTGCACAGAAAGAAAGAGGCCAGAAGTCTGACTGGTAAGAAATTCTTACCCTTCTGCTGGCATGTCAGGTTTCTGGGTTCTTTTTCCCTGAGTGGTCTTAGTGACCCTGCTCACAACACCATAGCTCTGGGGGCCAAGCCACATCATAAAGGCAAATCTTGGAACCACAGGCAAAATCCTCTCAATTTTGCAAGTTGCTGCCCAACCAGTGGAACTGAATGTACATTTTTCATTCCAGCCAGAGCAAAATACATGTGACAAAACATAGACATTAGCCACTCTGCTTAGCACCCAATATCAAATTGGCAAGTCTCAAACTTGGCCCTGGATGGGCCCTGTCATCTTTAATTCATTTAAAGTGGATTAAAAGATTTTCAACATGTGGTCTCTGGGGAAGACGGTTGCACCAAGTAACAGAAAAGATAAGAAAGGGAAAGGAGAGAGAGAGAGACAGAAAAGCATTGCCTGTGGCAGTCGGGAAGGCAGGAGCTCAGGGAAGCCAGAGAAAGACCCACCCATCCCAGTGATGCTGAATCAAAAGTTCAGGCAGTTGCTTGTTAGCCACAAAGGGATCTTTTCCAGCAGTCCCAACAGCTCTCATGTTTCCCGCTTCAGAAAGAAAGAAAGCTCCCCATGTCTGATGATCCTATTCATGCCTCATCCTGTCACCCATAGCTGTCAGCAAAAAGTGCAAGGCAGATTTAATTTTTTAAAATTAATTAGTCGCTTAAGTTTTTTATTTGCCTTTTGTAAAGTCTTTAAATAAAAATACTGAAATCTTTTTAGAAACTTCTGCATATCAATAGGCATGCCTACAGGAGACTAATTTGGGAGCCCTCATTTTCAAATGCACTTCAGTGCAGTTTTGTTCATTTGGAATGTTCCACTGTAAGTTATCTTTAGTAAGATTTCACTATTACTCTAAGACTTCACTACTTCTGGGGCCTAACCCTTAGGCATGTATAAGCTGGAGGGAACTCAGTTTTCCAAAAATTAAGGATCTCATTTTTTACCTAAAATATTGGTTTTGTTTTCAGATTCCCTTGACTGACTTAGTCAATGATTTTTTTTTCCTACCTAAGTGCGCAAGAAACGAGAGAGAGAGAGAAAAAAGGTAGAACACAAAAATCCCTTTGAATTTTCAAAAGCCAAATTTTTACTCCCCCTGCAATATTACTATTTACTACCAGTTTCTTTCTGACCCAGTCAGATGTGAGAGGCCTCTAAGTGGATCCAAGTCAGTTAATTACTGGATCAAATCTGATCCTGGACCCAGTCCAGTTTCTCTCATGACTTCCAAAGCCAGTTTGGATCAGAAATTTGCTCAAAGAAACTCAGAGAGCTCAAAACACACATCCTCGGAGCTCTGAAATGCCAGAGAGAACTTATCACAATCCCCAGCTGCTCCAATAGGTGGATGGAACTAAATGGGTCCTGTAGGTACTTCAGTTGGTCACTCAGCGCTCCCGAGGGTCACTGGAAGCTCTACTTTGGATCCCATCCTCATCGCTATCTGATAAAAGAAAAGTTTGGCTGGGCATGGTGGCTCATGACTGTAATCCCAGCACTTTGGGAGGCAGAGGCAGGTGGATCATAATATCAGGAGATCGAGACCATCCTGGCTAATACTGTGAAACCCGTCTCTACTAAAAATACAAAAAATTAGCTGGGCGTGGTGGCGGGTGCCTGTAGTCCCAGCTACTCGGGAGGCTGAGGCAGGAGAACGGCGTGAACCTGGGAGGCAGAGCTTGCAGTGAGCCGAGATGGCACCACTGCACTCCAGCCTGGGCGACAGAGCGAAACTCCGTCTCAGAAAAGAAAAAAAAGAAAAGCTTCAGCAGAATTAAATGAAAAAGGAATTTAATTTATTAAAGCGTTCACGAACTGGGCAGCCTTCACAGCCAGAGTAGTCTCTGAGACTCTGGAGCAGCCACATGGTAGATTTATGGACAGAAAAAGGAAAATGACATACAGAAAATGGAAGAGCGGTAAAGAAACAGCTGGATTGATTACAGCTCAGTGTTTGCTTTATTTGAACAGGTTCGAATAGTTGGCTACATTTGATTGGCCAAAAGTTGGTGATTGGCAGAGGTGTAGGCTACAGCCTGTTTACACCTTCACTTGTTATAGTTCATGATGTACAGAAAAACCTTTAGGGCTAACTTGAAATGTGTAGGGAGGCAGCTTTGCACTGAACTTGATTTAACAATTCCTTTATCTGAGGTTATAGTTCTTTTTGAGTTGAAACTTTATAAAGGATATTCTCCCATTTGGCTTTTCACATTTTGTAATTCCAAGACTTCCTCACCCCACCCTTATTTCTCTCATCATGGAAATAGGAAACTGTGTATGCCTCCAAGGATCCTTATCTCTCCAGATACCCTCTGACAGTTCTCTCCATCTTCATATTTACTTTACTATTTTTCAGTCTTATCTCTTTGTATAAAAAGTATATTTAACATTTTCGACAATGTAAGTATATATACATTTGTATTTAGTGGAATGGTATCAGGTTGTCTAGTGCATCATATTGTTAGAATTAAAGAATTTCAAAATGTTCATTTGTAAAATTCAAATTTACAATACTAATACAATATTTTCTCATTCCTAGTTTTTCCTCTCATTCCCTAGACATTGAAGAAGTAATAGTTGTCATCTTCAAATCTTACCCTATGGAACTAGGATGCACTGAAAGAGGAACAAAGCAGACACACATCGCCTTGGGGTGTTAATGAGGTGTCAATACAGGCTTTGCCAAAAATAACTCCTGACTCTTAAGATGATGCTTGAAATCTTCCTGTGAGTCACTTTTCTGGATACCTTGAAGACAGTTGTTTTTAACATATTTGTTAAAAACCAAATATGTTCTTACAAATGAGTGATATATTCATTGTCATATGTGAATGCATATTTTGTATAAATTTATGGTATACAAATGCAATTTTGTACATGCATAGATTGTGTAGTGGTCAACTCTAAGATTTTTATAGTATTCATCACCTGAATAACATATATTTACTCATTAAGTAATTTCTCATTTTCTACCTCCTTTTCACACTCCCGTATGGTAATATCTCAAAAAAAGAATTAGGGACTTGAGTTTGGTAAGTTGGATTGAGAAAAATAAAAATAGTGTGTCACTTCAAAGTGAAGGTTCATTTGGAGTGTCTAGAGAATAGAATCTATTGAAAGCAAGAAAGATGGTTCCAAAGCATGTTCAAAGAATGTTTTAAAAAAAAACTTCTGAGATATCGTTCGTTATCTATAATATGATGGTTATACTTGTAAAAAAAGTTTACAACTGTTAAATATGATGATTGGGATTTCAGAACTTTCAGAATCAGTGTGTTTAATAGCAATCTCAGGCAGTATTTAAGAACAAGTAGGTAGACTTCGAGCAAGACGTCATGCAATCAGATCTGTGTAGTGAGATGGTTGATGGGGAGAAGGAAAGGCTTTTTAAGGAGTTGGAAAAAAGTATGAGACAGATACAAGAATAGCAGAGGTGGAGGAAGGCTGGTTAATAAGGCTAGCCCCACTGAAATGCGGGGTTAATTCTGAGAATTAGTTATAGATAATGTTGGATAGGTAAGTGGGTAAGTGGAACCCACGGAGAATCTGGAAAGCCTGATGGTTCTATTACCAATAGTATTAGAAGTTATGTTCCAATGTTCATTTTGAAAGGAAAAGCCAAAGTAATTATACTAGTTTAAGTAAATATTAGCAAGTTTATTTTGACTGTGCTAAAATAATCATCACATACACAAACACACGTACGTGTGTGTGTGTGAGTATGTGTGTGTAACACTTCTTTGGAGGTTGGTGTTATTATCTCCATTTTACAGATGAAGAAACTGAGTCTTAGATCATTTGGCTGGCTTAGATCAAACAGCTAATAACAGTAGAGTTGGGACATAAACCAAGATTAACTCCTCAGCCTTTGTTCTTCACCATTATGCCACATTGCCTCCAATTTCTAGTTTTCTTTCTCTCCATTCCTGGGAATACTTAAATAATTACTATCACAGTAAATCCTATAAAAAACATTAGCAAATATTCAGTGAAAATACAAATTAACAACCAAGGTTAGTGGATTAAATTTACTTGAAGTAAATGTTGCACCCCACATTGGTGGACAAACTTGAAAAAAGAAAAAATATGCAACTTCCTCTGAAATATATTGACCTCCATCTAAACCCGGAATGCTTCATTTTCTGCATATCTAATGGCATCTGTTAAACAATCATCTGTTTTTTCAATGGAGGAAGAAAAGGGCTGCTCTATGCATGAGCTGGGTCAACAGTTTAAAGCATTCACTAGAAAAATGAAGAAAATTAACACAATTTGACAAGCTGTAGGAACTTTCATGCAATGTGACATTTTAAACCAGTTCAGTAAGGAAAATACATAATTATTGCTCATAGCTGTCACATGAATATAGCAGCCACTCTAAATGCTGGTGAAGAAAATCAATCTGAGAGCAAACAAGATCCATCAAACTGCTTGCATAATTCAATGGCCTGTAGAAAAAAAAGTGTTCTTCCCTTTTAACTCAAATATTCAAGGAATTTTGCTTTCTACCTTATGATCTTTTCTCCTTCCTCCTCTCCCTATTTCCAGCTTACCTGCACTAACACACACACACACACACACACACACACACATTCACTCCCTCATCTGTTTTCAAAAAATCACAAATGATAATAGTCACGATTGATTTCTACAATTCATAAGCTAGAGTGCTCCACCTAGATCTATTGTTTTCAATAAAAGCAGCAGAATATTGACATACATTCTTTATTTATAATAATTATAGTTATATTCTGTAATTTATGCATTGCTGTGGAGCATTTATTATATGTTTGATTCTGTCATCACAATTCCCTGTTTGTTGTTACTCAAATTTGCTTAATGTTGTACTAATTTCTGATTGGCATGTAATATTTATTTATCTTTCTATGAAGTCTGTCAGTTCTTTTTGTCACTTGGGTAGTATCATTTCTTCCAACAAGGATCATTGCTTTATTTAATGAGTCTCTTTTTTGAAGAGCATAAACTACTGCCCTTGAATTTGCTATACCCTAAATCTGTTTTTATGCTCTCATAGTGTAAAATTCATGACACGCACAGTGAGTGTGTCACATTTTCTACATGTGGGTTAGGGGTGATCCAGTCATCATCTAGCTTATTTGGCAGCCTCTAGTTTTTCCCCCCTGAAAGTCACAAACATATTGTTATCCATAATCTAATAATGTTATTACTATCACAAATCTAAGCATGTTATTACTATCTTCATAAATTAAAAAAACTCTCCATAACCCAAGGACGTTTCACAAAATTTGATCTACCTGATGTTATCTATATTGCTTCCAAAATAAATAAAAACAAATCAGATAACATTTTTTAAAAGTAATCAGATTTCAAGATCAAATACATTGTGAAATCTTCATATTAACACTCCCTCTTATAATTTTATTATATTGTAACAATTTCTATAATTAAAAACAAAATTCTGCTTAATTTGGTTTAACTCAGCGTTTCCCAAAGTTGACTACACACACACACACACACCACAAATACACATATTTCAATAGTGGTGGGAACATTTCTTAAAATTTCATGAGCCTCTATTTTTGCAGAAGTGATAAATCTACAGTAAGCAAGTCCACAGTCTTCTGCATGACACAGGAGGCCTTACCCAGTGGGGCCTCTGCCCACTTCTCTCCCCGCATTGCCCGTCTCTGGCCAATCATTCATTGCACTCTGGGGTCCAGCCATTTATAACAACTTGCAGTTTCCCCAAGAGGCAAGTGTTTCCACAACCTTTGCATTCACATGTACTTTAGTCTCTCTTGGGAAAGTTATTTGCCTATCAAACTAACTTCTCATCATTCTTGCTTCAATTTTGAAAAATAACCTCTTTTTTTTGTGACAGCTTCCCTGAACCCTCATACCATAAAACATATTTATATAAAATTAGTTTTTCCAAAGTGTTGTATGAGGTATGATTCTAGTTGGTACTCAAAGGAAGAATGTTTTATGTTAATAGTTATGTATTCATTTTAGCATGTATTAAAACATACTGGTTTTCTATCATAATGATTAAAATTGGCTTGTGTAATATATTGAGTTTATCTTAAGAAGTAAGTCAACTTAAATACAAATTTAAAATAAGAACAGCTTATTTGGATATGGCAAAACAGCATGTAAATGATCATCACTAACTGTTTACATTATTAACACTTATCAACTGATTCAAAATTGCAGGGCTCATGATGAACATCAGAGGGCGCCAAATCATAAACACTTTAAGATATAAGCATGTTAAAGATGACTTTATTTCAATGGTAAATTCAATGATAATAACTATAATTTCTTGATTAGCTATTTTGTTCTAAGCACTTTGTTAGGCAATTTACATATATAAACTCATTTTCTTCTCACAATATTTATTAAAAGTAACTATTATTATCTCCATTCTCTAAATGAGACTATTTCAGATAATAACAATGTTTCATTGTTTTGTTTTTGTTTTGATTTGTTTTTTTGCATTTAACATTGCTCAAAGGACGGTGCTAAGGCATCGATGTAAATGACCTCGGTTATAATTTGCAGTAACCCTGTGAGTTATGGTATATTGCATTCCTTGTTTGTAGATGAAGACACTGAAGCTTAGAGAGATTAATTAATTTGCTCAAAGTACATGGTAAGGCAGTTATGCGTGGAGACAATTCTGTCGGAAGCTAAAACTACATATTTTACTAAGGCAAATGACCTGCCAGGGATCTCAGAATAAATTCTCTCCCTTTATCTCTTTCTGCATTTTCATGTGCATTAAATACATAATATCTCAGAGTGACATCAGCAAGATGGCCAATTTGAGTTTACTGGATTTCATCCTAACCACAGAAAGGAGCAAAAACAATGAACAAACAACTGTATTGCAAGTAGAGTGACCGAGGAAGAACGCTGAGAGCACCAAGGATACAGCAAAAACTCTGTGGAGTACAGAAATTCAGAAGAGTACCTTAGCGAGCAAAGCAAGGCATCCTACCTCTGCCACACGCCTCCCACACAGAGAACAACTTGGAGTCAGAGGCAACTTCTTTCTACAAGGAAAAGGTGAGCTGGAGAACCCTAGTGGCCTCCATTGCTTCCATATATGCTAGCAGTCCTTGCTATAGGAGAGCATCTCAGTCCTCACAGGCTGTAAATCAAGTCTAGAGTGTAGCTGGGAGTCTGTGCAGCTACACTGTCTCATAGTAAAACTCTTCTTGAGCATGCTCCAGCCACAACCTACACTGTTCTAGTTTGGTGCCACCTTGAAACTGGGACCACTACTACAGTGTGTCCTACTCTGTGGTCACTAGCAACTGATTCCATTGCTAAGGCCCTGCCATTGTGCCACCATGTTCACACAAGGGCCTGCAATACCATAGTTCCAGCTGTCTAGAGTATAAACCAGATGGAATGACCAAGAACACAGCATCTGAACCCATACAGCATATCACCCCTCCAGAGAACAGGTGGAATTGCATACAGGAGAAGCTGCCAAACAGCCTATCAGCTGCCAGGCCTGCACACACCCACACTGCACAGCTAATAGATCCACCAAGCTTTGTGGGCTCCCACCTGGCCTGACAGCTGGTCCTGTGGCAGCCTGGCTTGAAGGATATACTACTGCTTTCTGCCCAGCTCCACTGTGCCCATGAATACCCATGCACAGCCTGATAGCTGGTCCTGAAGTAACCTCATCCCTCTGGACAAGCTACCACAGAGCTACCTGGTCTTGAATGTACCCAGTAGCACCCCTACCTGGCCTCTAACAGCAGGCCTGGAAGTGGCCCTGCCCTCTGAACAGACCACTGCAGAACCGCCTGGCCCCATTGTACCCATGAGTGCCCGTGCCTGGCCTCTGACAGCCAGCCAAGCAGCTGCCACTGCCTCCTCAAAGAGCCCACAGAACTACCTGTCAATCCTCCACAAATACATTTTTCTGGCCCAACATCCAGTCTAGTGCCCCCGTCTTCAGCAAAACTACACCATCACAAACACCAGCAGCCTTGGCCATTGAGGCAATCACAGACATATCTGACAAGGATTACAATGGAAGAAACTACACAGAGACCAAAATACCGAGTTCACTCAGAACTAAATCCAACTCTCTACAGTCAACCAGCATCCTAAAACCCACCTAGAGGAAAAAGTTTCTCACTCAAAAGCTACTTCACAAAATTGGAAAAAATGACTTTTATACTAGATGTGCAGTTATCAACATAGAAACATAAGAAACATGAAAAAGGAAGAAAACATGACACTCCCAAAACTCAAATAGGCCTCAAGTAACAGATCCCAAAGAAAGAGACATTTATGAAATATCTGAGAAGGGATTCAAAATAATCTTAAGGAAACTCAGTAAGATAGAAGAGAACACAGGCACACAATTCAATGGAATTAAGAAAACAATTTATGGCCAGGTGCAGTGGCTCATGCCTGTAATCCCTAAACTTAAGGAAGCCAAGGCAGGTGGATCACTTGAGATCAGGAGTTTCAGACAGGCGTGGCCAACATGGTGAAACCCTATCTCTACTAAAAACACAAAAATTAGCCAGACATCGTGGCACACGCCTGTAATTCCAGCTAGTTGGGAGCTGAGGCAGAAGAATTGCTTGAACCTGGAGACAGAGGTTGCAGTAAGTCAAGGTCGCACCAATGCACTCCAGCCTGGGTGACAGAGTGAGACACAGTCTCAAAAAATAATTAGGAACTGAAGGAGAAATCCAATAAAGAGATAAATATCATTAAAAAGAATCAAACAAGTCTTGGAGGTAAATAATCCAGTAAATGAATAAAAAATATAACTGAGAGTTTCAACAACAAGTTAGATCAAGAAGGAGACATACTTTTTGAACTTGAAGACAGATCTTTTGAAATAAGCCAGTCAGTGGACAAAAAAGAAGTAAAGAAGAGTGGAGAAAACTTGTGAGACTTACGACACACTATTAAATGAACAAATATTTACATTATAGATACTCCAAGGAAGAAGGATGGAGAAAGGATGTAAAAACCTGTTTAAGGAAACAATAACTGAAAACTTCCCCCAAGTATTGGAAGAGAGATGAATATCCAGATTCAGGAAGCTCAAGAGTTTCCAAATAGATTCAACCCAAAAAGTTCCTCTCCAAGGCACATTATAATGAAACAAAGACAAAGAGCAAATTCTAAAAGCTGCAAGAGAAAAATGTCAAGTTACATATAAGTGAATCCCTATGAAACTATCATCAGATTTCTCAGCAGAAACCTTGTAGGTCAAGAGAGAATGACCATATTTTCAAAGTGCTGAAAGAAAAAAAGAAGGTCAGCAAGTAACACTATATCCAGAAAAGTTGATCACCACTAGACCAGTGTCTTCTTAGTCCATTTGCATTGCCATAAAGAAATACCTCGGGTTGGGTAATTTGTAGAGAAAAGTGCTTATTTGTCTCAGAGCTCTGCAGACTATACAAGAAATGTGGTGCCAGCACCTGCTTCTGGTAAGGGATTCAGGGAACTTCCACTCAGGGCAGAAGGTGAAGGAAGTTAGTGTGTTACATGATGAGGGTGGGTCCAAGAAAGAAGAGAGAAGATGCCAGATGGTTTTTGCCAATTAGATCTCCTGAAAACTAAGAGTGACAACTCACTCACTATTGGGGAAATGGCATCAAGCCATTCATGAGAGATCCAGCCCCGTGACCTAAACACTTCCTACAAGGCCCCACATCCAACGTTGGGGATCAAATTTCAACAGGATATGTGGAGGGGAAAAATATCCAAAATATATCAACCAGTCTTACAAAAAATTCTTAACAGTGTTACAACTAAAGTGAAACAACAATAATCACTGTCCTAAAAACCTGAAAGTATAAAACTCAGGATGATTAGGAAAAACTCATAAATCAAACTCAGATTACTCCAGTTATGTAATGGTGCTATGTAAATCTTTTAACTCTCTAGTATGAAAGTTTAAAGCCAAATGGTGAAAAACAACAACAGCTACTATTAGTAGCTAAGGGACACATAACAGATGAAGAAGTACATTAAAGCAACAAATGTAAATTATTTGGGAGAGGGAGAGGGGAGGAAGTGTAGAGTATTATCATATGACTACAGTTAAGTTTTTAATAAGCTTAAAATAGTCTATTATATCTACAAGACTCTTTGTGTTACTCTGTGGTAACTACAAAGAATGAAATTACAGCACATACACAAATGAGAGAGAGAAAGAAAACAAAGTTTAACACTCCAAAAAAAACAAACCAAGCAGTAAACAAAAAGAGAATAGATCTACAAAACAACCAGAAAACAATTAAGGAAATTATGAAAGTCCTTATCTATCAATAAAAACTTTGAATGTAAAGTAATTAAATTATCTATTTAAAAGATATTGAGTGACTGAATGGATAAAGAAACAAGACCCAACTATATGCTGCCTAAAAGAGACCAATCTCATCATGAAAGACAACCATTGGTTGAAACTGAAAGAATAGAGAAAGATATTTCATGGAAACAGAAAGCAAAAGTAAGCTGGAATAGCTATATTTACATCAGATAAAATAGACTTTAAGACAAAAACTATAAAAACTGACAAGGTTATTATATAATGATAAAGGAATCAATTCAACAAGAGGATATAACAATTATAACTATATATGCACCCAACACCAGAAGACACAAATAGGTAAGGCAAATATTATTAGATCTGAAGGGAGATATACAGTGCAATACAGTAATAGTAGGGGACTTCACCACCTCACTCTGAACAGTGAACAGATTATCTAGACAGGAAATCAACAAAGAAACATCAGATTTGAACTACCTTAGACTAAATAAAGCTAACAGATATTTACAGAACATTTTATCTAACAGCTGCAGAATACTTGTTCTTCTCAACTGTACATGGAACATTCTTCAGGATAGATCATATATTAGGCCACAAAAGAAGTCTTAGCAAATTTAAGAAGATAGAGATCATATCAAGCATCTTTTTGAACCACAATGGTTTAAAACTAGAAATCAACAAAAGAAACTTCAGAAATATTACAAATACATGCAAATTAAACAATATGCTCCTAAATAGCCAATGGGTCAATGACAAAATAAGGGGAACTCTACAAATTCCTTGAAACAAATGAGAATGATGAACACAGCAAAAACAGTTCTAAGAGAGAAATGTACAGCAACAAATGGCCACATCAAAAAAGAAGAAATATTCCTAAATAACAACCAAATCATGAACCTCAAAAAGCTAGAAAAGTAAGAACAAATAATACTTCTTTCAAATTAAGTTGAAAGAAGGAAGGAAATAATAAAGCTCAAGGCAGAAATAAATGAAATAGAGACTAAAAAAATTCAAAAGATCAATGAAATTGATATGGTTTATCTTTGTGTCCCCACCCAAATCTCATCTTTAATTGTTATCTCGTGTTGAGGGATGAACCTAGTGGGAGGTGATTGGATCATGGGGGAAGTTTTTCCCCATGCTGTTCTCATAATAGTGATTGAGTTCTCATGAGATCTGATGGTTATATAAGTGTTTGGCAAGTTCTTCCTTTGCTCACTCTCTCTCTCTCTCCTGCTGTCTTGGTCCCTGCTTCCCCTTCTTCCATGACTGTACGTTTTCTGAGGCCTCCCCAGCCATGCAGAACTATGAGTCAGTTAAACCTCCTTTGTTTATAAATTACCCAATCTCAGGTAGTATCTTTACAGCAGTGTGAGAATGAACTAATACAGAAATGAAGGGTTGGTGTTTTAAAAGATAAACAACATCAACAAACTTTTAACTATACTAGCCAACCAAAAAAAGAAAAGATACAAATAAAATCAGAAATGAAAAGGGGACATTACAACTGATACCACAGAAATACAAAGGATTATAAGAGACTATTATGAACTATTATATATCAACAAATTTGAGAACATAGAATATGTGAATAAATTCCTGGACAATACGGCCTACCAAGATTAAATTATGAAGAAATAGAAAATACAAACAAATCAATAATAAGTGAGGAAATTGAATCAGTAGTAAAAAGTCTCCTATCCAAAAGAAAAAAAAATCTAGATTTGTGTCTTCTCTGCTGAATTCTGCCAACCATTTAAAGAACTACCAGCCTGAGCAACAAAGCAAGACCTGTCTCTATAAAAATAAAAAAATAAATAAAAATAAAACTTAGCCAGCCATGGTGGTGGATGCCTATAGTCCTAGTCACTTGAGAGGCTAGGGTAGGAGGACTGTTTGAGCCCAGAAGTTTGAAGCTGCAACGAGCCATGGTTGCACCACTGCACTCCAGCCAGGGCAACAGAGTGAGCTCCTATCTAAACAAATAAATGAATACATTTTATGAGGCCAGCATTACCCTGGTTTCAAAATCAGACAAAAACAACACAAAAATGAAAGCTGCAGGCCAATATCCCTGATGAACATAGAGGCAAAAATTCTCAACAAGATAGTAGCAAAACAAATTCAACTGCACATCAAAAAGATAGTTCACTATGATTAAGTGGGATTCATCGAAGGTTGCAAGGATGATTCAACATATGCAAATCAATAACCATGATACATTACATTAACAAAAAGAAAAACAAAATGTATATGGTCATTTCAACAGATGCAAAATCAAAAGCAGTTGACAAAAATCAACATTACTTTATGAATAAAACTCTCAACAAATTAGGCACAGAAGGTGTGTATCATAACAATAAAGTCCATATATAACAAACCCATAGCTAACATCATACTGAATGAGGGAAAAGCTGAAAACTTTTTCTGTAAGACTAGGAACAAGACAAAGATGCCCACTTTCACCACTTCTGTAGGACGTATTAATAGTACTGGAAGTATTAACCAGAGTAATTGGGCAAAAGAAAGAAATGAAAAGCATCCAAGTTGGAAAAGAGGAAGTCAAATTGTTCCTCTTTGCATATGACATAATCTTATATACAGAAATACTCTACCAAATACTGTCAGTATTGATGATGATTTGCAGTACTCCCAAATACTCTACCAAAAACCTGTTATAATTAATAAACAAATGTATTAACATTGCAAGATGCAAAATCAAAATACAAAAATGAGTAGTGTTTATATATGCTAATAACGAACTGTCTGAAAAACAAATCAAGAAAGCAATTCCATTTACAATATTAATGAAAAATAATATATCTAAGAATAAACTTAACCAAGGGGTAAAATCTCTCTACTTGGAAAATTATAAACATTGATTAAATTGAAGCAGACACAAATAAATAGAAAGGTAACCTGTGTTCGTGGACTGGAAGAATTAATATTGTTAAAGTAGAGAATCACTTGAGACCAGGAGTTTGAGACCACTCTGAGCAACACAGCAAGACTCTGTCTCTACAAAACCTAAGAAAAAAATTAGTTGGGGTTGGTGGTGCATGCCTATAGTTTCGGCTACGTGAGAGGCTGAGGAGAGAGGATTACTTGGACCCAGGAATTCAAGGTTGCAGTGAGCTATGATCACATCACTGGACTCCAACCTGGGCTACAGGGGAAGACCCTGTCTCAAAAAAAAAAAAAAAAAAAAAAAAGCTTTATTTACTTTTGTTGTTATACTTATCCCAACCACCCTGTATTGATACCTCTTATGCTCTGTCTCACATTTCCTAGGTCCGTCCTTTTACTTCAGCCATATAGAGGCAATCAATTGCTAGCAAGTATAATCAGTCAACACCTTTCCTCAGATTTCTGGTTACCTTATGGTTACCTACAGCTTTAAACACATTTGTTCAGCCTTAAAGAAATTTTTAGGTTGAAGATTTAAAGCCTTTTTTGTTTGTTTGTTTGTTTAAGAATAACAGCACCAGCCAGGCACGGTGGCTCATGCCTGCAATCCCAGCACTTTGGGAAGCTGAGGCAGGCAGATCACCTGAGGTTGGTAGTTCAAGACCAGCCTGACCAACATGGAGAACCCACATCTATACTAAAGATACAAAATTAGCTGGGCATGGTGGCACATGCCTGTAATCCCAGCTACTTGGGAAGCTGAGGCAGGAGAACCGCCTGAACCTGGGAGGCAGAGTTTGCCATGAGTGGAGATCGTGCCATTGTACTCCAGCCTGGGCAACAAGATGAAATTCCGTCTCAAAAAAAAAAAAAAAAACAGAATAACAGCACCACGTTAAGTTGAACTGTTCATCTGTGATAGGTTTCAGATTAACATTTGATTGCCTTTACTACTTCCCACTTCTGTTCCTGGACATATGCCTAATAATTAGATTATTGCTATTTTCCAGGTCTTTGTATTTTATTTGTGGTGAATATAAGCAGTAAGAAAAATTTTCTTCAGGGCTCTCAGCAAAGATATAAGAGGTGTTTGAAAGTGTTTTCTAATAATTTAACAGATTATTAGATTATTAGTGTTCCAATAGAAACTTCTTATTGCCTCCAGTGGACTTAAAAAAATCAGATTCTGCTTTCTTTTTATTTTCATAATTACTGTTAGTCTAATACTGAGTTAAGCTTGAATACAAAATAATAGAATATGAGAAAAATTGGATCAACCAATCTTCTTTATGCTTTTCATTTAACAAAACGCCATCAGCACTTAGCCATACAGTAGATTTAATACCCAGTCACTATGAAGCAACTCTGAGAATAATGGAATGATTTGGAGTGCCTCTGGTGGTTACAGGAAATTTTACAGTGATTTGTGTGGTGTTTAGCTCACAGATTTCTTCCTCAGAAGACTGAATGGTTTTAGCAACGAGCTAGCAACATGACTCCACAAGTTCTTTGAGTAGCCTTTATTCTTGTTGCACAGGATTCCGGCTTCTGGCCTCCTGGAGTTAATTGCAGCCGCCAGCCTTTCCTGCAGAGGCAGCTGCTTTTTATGGTCAGAGGAGATAAACAGAGGCTCAATAAGAGATCTATTTCTAGGCATTGAAAGGGCCTCTGTGCCGCTGGTTGAGGGGAAAATCATCCAATCTCCCTCATGAAATGCCTGGACCATTTCTTGGAGCTGTCCTCCTTAAATTGGCACTTCCTGTACCCAATTTAAATAGTAGATACGCTAAAAAATATAAGCCTTAAAAAGTCTTAAGGTATGAAATCATGTCTAACTGAGCAAAACAACACTCTACATTGGCAAGCTAATATGTGTTCATCCAATGTTGAATTAATGGCCAGTATGGGAAACATATTAATTTGAGGTCACAATTATAACCCAGCAGTTGTCAATAACATTTTCTGGGTGAAGAGTCATTTGCTTGACGGAAGGGGGAAGGGAGTTTCCATTCATTGAATACTACTTTGGTCTTCCTACATGAATGGTATCCAAAGTACACTTATTCCCATTGTATAGTTATTAAAGCAAAATTTAACTTTATAAAATTGTAAAAGAGGATTATAATTGCTGTAGTATGATTTTATTGCACATTCTTGGTTATATAGTATGGTATAAGTATGTGAGAAAGCTGGTTCCCCTTATAGTCAAGGGAAGGAAATTTGGCTACAGGGTTGAGCACCTGGTCCAAGGCCGCAGCACCCAGGGGGAGGCAATAGAAACCAGGCTTTTCGACTCCTAATTCAATGTCCATTTCACTACCCAGACCACCTTATTTATATGATGTAAGTTTCTTGATTAGGAAGCAAGTCAAGAACAAAACCCCTAGTTTCAATTGTAATATTAAGAATAAACATCTTCTTTTACAATGATTTTTATTTCCGAAAAGAAATAGCCTTCTGTCAAGAAACAATGCACTTTTAAGATATTTTTCACTATTACCAAATGATTACATAAAAATGCATACTGTAGAAGGAGACAGAACGACTTGATTCCAGCTCTAAGAAATAAATGTGCTGCTCAAATGATTTTCTAATAAGATAGAATCTGCTTATACTGCTATTTAAAAACTATTGAGGTCCATTTAAATTAGTTAGAATCACCTTCACAAATAGGAGTGTGCCTTTAAATTCAGTGCAATACATATGGAAATAGGTTCTCTAAGGTTTAAAGACTTTTGAATTTTAGTGTAAGATGTTGTTGACTTTGTTCTGTAATAAAAACAAATACATTTTCTAGAAGAAAAACTCTGCCTGTATCAAATTAGTTGTATGTCCCCTGCATCCTAAAACCAGATTATTCTGAGGAACAGTGGATGTGGAGTGGGTTTTCTAACATGGAAGGCTGGGGTGCTCCCTGGACAGTGCTGTGGCCTGTCCTAGGGCCCCTGCTATTGTGGGGTTGGCTGTCCCAATACTCCAGGGAATTCCATATAGGGAAGAAGGGAATGTGTTCTTTCATTCCTTCAAAAATATTTGTTGAGTCATTGATTACTATGTATTAGACACTGTTCTAGTTACGGAAGCACCACATACCAGACATTTTAAAGTCACAACAACCCTTTCCCATAAGTCTATTATAATTTTGTAGATGAAGAATCTGACATACAAACAGATTAAGTACCTTGCCCCAGGTCCCTGAGCTAAAAGGTAGTAAAAATTGGAGCCTAAATTTGTATAGGCCCAATGTCTATGTTCTTTCTATCATGTCTAGTGTACATGTGTAAATATATGTGTGTATATATACACACACACACATACATATATATCTCACATTTAGGACATACTTATGCTAAAAATTACTGCTTGTCTATCTGAAATTAAAATGTAACTGAGTGTATTATATTTAATCAGATAACCCCTTTGAAATGTTTTTCAGGGCCAGCAATGAGGCAACAGGATATTATCACGTTTCCCTTATTTCTTTCCTTTGCATGTTTCAAAGTAAATTGCATATAGAAATTCAAAGATGCTTTAAGAAATCTTGTGTTCAAGAAGAACAGTATTTTGTTTTGAAGGATGTTACTGAAACAAGGAAACTAGGAAAGCATGCAGCTTTCCTTCCTTTTTTCCCCTTTCCTTCCTCTCTCTTTCCTGTTATTACTCTCTTTCTTTTCTTTTACTTTCTACTTCCTTTCTTCCTTCCCCCTTTGTAGAGCACATATTAAGGGCCAGGACTTGTGCCATGTTGGGAATAATTGTCCCTGCCTTGGAGGAACACAAAGACCTTGAGGAAACTGCGAAAAGTGCTGTAATGGGTTGAATGGTGTCTTCCCAAAAGTTAATGTTCTCTTGGAACCTCAGAAACTGACTTTATTTGAAGTAGGGTGTTTGTGGATGTCATTGTAGTATTTAAGTCAAGGTCTGTATTCCTTTGTTAGGGCTGTCATAACAAGGTAGCACAGACCCGGGGTGGGAAGGACTTAAACAATAGAAAGTTATTTTCTCACAGTTCTGAAGGCTAGAAGTCCAAGATCAAGGTGTAAGCAGGGTTGATTTCCTCTGAGACCTCTCTCCTTGGCTTGCAGTTGGCCATCTTTTCTCTATGTCTTCAGCATAACCTTTCCTCTGCGTATGCCTGTGTCCCAGTCTCCTCTTATGAGGATGCCAGTCATATTGGGTAAGGGCCCACCCGTATGACCTCATTATACGTTAATTACCTCTGTTAAGATTCTATCTCCAAATACAGTCACAGTCTGAGGTTGTGGGGATTAGGACTTCAACATATGAATTTAGAGAGAACACATTTCTGCCCCAAAGATGACACTGGATAAGGTTGGGTCCTAAATCCAATGACTGAAGTGAAGATACAGCAAGTCAAAGAATGCTGTGAATTGCTGGCAACCACCAGAAGCGAGGAGAGAGACAAAAAACAGAGTCTCCTTCAGAGCCTCCAGAAGGAAACAGTGCTGCTGACACTTTGATTTCAGACTTTAGGCCTCTCTATGAGAGAATAAGTTTGTTGTTTTAACACACCCAGTTTGTGGTATTTTGCTACTTCTACCCTAGAAAACTAATACAAGTGCCTTACTCAGTGGTGACTTACAAAGAGTCCTTAATAGAGGGGGCCATGGTGATGCACCCTGGATGGTACCAGCAGGATGGCATCTAGCAGGAGAAAATGTTGGGGCTGTGGACGATGAAGAAGTAGGAGTTAGGAGGAGGAGGAGGAGGAGGTAGAGACCCAGTCTATAGGAGTATGCAGGTGCACAGCCTCTTGACAGGTCCTGTCTGGGTTAGAGAAATAACAGAACTGAACAATTGGAACTAACTTTAAATATAGGTTACATGGACCCACATTTAATTGCTGAAAGAGATCTTAGAGATTACCCTTGCACTCCTTGATTTTAGACTGAAGTCTGGGAAGGTATGTGGCTATGCCAATATCACAGAGCAAATTAACGTAAGAATTCAAGATAGGAATCCATTTGTACTAAATCTTTGCCTAGTACTCTCCACAAGACCAGGATTGGAGCCCAGCCTTCACCAAACTGCACATACAGGGTATGTCTAATAACACAGGAGGAGCCCTAAACATGCTTACTACTACTACTAATCAACTGAATTAAGTAATATTGAATAAACTTTCAATGAGTTGAATGTCAGAAAGAAAATAACTCGTATTGTACTATGTACTTTCAGATACACTGTCTCATTTTATGGGAACAAAAAATTCATACCTGTTTTGTTATTATTACCCAGTTTCCAATTACTCTTTTAGAGTTGCAGATGTCAAAGGACAGTTTGGGTACCCTGCCTGAGAGTCCCTGGTTAACAAGAGAAGGGCTCTGAGAAGCAATCTAGCCTGATAGCTCAGGGCTCCCAGGCCCAGGTTTAGATCACACCTCTGTCCTTGCAGACTCTGTGATGGGGGGAGGTTATTCAGTCTTTGTCAAGGCTAATAAATAATGCAACAATGGTGATTCTAATAGTTTAAAACGGATCAGGACACCCTGATGTAGTGGGAAAAAACTTGCCCTTGGTATTCAAATCAGCTTGATGATGCAACTCTGTCCTGACTTCATTTTCCTCATCTCTGAAATGGGAATAATGTTTAACTCATAGGGTTGTGAGGATTTTCCAGGAAAATCACACACAACCCCGCACGTCTCTACTCTTTAAAGGAACCCAGTCAGCTGAAGTTCTTGCCACCTTTCGTCCCCACCCCATCCCCAGGACTCCTCCTGGTGGACCCTCTTTCCTAGCCTATTTTTTAAAATTTTCTCTTCTTTTTGTCTTTCCTTTCTCTCTCCATTTCATCTCCTTCTCCTTCTATTCCTTTTCTTTTGGGTTACCTTTTTAATGAGATGTAGAAAATGTATCAGTAGGTTTATGAAAAATGAACTGGCAGATGGACGATGTCATCAGGACACTGAGGAAAACTGTTTTCTAACCCCCGCCAAAGTACTTTAATTTAATTCATACATTTACTTCCTCAAAAAAAGAAGAAAAAAAAAAGAACTTTTATGGTTTCAGCACGCAGGTAATGGAGACAGCCTCGGGTCGCGTTGCCCACGCGCAGATGTTGCTGGCTGCCTCCCAGTCGCTTTCCTCGCGCATCATCCCAGGGGACATCTGCCCTCCCGGGACTGTGCTCCGAACAGGGGCAGGGAGGTGACGAGCAGCAGGGGCAGGGAGGTGACAAGCAGCGTCCCTCAGTGTGCACCGTGCGCTTCGCTCCGCGCTTCTCTCCGTGCACCCAGACCCAGAGCAGCCCCCGCCCGGCAGGCAGCACAACTGCTCTGGACCGCAGCCCGCCGCCCTCTGCGTGCCGGGGCTGCAGGGGACGAAGATGCCCGCGTGCACCAGCTCCGCTTTCCCGAAGGAAGGTTTTCGCAGCCGTGGGCAGTGGGCCTTGAGTCTCCTGCTCCGTGCGCTGAGAAGGGATCAACTGAGCGGCGCGGAGCCATCAGCGGTCTCTGTGTGGAGGCTGCAGCCCCGCCGACGCCCTCGCCCTCTATACTGTGGACAAAGGCAATCCGGATTTGTTTTTGTTTTCGTTGTTGGTGATGGGAGCTGGAAATTGGGGAGGAGAGAATTTTGCAGTTGTGAAAGGGCATCTCTCTCTTCCCTTACTTATTATTTGCTTAAGAGATAACAGAATTTTCCCAGGGCAGGAACCGCAGGCTGGCAAGCAGGAGACTTGAATTTGATTTGAGCCTTTGCTGTGTGACCTCAAACAAACCATTGAACTATATTTTTAAAATTTTATTATTTTTTTAGTTTAGCTGGGTTTAGCTTTGTTTTTTTCTTTCCCACATTGTTTATAAAATGAGGATACTAATAACACTACGGAGGGGTTGTAAGGATTACATACACGTGGACAGACTATGTGAACACATAGTAGGCGCTAGATAAATATTCGTTTTGAAATTGCCCATAACAAGACCTACAATATAAGGCACAAGAGACCGAGGAAGCCCAGAGAGGGTAAGTTAGCATGCCAGTTGGAGGATGAGAACCGAGGCTGGAACTAAGGTTTCCCATTTCCAGCCTCGTGTTCTTCCCATTTCCTGCTCCTCCACTGATTCTAACCTAGTGCACTTACAACTCCGGAGAAGGAAGACCCAGTTGGAATCCCTGGCTTCATCATTCTGAAGTTGAGGCGTCTTGGGCACATCTCTTATAAACCATTTTTCCTTTATAGTTTTGTAGTTTGTTCCTCAAACATTTCAATGCCTATGATGTACCTGCCAGTTACCATAGATGGTGCAGGGGATCCAAAAATGAATAGAACATGATCCCTGACCTCAGGGAATTCACATTCTTGCTAGAAGGCCTCATGCATAATATAAGCAAAAATAGATAACCAATCTGTTGTTGATTATATTAATAGAGCATAGTGGAAGGAAGAGTTCTGTTTAATGTCAGGGGTTGGGGGATCCCAATGTCTCAACGGTGAGCGAGGACTGGAAAGGTAACTTGGAACGTGCTATCCAGGTTCCACCTGCACCCCTTACCTTTCCCCACGCCCTCCTCCTGCCCCAAGCTACTCTGTCTCATCCCAAACACCCACTCCCAGGGCTGATTCATTCACTGCCCTGCCTGAGAGTGTTGATGACTGAGAGTTCTAAGCTGAACCGACTCTGGAGTGTTCTCAGCTGAGAGTCACCTCCTCACAAAGTCATGCTCCCAAGGGCAGCTCCCATTCAATGACTGATCTATGCAGTGTTAAGGCTTACCCTCATTTCAATTTGGGACAACTCTCTGCAGGGCCTTCCCAGCTTCCGGCGATAGGTTATGACTGATGAGCTCAGGCCTGTGTGGGGACTTCATTGCAGTCTAGTTTTTCTCTCTGCCCGATCCTGTTTATTTCACTCTTTCATAGATGTGCAGTAAACCTTAGCAATAAACTTCCGGCATGCAAATTTCCATTTAGGAATCTGCTTCTCAGAAAACCCCATCCTGAGACAGAAGTGATAAAGTCAGATTGTTTTTTGTAGCATCACCCTAATAGCACTGTGAAGGATGCAGTGGACAGTGCCTATGGCCAGTCACATCACAGGAATGGACAAAACAGAGGGGAAACCTGAAGGCAAGAATCCCAATGCTTGCTATTATCTGAATAAGAAATAAGGACAATCTGAATTAAGGGGTGAAGGTGTGAATAGAGAGAAGTTATTTAGGAGATATAATTGAGAGTGCTGATGATAGATTGAGCTAGGTTGGGTGAAAGGTAGCCAGACAGGACCAACTCCAGGTTTTTGTCTTGGGCATCTGAAATCCATGCCCCAAAGGCTGAACTTCTCACCCTCACATATCTGAAGGTTTGAATGCCGAAGTCCACTAAACTATTTTTGGTTAAGTGTAAAATAGCTGTGTAACTTTTTTCTGGACCAGCTTTTGAGAATTTTGAAAAAATTGTGAGTTTGACTCTCATACAGAGATTTGCCATTCTCTTTTGGGGATCCATGACAACATGGGCATCCTCCTGTGGGTGCTCAATAGCTATTTATTGAATGAATACAGAGAAAAAGTAAACTATTACCAAGGAAGTGATTTGGTTTTCATTAGCGAAGATGGGGAGAAGTTCAGCTGTGTGAAGAAGAATACGGCCATTATTTATTTTGGAGCTGTCCTTCTGGCCAGCTGATCTGTACCTTTTTCTTCTGTCCATTTGCTTCACTCTAG
Source organism: Chlorocebus sabaeus (assembly GCF_047675955.1). Classification (NCBI taxonomy): domain Eukaryota; kingdom Metazoa; phylum Chordata; class Mammalia; order Primates; family Cercopithecidae; genus Chlorocebus; species Chlorocebus sabaeus. Next base: position 49,290,151 of record NC_132916.1, on the reverse strand, counting down.
TCTCATTGCAGCAGCCAGAATGATCCTGTTGGGACTTAGGGATGGCCATATCACCCTTCTGCCTACAAACTTCAGTGGACGTTTTCTCTCACTCAAACTGAATGCAAATGCATCATAATTACTCACCTACATTTGCAGCACTGCCCCCACCTCTCTGTTTATCCTCCTCTCCTCTCCTTCTATTCCAGCTTACTCTGGGGTCTTGCCTTTCTGAGCCCTTGTCTCTGCTGTTTGCTCTGCCTAGAATGCCCTGTTAGCTCATCAATACAACTCTCTTGCCTCTCTCATACTTTTGCTCAAACTTTACCTTCCCAGAAGCCCATGCCCTTTTACTCCCACTATCTGTCACTTTCCCCTGCTTTATTTTTCTCCCTTCACTCCTATGATTTACTTATTTAGCTTATTTGTCTGTTTCCTGTACTAGAACATAACCTTCCTATGGCAGACATTTTTTGTCTCTTGTTCACTAATCTATAACCATGACTTATAGTGTCTGGCATGTAGTAGGAACTCAAAAAATATTTGTTGCATGAATAAATGGCAACTGTGCTTCAGAGAGTCAGTCTCTATAGGTCAGGAGACAGGGACAAGTTTCATGATCTGCTGTGACTGTTTCCATGGTGTGGTACCAGTTCTTGGGTCCAGGCTTTAAGAAAATAGTAGCTTTGGCCGGGTGCAGTGGCTCACGCCTGTAATCCCAGCACTTTCGAGGCCGAGGCAGGTGGATCACAAGGTCAGGAGAGCGATACCATCCTGGCTAACATGGTGAAACTCCATCTCTACTAAAAATACAAAAAAAAAAAAAAAAAAAAAAAAAAAAAAAAAAAAAATTAGCCGGGCCTGGTGGCGGGCGCCTGTAGTCCCAGCCACTCGGGAGGCTGAGGCAGGAGAATGGCATGAACCCCGGGAGGCAGAGCTTGTGGTGAGCTGAGATCGCACCACTGAACTCTAGCCTGGGCGACAGAGCAAAGACTCCACCTCAAAAAAATAAAATAAAATAAAAATAAAAATAAAAAAAGAGAGAAAAGAAAATGGTAGCTTCAATTTCCAGGCTATTTGGGATGTTGCTCTCAGAATTCAGCCACCATACTGATAGAAGGCCAGAGAAGCTTGTTGTGAGGCCTATGGGAAAAAGAATCCAGGCCCTAGCTCACATAACCAAATGCTTGGAAAAAACAGAGGAACAATGAAGTCTCTGGGATGATGGCGATTCTTGAGAATGCTGCCAGGATTATTCCAGCTTCATCTCACATTCTCTCTGTCAGCAGCTTCATTCTAAACTGAGGGCGTTGAAAGAAGAGAAATGTGTTGTCTTACAGTTCTGCAGGCTAGAAGTCTGAAATCAAGATGTTGGCAGGGTCATGCTCTTTCTGACAGTTCTAGGGGAGAATCCTTCCCTGTCTCTTTCAGTTTCTGGTGTTTGTTGGCAATCTTTGTCACTCCTTGGCTTTAAGTGAATCACTTTAGTCACATGACCATCTCTTCTAGGTGGCAGAAACATAGCTTCTGGAAGCTTCCAAGCTCACATTTCATGGCCACATCATTAAAAGGGGACAGAGACAGGCTTTTTATTGTCTCAAGTTCAAAAATCCTAGGGAGCGGATTAATTGGCTTAACTTGACTTGGGTGTCCCTCTGTGAACCAATTGGTTTCATTGATGGAAGGAGCATGAGAAAAGATGGCAGCTTCCTAATGAACAACATGGTTGGGTGGGTAAGACAGAATTACTCAGAGGACAGAACAATAGATGTCAGCTAACATATGATAATTGATTCTTTGAGCAAAACTTTATATTTAACCAATATGCTACTCTAGAAATGTACATGTTAAGCATTATCCATTAAAATAACTTGCCTTTTAGAATGCTTCATATCACAGCCCTGACACAATGTCTAGGAGTGATACTAAGTCAGTATTCTGCACTACTTGTAACTGACATCAATGAATCATTTTGTGTTGGCCAACATGTTTAAAATGAAGCACGGTCACTAACAAGAACTAACGTTTACTGAAAGCTTGTTAAGAGCAAGGCACTATTTTAAGTGCTTAAGCATGTATTAAAACTCAGTTAATCGTCACAACTAACCTTGGAGGCATTGCACTGTTATTCCCAATTTACAGAAAACTGAGTCACAGAGAGGTTAAGTAACATACTCAAGGTTATATAGCCTGAAATAAGCCAACTTGGGGTTTAAATACAGGAGCCTAGCGTCAGAGCTCTTACCTTCTTCACAAACCTACCTTAACTGTGATTTGAGAGTTAAAACCGGGCCTATCAGGAGTTTCATTTTTAATAATCTAACCATTTCACTTTCAATACCAGTCTCCTAACAGTACCTTATTGAAATATACATTTAATTAACAAATATGTGGAGCACAGTATTGGGCAAGGGTGAGTAAGAAACTCCCTAAGCAGGGGCTCCATTGGTGACTGACTCATCGTCTTTCAATGGACTATTCCAGCTACATTAAAGGCATTAGAAAAAATTGTTGTGTGCCAGACGACATAATTGGCTCAAAATAAGGGGGTATGTAGTTTGATAAACACTATTGAATGCCAGAATCAAATTCGGCCTGCTCGACACTGGAAGTGGTACTCTGCAACCGGAATGCCAGGAGAAACAGGAGATTCATGATTCCCATCTCATGTTTATGTTGGAGCATACGTCATGACACATATTTGTGGTAAATTGTGTAAGTTAAATATGTCTCTGCTGTTCTATGTATGTGTGTGTTGGCAACTGTAGCTATAATAAAAAGATATCACCATTTTTGTATTTAAACATAGCAGCTTGGGGCTTGGAAATATAGGAAAACAGAAGGAAATTATGAGGGCTTATAACCATGAAAGGAACTAAATGCAAATGGATTTAAGGAAGAGTTAATTTAGAAAACACATTTGGCACTGTGTGTTTGTGTGTGTGTGTCTGATTTAAAAAAATTAGATGCCATTTTTTACCTGTCAAATTGGCAAGTATTTTTTAAAAAGAGATAAAATACTTTTGGTGAAAATGAAATGAAATAAATACTCTTGTAAACTGGTGATGGGAACATAAATTTGCATCAACTTGAAATGGTATCATTTGGATATACGTGGGAGCACATGCTTCATAATTGTTTTTAGAATTTGACCTTGCAAGTCCATTGCTAAGGGTTTATCTCAAGATTTTTGTTCAAGAATTTTCACTGTAGTCTGCTGATAGCAGGAAACTATAAATAGCTAAAATATATGCCATTTGAAAGGTTAAACATCATGTTTTCAAAGGATTTTAGTGACCCAAGAAAGACAATATAGTATCTTTTTTGCTCCACTAATTTTTAAAATGGAAGTATAAAATACATTCCAGCATTTTTTTTTTTTTTTTTTTTTTTTTTTTTAAGACAGTTTCCCATTGCCCATGTTGGAGTGCCGTGGTGCAATCTCCACTCACTGCAACCTCTGCCTCCTGGGTTCAAGCGATTCTCCTGCCTCATCCTCCCGAGTAACTGGGATTCCAGGCGCCCGCCCCACGCCTGGCTAATTTTTGTATTTTTAGTAGAAACAGGTTCCCCATGTTGGCCAGATTCATCTTGAATTCCTGATCTCAGGTGATCTGCTTGCCTTGGCCTCACAAAGTGCTGGGATTACAGGCTTGAGCCACTGCGCCCGATCCAGATTTTTTTTTTTTTTTTCCAGACTGAGTCTGGCTTTGTTGCCTAGGCTGGAGTGTAGTGGCGCGATCTCGGCTCAGTGCAACCTCCAACTCCTGGGTTCAAGCAATTCTCCTGTCTCAGCCTTCTGAGTAGCTGGTACTACAGGTGCACACCACCATGCCCGGCTAATTTTTTGTTTTGTATTTTTAGGAGAGACGGGGTTTCACTATGTTAGCCACGATGGCCTTGAACTCCTGAACTCATGATCCGCCTGCCTCAGCCTCCCAAATAACACCCTCATGAAGTAACAGACTTTTCTATAATTGTAGATTTTTTATTTTCTTTACCAGTCAATAATACCCACCCCAAAAGTAATCACTGTTCTCACTTCTATTATCATTGATCAGTTCTGTCTGTTTTAGATCATCATATAAATGTGATCCTACAATATATATACTCTATTGTGCCTGGCTTCATCTGCTTAACATAGTATCTGTGAGAGTCAACTGTATTTTTGCATGGATTGCTCTGTAATTTTTAGAAATTAAGATTATTTTCATTCCAACTGTTGTATAATATTCCATTCTATGAATATACCACAACATGTTCATGATTTTACTGTTGAGGAAAATTCTTGTACTTACCCTTTGGTCAGCAAAGGCCATTCTTTCCTTAGTGACAGATCTAGGAAAATAATTGCTAGGTTATAGAGTAGGCATATATATTTGGCTTTAGCAGTTTAGTTGTTTCTGCTTTCCCATCCCTGTATAGGCCCGTTGCTACAGAGAGTAATGACCACCCTAAGCTAATCTCTTACTTCCACACTCTTTGCTGCTTTTTCATGCCTCATGCAGAATGTTCACACTGATCTTCACTATTCTGTGCTCTTTCCCCAAAACATGCCACAGCAACACAATGCAATCCACCTTCCCAAAAGCACACCCTTGGTTCATTCCTTCTCCTCCGTTTCTAGAATCCAATGTAGAAATTACTCCAGTAACTCTAGGCATGATAGTTTTGTTGCTGTCAAATTTTGTTTTTAAATTTTTAAAAAATTCAAATCTATTGGAAAAAAGACAAGAATTTTCTCTTTTAAAAACTTTTATTACGCATTGCTAAATAACATTGCACGATGTATTGCACACATCATGCGGTAAACAGCACTCCACAGTAATCCATACAATAGCTCGTACAATGACAATCAAAATAGTTTGAAAACCATTATAGTTTTCATCTGAGTGTCTTTATATTCTTCCATGCATCTGACTTAATAATTAAGATTACTCTTCCATTCTAAAGCAACCAACCAAAAATAATTTTTTATAAAAGCCCAACCACAACAAAAGGTCATTGAGACATTATGAAAAGTCCGAAATTAGACTCCGAAATATCACAAGGTGTCCGTCTTTTGAAAGACTTGTCCCTAAAATTTGTGTGATCTGACACTTGGGTTGGTTTTACCGCCAGCAGCACGTGAGACTGTACTTACTAAGAAGGAGCAGTACATTGACACATCGACTGAAAATTCTTGAGGTAATAGATTTTTAAATTTCACTGCTTAAAAAAAAAATCTCTTAATGTTCAGGTCCTGTCCAGCAGGACCTACCTGTTGGCAGGAAGATTCTTTTCCTTTTTCTTTGTCAAATATTTACACATATCTGCATATACAACCTGTCTTTGTCTTTTCTAAGCACATGGTTTATTCTAATTATTCAGCATACATTCATCAGGAAAAGTTGAATTATATATTATGATACATAAAGAATATAACAAACCCAGCATTTTGTATAAAGCTAAAACAAAAGGCACAGATCAAGAAGAGCAAAATAACATATTATACAAAAAGGCTTGATGTTGATAAAGCTCACTGGGAATGAATAACATGTAAATAGCAGACACCATGGTTCTCCAGCATCTGTATGAAAGTATATTACTGACAAAATATTGCCAAGAATAAGTTGTAAGGAACTGGTCAAATTCCTGAAGTACCATACAGTTACTTTTATTTTTAATGCTTTTGGTAATTTTGTCCTAATTGGAGCTATAGATAAAACTGAGAGTCATTTCAACTCCTGTTCTAAACTTAATTAGCATTTGCTATGGTTTTAAAGTACAGTTCAATTTTAATGGCTTTAATTTCTGGTGTTTAATATCCATTTGTATAGATTTGCTTAAAAATGAACAATGAATTTAGGAAAAATACATTGGCTAACCTGCTGTTCTAGAGATAATACAGTAGATTAAAGTAGCAAATGCAGCCTATATACAACCCTAAAGATACGCTGTCTCCTTAGCACTTTAAGTAGAGGGACCAAAGAACACTCACAAAAAATATATGGCTCTTTAGATAAGAAATAAAGTCAAGTGAAAAAAATAAGGCACTATTAACATATATAAATGTTATATACTCATCACACAAAGCACCATATGGAAGGTTAAAGGGATTATACATTAGTGCTATCGGAAAAAGAGAATAAACCCAGTTTCCCTGGCTTTTATTCACCAACTTCTTCCTTTACTTTCAGCAATCAGAGTGTAAATGCTAACGTGGAAGAAAAGTATACACTATGCTAAAAACACAATTCATGGAACCAACAGCATGAAATAATCATTTGGAAATAAGTTGATTGCTCTAAAAAGTGTAAGAAATCAGGTTTTTAAGATACTCCTTATTTCCTAACATTTCATCTCAACAGAATTTTTCCTTTGCAATTTCTTTCGAGAGATTTCCACATATCAACATTGTCTAATTAAAAAAAAATTTACTCTACCCCCTCTTTCATAAAATATATTCAGAATGATTTCTTCCACATAGTTTTGTGATTATCAAAGTTAATAGTATAACTAATGAAATAGAGAAAAAGTTAAAAAATAAAATTGCATAAATATTTTCCAATATCATTAAAAAGAATCAATGACATCTCTTTTCAACCAGGCCTATTTTAAGCTTGAAAAATATTATAATTTTATTTGGAAAATGGCAACAAATTTTATAGAAAACTAGAAATATGCAATCTAATGAAATGATGGACAAGATCTGGTACAAATTACTATTCATCTTATAATCAAGAAATTTCTTCTAATTTTCTATTGTTAAGGAGAATATAATTAAAATGGAATATATTCTGATATTTAAGTAAAAGATGGCAATAATTCCTTAAAACTGTAATTTCTGAATATACAGTAATAACAGATAAACACTCAATTTTTTTCTCTTTATTATTTTACTCTATTTGGGAAAAGAATGAATAATTTAATTGTCCACAGTTTTGAAATATACATTGATATAAATATATTTGTTTCATAAAAATGCCTTACAATCAAAACAACTAGTTCATTAATATTTTAACATCACTGTTGTGTTCCTTCTATAGAAAATCATTTCTGTCATCTCTCAGAATTTACTAATTACTATGTTAATAATTGTTTCTAAAAGGAACAAAATTGTCAATTAATTTTCATATTAAAAATCTGTAACATTGTCCTTGGTCAAGGTAAATGGTTTTATATGTATACACACACACACACACACACACACACACACACAAACTATTCTGTTTCATGTGAAATATAAAGTTGGTCTACTTTTTAAAATACCATCTAGATTGTAATTGTGATGAAAATGATCAAATAATAAAAGTGATTGAGGAGTTGCCATATGACACTTAAAAAATGGGTCTTAGAAGGGTTTGTTGTCTGCTGATAATGAAATCATGATGCTTTATCTAAAATTTTCATTGTAAAGAAATATAAAGCATGCTAATTTTCTATAAAATGAAAGAATTTAGATATTTATATCAAATATTTAGATACTAGTGGCTTGAAACAATACAGATATATTGGGATATTGAAGAAGTAATACATTCACAAAAATGCTATTTTTAAGAATTTGATTGGATTACTAATAATACTTCCCAAGCTGGGACACGGTGAGGTGAACACGTTACAAATTTGCAGAGAACCAATGACAGCATAGCTTGCCAGTCACAAGAATCTAAAAGGACATTTCAGCAATTTCTGGGGTCCTTTAACACTCAAGTCTGCCTCTCCCTTGTTCTTTTCTGTTATGTACTGAATCTATACTAAATACATTGAGTGTGACTTATATCTAAATCATATCAATAAAAAAGTCAAACACTTGCAAATGACAAATGTTTTCTCTAGAATAGGATTAATATCAGTTACATTCAATGTGATCTACTTTAGATTATCAAAAATCTAACAATGTTCACAGAGTATGAATCCATGATTGAATCTTATATACAAATGCTACACTATGTAAATCCACCCCAAGTCCAAGCTGTAGGACTTTTTGCTGAAACAAAGACCATAAACCATACCTATAACCCTTTTTGGATGAAGAATGAACGACCTGGGGTCAGGTTGGATGAATGTCCACACATGCTTTCTGTCCAACTAATATGCAAGCACAATATTGATCTTACAACAGTCACGAAGCAATTTCTGAAGCTTGGTTTTAGAGTATTATTAGGCCCTCTGATCCAACTGGTATCTTCATTTGCTTGACTTACTTCTTGGCAGAGGGCTAGGCAGTGTTCTCCAACTCCTATCAAGAGGAAAAGTGTTCCAGGCACTCCTGATACATTTCCATTTACCGATAAAATAAGCCAAGGTAAATTATGCTCATTACCAGAGCTAAATTCTGGAGTGCGTTCAGTGTTGAATTCATTTCATTACAGTGAAAGGAGTTAAGGGCGAGACAGAATTTATCCCACACTTGGCCAAGATGGGAAGAAGACTGAAAACGCAAAAATCAAGATAATTAGGAAATTTAAGAGAAAAAGGAGCTTGATGTTGAAGTATGTGGGTATCATTTCACAAGGAAAGTCATTTAGTATTAATAATGGAATAGAGTGACACAATATAGCACAGAACTGAAAAAAAGTATTTTTTATGTTAGTAAGTCTGAATAATTTAAGTGATACAAAGTTAGATACACCAAATGAAAATTTTTAGAAGAAAAAAGGAAGTGACAAAAAAAGGCAATGGCAATGTTTTGTGTATTAAAAAAATTATTGCCTTTTACATTCATATTGTTATTCTAAAATAGTTCTTTAGCCAAAAAGATATATATAGTTTGTAACATGCTTAATTACATTATTTTAAAACTGGCAATATGTATAGGGATTTTGTAAGGTATGTGATATAGTAACGCTTCAGCTAATGCTCCAAAGTAGCAATGAGAATAGTCTCACTACTGTGACTCTGTTTCTTGCATTTGGAAGAAGTCAACTAAAGTTTCAGCCTTACAAATAGTAACAATAGAAGTCCCACACAATTTTTGGCTATGAAATGTGTATTTGTTCTATTTTCAAAATTACAGTTACAAAGGAGTCCCACTGTAATTCTCTCTTAAATGTATTATTGGTTTGCATCCAAAAGGTAACATTTCACAATCTTAAAATACTCCCCAAACTTTGGAACTCTGATTTTGTTCTGATAATACTTTAATGCTTCTATAAAATTATTTATCAAATTAATAATTGTGGCTGTACAAATTAACAATGTGATTTTGAAGACAGGCATAGTAGGTGCATGCTTGTAATCCCAGCTACTCCAGAGGCAAAGGAGGAGGGATCGCTTGAGTCCAAGAGTTCGAGACCAGCCTGGGCAACATGGAGAGAACCCCCGTCTCAAAAAAAAAGAAAAAAGAAAGAAAGAAAGAAAGAATTTTATAACTTATTTTCCATATTAGGGGGGACAGTATGATAATTAAATTATAATAATTTTAAATACAAAATATGCTTAAACTTGGGATTGGTATGCAAAACTGGTAGTTTTGATTGATCATATTTTTAGTCAGAGAGATTTCTTTTATAGAACTCCTGAATTATGAAACTGCAGTTAAAACTTCCAGTAGAAATTAACTCAATATTCTAAACAAACATTCCAAGTAGATATATTAGGTAACACTTACTGAGTATTATTTGCTAGGTTTGGGGTCCTAATAAACATTCCAAGATTACTATAATTTCAGAAATTGCTACTTTTCTTCAGGTATGTTTTAAATCTTTAGCTTCTGATTCTTCCCAAATTTAAAGAGATGACACATATTTGCTAACACTGTTATCCTACTGTCTCCATTGAAATATATGTATATTGTATATTGTCTCCATTAAAATGTATGCATTGATTGCTTTAACTTTGTCATTATTTAGATGGCACAAGTACTTTAAAGTGCATTACAAAATTTTAAGGCTATGTTTATAACAGATATTAACATAAAACAATAAAGCAGACCATGGGAAAGATCACTTTCAATAGTTGGGAGAGATTTCAGCCACAAATATGGAAGAATAAAAATATAATCCAATGTGAAGACTCACATTAAGGCTTATGTGCAGCTTGCTTATAAAATCAAAATCTAAAAATGTTTTTTGGCATAAATTTTCTTGTTTTTGTACTTAATAAAGCATGCCAATTAAGTTTATAGAGGCCACTAAATTTTTCATAACTCTAAATGTAACAGCCAGTGTAAAAGTGTAATGTTAAAAATAATTCATTTAACAAGGGAGCAGCTGAATCGATGTCTTGGCAGATGTGCCCTCATTTGACAAAGGTCAGAAAGGAATGCTAATGCTTTGCACATGCCAGAGTGAGTTTTCTGGCCCCTCCTGTCTCTCCTCTTCTCCGTCAGTGAAGAGGAATAGTTAGAATAGCAGAGGTATGGAGAAAAATGAGGATGAGCAGGGGCACCAGGGACTGGAAATGATTACAGTGGTTCATAGGTATTTTAGGAGAGCAGTTGGTCATATATCTGGGTGGTAAGATTGAAAGATAAAGGCTCAGTTGGAGCCTTGGGACTTAAGAGATAGTGGGTGTCACAGAACAAGGTATTTTCTGACAAGCACCACTGAATCTTGATACCACAGAAGAGAAAGTACAATTACAGATATCATGTTGTAACCTGACTTGTGTTTAATTATCTTTGTTTTCTTGTCTGTTCTACTCTTAGGATACAATAGCACCTATGAGAAAATGAAGGTGGTGGCAACACGATGTTGCTTGTACCAAAAGGTTTGACCCCTCTCTTCTAACTCCACATACATACACTATTCCATGATTTATAATCATCCCACCAAATCACTAAATCATACATAATCTATTTTTCTGGGAATCGCTGTGGGCATTTATAATTGCCAACATATTCTTCCCTACTTTTCACAATGGCATAATTAAGTTCCTCTGTCAAGCAACATACACAAAAATGGATAGTGTTATTAAAAATGTGAAAAGTATCACCAATTTGGCTTGAGTATTTCATTTAAATCCCTCAAGTTTTAAAATGAGGCAATCCAAAAGTCAATTCATCTTTATCTGACAGACATCTCCTCAAATTTTATTTTTATTGAAAAAAGATTTCCTATTGTAAGTTTTGGCAAGGTATTTATTTGGCTAATCAGGCAGAAAGGAAATTATTCTTCAAAAGATGATTTTCTTTAAAAATTATGCACTCCGTACAATCTTTCTTTTTATCCAAAAAAGGGTCTCATATTATTTCTATGACCTCACCTCCTGAAATTACATTACAATGTTTATTACAAAGATCTTGTAAAAAACAAATATACAATCTTATGGATATGTTCACGCAAGGTGACAAAATTATATGCAAAAGGGTCTTCACTCTTGCTTTCTTTGTAATACAGAAGTGAAAATAATCTTGTAGTCCATTCAACAGGGGACTAATTCAATAAATTAAAGTACACCCCTAGAATGGATTATGCAGTAATTTATAAAAGAATGAGGTAAATCTATTTAAACATTTACGGAAAGGTATCTACTGATATATAATAAAATGACAAAGAGTCGCAGCACAGTAAGAATATTTTTCTATTTGTATAAAATGAATACACACACAGACACATACACAAACACACTTATTTGTATATTTGTAGAAAGTGTCTGCAAGGACACATACCAAACCATTAACAGTGGTTACCCCTAGAAAATAAGGGGTGGGGTAAGCAGAGAAAATTGTATTTTATAAATTCTGTATGGTTCAATTTTTTAAAGTAGTATATATTAAATTTACAATAAAAGCATATAAAAATGACAGGCCGTGGACAGAAAGATACTTATTTTATGTGCACGTTTCTTTTTAAAGTAGTTTTAGAATTTCTCCCAAAAGTTACTACTCTTGTTTTACCTTCAAAGTTGGCACTGACATATAAATAATACTTTTATTTTCTTCTCTCTTTTAAAGATCTTGATGAAACTTAGTAAAAAATTCACAAATAATCATTTTAAGTTACCAGCAGGGAAAGGCCTAATAGATATGACCCTTTAAGGAGAAAAATGTGTATGTTAATTTAAAAATATCTACTCAATAGAAAAATGAAAAACCTGTGCAACACAGCGCACACTACTTCAAGCATTGGTGAAATAGCCTTCACTGAAAACAGACACCACTTTGTAACAGGAATATTGGAAAGTTTTCTAAATAATATAAAAATATGTTCAAAAGATAAGTTATTTAAAGAAAGAAATAAAAATCCCTGAGTAGGCCAAAGATAACAGATACATAACCTAGAAAACAGATTATCCAAGACCAAAGAGTATGTTATTCAGCCAGTTGGTACATATGTATATGGCATATGTGTTCATATGCAGTTATGGGAATATTTCATATATACCATACATATGACATATATACATCATACATATACAGATCAGCTAGGTTTAGAGTTCATCATATTCACATATTGCCAAACTAATGCCTAAGTTCAGGAAAGATGAATTTACAAAACCTAAGTACTCTTATGACAGGTTAGAAATTCTCCTCCTTTCAGTCTTAACACTAGAACACCTAAAATAGGCACTCAATTAATATCTGTCAAATGAATGGATGGGTGAATGAAAAGATAAGTTTGTGAAGCCAGGGCATCACTATTTCTTGTATTATATTCTGCTTTAGAAATATGCTATTCTCGAACCATAAATGTCACACACTCCTCTAAGTGGAAATAGACAACTAATCCAGAAACTGCAGTACAGTCATTCTGTGTTATCTGGAAAGAATGAAAGCATGCTGGCTTCTTATTCACGCAAGTAAACTTCACTTTTTATGTCAAACAAAAATAAAATATTCTTACACTCTGGAGCTCAACAAAAACAAACTACTCATGTTAATGCATGTTTTAGCGTGTCATCTATTTCAAATCAGACAAGGTTGCTGACAAATGTACATCTAAGACAGATGACTAATTGTAAGAATTTGGAGACAATTCAAAGCTTTAGGCTTTTTAGGGGTCTTTTTTTTTTCCTGTTTGCTGATGAACTTTTGTGATGAAAACAAAGGCATATCAGAGTCTAGTTACTTGTCCATTTCTTATTTTTAAAGCTTTCGTAGGTTGAGAAAAACTTCCTGAAAATATTTCCTTCACTTTTTTGTTTCCTTCTCTAAAAGCAGCTGATATTGGACAAACTCAAGAACATAAAAAGTTTTCAAACTAACTCCTCCATAAGAAGATGCCCCCTAAAATATTACATGTTTGAGCAGTTAAATGTAAGAAAAAATCCTTCAAAACTAGTATTTGTTTTTATGAAAAACCTTGAGAACAAATAAAAACAGAGAGGAGGAGGCAAGAGAGAACAGGGTTAGGATATTAAATGATGTAAGACCTTGACCTAAAGCAGAATGATCTACAATTACAAGTTGGTTAAAAAAATTAGCAGAATAGATTTTTTTTTAAAAAAGGCTTAAGCAGTTCTCTACAGCAAATTTGTTTTTGAGATTAAATAATCCCAATGTGAAGGATCTATCTATAGAGTGAAGCATGTATTTCAAAATATAAGATTTTTAAAAAGATTGAATATTTGGATCTTGAGAATTTCCTAAAAGCAGCCAGTTTTGTCAGTTTACAAAGCTTAATACTCCTTGGGGTGACATTGCACAAATTTCTTTGTTTGTGTGACAAAAAGAAAGAGCAAGAAATAGAAAAGTTCAGCATCAAAATAGCCTGTTGTCTACGTTGACTTTAATTTAATACATTGCCAAATTACGTCCACAAAGGAACCATCATCTTTCAATAGGTCTACAAAAATGTGGGAAAATAGTGTAGCGGTATGGAACTGGGTAAGTACAAGGTTATTGGGCCTAGTTTTAATACATATTTATATACACACACATTCACACCCCTACACATATACACTTCAGTAACTTAGTATTCTTCTCATTAATTTACTTTCATTCATTCCCTTTTGGACATTGAGACTTTTAGCAATTATAACATTTGAAAGATAAAGAAATCATACTGCTGGGGTCACAGATTATAATAGGTGCATTCAGTGAACTCTTATCTTCTGAAAAGTGGCCTTGCTTGTTGGTACAGATAGGACTTCGGCTATTCACACCAAGTCTCACAAGATGGCCTGGAAGGAGGTGTAGAGTTCAAAGACAGTCCAAGCAGTTCTCAGAAGAGGTGTGCTCAGAAGAATTCTGAGGAAAACTGGTTCTTAAAGTGTCTTCTTCCAAGAACCACAAAGGTCAGAGTTATGATACAGATGTTTATAGTTTATGAAAGTGACCATTTTTTAAAAGCAGCAGCAATTTGTTTAGGGAAAGGACAGGATACCATGTTGGGAGTGCACCATAGCTAGAGGCATTGTGGCCCACGGAGAATCACTGGGAGATGAGATGGTAGAAGGTTCCTCTCAGTATTTTTCAAGATGTGACTCACAGATGGGTGTACCATTTGGTATCGCTCCTACTCCAACCAGCTTAGCTGGATGAAATCATCCGCGTGCTACCAGTGCATACCTGTCCGTGATCGTTTTCTCTGTTTTTTACAAAGGCAATAGATAGGAAATACAAATAAACCTAGGGATAAAACAATTAAAGTTAGTTAGGATGAGAGGCATTTAGGTTTTCCTATTTTAAAATATCCATGTTTATTTGTTTGCAATCTATGAACATGAAAAGAGGAAGGCATCTATGCTATGAAATGTATTTACTTCTATAATACTTCATTCTTTAATATTTCCCTTTAGCTTTTCTCCCCTTTTAGCACCCTCAGTGATACCAGTTTAATAATAATGATTCCTATCAAAATATCAAAACTTTGGTTTAAATCTTCTTTATTGTCCACAGTCGTATCATTTGCACACTATGATACTCACACTTGTTTCAGGCAGTATAGCATATCACTTAACAATACAGACTGTGGAGCCAAATGTTGGGTTTGATTCCCGGTTCTACCACTTATGAGGTCCTAGTAAGTCTTAATTTCTTCAACTGTATAATACAGATAATAATATCTATTTCATAATGTCCTAACTCACATTGCAAGAACTTAAATGTTAGATGCTTAATAATTCTGTCCTGCACATTTATTACTTGCTAAACAGAAGTTGACACATGAAAATCATTTTTTTTAGCAAAAAAAAAAAAAAAAAATCTAATATATGGAACAATGATCAAAGCAGCCTTTATCTATAGTATTTAGCTTAAAATTATTAAAGCAATAGTTCTGAAAGTATGGTCCCTGAACCAGCTGCATGAGTATCACCTTGGAACTTTTTAAAAATAAAAATCAATGGACTTTTCCCATATACTGAGTCAGAAACTGCAGATAGAAACAAGCAATCTGTGTTTTATCCAGCCCTTGAGGATATTCTAAAGCATGTTAGAGTCTGCGAATCACTGCTTTAAAATATGTTTTTTAATGTACTTGCATAAATAAAACTATGCAAGGAAATCACTGCAAGGTTTTCTATTTGTCAGTGCTCAAGTGTATATTGGGTATATGTTCCTGTACACACTGATTATCTGTTTGTATCCATGGCATCTTTTATTGGACCAAACGAAACACACAAGGTGCACTAGAACTTCTTTTCCCTGATGCTTTAACTGGAACTCAGAACTAGAAAATTTGGGTTCTATTCCACTTGCCTTTTTCCCCAAGATACTAATTCTATTAACTTTGTATCATAAAAGGGTTAATAATGCTTTATAAGATACATGAATCATAATGTTCATAGACTGAAAAATTCATACTAACATATCCTACAGGAAACACACTTCTCTGATCTCTTAAATGATATGCTGGTACTCTATCTAAAGCAGGCATACAATAGAAATTATGTCCATTTAGTAACGGATTCATATTGTTACATTTACACTCATATTCTCTCTATGGCCCTCAGATAATTCTAATCTCAGATACATGAAGTGTTTCTTACCAATTACAACCGCTATGGCCCCAAGTGCCAATCCCAAAACCATAATTAGAGGTGCAATGAATAACTTTCCAGCTGGAAAACAAAAGGCAAAATAATTTAAGGAGTCTTAAAACTAACTTACCATATAATTACAGTGATGCTTTTTAAGTACCACAGTGTATATTATTTTTTAAGTAGTCTGATTACACTTAAGACTGTATATATCTAAGAAACATATCAGGATTAGGTATAGAACAGATACACACGTGTAAGTTTAGTAACTTCACCAAAGTCCTGAGCACATGCATCAAACATAAATCACTTATCCTTTCTAACCAAAAACATTCCAAAGCAACTGGCTTACTGTATTCTACAAGACAGTTCATCTTTGTGCTCAAGATCCTTTCCATTTTCAGTGTTCGCAATGCTAAAAGATTAAGAAAGAAGTGGCACATTTTGAGTTGGTAGGGGAAAATCTTGTTAGCTCACAACATGGAGAGCTGGTAGGTCCTACAGAGGGCTTCTGTCCAAGCCCACATCTAAAGAAGTGGTTTATTTACATCCTGGGTCCAAAGAAAACTAATAATATGAATGCCTAACAGAGTGAACTACAAAGGGGACGTTTCAAGATGTTAGAGAAAACTACAAATAAATATGCAGTATGTTGAAAGTTACTCAAGTGAATCATTTTAACAAATTGAAAAAGGAAGCACTTATAAAATAAAAAGGCAAAGTGCTGGTAAGGATGTCAAGTGGTATTAGCCAGCATTTTCTTTTCTAAATGAATCATTAAGCAGTGATGATAAACTTTAGCCATAAGTATACATAGCACAGTACAACATCAGAATCCCACTGACTTTGAAAGACACGGGCACAAAAAAGAGGCTAATAAATAACATATTGTTTTTGTATTTTAAACCTTAAGGCATGTGACACAGCTTCAGCACAACTCAAATGCCACAAAAGATGAGAAAGAGAAACTTTGCAGTAGACTCACATGGCAGTTTAAGAATGAAACAGCAACATCATTCTATAAATTAAGTAAGTAATTTAGAATAACCAATTACATTAAAAAAAGAAACTAACACAGCCATTTGTTGGAAGTTTGTCAAAACATATTAACTTTTTTATTCTTAAGAAATGATCTTTGGAACCAGATGACCAGGTATGTATACAATACTGTTTTAAATATCTAATTTAAAGAGATCGCCATTCAATTAGCAACATGTCTAGACATGGGTTTTATTTATATTTTTTGCCAATGACAGAATCCAAGTAAGTAGTAAGTCCCATTGAACAATTACATTTAGCACACTCTTAAAGTGATGCTTAAGAGTTTAGAATATATAAGCACATATATTTTAAAATAATGTGTTTTTCTCCTATGGACATAGCTCAGTCTGTTCATTCATATTTCCTTTTAATTATCAGTATATTTTCCTAATAATAAAACATGACTAAAAAGTAACAGCATTGATTTTCTTTTTCCTCTCAAACATCACAGAATTCAAGGAACCAGATAGGAAATCAGCTTATTCCAATTATGTAATGTTCAAAACATGTTTACATCTACTTTTGAAACTGTCTTAAGGGACTGGGCATACTATCTCTTATTTCTAGGTTAGTAACATTGTTCTAAAACATCATATTTAATTGCTGAAATAATATTCTATCATATCCATATATAATATTTTATTTAAATTTTATTTTATTTAAATATTCCTATACTTTTTTGTTCCTTTTACCCTATTTTAAATTATGCTTGCACATACACCATATTCAGTCTATCTAGATGTTTCAAAATGTACTTCACATTAGTATCAAATTTCTTTGAGAAAGAATTGTACAAAATTTTCAATTCATTAAGCATGAAAGTCCAGTATTAAGTATTAACTTGATAAAACATTTGCTAGTCAATAGTTAGCAGATGTTTTATCAAGTTAATACTTAATACTCAAAGTATCTCATTTTGAGACTGCTGATTTACATTTCTTTGACAGCTAATAACACTGAATATTTTTGAACATATGTATTGGCTATTTGTATTTCTTCAATTCTGGCTCCAGGCTTGTCTTTCTTTTTTTAATTGTGTGTTCGTTTTCAGAGACGGCTCCACTGTTTTTGTTTATATAAATTATTTGCCATCTAGAAATCAATTGAAGACCTATTCTTAAAAATTACATGACTTGATTTAAAAACTCAGAATTTTTGATGGAGTAATATGAGAATTTAAAATTTATCCTCAGCCACTTTTATTCCCAGTACCATTCCTTTAATAATCTGCCCACACCTCACTGGGGAGAGGCCCCTACCTCAGAAGCTGCTAATCATCCCCAAATCTCTCTTCTCTTTTATAATATATGAGCAGAACCTCTGATCTCTAGCTGAGCACATGGTTACAGGTTACACGGAATGAAGACGATGTTTCCAACCCTTCAGCTGTGAGAGATGAAGGCCCTTTCTCTGCCTCTGGCCAAGGACCACATGAGGCTGTATTCCAAGACTGAGGGAGCAAGTTGTGTTACATCACACCAGGACAGTGGGTGGGAGGGCTTCCCTATACTCCATCTTCTCTCTGAAATGGCAGGGAGTAAGTAACTTTGTAAATTACAATATCACTTTTCCTGCTTTTTGTGGAGATGGGGGAGGGAGGACCACTTCACTTGGAGTTATGGTTCAACAGCAATTAGAGGCAGCTGTGCTTGGGGTGGGGAAAGTATGTGTGGATGAAAGAGTTTATCTTAAAGCCAGCTGCTTCCTACTTTGACAGGTTTAACCTGATGTGATTTTATGTGCACACATGCACGTGTACCCACAAAAGACAGGCCAAAAAGGAGGCTGAGAGGTTGGGTCTTTAAGAGGTGATTAGGTCTTGAGAGCAGAGCCCTTATGACTGGATTAATACCACTATCATAGAATTGTGTTAGTTATCAGTGGAGTGGGTTCCTGACAAAAGGGTAAGTTTGACTCCCATTTTCTCTGTCTCCTGGGCTTGCTGGTCCTTCTGCCATGCTATGATGCAGCACAAAGGCCCTCACCAGATGCAGCCACTGGATCTTGGACTGCTCATCCTCCAGAACCATAAGCCAAATAAATGTCTTCTCTATTTAAAATAAAGAATGGAAGGAAACACGCTGCCATGACAAAATTAGAGGTGGCACTGAAGTAGAAAATAAAATAGCAATGCAGAAAATACAGTGATTTTGTGTTTTCATGCTCTCTGCATATACAGATTTGCAAATAGATTCTATCTCAAAACTTAATTTGTAATTGATTTTCTCACGATATTAGAGGTTAAGGTTAGATTCCCTAGTTATCCCTCCAATGTCTGTTTAATACATATATATAGGTTATGTAACGATAACATCCACCATATTTGCAAATTAAGAAGCGGCACACACTGGAAAATCATTAAAAGCAGTCTTGACTATTGAATGTTATTGGCTGTGGAAAATTATGCTCAATTAACCTCAGGAAGAATATTTTTATAGAGATCTCATAGATTTTAGAAAATGACGGCATTGGTTTCCATATGTGAAAGTGCATTTGCATGTATATGTTCTATCTTTTACCTGATAGAAATCTATCACTAACATCAGCTTTGTTCTGATCAGGTATCATATGCTTCTAAGGAGGAAAATGGTTCACGACAGTCATGAAGTGACCAAAGGCTAAGGAGAGATATAAAGATTTTCATTAAGTAACTAGGCAAAAGTAGAAGGAACACGGAAATGTGGAAGATGATAAAAAGTGTTGCCTATACATGAGAAACACTGCCAGAAAAGGAATTCTAACAGACATCCACATGATGAAAAAGGGGAAGAAATCTCACATGGTTATATTCCAGGGCAGCAGGGAATCGAATACATTCCAGAGGAGTAGAGGAAGAAATATTTCGTCAAAGAACCTTGTATTACCCACAGGCAGTGGCATTTGGCCAGGGTGATTTGTCTATGGGCAGGTGTCTGTGTTTCTGTTTGCGTATTTGTGTGCCAGTGTGGGAAGGGGTTGTGTATGTGTTGTTGAGGAAGAGGGGGTCAATCCACAAAAGCATTTTCACTTGGATAATTCACTTGGATAATTAAACTTGGGTTTGTATGCACCGAGGGCATTTGATATTATTATATTAACTGTTACCTATTAATAATTAAAATAATGGAAAATATATACAACTTATCAATTATATAGATATAACGGAACTCTATTACAGGGCTCTAAAAGGTAGATTTTTTTCCCCTGCCTTCCTAGACTGTGCTCCATGCTGTACTGTATTGCATGTCCTCCATGAATGAGTGGAGGATATGTGTAGACCTGCTGCTGGAGATTGTCCATTACAAAAATATACATAACTTCAGATTTCTATGTGTGATGACTAAATTGCTTTTTCGAACAAAATCTACTTGCTCATATAAGTAGTGTCCTGGTAACAAAATTTAAGTTTAAAATTTTAATCTTAAAGGGTGAGAGAATATCCTCCTGTAAATACCGGGCACATGGCAGGTGCTCTGAATTACCATGGCTGCACATTTCCAAGTTCTATTTTCACTACTTAATTCCCAGGGAAGATACCCATAAGCATATCAGACACTCACCACAGACTGACCCTCGCACTAATCTCCTTAAATGAGGTCTCTCTGGGAGGTAGCGATATTTGCATCCAAATATACTGAGGTTTGATGTGTGGTCTCCAAAAAATCGGAGCTGGCGGTATCTCTCACCACATCGGTAACAAAAATTAGTGTTACATTGTGAGCAGGTCATATGGTCACATCCTTCAGTTCGCTGGATGTGGATCTGTATCAGCAAGAGGGGGAAAGAGAAGGAAAGTTAGTCAAGTTTTTAAAAAGTAAAATCACAAATTTTATGAAACAACACTTACCAGTTTCACCAAAATAAAAGTCTCTCATAGCACTCCTGAGGCTGTGAATTTGCTTATAATCATACTCTCCAAGATTATCTTTTTACCAAATACTTTCATGTGTGCAGAGCTTGATAATATTTCAAGTACTCAATCTGTTGACTTGTCTTGACCAATACAAAAGCAAACACATTCCAAGGAAGACGCATTTATCTTTCCAGACATACACCTAGCTCAGTGGTTAGGAGGCAATTTAAAACGCTTTGAAAATATATTTTGTTTTTGCTATGATCAGCAAGAATGAGCCAGCTTGGGGGAATAAGCAGAGATAAAGAGTATTCCTTAAAAGAAAGGATTACATAAAAGTTTTTGTGAATAAATATCAAAAAGCAGAAGTCTCTTTGTTGAAGGAAATGATAGCAGATATAAATGTATTTGCAATATCATTTTAGTTTTCAGCTCTAATATTTGTAAATGTGTTGTTTGTAGAACTGTTTGTACGATACCATCTGTGCAACTAAGCACCTTCTTCTATTGTTGCAAGTTACATGTAAACACAGCTTCACTCATCATGTAACAAGGATTTCATTTTTGGGTAGTTCACCATATATACATATATATGTACACCATATATACCATACAGTGCTGGCATGGTATATATACATGTCATGGTATATATACAGTCACTGCCTCAAGCACTGAGACCATGTTATAATCAAGGCTTTACTCTTTGAGATAAAATTGGAAACTCAACTTAGAATCCTCATGGAAAGATACTGTATATAAATTAGAGCCATCTTTATCTGTGCATACTTGGCTGCATGAATAATTATAAAAGACAACATAAATTAACTTAACATTATTTAATCAAAATAAATAATATTTTGGTTACACTGCTGATATGGTATGGCTTTGCTTCCCCACCTAAATCTCACCTTGAATTGTAACAATCCCCACGTGTCAAGGGCAGGGCCAAGTGGAGGGAACTGCATCATGGGGGCAGTTTCCTTCATGCTGCTCTTGTGATAAGGAGTGAGTCTCAGATCTGATAGTTTTATAAGCATCTGGCATTTCCCCTGCTTGCATTCATTCTCTCTCCTGCCGCCCTGTGATGATGTGCCTTCTGCCATGATTTTAAGTTTCCTGCGGCCTTCGAGTCAATTAAACCTCTCGTTTTTTATAAATTACCCAATCTCAGGTATTTCTTCATAGCAGCATGATAATAGACTAATACAATTGCCCAGCTCTCCTGTTACTAAAATGAGACCTCCTAAAACTAGTGTATTTCACTACAGCAGGGGTGTCCAATCTTTTGACCACACTGGAAGAAGAAGAACTGTCTTGGGCCACACATAAAATACACTAACACTAATGATAGCTGATGAGCTAAAATGAATTGCAAAAAAAACCTCATAATGTTTTAAGAAAGTTTACATTCAAAGCTGTCCTGGACAGCAAGGGACCCACAGGTTGGACAAGCTTGCACTTGCAGTAGGTACTTGCTCCATTCAAGTCACATCTTTACTCATTCATATGTGAGTTCTTTGCTTACAAATTTTATTTAAAATGCTCTCAATACCATTTTGATTAGTGTAAGCTTCTATTCATTGTGTTGTTTCGGGACTAGAGTGTCAGTGAATATTTTAATGCAATTGGGAATTTTACAATTAACAAGTGTTTCAAATCCTTCAGTAGTTGTTTGACTCTTGTCAGTCAAGCCTTGGCCACAGGCCACAACTTTGCATATTTCCTTTATAACTACATTAAAAAAAACTGGTTAATGATTATGGAGATGGGATAAAATCATCCAGGAAAAAGAGAAGAGCTCTGTGAAAGGAGAAATGAAAAGGTTGAGAGATGAAAATTTTTCTTTACTTTAAAATAAAACCTTGTTGTACAGTTTTTAGGAATAAAAATTTTTTGAAGTTCCTAACTCCAAATTATGTGCAGTATTTCAGTTTTAGGGACTAAATAACTAAAATATAAAACTGCAATTTAAAGGAACAATATGAATTTCAAAAGAACTCATGAGGCTGCTTGTAAACTAGTAATGGACATTAATCATAAAAATTTCACTTAAATGATAACACCTCTCTCTCTCTCCCCCTTCCTCCCACCTCTATCTATCTATCTATCTATCTATCTATCTATCTATCTATCTATCTATCCATCCTCTGTCTACCTACCTACCTAACTGGAAGTTTCTTAGTGACTGTGACCATTCTGAAGAAGTAATAATTAAGTGGAACACAGCATATTACAGGCGGGCGCTTCATACACGGGGAAATGAAGTGATCAAGGAAAAAAAGTTTGCCAGTTGGCTGGTAGGACTTTATGTATTCAAAATCGTTAGGTGAACTGGGAGATGAAATGTTCATTCCTTTCCAGTGGCTGGCTGACATCTGGCAGGTAAGCTTCAGCCTTACAGGGAGGTTGGAAAGAACATGAGCTTTGACTTCACAAAGCCCTGTGTTTGAATTCTAGCTCCACTAGCTGTTTAAAAAGAAGTTATTTTACCTCTCCCAAGCGTCAAGTTAGAAAATATTCCTTACCAAGCAGTGTAAAATGTGATAACCTACGCACAGTGCCAAACTCGTTTTGGCCCATATAGAGTCAGGTCAATATAAGTTGTTTCCCATCTACGCATTCCCATTTACCCACTTAAAATGTCAGAAATCAAATACCTGGGTATTTTAGCTGCAAGTTCCTGGATTGCCAGGCAGTCCCCTTTCTTACTGCTTCATATGGGCAATTCTTAGGCTGACGCTGGACCAGAGAGTGCTTTCCTAGATAGGCAAGGGTGCGGTCAAGGGCATATAAGCACCTAAGGTCAAGGGTTACCAACAAATCATGATTTGGTCAAGAAAAGCAAAATCATGTTTCTTGCTATGGGTTGCCTCATCCTTTTTTAGTCATGGTGATTTTTTTTCCTTTTACAGGACAGACCAGTAGCAGTGGATCCATGTTTTGTGAGGCCTGTAGATTGTTTAATTTGAGAAGCCTTCTTTAAGCAAAATAATGCAACTTACAAATATCAATTAGATACAAAGCCTAAGAAGGGGCCTGTGCAGGTGAAGGTCTTTGAAGCTTAAGCCCTTTGCTTTCTGTAAGTCAGTCCCTAGTCCAGCACTTACCCTCTGTTGTTCATGTTTATCAATGGTTACTATAGCCACATCCATTTAGCACAGTAAATGGCATTAGGAATACCACAGGCCAACAGCCCTACAGGACCTCTGAATCATTTCTGATCCTTATTTAAATCACATGAGCACCAGGACATGTTTGAAGACAACTGCTGAAAACCCGAAGCATCGTACACTCAACTTTTTGACTACATATTGTGTTTGATCTTAAAGTGGAGATAATACGACTTAACAAATTTCCTGATTTGACACTGATAGCAGTGTCGTGGGTGATCTACCAAGGAAAGAGCGCTGATTTTTGCTTACAGCCTATTATGTGCCAAGCATTGTACACAGATGAGCACTTTGAAGCCTTACAATGGCACCATGAGATTGGCATTCTTTTTCATAACCAGAGCTCAGAAAAGTAATCTGCCTGAGCGATAATCCTTGTGAGTGAGAAAGGATTTTGAATTCATGTCTGTTTCTCTATTATGCTAAGTAGTCTCTTATTATGAACTTAAAAGGTAACACCAGAATATCAATCATATTATTTGCCAACCAGTCAGACAAACATGTCAGCTCTCCCTCTACAAGGTATAGCTGTGTCTTCTTGTTTTTGCCATTCTATGCCCTTCTTCCTTCAAATGGCATCACTTTTCCTGACAGAAAAACTTGTTCTAATAAGTTTTGCCTCATATTTCACATATAATTTTCAGTGTAATTTTGTATCTGTTTGTCATATTGCTTCCTTGGGTTCTAAAATCTTTGTGTGGCCTACTTCTTATTTCATTTAAATAATTAAGATTGCAATTTCTAGCCTTTCTCTTTTAACAGTCTTTCCTTATTAGCATTATTATATTCCAAACACAGCAGGCCACTAAAATACTGTTGATCAAATAATATTTCTGTACAGGAAGTGGTAAAATTGTAAGCTCTATAGTAACCTTGTACATTTTGGGATTATATGGCTCTATAGATTAATTTGAGTATTTTATACACATAATCATGGAAAAAATTGTTTCATCATTTACCAACTTTCAAGTACACAGTGCTGCCTTTAATATTATTATGAATATATCTTGATTATATATGAATATTTTATTATTTGACACTAACAGAGAAATAAACTAAAAAATGCAAGTTAATCTGCAACAGGAGACATGATTTTTCACATTTGCTAAGCAAGCTGTAATTCTGAACTCATACCACCAGGGGATAATACATTTCTTATGCTAATGAATTCCGCAAGTACACCTTTATCAGTCTCACTTTGTAACAGTGTCAGCTTTGTTTTTAAAACATAAAGTCTTAAAACATAGGTTTAAATTATATTTATAGAAAGTTAATTTTGTTCTCAATGAAGCTGTTTTAATTTTTTATTATAGCTCCCAAAATATTCATCAGTTTAGCTCTGCTAAAAAATAAACTAATTGCTCAAGTGGCTAAAATTTAGTACCAAAATTCTCTTTTTACTTAAAAGATGGAGAAAGACTAGGTAATCCTAATCCATTAGATAAAACTGACCACTCATAAACCACGAATGACATTTGATTTGTTAGTACTCATAGTTTCTTCTATCTACAACAAATAAGGATGACTGACATTTAAGGAACTGAGTATTTAGGCACCAAGCATTATGTATATCTTTCTATACGTAAGGTGATAAGATGAAATGTTCAGAATAAGCTAGATATTCCCTTTTAAGAGTTTGATATTAAGTCTACATTGTAGTAGATGGAAATGACACAAGGAGCCATTTTTGTCCCTAGGACATTCTTCAGAGGATAGATTAAAACCTGTAATAAGAGATTAATCTATATATACACATACTGGTAGATGCTCCAAGCTGAAAATATCATTGGTTGAAAACGGGCAATTTGTAGACATGGGGTGTGAAAACACAAAACATAGCATCCAAAAAATGCTGGCAACCCAGTCCACTACGGGTATCAGTTGTTCACCCTCGTGATGGTGTGCGTGACTGTCAGCTGCAGCTCGCTGCCACTGCCCGGCTTACTGTGAGCCTGGGAAAAGATCAAAATTCAAAATTCAAAGTATGGTTTCTACCAAATGCATGTTACTTTCACATCATGGAAAAGTTGAAAAATGATAAGAAAAGTCGAAACCATGTCAGACCATCCTAACTTGGGAACCATCCGCATGAAGAAAACAGTATCTGTCCTCCTCAAGTGGTTTATATTTAGTTCAATAAAATGCCCACAAAGTATCTAAAAAAATAGAACTGGAACGTGGCCTTTTATTTTCAAACAAGGTTCTACCTAATCATAAGGTAGAAGAATAACAATAAATGAGCTGCTAAACCTACAATGTTTTATGACTAAGTCAGTATACATCTGTATTTGTCTCCAGTTTCACCAAGAAATGAAGGCTTACTTTATTGTTTAAGCAGCATTCGATAACTAAATTGACTGTTATGTATTACTGCTCCCAACAAATATTTTACTCTAGATAAAATCCTAACCTCTAATTTATTTTTAAAAGTATTTTTATATATGTGTTTCCTGCAATGACTTTTGATACCTGGAAGAATTAATTAGAAACAAAAGTTACAAGGAAAGCTTTAAAAAAAATTTCCTGAAACTCAAACAAATCCCACAAAAAAGTGGACAAAGGACATGAACAGACATTTCTCAAAATAAGATATACAAACAGTCAACAAACATATGAAAAAATGCTAGCATCACTAATTATCAGGGAAATGCAAATTAAAAACACAACGAGATACCACCTTACTCCTACAAGAATGGCCATAATTAAAAAGTCAAAAAACAATAGATGTTGGCGTGAATGTGGTGAAAACAAAACACTTTTATGTTTGTGGAACTGCAAGTTAGTACAATCAGTATGGAAAACAGATTCCTTGAAGAACTAAAAGTAAAACTACCATTTGATCCAGCAATCCCACTGCTGAGTATCTATTCAAAAGAACAGAAGTCATTATATGAAAAATACACGTGCACGCACATGTTTACAGCAGCACAATTCACAGCTGCAAAGACATGGAACCAACCTAAGTACCTATCAACCAATGAGTGGATAAAGAAAACATGCTATATAGACACCATGGAATACTACTTAGGAGCATAAAAGAAATGAAATAATGTCTTTTGCAGAAACTTGGATGGAGCTGGAGGCCATTACTCTAAGTGAAGTAACTCAGAAATGGAAAACCAAATATCGTATGGTCTCAATGATAAGTGGGAGCTAAGTTATGGAAATGCAAAGGTATTAAGATGATCTCATGAAGTTTGGGGACTTGGAGTAGGGGGTAAGAGTGGGAAAGGGATGAGGGATAAAAGACTACGTACTGGGTACAGTGTCCACTGCTCGGATAATGGGTGCACTAGAATCTCAGAAATCACCACTGAAGAGTTTACCCATGTAACCAAAAACCAACTGTACTCCAAAAACTGTTGAAATAAAAAAATCCCCTGAGATTTCACACCAGTCAGAATGGGTATTATTAAGAAGTCAAAACACAGATGCTGGTGAGGCTGCAGAGAAAAGGGAATGCTTATACACTATTGCTGGGAATGTGGATTAGTTCAGTCACTGTGGAAAGCAGTTTGGAGATTTCTCAAAGAACTTAGAACTACTGTTGGACCCACAAGTCCTATCACTGGGTATATACCCAAAAGAAAATCATTTACGAAAAAGATGTACTTGCATGTTCATTGCAGCACTATTCACAATAGCAAACAAACTGAATCAACCTAGGTGCCCATCAACAGTGGATCGGATAAAGAAAATGTGGTATAGATAGACCATGCACTACTACTGAGCCGTAAAAAAGAATGAAATCACATCCTTTGCAGCAATATGAATGCAGCTAAATTCAAGTAAGTAAAATGAATCATCAACTGCCATGTCAGGGAGTCAATAGACAATTTCAAGGACTAGGTGTAAAAGACTACTATTTAGAGGTAATTATCAGATGTAAAACTCCAAATGAACAAGAAGCAGTTGCTTCTATCACAGGGGACTATGTTGCAAAAATAAATAAGATGCTGATTTCAATATTATTTGGTGTCTCCTGCTATAATGTTAGCTTTTTAAGGCCAATATGCCGGCATTTTGTCTCCAATGTACTGAGGGTTTTTTTTGTTATAGAAAATTTCATATATTTCAAGTTATGTCTTATCATTAATTTATAATGACAAGAATTCATTAAAGTGCAGTATACTGTCCAAATCTCATTCCTCAGGGTAGAGCCATACAATAAATGAGCCTAGTTTTCTTCCTTCTTCTTTACCACACTACTTCCCTTGATCCCACTGCCCCATATTCTCAGAAATCTTCAGATGCCAGTTTTCCCCTCCTTCACCTTCATCTTCACCTCTCCTCTCTGTGATTATACATCCCATCCTACTAAATCCTTCCTTTAATTCCACCTGACCCTCTACCCAATGATTACCCTTACCTTTTCATATTTATCACATTTTTCCAAAGAATACTCTACTCACTGTTCTTACTTGCATGTCAATTCCACCTAAGGTGACTGCAATCCCATGTTGCTGAAACATCTAGCTGTCTTTCATTCATTTATTCATTCAACAAACAGTTTGTTCATTGGTAAAATCTGACAGGGCTCCTGCCTTTAAGGAGCTTATAGGTGTAGACAGATAGTAATTGATTGTACTAACAAATATATATTCATAAACTATGCCAAATGCTGTGAAGGAAAAGTAGAAAGTATGAAGACAGTACTCAATAGACGAGCTTGATCTGGTGTAAGGGTCAAAGGAGGTTTCTCTAATAAAATGACATTTGATCTAAGAAATGAAGGACAAGTAGCAGTTCACCAGTTAAAGGGACTTAAAGGTAGGGAGAGAATTCTAAATACAGCATATTTATGGCATTGTATCTACTAACTGAGAAGCACCCTGCACTAGCCCTGTTGCAGCATTCCTCACTCTACATTTTAAAACTCTTTAATTATCTGTATCCCTCCATTCAGACTCTCTACTCTCCCAGTCTATAAAATCTACAGGGGCCCAGATCATGTACTTCTTTTTCATTACCTCATTAAAGGGTCTTGCACAGTACCAACACACAACATGTTCTTGATAAATACTTTTTTAAAAAAACACATGAATATTATACATGATCCCCTATCTGCCAAATACAATGAACATGTTTTAAATTTTTATCTTATTGTAGCTCTGTGTCATTTAATCAGTCGCTCAGTACCTCCTTCCTGACCTTTGATGTACTCTTGCTTCAGTGACATCTTTTTTCCAGTTTCTCCTCTCCTCTCGGAGGTTTCTGTTCCTTCACCAAGCCCTTAATTCCATCCATGACTCACCACACTGCATTTGCTCCTTGGGTGATCACTTCCACATTTAAATGGTTTCAACTTTATTCCAACAAAGGTGGATCTTTACTTATACTGACCTGGCTCCTGAGCTTCTAACTCACATAGCAACTGTTTGCTAGTCAGATACACCTATATCTCTTACAGCCATTTCAAAGTCAAGTGAACAAAACCAAACTCATCATCATTTCATGATTCACCACTGCAACAGAAAATAAATAAATCTAACTCTGTCTCCATTATTTTATTTTAGTTTACGGTATCACCATCCATTTAGATACCCATACTAAATATTCGGTGGTTATTCTGTTTTTACTTCCCACATTCAACTTTCCATAAAGGTCAGATAGTTTTAGCCCCACAATATTTATCTAATTCTTTTCTCCTCCAGCCCTTTGACAACTAGCCTAGTTCATATTGTCATTATTTCCTTTTACACATCTACAGCTACCACCATAAAATAAACAAGCAGCCAACCTAAAATATAAATCTGATACCATTACTCTCCTGCTTTTATTTTTCAATGGCCCCTGTAGTCTGGAGGATACAACCCAACTATCTTAATGTTGTTTGCAAAGTCCCAGCTCTTGGTAGCTTCTCCAGCCCCACCTGTCACCACTTCCTTCCAAAATATGTTCATAATTTTATGTAGTGATAAGTAATATAATACTATGGAGAAAAAATAAGGCATATGGGAGGGGATAGTACCTACTGAGGTAGGGGAGGGTGGTTTGAAATTATAGATAAGGTGACCAAGGGAAGTTTTACTGAGAAGCTGAATTTTCCTCAAAAACATGTAAGAAGTGAGAGAGCTGGCCATGCACACATCTGTGGCAAGAACATTCCAGACAGAGGGACAAGGCAAGTCTGAGACCCTGAGAAGGGAGAATACCTGCTGTTTTGAAGCACAGCCAGCAGTGAAATTTGACAGTAGGAGGGTGAAGGAAGAAAAGATAAGGCTAGAGGAGTCACAGAGTGGGAACATGTCCAGAGGGTGATGGGTTCTATGGTCGTCATAGGACTAACTTTGCTCTGTGTGAGATAGGAATCACAGACAATTTTGAGCAGTGATGTAATCTGCGTTATGTTTAACAGCATCATTCTAGCTGCTAGGTTAAGACTGTAGTGAAGAATGAAAACCAGTTAGGAGGTTATCATACAAATCCTGGAGAGAGAAAGGTGATGATGGCTTGCCCCAGGTTAGTGATAGTGGGGGTGCTGAGATGTGGTCACATTCTAAATACATTTTAGTGGCACAATCTACAAAACGTAATGACTCATGGGATGTGGGAAATGAAAGAAGCAGAGTCTGGGATAACCTAAAGTTCTTGGCCTGAGCAGCTGGAAGACTGAAGTGGCCATTTACTGAGACAGAGAAGCTAAGAGAAGAACCATATTGCAGAGAAGAGAACATACTGTATTGGAGAAGTCTATTAGATCCAGTTGAAGATAGTGAGTAGCTATTTGGATGTATAGCTTTTCTCACAGTTCCTCAAAACTTTATGATCTACCTACCAACTGAGCCAATAGCAAAATGTGTGCTCTGTTTTTAATTCTATGGGTAGTTTGCTGTAGAAAGAGAAAGCAACTCTTAAAATCTAAAAGGAAATGAAAATGGAAACTAATGAATTACATAAGAAAACTTTAGATCTTTTAGCAGAAATGTCTCCATCCCACATGGAAAATGGAGAGCCTTTTACTCAACTTCCTGTCTACATAGATCACTGGAATTCATCCTTTGCAGAAGCCCTCATCATCTATAACAGAGCCCTCAACAGGTGCTCTCATGCCCCAGGAGACGCTTCAGAATTTAGTTGTTGTTGTTGGTGTGTCTAGTTGTCACAAAGATGGTGAGGCTGGCATTTATGGATGTCCTGCAATGCTTAGCATATCCTGCACAATACACAACTGAGCTTTTCTCGTGTAATTTTTAAATGCATCTGACATTCATTTTGGCAAAATTCTGTTTGAAATACCTTGAGTTAAAACCAAACTCTATTTTACCTAGAAACACAAAATAACATTTGCATGGTTTTAATATACAATGAATTTTTCAGTTATATAACTACTGTGTAAATTGATGAGACTGGTTATATTTAGAACCTAATTCTACTTTATATAAGCCCAAAACATGTTTGCATGGTTTTAATGTACACTATATTTTCTAGTACCCTAACTATATATATATACACACACACACACACACGTACATACACACACATAAATACATGTATGTATATACATACAAGTATAGATGACATGCAATATATATATATAAATAATAAATACACACATACTTATTTTGTCCTCATTTAAAAATATTAAATATAAAGGATAGGCATTGATAACGTTCAAATTTCACTTCAAGGTTTCTTAAATCTAAATGCATGCACAAATTTGACTGCTTCATTATTTCTTCATTTCTTCTTTTATTTCTTCATTTTTGGGTACCATAAACTGTCATGGTATCTGAGTATTTACATGTTAAAATATGCATTATTTCATTATTTCATTATAATATTTTCACTTATTTCTATTTTATAACTAAGACAACATATTGATTTCTAAAATAAAATATTATAAGTAGTCACATTATATTTAATCTCAGGACAGTAAGCAAGTACTAACATTATTTGTCATAAAAACAGGGATTGGATACAATGCAGTTAATATCCTAGAAAGTATGTGCCATCAAACAATCATGCTTCTAACAACTAAGGTCTAGAGCTTGGCATACCACAACAACAGTGCCAGTGATAACCCTTGCTCCAGAGTTAGTGATTTCAAGCAATCTGGGAGTTAAAAATGGTTTATCAGTAATTCAAGGAAAGCTATTTTATCCTGAATGGGCACCATTTGAAAGTAGTCATCAGCCTCTGAATGTGCTTTTGCAGTGATATATGATGTACTAAGGAATTGCAGGATACCTATAAGATACAACATTATTCCTTCACATTCTTATTTCAGCAACTGCAAGTTACACAGCCACAGATCTAAGAGACCACAAAAATGGCTTTTGTGTTGACCTTATGTGAACAGGGGAAAATTATCCATTTTCTTTGAGTCAATACATTCTTGCCCAAAGCATTCTGTTATAGGATTTAAGAGAATAAAATATCTAAAGGGAAATATCATGACAAGTAAATCCCTGTAATTCCATATTTATCATAAATTATGATGAAATACAATTCACTTTTTTTTGCTTGCTTTTTTGGTCATTACTTAAAGTCTCTGAAACTGGTTCTGCATCTTGAAATGGTGGTAATCACCTCTTGTTTACAACTTTCTTTTGAGAATTGAGACAACAAATGTAACTTACATACTACCAAGCCTGTTGTGCTACAATTATTGTGCAAAACCTTAAGGTTTTATCAAATCACTTAATAGTGATGATCTGAATGGTACACTGAAAATCAGAATCTTAGTATCACATCTCAAGTTTGGATGAGACAATATATTTACAGTAACTACAAAGGAGCCTGACATGCAATAAATGTCAGTACATGTTAGTGTTATTATTGCTGTGTTAACACCACAAACAAAGCGCACTGGACAAAGGTACTTTGTATAGAGATGGCGTATCAGAATACAGAAATGACCATTCACATTTGATATTTCTTTTAAAGACAGAAAAGTAACTTCCTGTCATCTAGAAATCATGAATATGTTGACCCTAGAATAAAATAAATTGCAATTTAGTGTATGTATGTGTGACAGTGCTTAACTGTTTATTTGCTTTTATAACGTATAATCCTGTTTTTAGCATGCATCTCACTTTTAATTTTTGACTTAGAAACTTTTCTTCTTAACTCAGACTTTAGTATCTAATCTGTGGTATAAAACAGTCTAAAATGAATTTTTGCATGACATTGAACAAATACTCTAATACCTCCAACAAAATGTAGATTGCCTACTTGCTTTAAATTTAATATTAAAACGATTACAAACTAGATTTGGTTTTGTAATGACTAAGTCTACAAACTAGATTTATTTTTGTGACAATGAAGATAACTAAAGAAGGCATTTCAAAATTAGCACATATTTTCCATAGGCTAAGAATTTACATTAAGTAGAAAACTCATTGTTAAGATAAAAAATGGTGTTTCATAAGTGACTGAAAAATACTTTGCATTAAGAAGCAATGAGGCTGTGGCTCATGCCTGTAATCCAGCACTGTGGGAGGCTGAGGCGGGCAGATCACCTGAGATCAGGAGTTCCAGATCAGCCTGGTCAACGTGGTGAAACCTCGTCTCTACTAAAAATACAAAAATTAGCCGGGTGTGGTGGTGGGCACCTGTAATCCCAACTACTCGGGAGACTGACGCAGGAGAATCTCTTGAGCCCGGGAGGTGAAGGTTGCAGTGAGCCGAGACAGCACCACTGCACTCCATCCTGGGTGAGAAGAGCGAGACTCTGTCTCAAAAAAACAAACAAACAAAAAAATCAAAGAAAGGAACAATGAGATTCAAATAAAAAAGGCTAAGTAAAATTGATCTTAATGTGGTAGTGTTATGTTTTCATAAAAATATTCTATAAATAAATTCTAGATATGTTTGTATATTTTTATCTTATTATAAAAACCATACTTGTAAGTAAGTATCTTGATTATGAGGAAAAAACTTTCAATGTTCATCAGTATTATCTGCCATAATACAACTATAAATAAAAATTTTGATTTCTAAGCACAAGTCAAATCTCTTCATAATACTATATCATGTATTAAATTGGTCTATCCATTTGAGAAAAAGGTAAAAGCTCACTAAGAGAGAAGTAATGTTTATAAATAAATAAGATAAAATTTTGTTTCATTTAGAATACTAATTAAAATAATGAATTAATAGATTATCAAACTTTGCCTAGATTAGCAAATTTAACAAAGACATAATCATTTAAAACTCACCAGTGTAAGTACAAATTTTTCTTTAAAAATTAGCAGCAAGAAAAGAGACTATCATGTATTATAATTTAAGATATTGTAATTTAAGATGTAATTTAGAGATAAATTACAAATCATTTGATAAGGGGAAAGTCATCCCATAAACACAATTAGGTTAGATGGTTTCAATTTGGAAAAATATTACTTCAGGTACCCAATGCATAATAAACACTAAAATAAATTATGGTTGGATTAAAGAGTTAAAATATTAAAAAATCAAATAGTTAAAAGAAAGGAAGAAAATTGAACTTTTAATCAAACTTCTGAATAAATGACTTTTTAAACTTAGAAGCAACATGTTTACAAAAGATATATAAAGATATGTAAATATATAAAAATATGTATTTATATCATATATGTGCTTGTGTATGTGACCACAAAGAAAGAGAATAATTTGGTTAAACAAAAATAAAAAAAATTAAACAATACATATGCAAATCAATTAAGTAAAAAAAACAAAAACAAAAATAAAAAAACAAAACCTACCACACAAATAAAAAGGAAGAAACAGAAAATAGGGAAAATGTAGAGAAAATAATGCCAGAAGTGGAATTTAAATATCTAAATAAAGAGCTCATATAATTTGATAATAAAAATATGCACCAAATTTCTATCTGATGTTATATCACCTTGATAAACAAATCATCTGAAAATCAAAATATGCACCCACATAAATGGGCAAAGGGTATGAACAGAAAATTTTAAAAGGGAGCATTACAAACTCAAAAATACATGAATTTATATTCAGCTTACAAGCAAACAGGAAAATATAAAATACAAGAAAAAATATTTTAAAATTATTAAATTAATATTTAAAAAGCACTTAAAATGCCAACAAATGCTCATACTGAAACAGGTCCTCAAACTTTCTAGGTGGAATTATAAATTGATTCATTCCTTTTAGGAAGCAAATTGCCAATATGTGTTAAATACTAAAAACTTGGTATCAACAATCATTCTACCTTTATAAATATATCCTTTCAAAGGTATAAAATATGGAAAAAAAATTCTAGATGAATATCATCCACACATTATTTATAATACACAATTATTTTTTATTCCCAGAACAAACCAAGCAAGCCTTGGTATCCAATAGTGGAGGAATATTTAAGCAAGTGTTATACAGTTCATAGTTAATGAAATATATGTTTTGAAAACTATTTAGTAATATGAGAAATGTTTGCAATGTTAGGTGAAAATATTAATGATATTAAATTATTTGAACATCACAACTAAAGTTTTTTAAAAAGCCATTTAAATAGGGTGAAAGACCAAGGGCACACGATAAGATGCTAGGAGTAAGTATACTGGAGCAGCAGAATTCTGGGTGAATATTTTCCCTCTCTTTTCCAAATTTCTATCTGATGTTATATCACCTTGATAAATAAATCATCTGAAAATCAAAATATGGTTGTGTGCGGTGGCTCCTACCTGTAATCCCAGCACTTTGGGAGGCTGAGGCCACAGGTGGATCACTTGAGGTCAGGAGTTTGAGACCAACCTGGCCACAATGGTGAAACCCTGTCTCTACTTAAAAAACAAATTTTTTTTTTTTTTTTTTTTTTTCCAGGCATGGTGGCTCCTGCCTGTAATCCCAGCTACTTGGGAGGCTGAGGCATGAGAATTGCTTGAGCCTGGGAGGCGGAGGTCGCAGTGAGCCGAGATAGTGCCATTGTACTCCAGGCTGGGGAACAGAGCAAGACTCTGTCTCAAAATAAATAAATAACAATATTTACTAAAATTATGAACTAATTTAAAACATATACCTATAGTAGCGTACAAATATATATACTTTCACAACAAAATTGTAAATACATTTGGTTATCATGATTGAAAGCATTTATATGAAAATATGTGATAATTGTTTACCTGGAGGCATTATGTGAGAACTTCATTTCTTTTTCACAAATTCCTATCATCTTCCTACTTTGTATTTAAAAATGGTAAAAGATATATTTATGAAAAGAAAGACTTACAGTATAAAACAAAAATCAATTCACGGAGTAACACCTCCTCACGGGTTTCTGTTATAACAATAGAAATGTTTCATGGGGCAAAACGTAATTTTAAGGTCCAACAAAAAAGGTAAAGTTTTAAAGTCACGCTTAAAAGAGAAAGATAAATGAAACCATTTATACTCCAAATAAATCATAAAATATGACTTAGACAGAAACTTCATAGAACCCAAATCCCACCAGAAAGTAGGCTCTCCGCTACAATGTAATAATGTCAACTGATTCCATAGTTCTTTTCCTTTCAGCTATTTAAAAGGTAATCCCTTTTAAAGCCCTGACCTTTTAGCTACTACTTCAAAAGGGAACCAACATTTATGCTTTCTCTTAACAGTTTATCTACATTTGTTACAACTGTGGGAAGTTGTTAGAGTATTCAGTAAATTCCCCATGGTTGGCTTCTTTTTCTTTCTTTACATTATAGTCCATTTAAGGTTGGGTTAACAGATTACAGTAGTAAATGTATGTATTTTGTGTTACATCAGTTTATTCAGAATTTCCCCAGTGTATAATGTATAATGCTGTAGTGGTGTTCATTCCAAATCCAGCTGTAGAACCAGGCTAACTTGTAATTGTTTTTACAGCTTTCCAAAGGATATAAAGTGTACGTATGAATAACTGTTAAGTAGAATAACTTAACAGTACTCAAGTCCCTATTGGTCTTTGTTTTGTTTGAAACTGAGCAGTAGCTTTGAATAAACTAAAAAGGAAAGAGAAAGGTGGGAAAGGCCTCATTTTCTAGTTGTTCTTTAATGGAATGAAAAATAAGAGCACTGAGCAACTGATGCAGTGATCTGAAATAGTCCTAAAACAAAATGGGTGACTGTGGATGAATTTGCCTTCTACCAGGAAAACAAAGAGAACTTTAGGCCAAATATCTTTAGACATCACCTCTATTAGAAAGCCAGGTCATCTAAACTATTTCAAAAATTTCTTCCAATTGCTAAAAATGTAACACGTTATTTCATACAATACTTTTTCCTTACTATATTTATAAACTAGTATGTGAATTTGGTATAGTAAATCTGTACATTTATTATTATTATGGTCATTTATAGGCTTAGAATATACTTTTACTTCTAATTGTATTCATAATTATTGAATTTTAAACATTTTCTGGCAATCAAGTTTCATTTATCTGGTGATAAGTCTCCAAGAAGTAATTGCAGAATTGTGCTTAAAAGATAATTAGGTCAATTTAGAGATTCTTTCCAAAAATAAATTTGGCAAAGGGTAGAAACCACATATGGCAAAGTGTACATGAACATATGATTTTCTAAAGTAAGTTTTTTAAAACTTTCAAACTTCAACAGATCCCTATACTATAACTATCAAATGCAAAGTTTTCTGGTTGAATTTACTGGCTGACCTCCCCATAGGTGAGTCTTCCCTCGCTGTTTACTTGGCTAACTTTGAACACATCTAGGTCTGAGCTCAAATTGCCTGCTAAGTCTTGATTACTTGCATGATTATCAAAAGAAAGATGAAAAGTGGGATTCATAAAATCCCTAAGTCCTGATTTTAGCTATGAGCTTTTATTTCACCAGATTTGCAAAAAAGCAAAACAATCAGTTCAATTTAATATAATTTTTAAGTGATCAGCAATGTCACCAAGGAAAGAAAAGCAAGATTGCAAGGATTCAAAACCTATGTAATTGAGAAGTAATTATAGTAGATGTGGCAGACTAGAAATAATACTTTTATATCACTTTTATGCTATATTTTTCCTATAAAGTACATCCTCATTTTTAAATGTAATATAAGGACTCCAGTATCTTAAGTCAATATTTATATGTGGCCTCCTTAAATTTTGAAGAGTAATGCAAATAATAAGAATATACATTGTTTATCTATAAAAATTTTCAGTTTAATTATATAATTACTTTTCTAAAATAAAAAAGCAAATACTCTTTTTCTACATACCGACATTAAGACAGTTATCATTTGCTTCAATACTGTAAATATTGTTCAGTCATATCCACATGTACATGTTTTTTCTTTTCCTCCTAAAAGTTATCTCACCTTGCACTTTGGACACTTCTGGGCATTCCTCTGCCCATGCTCAATTTCGCTGGCCCAGTGACGCAACAATTTGTCTCCTTTTTTGTACTCCTTGCAGTTAACACCTTCATGCCAAGGAGAGTGGCACTTAAAACACCAGACGAATTGGCAGGTAGGGCACTGGATCTGTGTAACAAAAAAATCATATTAATTACTAGTGGACATACTGAAAGTGTCTAAAAGGGTAAGAAGGTGATGCTTGGGGAAATTAGCTAAAAGTTTATAATTTAAAATGCCTCCCCCTCTATAAGACCAAAACTATACTAAGATATGAATACTCTGTTACTAGGGGAAAGAATTGCTTTGGCGAGGATGACTTGGCTATTTGTAGGCTGTCCTGGAGTTAAACATTTGATTCTGGAAACCAATTTAGCTTTAGGAAAATCTCCTAGATTTTAAGTGCAATCTCCCAGATTAAACCTGAAGGCTCACAAGGCCCCAAATCCACACACTCAGGCTGCCCTTTAATTCACCTTTCCCTTGAATGAATTACCCAGCCATTTCCATTGTCTTCTTAAGAATGGCTTACTTCATTTTATTTTTTAAAAGCCCCACAGATGCTTCATCAAATAAAAAACACAGTAGCAGTCTGGCTGCAGTGGCTTATGCTTGTAATCCTAGCACTTTGGGAGGCTGAGGCGGGTGGATCACTTGAGGTCAGGAGTTACAGACCAGCCTGGCCAACATGGTGAAACCCCATCTCTACTAAATATACAAAAATTAGGTGGGCATGTTGGTGCATGCTTGTAATCCCAGCTACTCAGGAGGATGACACGAGACATGAGAATCTCTTGAACCCAGGAGATAGAGGTTGCAGTTGAGCCGAGATCGTGTCACTGCACTCCAGCCTGGGCTACAGTGAGACTCTGTCTCAAAACAACAACAAAAACAACAAAAACAACAAAAACACAGTAAGAAACTGCTAGAACAGCATTTGCTATGAAGCAGCATCTAAAATAATGGATACTCCTGGTGTGCTACCAACGTAAGGGAGGCTAATTATAAAAATAATGCAAAGCATTCTATTATTAGAAATGTATCAATATAGTGGCCCTGTGGCCTGTACTTAGAAAACCATCAGAAACGGGCCTTCATATTTCACTATGTGGACGGTATATGACAGTGCATATGTAAGTTTAGTAAGAATATGTCTTCCGCTTGACATGGAAGCTATTTTATCTGACTTCCTTTATTTTGAATGATAGTGGAATATTCCATTCATACACATTATTTCCACTCCTAACTCTCTAAAAGCATATGAGTATAGCCTGACTTACAGAGCCTCATGTGATTACGATGGATTAATAAATTGTCTCATTATCAATTATATTTATAACTGACCACTCTCTTTGCTCCTCTATGTCACGTCACTGCAGCACATGTGAATTTGCTGACTAGATTTTAAAGGTTAGAATTTCCTTTGGTAAACTATACACAATACCGTCACTTAATTTTTTGGAAAACAACTGTTTTAACAATGGAGGTTCTACTATATAGATTAATTAGCTGAGTGGCAAATTACAATCACAGCTCTTCTGTTAACAACTCAAAGCACTGTAATTTTCACTTATGTCAAGAATGGATAATGCTCTTCCTGTGAAAATATGAAGTAAAAGTACTTTTGTTATTAACTTTATATAAAAATGGCATTCTGTCATAAGGCTTAAAAGATTTTCATGTTTATTTATTTATCAAAATTCTATTCAATGGTAATATCTATGCTTAATATGTTACATGCATTATTTATTTTCACCCTCAAAATAATGCTGGAAGGTAGATATGAATATCATCAATTTACAGATGATGAAAATGAGACTCAGATAGATTAAATAACTTGCTGAAGGTAACACAGAAAATATGTGTTAAGAAGGAAATTAAACGTAAGTTTGTCTGGCTCCACATTTAGCATACTTTTCACTATACTTCTTATACCAAACGGCATTTGTTCTTTGACAACTGGCAACTTAAAAATGTAGTAGTCAAAGATGGTCATGTCATTAAACTATTCAATAAGTCAGAATTCCACATGATTACCAAGATAAGGTGAACTTTGAAAATTCTTTTCAAGATCTACTCTATACAAATTGAGAAACTATTGGTTTCACCAAAAAAATTTTTTAAAAAAAGGATGTTACTATTTAGTTATTTAAAATAACTTTTTTTCCTTTTTGATCATTACAATTAAAATAAATCATTTTTAAAAGAAAACAAGTTGAAGTAGATGAGATTCAGCTAAGAAAACAATATAAAAGTTTACTTCCATTTGTCATTGAGCAATGAAGACTAGATGTAAATATCACATGGAGCCTTCCTTTTGAATGTAATGAATGAAATGAGGAAAGTAGGAAAAAATTGCTTTTCCTTAGGCATCTACCATTAAGTCAGAAGACCTGAATAGTTAATTTAGTTATTTTCTACTGGACATTATTCATAACTCTGAATCACTAGATTCTAGCATCATTAAATAAACTTTTTGAAAAGATCTCTCTAGTTTTTAATCAGTCTTAGATTGTATTTATGAAATATTAGTATGAATGTAAAGATGCTTTGAAACTGGGATTCGCTCTATAAATGTCAGACATTGAATGGCTCAAAGATCTTTGTGAGTAAGTGCTGAACTATCACATTTGTGAATCTCTAATGAAGACAATTACAGCAATGCATGATTCTCCTAAGGCACCAGAATAATAAAGAATCTGTCATGTTGTTTCCACCCTGGGACTCTGGCTCATAATAAACAACCAAGTCCTACTGCAGATCCTAATGCAAATCCTCACCAACAGCACAGACTTAGTGGGAAACTGTGACCAAAGTTATGGGGCAGGCTCTCAAGTGAATATGAATAAGTTAAATTCATACTGGATTGCTATCTCTCACTGAAAACATCAAAATCACTATTTGCTTGGGATTAAAATCATAAAATGACTAACAGCCAACTCCAACAACTTGGGTATTAAAAGACTACATGTGAAATTGTCCCAGAATTTTTGTTCTGAAGATGCCTCGTTCATTTTGAACTTAATCACATTCAAAATTGGCCTTATGTAAACACATATAGACATCAACACTGCATCTTCCTCCACTCTTTTATTTACAGTTATTCTTCCACATGAAATGCTATCTCACAACCACAGACCCACCACATGGAGTGCCTGCCTTCTTAGTAATTACAGTCACACAGAAGTCATCATGCCCTGTCCTTGTGGCTCAAAGTGTGGTTGCAGGGCCAGAAACATCAGCATCACCTGAGAACTTGGTGAATTCATGAATCCTTAGACCTTAGAGCCAAAAGTGCTCATTTTCACAAGGTCCGAAGGTGATTCGTATGCATCCTAAAGTTTGAGAGGCTCTGCTTTATACCATGTGACTCTATCGCTCAGACCACAATTTATTGGACCAGGAATGAGTCCCTAAGCCAAAAACACGTATCCACTAGTTGGCAAGCTGCCTAAGCGGTGGCATGAGCTTTGTGTAGCGGGGGTGCTCATTGTTGAATGGAGATTAGCCAAGATAGATTTTTCTCTCTTGAGGAGTGTCATGGAGATACAAAGGATGCCTTCATGGAGGCAAAGACAGAGAAGAGCTAAGTGACTACAATGCAGACCACTGGAGAAGGACACAGACATTGACTTTTGGTGACATAACAGACGGGCTCTCACACTACCAGAGCTTGTGTCTGATTCTCTATGAGGCCTGCCTGGGCAGCTGCAGAGAATATTTTCCTGCCCTTCCTACTCCCCATGGAGCCTTACAGTAAACCTCACTAATTGAGGTAGCCCAAGAAACAGCACATTTCTGCTTCTGGTAACTGGAAGAGTCCAATGAGTTACATCTACTAAAATCTTATCTTGATCAAATGCTCCTTTCTTCAAGTTGTCTTCCCTATTCCTTGCAACTAGATTCAGTACCTTTCTTATGGAACTTCCATTAGGGATGTAGATGTCTAATCTCTCCAACAGCCCACAAGTTCACTCCTCAGTGAACTGTGTTTGTCAAAGGCTTAGTCTCATGTAAAATGAATGATTTTGCACATAGTTTAGATACCACGTATCAGTTAACATTAAATGAATTCAAAGAAAAACCAACATATCTAATTTATGACTAGCGGCTGAGATGGTATTACTAATTCCTATATTATCAGATGATGTTTACTAAACACATTATCCTAATGAACTTTTACTGAACA
Organism: Chlorocebus sabaeus; assembly: GCF_047675955.1. Lineage (NCBI taxonomy): Eukaryota > Metazoa > Chordata > Mammalia > Primates > Cercopithecidae > Chlorocebus > Chlorocebus sabaeus. The sequence goes on along the minus strand of NC_132916.1, from coordinate 49,247,825 downwards.
CTATGATCAGTGCACAACTCTTTTAAAAGAGGCAAGCAGGGCTTCAAGTGCTTCAAGAATCAAGTTATCAAAGCTAAGAATCTTGATTAGCTTTCTCCAGAATCCACAAAAGATAAAAGAACTTTACATTAGATTTTTGACTTTTGAATACCCTTAGTTTTACCAGAAATCTGTGCTATACTGAGATGAAAGTACACCAACTCACCTGCCCTAGGAAAATGGCATTTTCTCCTGATAATTCATCAAGTCAAGTAAGGAAACAACCCACAAAATAAAAACAGTGTCTAAAACCAAAGAAAACCCCAGATGATTATTTTCCTGCTTAAATGCTAGACACCCCTATACACATCATTATTTCAAATAAATCACAAAATCTTTACTTATCAAATTCAAAATATTAGACAACATCCATGTGCAAAGTAGCACTGCAAATATAAGAGCTAATTCAGTTTTCCAAAAAGGATTTGCTTTACTAGAACCTCAGGTTCAGATTCCCAATAATGAAACACATTTATCAATTCATTTTCCCGTTCAACAAATATTTATTGGGCACCTTCAAGTAGCAGGAACTGCCTATGTTGATTGCATGCAGAAAGAAATGAAAATATTTGTCCTTCAGGAACTTACTGGGCTCTGACAGATATAAACCAAAAGAGCTATAAAGGCATATAGTAACTGCTAGAATAGAAGCTAGGATAAGTGGGTGCCAGGGAAACAGGCTTCAGTGAAGGCTGGAACATAAGCGTTCAGAGAGAATGTGACCTTCAACAATGAGTAGAATATTACCGAGACAAGTGTTGAGGTAACACTTTGGGTAGAGGGTCCATCCTGAGCCACCACACAGAGGACCAAGAGCACATGATGCACTGAGAAAACAGCAAGTGTTCTAATGTAGCCTGAACAGAGATGTCACTTCAGCTAGCTCAACTTTGATCCTTGCTAAGTGTACAATTAACAGAGCCAGTAAGTTCCTATAATCCTGACATGTCCCCCAAAATATGCCAGGGTCCAGAAACTCTGCATAGGAAACACGTAAAAATCATGGCTGTCAGAGTCGGGTATGTCCTAAAGAAATGAACCAAAATGGTAAATAACTGGGAAATCTTGTAGTTATTAGTTATAAAAATGTTTTAAAAACTGAAGATGCTTTTCTTGAAGATGAGATGTGGAGAGGTACAGCATGTTATAGAGAGGAGAAAATGAGTCTTGATGCATGGCTTCAAATACTTTCAAGGAAGCACACTGTTCGCTCCCTTATAACATCAAATCCTAAAGCCAGATTGTGGCTTTGGAAAGAAAGGATGGCAATGGAAAGAAATTCTCCACGTGGGAAAATATGTTTTGACTTCTTGCCTTGATCTTACTCCCTGAGATTTCACTGCCTACTTGGGGAGCTCTCCCTGCATGGAAATGCCAGTAACATACAGCCTTCATGAGGCACTGCACCCTTGAACACAGTGCGAAGGTGGCCAAGTGATCCTTGCCTTAGTTTCTCACAGCACAGCTAAAACTATGCTGGAAAGGGAAAGAGAAACTTTCCTAAAGGCTGAGGACCAACAGCAGACCAAAATAAAACAAACAAACAAAACCACACACACACACACACACACACACACACACACAAAATGTAGAGTAACACATGACAAGGTAAGCTATATTGAGATATGGTGCCTATTTATATAAATAACCTTACTGAACTCCCTCAATACTGATTTCCTTTTACATATGCAACACAATTATTTATTGCACAATGCATTCACCTCAATACTAGCTTTTATGTTCAAGCCAGACTCATGCATTTTTTTGGACAGCATGTTGGAACTTGAGAATGGGGGTTGTTTGAAAAAGGACTCTCTCCCTAATTTGAAAATCACTATTCCATATCAGTCTGTCTTGCTCCTACCACCTGGAAACACCTTAGGCATTTACAGACTCTTCCGGTAAATACAGAGAGCAAAGCCCAGAGAAGCATTTGTCTGGGTCTATTTCTTGTCTGAGGACCCACTTCTTCACTGGTGAATACAAGGGTACTGGAAAATTCTTCCCTGATTTGCATAGCCCAAAGTCCTGGCCAGAAAAATGTGGTATCATACTGTTTTGAACAAGATGTCCTGTTCTGAACACAACAGCATCAGGATGACATCTCACAAGAGGTACCCACATAAAGTAGCAAGAGGTCCATTGTGTTACAGTGTACAAAAGGAAATGGGAATATTCTCTGTGAGGAATAAGTGAAGGCAGGAGGGAAGCATACCTTAGCCCAAAGGTAACAATGAATTCTTTCAAATCTGAGGTTTTTGAAAATGGAAAGGAATGATTCTATTAACAACAAGTTCCTTAACAAAAGCAGTGTTCAGAGTCTGCATGGCCAACTGGTAGGCATATTGTAGAGGGGATCTGTGAACTGTGTACACAGCACCAGCAGATTATCTTACAAATCTAAGTAGGTAAATATGGAAAGGTAGTACTACAGAGGGTGGTAGATAAAAAATGTAAGGTCTTCACTTCATTTCTTTCAGAATATCTTCCAGACCATTTTATAATGAACACCACAATTGGTCTACTTTAACACACTAACACAGGGGCCATCAGAGAGAGACGATTCTTCACTTGTTCATTGTGCTAAAGACCCAATGACAACGGGATAAAGTGAAAACAGTTCTTAGTATCACTGCAGGTCAATTTATCCTAGCTGCAAGATTTGATTATTACTATAGTTTTTTTTGTTTGTTTGTTTTTAAGGTGAAGTGTAGGCTAAATATCAGATAAAGACCAACATTTGGCTGTTAGAAGTTCAAGCACAAGTTAAAAACCTCTAAAAATATTGTGTCTAATTTATGCATCAAAAAAGCAAACAAAGAACAGTCTTAGCAAAACACTTCATTAGTAACTGGAGAAAGAAATGCTAATATAATTTAGTAGGCTTGCATCATAGCTAAGTGTTACACATTTTTTCAAGGGTAATGTATGTAACACACACTTTGTTTACACTGGCGTCTATCAACAGGGCTAGACAACTTTGTCTTTATCTGCCTCATAAATCTATGTCAACAACAACCATTTAAGAAACTACACTTTTTTTCTATCGGCTCCTGACATGAGTGATATATTAATCCCAAGAGAAATCAGTGTGTGTTGTAAGCTACCCTAACCTTGTAGGGAAGATGCACAACCAGATTCTCCATTTGTAAACACTGTCAACTTAAAGTGATGGTGTCAGGGAAAACCGGAAGAAAACAGCATACTAATTACATGTTCATGGGAAAACTTTACACATTTTTACATATGGGAAACAGTTCTCAAGTCATCTTTACCAGAAGGAAGATTAAGCACATTTTAAAGTACACCAGTTCTCAACAACCAATTCATTTGACTGTATTCTTAAAGCCCTTAGAAAATTCTTTTACCACATGAGAAAATATTTGTTTAGTGTTTATAAAAGGTAATTTCTACTCAGAGGATTTATAAGAAAGAAAAAAAGACAGCTAGAGAACTAAAGTAAGAACACAGACAGAGTTTCTCCAGGGAATTTTATTGGTTTTTTTCTTTCACCTGGTGGTAAAAGATGCATCAAACATGCCATTATATAAATTATCAAGATTCTGCTTAACATTTGTGGGAAGAAGAGTGGGGATTATTAGTCTTGTCTGAAGAAAACCAACAAGAGAATTACCTCTAACATGTTTTCTAACATGTTGATGAGCATGACCTTCAACTCTTTCTCCAAATCGATATGAAAAGGGGGATCATTTCTTAAGTCTACACTTGGAATAAGAACGAAACCTAGAATTGCACCTACCTCAGTAAAACTTGTATGAGTAAAATAACTACTTTTAATCCTTTATACGTCTCTCCTCTCTTCCATAAAGAACTGCTATCACCTCCTCTACCTCCCAAAGAATATTTTTTTCATTTTCGTAAGTTCAATGACCATCCCCTTCACTGCCCCCAATATTGATGACTTCCAGCAAATCACTCCTGAGTCATGTTTTCTAGACATCTCTGATGCCCTAACGGGTCTTCAAACTTAACACTATCAACATATTTCAAACTGAATTAATTTTCCGTTTCCCAAACCTGCTCCTCCTCTTCCAGACATAGTCAATTTTACCCCTCCTTTCTGCCCATTGTCCACCACTTACCCCATGTTTTACTTCAACTATATTCTTTTTTACTCCCCCATGCCCTTCTCAGTACCCAGGGTTGCTCATTCTGCTCTCTTTGCCTAATAATAATAACCATCATAATCCTTTCCAGTATGTATCATACATGGTGCTAAGCAATTTATATGTGTGATCTTATTTAATTCTTACTACATTCTTATGACATAGGTACTATTACTATCCCCAGTTAAAGACGTGGAAACAATACTCAAGGTGACAGAGCTAATATGTGACAGGCTGAGAGTTTAATTCCAGTTTGAAAGCAGTGCTCTGACCTGCCTTTCCCACCTTGGTAAGTGCAACATCTCAAGGCTTGATGTGTTTACTCTTACATGAATTCTTCAACAAATATATTTTGAGTGCACCCTCTACCAGACATAGTGCTTGACACAGGTTATCAGCAGTGAATGAAGTGAATTTGGACCTGGACTCCTAGAGACCAGTTAGAAAGAGAAACTTAAAGCAAATAACCACAAACATATATCATAAAATCCCAGGTGATAATTGCTATAGTGAAAAGCTTTCGGTGTGGGTGATGTGTCTGTCTCCAGGCATCACATGAGGACATTAGAGTCACAACTTCAACATTTTTTATTTCTCCATCATTAACTTGTTCTCTTATTGATATGTGGTTGCTGTTGCACTGATAAATTATAGGAACTATTCAGGTTAGAAATTGGATTTCTAGTTGGAAATTGAAGTCAATTTTGTAGAAATGGAATAGTAAGCCTTTTTGGCATCATGACAAGAGTTTTAGGGAGAAGAAGACAGAAATACTATGAGTGAAAAAGTGAGACTGGATTTGACAAAAGGCAAGGTTGTCTGAATGTAAATCTCTCAATTCACAAATGCACTTGTTCTATTTGATATAGTATGAGTTTGACAATGTTCAGAACATAATATAAAGCTCTATTTACTCAAATTTTTGCCAGAAGGGAATTGTTGGGTATTGGGCCTAGAAGAATGGACAGGTAGGAGCTCTAGTTACTGCTTATTGTTATATTCTTTTTACCCTTTATCCATCTGCCGAGTATAAACAATTTGACAAGTGGTCTTTACAAAAATTAAAACCCCCAAATATGATATTTTAGGTCTCAAACTTCATGTGAGAAGCACTAACGCAGCTATAAAACAGTTATAATATTTTCAAATAGCTGAACTGACGGCAAAGGCCATAATAAATTTTCAAAGAATGGCATCTTGGATCAAGATACTGTGAATCAATGACTCAGAATAATATTAAAATAAACATTACAAGGGTTTTATCAATAGATACAAACCCACTTAAGCCTGTAAACATTACTATAAAGAGATGTTAAATTGCACAGACAATAGCAGCAATCTTTTTTTTTTTTTTTCTGTTTCTGTTGCCTTATGATGCAATGTATTGTGTGTGAGTACTTAAATTCACTCCTCTTAAAGTTACAATAAATGACACCAATTTGGAACTACCTTATTCTATTGGGGAAACTGAATTTTTAAAAATACTGCAAAATAAAAAATGTTCACCTGTTCATCGCAAAGAACAAAGATCTTACTCTCAGTACAGGATGCCATACTGGGCCCATGAATTTCACAGTTGGTTGGCTGGGGTATCCATGTCAGTGCTCTCCTTATCTATAATACCCAGACAGGTATGGGCATGTAAACCAAGCAGTTAATGTTAATGTAGACCACAGAGTTTCATGATGAAAAATGTTATATAAACTTTACACTAAAAGAAGTAAAAATTATTGCTTCAGGAATTACTTGAATCATCGCTAGAACTTTGTACAACATAGATCAAGGAGATTACGGACTTCTGTTATCGATCTTCTCTTCTACACTAGTAAGGAAGAGTAACAAAAATAATCATCCTCAAATTCTGTGGTAGTTTTACTCTTTTGAAATTTGCTGAACTTTCATTTTATAGTGTAATGAGATTTCCACCTCACACCCACTGCTGAGGATCTTAACTGCTTCATAATCAACATTTATTGTGTTGTTGAATTCCTCCTCACACCAAAGCAAATTTTTCTTTTCCTCTACTAATTGAAAGGAGTCAGTTGAGTTTAACAAATTTAAGATGTTGATCCATTTGCCCCAGCTTCCCTTCTTACCCACAACAAATCGATAGACATTGGAGAAGCCTGACCTCTGGGAAATGTTATCAGAATAGCATCGGATCACTCAAAATTATATAAATATAGAATCTTCTATTTGTCAATTTTTACACATTTCACTCTCAGTACATGTGTACTGTGATACATTACACTCATCACAACATGATTTTGGTGATTTTAGATGAAATGAGATATAAAACATTTCACTGTTGCCATAATTTTGACTGAAATTATAACTCTATTATCCATTTCATGAAAACAACACATTTAAAAATTACTCAATTATTCCCACTCTAACTCAATTTTGTACATGTTTTAATTACCGCAATTTTAAAAATTAGTATAGTCTGAGTTTCTATATATCAAATATTAGAAAAAAATTGAATATCCTAATTTATGGAATTACAAGCCCTTCTAAATTCCTGTTCTTATACAGTAACACACAACTGCAATAAAAATAACTTAACATAATCTAATGATATATAGCATGATATAAAAGTATTCTATTAATGTTCAGTTAGCTTTCAACAGCACTGTAGGGCAATACTTTAGTTATACAATTTTGTAACCTCAAAAATAATGCTTTTTATAGAAGGGAAAAAAAGGATTTTATTCTAACAGTTATACCTGATAGAGAATGGCCTATATAAAAACAGTAAATTAACTATGAGAGTCAAGCAGTTTCAAAGGACGACTCATGAAGAAGCTTTGATTAATCTACAAATACTGTAGCTTATCACTGCAACAGCAGAGGAAACTACCTGCTAAACAATGGTCCCCTCAAAGCTACAAGATGAATAATGTAACCGCTGCTCTCAAGAAAGGGAACGTGACCAGAAACTTACCTTAAATGGAGAGGACTTCAAACAGCCTTTGAAACCACTTCATCCTGCCATTTTGCTGTAATGACAAGGATGAAAACTACTGCCACAGCCTCACTGGTTTTCTGCTTCATTTACTGCAAAGATTCTCTGCTGTGGATTAGTCACCTGGTGAGGCTCAAAACTTTGGAAGACAATTGTTCTGGGGTGGGCCTGGGGCACTGGTGTGTCATGAAAGCCCTTGGGTGATTCTAATACACAATCAGGGCTATGAAGCAAGGCTCTGCTGCCACAGTTGTTGCCTTGGTTTCCCAGGCTTCTGTCTGGCCCTCTTGTGATAGCTTCTATGAATGCTGCCAGATGACATTTCTCTAATTCTCTAATGCTTACAGAGTTAAATCCAAAGTTCTGCGCAAACTGCACAAGACTCAACATGATCTGCTCTTATCTGCTTGATCAGCTGCCTCTCCCCTACTCTCCACCAGCTCTAGAAGCACTTGATTGCAACAAGCCTGGCCTTAGCCTCAGGGGCCATGCACTTACTCATTCCTTGCTTTGAAATGCTCACCATGTTTATCAGTCTGGAGAACTGCACCTCCTCTGTGAAGCCATTCCTGACATCCTAGAGCCCAATCCTCCTTTGAGTGTTCTCAAAGCATCCTATATGTACACAGTTTTGTGTTTTTTTCTAATCATATTGGACGGTCATTTTTAGAACACATGTCTCTCCCATCTTCATTAGACTTTTTTGAAGCAGGGACTATATCACATTTGCTCTATAGGCCCCAAACAGCACACTGCCTAGCATATACAATATTCTGTATTTGTTGAATAAATGAATGATATCATTTATACTATTTTTACCTATTATAGATAGAGCAAGAGGAGACTTACATTGGGACCACTGGAAAAAAATCAAGTCCATAATAATAAAGAAAAAGTCTTAGTATTTATTTAGTATTTGGTAGTAGTAACTATTATTAAAGATCAGCCTTCCAATGAGGTTACTAGATTAATTTTCAACATGGTTAAAGTCAAAGACAAAACTGTAATTAATTCCTTAAGAGTGCGCTCTTATCATCAGCCTCCCCAAACCATATGCTTTCAGAATGATGGCCAATAAATGCTCACCTTCAGCTCCGTAAAGAAACCCCCTTAATGCCCACCACAAGTGGATCTAATCTGGCTGCTTCTGCTATGTGACGTCTAACCCACAACTCTGGTGAAAATGCTTACTTTGTATTTGCTTTCTGATCTGGAAGGGGTGGGAATATGTCCTTTTTTCTTGAAGGTTGTAAAGTGCTTGCACTGAGGACATGGCTTGGTGCTGGAATCAATACGGCCAAGTTCCAAGAAGTACTTATACTTGATGGAGTCTTCATGCGTTAAGTTATAGACAACAGTTGTTTCTTCCAAGAATTCAAAACACTCTGTGATGGGGCATTTGATTTCTACTTGGCCAAGTTGTACCTGCATGATGGAAGAGCAGATGGAAGGAAAAAAAAGTCACTGGTTATTTTCTTTCTTTCTTTTTTTTTTTTTTTTGTATACAGTATTACTTATTTCATGACTGCAATAAAGGATTGTGTGCAATTTTTAAGATAACATAATCAATGTTAATCACCTTGATACCTGCTTTCGGCAATACCAAAATAATCACTATATAATGTTTCCGAAATGATTTATAGGGCATTTAAGTCTTCTCTGATTATTGTTTTTGTGACAAGAAATGGACCTAAGCCACAGGCTCACCAAAGAAGCAAATGATCATCTCATGTTTCTGGAAACTGCAAGGTTACACAGCATTCAGATGATGCACCGACTGCAAGAACTGCAGGGTCAGGCAGCATTTAGACAACATGCCAACTAAAAGGTGTTTCATATTTTTCAACATCACTGCAGAATACTTCAGCACTAAACTCTGGGCACATTTTACTATTTTAAAAGGACTAAAGAGATTCTGTAATGTAGAATGCCTAATAGTTTAAAAAATGTTACAAAAAATAACTGTTTTTTCCTCTGACCCTTCTGTGTTAAGAACATAAAGTAAGTAGTTCCTATATAATGAGAATCATAGGAACAAGTAAGAAAATGAAACCAGCTACAACAGTGTCAAAAAATCCTTATGAAATCTGGCTACTACTGAGATAATTTACAAAATTAATGTATTCAAAGGACTATGGTGCTAGATTAGGAGAGAAGGGAGGATACATCAAAACGCGACATTTAGTATGTGGTATGGAGTACTAGATATGGTTAGCATTAAATATTACAATAAAAGATTACAGCACAAAGTATGGACACAACTAATTTTTAAATGATTAAAATAAACAACTTTGAAATAATGAGTAGCTAGAGTGTTTTTCGTAAGTGGTGAACAATAACTCTTTATATTCATGACATTACAATCTCTTTTGTCCATCCTAATGTAGTAAAGGGAGGCACTAAAAACTCCAGATGACAAACAACACCAAACCCTTTCTGTTTTATTTGGGTGAATCTGACATTCTCAGAAAGCAAAGCATACACACTTGCAGTAGAAAAGTATGCTACGTAGACTCAGGTAGGAATAGGAGAAAGCCACGCAGTTTGGGGAAAGAAAAACACCACAGAGAGCAGTTAAAAAAAGAAAACTAAATTCATAGTAACTGTTAACAGTGCTATTTATCTGGCACAAACTTGAGGTAAGGTAGTTAAGAAGTTGCAGGCCGACATGTTGAATATCAGTAAAGAGCATGAGCTAAGCTGAAAGCAAAATGAAAGAGGCTGGCTTTGGATAATTCTCCTTATTAGTATTGACCTGTTAAAAGTATAAACTGTTGCATAATTTTATGCTACTATTGTACAAAACACGGCCCAGAGAGGATTTAAAAATATGTGCCCATTTTTTTCTACTTTTTCTGATGAGTCTGCTCACAGTCCCAATCAGATTTTATTATTCATGTTACAGTGTTATGACGCTATTATAATTCAAATTATGTTTTAGAATAAATTATTTTGTTCTGCCTCAAGACAAAAATTCTCAGGAGATTTTTGTGTAGATAAAAACCCCTGTGTAACATACTAAGAACCTGGTTTAATGAAGTATAGAACTTAAGCATTAAAAAATGACAAAATGTTTCCTCTTTTAATATTCTGTAGACATTTATCGAGCACGATTCTGAGGCAGGTACGGGCTAGGTACTGAAGGTTTCCAGGTGCAGGTCAGTAAAGAGGGAATCAGGATGCAAAATGGTGAGTACAAAGTGTCAGGAGAAGTACAGTAATCTCAGACTTGGGGGGATCCGAAGAGGTTTCTTGGAAGAAGTGAGGTTTCAAGTGAGAGCTTAAGACTAGCAGGATTTAGCCAAACAAAGGTGAGAAGGGGTTCCAAGCAGACAAAAGAGACAACTTGGGCAAAGGCCTGGAGGAAAGAGAACACAGCACTAGCATACCCCAAATGCACATGCATCTGAACTTAAAAGATCACAGCCTTGGGACGGCTCTTAAAGATGAGCAGCAGCCTGGACCACAAAGTGTGAGTAAGGAAAGATGAGGCTGTTATGTAAAGATGAACCAGCTTGGACCAGAGCACAAGGGCCGAGCATGAAGCCGTCTTAGGAGTCTGTATGTTTTTCCTATTTAAATAGAAAACTATGCAGTTTTCAGAATGTAAAAGATAGTTTTTTTTAAGTCCACAGAAAACGGGCTTACCTGGGCCACGAGGGGCACTTGTTATTGGGCAGCAGTACATTTTTGTGATTAAGAGCCTGAATTTTTTATTGTCAGGTCAGTGTTCGAATCCAGCCTTCCTCACCTATGAGTTTATTTTAACTATATAAATGATAACAATGGAGGCAGCAATTTCACAGCCACTCAGGAATGACCAGGTATTATGGAAACTGAATGCAGTTTAGGGACTAGAACAATCCAAGGCAGCTAAAGAGGGCAGGTTGTCTTGATACTCCTTCAGCAGTGGGTATTTATTACTCAACCACATCAGGATACCATCCAACATCCAATCAAACGCTTACTTTTCTACTGCAGTATTGCTCAAATCTGCAAACCTATTCAATTTCCATAGAATATATTACTTCCTCTAGATTTCATACCCTCTGCATTGACAATTCCTTCCCTTCCCTTCTTTCTCAAGGCTCCAAAATCCCTATCCTACTACATTGAACCAAAGACCTCATATTTTATTGAACACATAGAAGCAATCAGATGCATATTCCCATACCTACCCACTACCAGCTCTAGCAATTTACATCTCTGTTTTCTGTCTTCCCTCTATAGAGGGCTGAATCTATTTCCAGAACAACTGTATACGAGTCTCTTAAAGTGTCTGTAAAGTGTCTGTTGGGCATTCCAGTTTCCTGGCCCACTCAAGGCCTACAGAACTGGGATCATTGTTGACAAGCCAGTAATTGGCAGTTTGGAACAGCTACTCATACAATCATTCTTCTTCATACTAACAATATCCTCTTTTTCAAAATACAGTGTTACTCATCACCTATGCAATCTCTTGGCCTCTACATGCATATATTTTTCAGAAAATTGTCCTCAAAAGATCACTAGCAAACAACTAATTATGATTAAGTGAAGTACACTTTTTCACGTGTTCAGCAAGGTATGTATTTCATCAATTCAAGAATGCATTTTAAAAGCACGTTTTAATTTCTTGAAAGTCAAGTTTTTTTTATAATCAAAAGAAATTAGTATTGTACGTAGTTTACTTGGCAGTGTTTTTATTTTCTTGGTGGTGCATAACCAAATACTGCATCCTACTATTGATCACATCTTTGATTTCAGTGAAATGTGGTTTCTGTGAGCTAAGTAGTGTGATAGACTTCTGGAGAGATAAGAGGAGAGAGAAACACAGGGTTTCTACTGGAGGAAATGAATAATAAACAAGCAAATAAACAAGGCAGATTGTAACCTGTGTTATGAATGAACTACACATCATGGAAGCAATCTCTAAGGAAATGACAACCTGAGTTGAGAACTGAAAGGCCTGTCATGCAGAGAACATGGGGAAGAGACAGCAAATAAAGGAAACAAGAACATTGGCTCCAGCCAGAAGGTGTCTGATGTGCCTCTGCTCAGAGCACAGAACTCAGTGACAAAAATACATACTACAGGAAGGAGAGAACAGTATGAGATGAAGTTGGAGTTAGGCAGAAGACAGATCACATGGACCTTGTTGGTCATGGTAAAAGGTCTGTATTACAGACAACACGAATCACTGGTTTTAAGAGGAGGACTGACAAGCTCTTCTTGGAGAAGAGACTGTAGAGGAATAAAAGTGAAGGCTGGGAGAATTATGGAAGTCTGGATTCAATGACTCTTCCCACAAGTGATGTCTAACTGTTACAGGCAGTTGATGGACGACTGAGAGGTAACAAGATACAGGGTGTATTTTGGAAGTGGAATCAATGAGATTTTTAAAAATTGACAAAAATGTTATGTATTTATGGTATACAACATGAGGTTTTAATATATACATACAGATAATATATATTAATCAAGCAAATTAATAAATGCATTACTTCACTGCTAATTTTTTAACAGAAGTAAGAACAAAGATCATTAATAGGAGTGGTGAGAGAGTGCATCCTTGTCTTGTGCTAGTTTTTAAAGGGAATGTTTCCAGCTTTTGCCCATTCAGTATGATATTGGCTATGGGTTTGTCATAAATAGCTCTTATTATTTTGAGATGTTACATCAATACCTAATTTATTGAGAGTTAACATGAAGGAATGTTGAATTTTATCAGAGGCCTTTTCTGCATCTATTGAGATAATCATGTGGTTTTTGTCACTGATTCTGTTTATGTGATTGATTACATTTATTGATTTGCATATGTTGAATCAGTCTTGCATCCCAGGGATGAAGCTGACTTGATCGTGGTGGGTAAACTTTTTGGTGTGCTGCTGGATTTGGTTTGCCAGTATTTTATTGAGGATTTTCGCATCCATGTTCATAAGGGATTTTGGCCTGAAGTTTTCTTTTTTTGTTGTGTCTCTGCCAGGTTTTGGAATCAGGATGATGCTGGAATCATAAAATGAGTTAGGGAGGAGTCCCTCCTTTTCAATTGTTTGGAATAGTTTCAGAAGGAATGATATTAGCTCCTCTGTACCTCTGGTAGAATTCAGCAGTGAATCCGTCTGGTCCCAGGCATTTTTTTGTTGGTAGGCTATTAATTACTGCCTCTATTTCAGAACTTGTTATTGGTCTATTCAGGGATTCGACTTCTTCCTGGTTTAGTCCTGGGAGGGTGTATGTATCCAGGGATTTATCCATTTCTCCTAGATTTTCTGGTTTATTTATGTAGAGGTGTTTATAGTATTCTCTGACGGTAGTTTCTATTGCTGTGGGATCAGTGGTGATATTCCCATTATCATTTTTATTGTGTCTATTTGATTCCCCTCTCTTTTCTTCTTTATTAGTCTACCTAGTGGTCTATCTATTTTGTTAATTTTTTCAAAAACACACCTCCTGGATTCATTGATTTTTTTGAAGGTTTTTTCATGTCTCTATCTCCTTCAATTCTGCTCTGATCTTAGTTATTTCTTGTCTTCTGTTAGCTTTTGAATTTGTTTGCTCTTGCTTTTCTACAGTTGTGATGTTAGGGTATTGATTTCAGATCTTTCCAGCTTTCTGATGTGGGCATTTAGTGCTCTGAATTTCCCTCTAAACGCTGCTTTAGCAGTGTTCCAGAGATTCTGGTATGTTGTCTCTTTGTTATCACTGGTTTCAAAGAACTTCTTGATTTCTGCCTTAATTTTGTTATTTACCCAGGAGTCATTCAGGAGCAGGTTGTTCAATTTCCATGTAGTTGTGTGGTTTTGAATGAGTTTCTTAATCCTAAGTTCTAATTTGATTGCACTATGGTCTGAGAGACTGTATGTTATGATTTCAGTTCCTCGGCATTTGCTGAGGAATGTTTTACTTCCATTTATGTGGTTGATTTTAGAATAAGTGCCATGTGGCACTAAGACAAATGTATATTCTGTTGATTTAGGGTAGAGAGTTCTGTAGATGACTACTACGTCCACTTGATCCAGAGCTGAGTTCAAGTCCTGGATGATCTTGTTAATTTTCTGTCTTGTTGATTGGTCTAATATTGATAATGTGGTGTTATAGTCTCCCACTATTATTGCGTGGGAGTCTAAGTCTCTTTGTAGATCTTTAAGTACTTGTTTTATGAATCAGGGTGCTCCTGTATCGGGTGCATATATATTTAGGACAGTTAGCTCTTCTTGTTGCATTGATCCCTTTACCAATATGTAATGCCCTTCTTTGTCTTTTTTTGATCTTTGTTGGTTTAAGGTCTGTTTTATCAGAGACTAGGATTGCACCCCCTGCTTTGGTATATGCATCCCAGAACTTAAAGTAAAATTTTTTTAAAAAAGAAAAAAAAAATGTGGTACATATGCATCATGGAATACTATGCAGCCATAAAAAGGAATGAGGCCATGTCCTTTATAGGGACATGGATGGAGCTGGAAGGTATTATCCTCAGAAAAGTAAAGCAGGAACAGAAAACCAAACATCACATGTTCTCACTTATAAGTGGGAGCTGAACAACAAGAACACAAGGACACAGCAGGGGTGGGGGGCAAGAGGGAACAACACATACTGGGCCTGTCAGGGGATGGGGTGGAGGGAGGGAGAGCATTAGGAAAAACAGCTAATGCATGTGGGGCTCAGTACCCAGGTGACGGGTTTATAGTTGCAGCAAACCACCCTGGCACATGTTTACCTATGCAACAAATCTACACATCCTGCACATGTATCCCAGAACTTAAAAAATTAAATTAGAAAAGAAAGATCATTAATACACCAAAAAAAAAACTTGTATCAAGCTCCTAACAATAGGATAGGTAATATAAAAGTTCACAGTATAAAGTGAATTAAGCCATGAATCCTGCCTTCATAGACCTTGAGAATGTAGTAATTAAACTGGTATTGATAGTCTTCTAGCAAATGGGATTTGTTGGTATTAATTCATCTAATATTTACCCAATAATTTAAAAAACTTTTTATTAGGGATAATTAAAAGTATATGTGAAGGTTGGCAGATTAGCATTATGAATCCTTAAACAGCCATCCTCTAGCTTACATTGTCAACTTATAGCCAATCTTATTTCTTCGATACCCTGAGTAATACGGCCCTCCCATGTTATTTTCAAGAAAATACCAGATATCATGTCATTTCATTCATAAATATTTCAGTATGGGGCTAAAAAATTAAGAAGTCTTTTTAAAACCATAACTATGATACTATATATCTCCAAAAATGTCAATTTTTTAGTATCAAGTTAACATTCTAAATAACATATCATCTAACTTCTGTTTACTGGATTTTATCTATTAAGTACTTAAAGATATTTTGCTGCTCTGTGTGTTCAATGTTAATACAACTATTTATACCACTGAAAAAGATGCTCTTCAGTTTTTCTGAACAAAAACATTTCCAACCTTGAAAGAAAAATATTGCTTAACTCTAAAGGCATCTATAAGGCATCATTAAGAGACACTATTATCCACTTAACATTCAAGCTACATGGCTAATTTGCCACCTGGGAGAACTCAAAAGTAACTTAATGACTCAGGTGATGAAGACCTTTGGAAAAGTGGCAGACTAATTAATTAAATTCTCCAAAGAAAAGGATGAGAAAAAGTACAAATCTTGGGCCTCATTGCTCAATTTATCAAATGTGTGGTTTATGACTCTGATCATGGTTTTAAGTGTTGGTCATGACAGTTTACAAGGTGCTTTGGATTTTGCTCATTTGATACTAGAGGATTTCATATGTCCTCTGTTTTGAAAAATGGAAACATGTTAATATGACAGAGAGAAAAGAATACTGTAACGAAAGCGGTAACAATAATCACAAAATATACATAGATCTACTACAGGCAAAGCACAGCTCCAGGTAGTTGGTGTGGATTAATTACTTTGAGGTGCACCATGGGGGCAGATTGATTTCAGACTCACTGATGTCCCCAGCACTTTACTCATCAGTGATTATGGGAAGGTGCCTGCTCTACTGACACATATGAGTTTTTGTTTATTCAGAAGCTAGTACAGGGCTTAGTGCTAGATGCCTTTGAATTTTTCTAAAAATGATTTTAAAAATCCAGTCAAAAATTCTAGAAATCTCTTAACTCTAAGAAAGATAAATACAGTACAAAAAAAAACACATTTAAGTACATCAACTAAAAGTGATATACCAAACACACAGTAACAAGAAGCAACCAGAGCAAAAGGCATATTCCCAAGTAGAAAACTTCAGCCTCAAGTGCCTTGCTGGTCGCTTGTTGTTTAAAAGCTACTTAGTTTTTGGTATTTTGATACAACAGCCTGAATAGACTACTACTCTTGATCTAGAAAAATAAAGCTGTAAAACTATTTCTGCCAGAAATAAGACTGATCATAAAGCTACAGGAATTACATTAGTATGACAGTAGCACAAGGATAGATCATAGAACAATGGAACAGAAAAGAGAATAGAACAAAACCACTTCCATATGAACACTACAGAGCAGTGGGGAGGGTGCTTTTTTTTTTAATAAATTGTGCTGTTGGTTTAATATCCATTAAAAAAATCAGTCTTGAAGAATCGCCACACTGTCTTCCACATTGGTTGAACTAATTTACACTCCTACCAACAGTGTAAAAGCATTCCTATTTCTCCACATCCTCTCCAGCATCTGTTGTTTCCTGGCTTTTTAATCGCCATTAATCACCATTCTAACTGGCATGAGATGGTATCTCATTGTGGTTTTGATTTGCATTTCTCTAATGACCAGTGATGATGAGCATTTTTTCACATTTGTTGGCTGCATAAATGTCTTCTTTTAGGAAGTGTCTGTTCATATCCTTCACCTACTTTTTGATGGCTTTTTTTTCTTGTAAATTTGTTTAAGTTACTTCTGGCTTCTGGATATTAGCCCTTTGTCAGATGGATAGATTGCAAAAATTTTCTCCTACTCTGTAGGGTGCCTGTTCACTCTGATGATAGTTTCTTTTGCTGTGCAGAAGTTCTTTAGTTTAATTAGATCCCATTTGTCAATTTTGGCTTTTGTTGCAATTGTTTTTGGATCTGGAATGAGGAATACCATTTGACCCAGAAATCCCATTACTGGGTATATACCCAAAGGATTATAAATCATTCTAGTATGAAGACACATGTACACGTATGTTTATTGCAGCACTATTCACAATAGCAAAGACTTGGAACCAACCCAAATGCCCATCAATGAGAGACTGGATAAAGAAAATGTGGCACATACATAGCATGGAATAATATTCAGCCATGAAAAAGAATGAGTTCATGTCCTTTGCAGGGACATGGATGAAGCTGGAAACCATCATTCTCAGCAAAGTAACACAAGAACAGAAAACCAAACACCGCATGTTCTCACTCATAAGTGGGAGTCGAATGATTAGAACACATGGACACATCACACACCGAGGCATGTCAGAGGTTAGGGAGCAAGGGGAGGGATAGTATTAGGAGAAATCACTAATGCATACGGGGCTTAAAGCCTAGATGATGGGTTGATGGGTGCAGCAAACCACCATGGAACAAGTATACCTATATAACAATCCAGCACATTCTGCACATGTATCCCAGAACTTAAAATATAATAAAATAAATACACAAATAAAAGCAAAATTGAAAAAAAAAACTTTAACAGATGAGGAGCTGCAAAACACACACACACACACACGCGCACACACACAAATCAGTCTTGACTTTTACTTCAAACCAGGTAGACTGAAACTGTAAATATAAAAGGTGAATGAAAAAGTTTCTAAAGATAATAAAAAAGAATATCTTAGGGGCATGCCCAAGATGGCCAAATAGGAACAGCTCCAGCCTCCAGCTCCCAGTGTGAGCAACACAGAAGATGGGTGATTTCTGCATTTTCAACTGAGGTGCAGACGGACACCTCACACCTCACACAGCAGGGTACACCCCTGAGACAAAGCTTCCAGAGCAAGAATCAGACAGCAACACTTGCCGTTCAGCAATATTCTATCTTCTGCAGCCTCCACTGCTGATACCCAGGCAAACAGGGTCTGGAGTGGACCTCAAGCAAACTCCAACAGACCTACAGCTGAGGGTCCTGATTGTTAAAAGGAAAACTAACAAACAGAAAGGACACCCACACCAAAACTCCATCAGTACATCACCATCATCAAAGACCAAAGGCAGATAAAACCACAAAGATGGGGAAAAAGCAGTTCAGAAAAGCTGGAAATTTAAAAACCAGAACACATCTCCCCCTCCAAAGGAACGCAGCTCATTGCCAGCAATGGAACAAAGCTGGAGGGAGAATGACTTTGACGAGTCGAGAGAAGACAGCTTCAGTCAATCAAATTTCTCAGAGCTAAAGGAGGAACTATGTAACCAGTGCAAAGAAACTGAAAACCTGGAAAAAAGATTTGATGAATGGCTAACTAGAATAACCAATGTAGAGAAGTCCTTAAAAGAACTGATAGAGATGAAAACCATAACACGAGAACTACGTGACAAATGCACAAGCTTCAGTAATTGACTCGATCATCTGGAAGAAAGAGTACCAGTGATTGAAGATCAAATGAATGAAATGAAGTGAGAAGAGAAGTGTAGAGAAAAAAGAGTAAAAGGAAATGAACAAAGCCTCCAAGAAATATGGGATTATGTGAAAAGACCAAATCTACGTCTGATTGGTGTGCCTGAAAGTGATGGGGAAAATGGAACCAAGTTGGAAAACACTCTTCAGGATATCATCCAGGAGAACTTCCCCAATCTAGTAAGGCAGGCCAACATTCAAATTCAGGAAATACAGAGAACCCCACAAATATACTCCTTGAGAAGAGCAACTCCAAGACACATAATTATCAGATTCACCAAAATTGAAATGAAGGAAAAAATGTTAAGGGTAGCCAGAGAGAAAGGTCGGGTTACACACAAAGGGAAGCTCATCAGACTAACAGCAGATCTCTTGGCAGAAACTCTCCGAGCCAGAAGAGAGTGGGGGCCAATATTCAACATCCTTAAAGAGAAAAGAATTTTCAACCCAGAATTTCATATCCAGCCAAACTAAGTTTCATAAGTGAAGGAGAAATAAAATTCTTCACAGACAAGCAAATGTTTAGAGATTTTGTCACCACTAGGCCTGCCCGACAAGAGATCCTGAAGGAAGCACTAAACATGGAAAGGAACAACAGGTACCAGCCATTGCAACAACATGTCAAAATGTAAAGTCCATCGATGCTAGGAAGAAACTGCATCAACTAGCTAGCAAAATAACCAGCTAATATCATAATGACAGGATCAAGTTCACACATAACAATATTAACCTTAAATGTAAATGTACTAAACGGTCCAATTAAAAGATACAGACTGTCAAATTAGATAAAGAGTCAAGACCCATCAGTTTGCTGTATTCAGGAGACCCATCTCACATACAGAGACACACATAGGCTCAAAATAAAGGGATGGAGGAAGATCTACCAAGCAAATGGTAAACCAAAAAAAAGCAGGGGTTGCAATACTAGTCTCTGATAAAACAGACTTTAAACCATCAAAGATCAAAAGAGACAAAGAAGGCCATTACATAATGGTAAAGGGATCAATTCATCAGGAAGAGTTAACTATCCCAAATATATATGCACCCAATACAGGAGCACCCAGATTCATAAAGCAAGTCCTTAGAGACTTACAAAGAGACTTAGACTCCCATACAATAATAATGGGAGACTTTAACACTCCACTGTCAACATTAGACAGATCAACGAGACAGAAAGTCAACAAGGATATCCAGGAATTGAACTCAACTCTGCACCAAGCGGACCTAATAAACATCTACAGAACTCTCCACCCCAAATCAACAGAATATACATTCTTCTCAGCACCACATCACACTTATTCCAAAATTGACCACTTAATTGGAAGTAAAGCACTCCTCAGCAAAAGTAAAAGAAAAGAAATTATAACAAACTGTCTCTCAGACCACAGTGCAATCAAACTAGAACTCAGGACTAAGAAACTCAATCAAAACCGCTCAACTACATGGAAACTGAACAACCTGCTCCTGAATGACTACTGGGTACACAACGAAATGAAGGCAGAAATAAAGATGTTCTTTGAAACCAATGAGAACAAAGATACAACATACCAGAATCTCTGGGACACATTTAAAGCAGTGTGTAGAGGGAAATTTATAGCACTAAATGCCCACAAGAGAAAGTTGGAAAGATCTAAAATTGACACCCTAGCATCACAATTAAAAGAACTAGAGAAGCAAGAGCAAACACATTCAAAAGCTAGCAGAAGGCAAGAAATAACTAAGATCAGAGCAGAACTGAAGGAGACAGAGACACAAAAAACCTTCCAAAAAAATCAATGAATCCAGGAGCCAGTTTTTTGAAAAGATCAACAAAATTGATAGACCGCTAGCAAGACTAATAAAGAAGAAAAGAGAGAAGAATCAAATAGACGCAATAAAAAATGATAAAGGGGATATCACCACTGACCCTACAGAAATACAAACGACCATCAGAGAATACTATAAACACTTCTACGCAAATTAACTAGAAAACCTAGAAGAAATGGATAATTTCCTGGACACTTACACTCTCCCAAGGCTAAACCAGGAAGAAGTTGAATCCCTAAATAG
This sequence comes from Chlorocebus sabaeus, assembly GCF_047675955.1. Taxonomy (NCBI): domain Eukaryota; kingdom Metazoa; phylum Chordata; class Mammalia; order Primates; family Cercopithecidae; genus Chlorocebus; species Chlorocebus sabaeus. The sequence goes on along the minus strand of NC_132916.1, from coordinate 49,227,080 downwards.
ACCAATAGCAGGCTCTGAAATTGAATAATTAATAGCCTACCAACCAAAAAAAGTCCAGGACCAGAAGGATTCACAGCCGAATTCTACCAGAGATACCAGGAGGAGTTGGTACCATTCCTTCTGAAACTATTTCAATCAATAGAAAAAGAGGGAATCCTCCCTAACTCATTTTATGAGGCCAACATCATCCTGATACCAAAGCCTGACAGGGATACAACAAAAAAAGAGAATTTTAGACCCATCGATGCAAAAATCCTCAATAAAATACTGGCAAATGTTAGACCTAAAACCATAAAAAACCCTAGAAGAAAACCTAGGCAATACCATTCAGGACATAGGCATGGGCAAGGACTTCATGTCTAAAACACCAACAGCAATGGCAACAAAAGCCAAAATTGACAAATGGGATCTCATTAAACTAAAGCGCTTCTGCACAGCAAAAGAAACTACCATCAGAGTGAACAGGCAACCTACAGAATGGGAGAAAATTTTTGCAATCTACTCATCTGACAATGGGCTAATATCCAGAACCTATAAAGAACTCAATCACATTAACAAGAAAAAACAAACAACCCCATCAAAAAGTGGGCAAAAGATATGAACATACTCTTCTCAAAAGAAGACATTCATACAGCCTACAGACACATGAAAAAATGCTCATCATCACTCGTCATCAGAGAAATGCAAATCAAAACCACAATGAGATTCCATCTCACACCAGTTAGAATGACAATCATTAAAAAATCAGGAAACAACAGGTGCTGGAGAGGATGTGGAGAAACAGGAACACTTTTACACTGTTGGTGGGACTGTAAACTAGTTCAACCATTGTGGAAAACAGTGTGGCAATTCGTCAAGGATCTAGAACTAGAAAGACCATTTGACCCAGCCATCCCATTACTGGGGATATACCCAAAGGATTATAAGTCATGCTGCTATAAAGACACATGCACACGTATGTTTATTGCAGCACTATTCACAATAGCAGACTTGGAATCAACCCAAATTTCCATCAGTGACAGACTGGATTAAGAAAATGTGGCACATATACACCATGGAATACTATGCAGCCATAAAAAAGGATGAGTTTGTGTCCTTTGTAGGGACATGGATGCAGCTGGAAACCATCATTCTCAGCAAACTATCACAAGAACAGAAAGCCAAATACTGCATGTTCTCACTCATAGGTGGGAATTGAACAATGAGATCACCTGGACATAGGAAGGAGAACATCACACACCGGGTCCTATTGTGGGGAGGGGGGATGGGGGAGGGATGGCATTAGGAGATATACCTAATGTAAACGATGAGTTAATGGGTGCAGCACACCAACATGGCACATGTATACATATGTAACAAACCTGCACACTGTGCACATGTACGCTAGAACTTAAAGTATAATAATAATAATAAAATAAATCAAATAAAATATAAAAAAATAAAAAAGAGTATCTTCATGACATTGGGGAAGGGAAAGATTTCTTACACATGATATTAAAAACACCATAACATTTTGATAAATTGGATTGATTATAATTTAAATCTTTGTTTACCAATTGATACTGTTAAGAGAGAAGAGATGCAAACAAAAGTGTGAGAAGAGATTTGGAATACATAAATGACAAGTTTTGTATATCCAGAACATAAAAATAACTCCAAAGCAATGAGAAACATGCAGACAACAAACCCATAAGAAAAACAGTTGAGACTTTATGGGTACTTCATAAAAGACAATGTTCAAATGACCAGTGAGCATATGAAAATGTGTTCAACTTCATGGGTCATCAGGGAAAAGTATAATAAAACCACACTCGCATGCAATTTGGAAAGAATTGAGTTATCATAGTACTTAAAAGTTCACCAAAACAATGTTTAAATATTACAGTTAAAATAATAACTGTACAACTAATGAGACATTAATGCTTTATGAAACCAATCCAAATGTACTTTTCTACAATAATCTTTTTTACATTACTTAAAATTTTCTTCCCTTCTTACTATCTGAATGTTTGTACTCCCTTATTCTCTTATGCAAAATTTTAAATTTTTAATTCAGTTTTTAAAATAAGTTCAAAAATTATCATAGCTCATCAACCAAAAAGTATAACATAGACATACAATTATCTCTTACAACTGTCCTCTTTTCTCCATTCATCCCACAAAATGGTTGTCGTTTCCTTCCAGGAACTTGTAAAGTATATACATGAAATACAAATACACATATTTTTGTCCTTTTTTAACTTAAATATTTAACCCAAATGTTAGCTAATAATATTCACCTGGCTTTCCTTACTTGACAAAATATTTTGGAGGTAAGATATATATATATATATATATATATGGCATAAGTGTTTCCTAACTATGGTAGATATTAGATGCAGAATTGACAGTAAAACCAAATCTTTCAGTCGGTCTTGAAAATAAGGCAGATTATTGAGAATTACGGGTATAGAGTTCTACCTATCAAAATGGAATTAGGAATATTCTTTAAGTTTGTTTCTGAATACATTTGTTAGTCTCAGTTTCTATCCCACATCCTTGCACTAATGAATTGTGGATTTTCTCCTAACCCTCTTTACTGTGTGGTGGAGAAAGCAGCTGATGTGGTTTGGCTGTGTCCTCACCCAAATCTCAACTTGAATTGTATTTCTCAGAATTCCCACTTGTGGGAGGGACCCAGGGGGAGGTAACTGAATTATGGGGGGGCCGGTCTTTCCATGCTATTCTTGTGATAATGAATAAGTCTCACGAAATCTGATGGGCTTCCACTTTTGCATCTTCCTCATTTTCTCTTGTTGCTGCCATGTAAGGAGTGCCTTTCACCTCCCACCATGATGCTGAGGCCTCCCCAGACATGCAGAACTGTAAATCCAGTTAAACCTCTTTTTCTTCCCAGTCTCGAGTATGTCTTTGTCAGCAGCGTGAAAACGAACTAATATAGTAAATTGGTACCAGTAGAGTGGGGCGTTGTTGAAAAGATACCCGAAAATGTGGAACCAACTTTGGAACTAGGTAACAGGCAGAGGTTAGAACAGCTTGGAGGGCTCAGAAGAAGATAGGAAAATGTGGGAAAGTTTGGAACTTCTTAGAGACTGATTGAATGGCTTTAATGAAAATGCTAAAAGCGATATGAACAATAAGGTCCAGGCTGAGGTGGTCTCAGACGGAGATGAGAAACTTGTTGGAAATTGGAGCAAAGGTGACTCTCATTATGATTGAGCAAAGAAACTGGCAGCTTTTGCCCCTGCCCTAGAGATTTGTGGAACTTTGAACTTGAGCGAGATGATTTAGAGTATCTGGTGAAAAAAATTTCTAAGTAGCAAAGCATTTAAGAGGTGACTTAGGTGTTGTTAAAAGCGTTCAGTTTTTAAAGGGAAACAGAGCATAAAAGTTCGGAAAATTTGAAGCCTGACAATGTGATAGACAAGAAAAACCAATTTTCTAGGGAGAAATTCAAGCCAGCCGCAGAAATTCGCATACGTAGCAAGAAGCCTAATGTTAATCCCCAAGATCATGAGGAAAATGTCTCCAGGCCATGTCACAGACCTTCGTGGCAGCCCCTCGCATCACAGGCCCAGAGACCCCGGCAGAAAAAGTGGTTTCGTTGGCTGGGCCCACAGTCCCTGGGGTGTGTGCAGCTGAGGGACTTGGTGCCCTGTGTCCCAGCTGCTCCAACCATGGCTGAAAGGGGCCAATGGACAGCTCCGGCTGTGGCTTCATAGGGTGGAAGCTCCAAACCTTGGCAGCTTCCATGTGGTGTTCAGCCTGCACGTGCAAAGAAGTCAAGAACTGAGGTTTGGAAACATCTGCCTACATCTCAGAAGATGTACGGAAACACCTGGATGCCCAGGCAAAAGTGTGCTGCAGGGTCAGGGCCCTCATGTAGAACCTCTGCTAGGGCAGTGCGGGAGGAAAATGTGGGGTTGGAGCCCCTACGCAGTGTCCCTATTGGGGCACTGCCTAGTGGAGCTGCGAGAAGAGGGCCACTATCCTCCAGAACCCAGAATGGTACATCCACCGACAGCTTGCACCGTGTGCCTGGAAAAGCCACAGACACTCAATGCCAGCCCATGAAAGCAGCCAAGAGGGAGACTGTACCCTGCACAGCCACAGACGCAGAACTGCCCAAGACCATGGGAACCTACCTCTTGTATCAGCGTGACCTGGATGTGAGACCTGGAGACAAAGGAGATCATTTTGGAACTTTAAAATTTGACTGTCCCACTGGATTTCGGACTTGCATGGGTCCTGTAAACCCTTTGTTTTGGCCAATATCTCCCATTTGGAATGACTGTATTTACCCAATACCTGTATTCCCATTGTATCTAGGAAGTAACTAGCTTGCTTGTGATTTTACAGACTCTTAGGCTGAAGGGAGTTGCCTTGTCTCAGATGAAACTTTGGACTGTGGACTTTTGGTTTAATTCTGAAATGAGTTAAGACTTTGGGGGACTGTTGGGAAGGCATGACTCTTTTTGAAATGTGAGAACATGAGATTTAGAGGGGCCAGGGGCAGAATGATATAGTTTGGCTGTGCCCCCACTGAAATCTCAACCTGAATTGTATCTCTCAGAATTCCTACATGTTGTGGGAGGAACCCAGTGGGAGGTAACTGAATCATGGGAGCTGGTCTTTCCCGCGCTATTCTTGTGATAGTAAATAAGTCTCACAAGATCTGATGGATTTATCAGGGGTTTCTGCTTTTGCTTCTTCCTCATTTTCTCTTGCTGCTGCCATGTAAGAAGTGCCTTTCACCTCCCGCCATGATTCTGAGGCCTCCCTAGCCACATGAACTCTTAAATCCAATTATACCTGTTTTTCTTCCCAGTCTCCGGTATGTCTTTGTCAGCAGCATGAAAACAGAGTAACAAAGCAGCTATGTCCTAAGTAAACTAAGTCCTATGGGAATCCCACCCTACACAATGCTGTCATCAACTGAGTTAATTCACAGAAAGCAATGTTCATTTTATGTAGCTCATTTCAAAAAATTTTTTTTATTCCAAAACTTTTCATCTTCAAAACTACTTAACAGATACAACAAGATCATTTCTTATGATAGTAATTGCAAATCTGGGAGGTAATCAATGTTTGACACTTTAAAAAAATACATGTTCTACATTTTTACTAACAACATTTAAACTTTTTCCCCCTACAGATTTTGGTCTTTCAAAACTGGCAAGTATCAATGCCTTCTTAGATGTTAAACCAAGTTAACACAGTTCTTTAACAGAAATTTCAACGGAGCCTTTTCATGCCAAAACAAAGTATCTTTGTGCACCATAAACCCAGTTCTACGAATGGTCTGTTCATTACCTGGAGATTTTAGACTCAATAAAGAAAGAAATAATTTCTTCCTTCCTGGCTTCTATTCATTACTTCCAAATATAAAATGTTGTTTAGTGTAGAGGAACCATATTTTCCTTTATATCCCCCAGGAACTAAATTAAAGTGTATTTGAATATGAAAAAAGAAAAGAATACAAATGTTTTTAAAAAGCTGTCTTTGCTTTTGATGTTTAACACCTTCAAAATAGGGAGAAAACTTATTCTAGGAATATAACAATGTCTCTTAAAAGTATTACTGGATTAGAGAGGTGTCCAAAAAAGACTTCCATGCTGAAAGAATATACTCCAAACTCTTACTGCAAAGTTTGCAATTAGGTTGAAAGGGGGTTGGAATATTCAGTTTTAAACATCTTGTTATTGAAAATACATTTTAGAGAATCCTGTTCTGCTTCAACTGAGCTTTCCAATTTCTCTGGGTGATTCAAAGACAGTTAAAACTTCTTGATTTTGCTATTGGTCAACCAGGTAAATATTTTCTCACATGTTACAACTGAGATAGATCAAATGTGAAGTTTGATTGAAATAATTCACTTAAGAAAACTAGCTAAGATAAAATATATAAAAAGGCAGTAAGACGGCACATCAGAAGACTTACATAAGCAGTAAAAAAAGCCCAGTGGAACACATCACAGTAATTTAACAGAGTAAATAATAAGTAAAACTAAAAAAGAAAAAACTTATTTTAAAACGCTCTTACACCATTCTCTTTTAAGTGAAACATAGGTACAAGCGTAAAAAGAGAATAATTGCATAATATAAGCATTTTCATATAGTGCAATTTTGCATTAGTTATTATTTCCAGTTTTATTTTATGCTCTTTACACTTTTTAATACTGAATTACAATAAATTTTGTCATAATATATATTCTAGAAACATGTTTCTTTTGGAACCACACTAAGTATATACACTGAGAAACTCAGTGTGGTTCCAAAAGAAATTTTGCACTATATTCACTCAGTATAGTTCCAAAATATACACTGTATACACTATATACACTCAGTGTAGTTCCAAAAGAAATATATAACAACCTAATAAAAAAATGGGCAAAATATTTGAATAGACATTTCTCAAAAGAAGACCTACAAATGGCAAACAGGCATATGAAAAGGTACTCCTAACTTGGGGTCCTCAAATTATCTTTGTGTGTTATTCACGTGTGTATTGTTGGGAGTAGATACTCCTAGATTTTGTCATATATTTAAAGGGGTACTAAACCAAAAAAGGGGGATTAAGATAAACTAACAAACTATATTTGGCGTTAAGAATAGGACACACAGGAAACCAAAACAAACCTGGACAAATGGGATCACATTAAGTTAAAAAGCTTCTACACAGCAAAGGATATAACCAACAAAGTGAAGAGACAACCCACAGAATGGGAGAAAGTATTTTCAAACTACCCTTTGACAAGAAATTAATCACCAGAATATATAAGGAGCCCAAACAACCCTATAGGAAAAAAAATCTAATAATCCGATTAAAAAATGGCCAATGATTTGAATAAACATTTCTCAAAAAGAACACATAAAAATGGTGAACAGGCATATGAAAAGAAAGGAAGGAAGGGATATTTCCAAATATCAACATCACTGATATCAGAGAAATGCAAATCAAAACTACAAGTGATACTATCTCACCCCAGCTAAAATGACCTGTATCCAAAAGACAGGCAATAATAAATGCTGGCGAGGATATAGAAAAAAGGGAACCTTTGTACACTTTTGGTGGGAATTTAAATTAGTACAACCACTACTTCTAGGATGATTATTTCCACCTGCCTTGTCAGGAATCTCACCTCCCTCCGCTAACTTCAGACACTCAAGTTGATAAGCATGCTCAAGTTTCTCCCAATGTAAAAGCAAAAGAAAACAAAAAACTCATTAGGATTGTGTGCCTTGGTATCCACTCCTTAACCTCTTTCCATTTGCAGCCAAGCCAAATGAAAGATTATTTAATGTTCTTGTGTTCATGTCCACATTTAAAAACCCACTGCTATCTGTCTCACTTCCTCCACTTTCAGTCATTCTCTACAAAACTATCAATTACTTTCTGGTTACTAAATATCCATTTGAAGCCCTATCTTGCTGCCTGCCTCCTTTGCAGCATCTGACACTGTTGAGTTCTGTTTCTCAACAGTGACCCTAGCACATCACATTCTTGACTTTCCTGATTTCTTTCTGTCCCGTGTATCCTCCTTTGTGGATTTTCCCTGCGTCTATCCTTTAAGGCTTCCTGAGTCTCTGAGGTTGCATTTATAATGGGTTACTCTCATTGGTTAATCTTTCTGAGGGTTAGTTACTCTTCCACCCTTATGGTTTCAACTCCACACATATATATATATAGTGAAAGCTTCCACATGTTAAACACCAGTTCAGATCTCTATACTAAGCTTCTGATATCTACGTTTAATTCCCTACTTAATGTCTTCAGTCAAATACCTCAAACTCAACAGTCTAAAAACAAACTCATCACTTCCCATGACCCCTGAATGCCCACTTTCACTCAAGTTCTTTTTTTTTTTTTTTTTTTTGAGACAGAGTCTTACTCTGTCACCCAGGCTGGAGTACAGTGGCATGATCTCAGCTCACTGCAACATATGCCTCCCAGGCTCAAGTGATTCTCTCGTGCCTCAGCCTCCTAAGTTGCTGGGATTCCAGGCATGCACCACCACACCCAGCTAATTTTTGGTATTTTAGTGGAGACGGGGTTTTACCATGTTGCTCAGGGTGGTCTCGAACTCCTGACCTCAGATGATCCTCCTGCTTCAGCCTCCCAAAGTGAGCCACTGCGCCTGGCCTCCTTCATGTTCCTTATCATGAAAACGGCACAGAAAGCAAAGTAATAACCCCTCTCGACTTTTCTTCTGCTTCCTCTCTCCCTCAACCATCAACAAAATCCTACTTTATTAATTCTTAAAACAATCATTTACATCTTTTGATCTCCAATGCTACTAAGTTAGTCCAGGCTCTGGAGTACTTTTTGTTTCATTTTGTTTACCTCACATATTTGTGGTGAAAGTACTTAAAATCTACTCTTTTGGCAATTTTCAAGTATACAATGCATTGTTATTAACTATAGTCACCATGTTGTACAACAGGTTGCTTGAACTTATTCCTCCTAACCGAAATTTTGCATGTTTTGAACATCTCCTTAGTCCTTTTCCCCTGACACCCATCCCCTGGTAACCAACTTTCTATTTTCTGCTTCTATGAGTCTGACTTTTTAAGATTCCATATATAAGTGGGACCATGTGGCATTTGTCTTTCCGTGCCTGGTCTATTCTACTCAACATAATGTCCTCCAGGTTCATCTATATTGCTGCAAATGACAATATTTCCTTCTTCTTAAAGACTGATTATTATCCCATGGTTAAATATACCAGATATTCTTTATCCACTCATCTATCAATGGGCACCTAGGTGGTTTCCATATCTTGGCTATTGTGAACAGTGCACAATGAGCATGGGAGTACAGCTATGTCTTCAACATACTGATTTCATTTCCTTGAGATATAGATGCAATAGTGAGATTCTAGATCATCTGGTAGTTCTATTTTAAGTTTTTTGAGGATCCTCCATACTATCTTCTGTAATGGCTGTACTACATCACACTCCCACCAAGAGTATACAAGGGTTCCCTTTTCTCTGGAGCACTCGTTTTAAAACACAGTCTGATCATATAACTCCAGTAATTAAAATACTTCAATAAAGCCCTTGTGTTCAGGATAAGGTGAAAACTCCCTCCATGTGAAAATGTGACCACTTTTCTGGACTCCCTTTTGCCCCATTGCAGGCTATGACTCAGTCATATTTGATTTTGTCTCTGGGCCCTTCTGCATGCTTTTGTTCTACCCAGGACATACTTTTACACATATTTTTCTTGCTTAAATCCTTCAGGTCTTACCTCAGACATTAAATTCCTTTGGAAGCCTTTTGTAATCCCTCAAAACTGTATCAGGTGATCCTTAACAGGACTTGCTCCTGTAGCAACTATGCTTATTCCTATCATTTTTACTTATCCTACTGTAGCATAATTGTTTGTTTTCCCTATTATCCTATGAATTCTTTGAGGGCAGAAACTGTGCCTTGTTTATTCTTGCATCTCTAATACCTTGTTCACTAACCTGACATAAAGTAGTTGCTTAAGAAATAACTGTTGATATTCAAAAAGAGGTTAATAGAGATAGTGTAAGGTTTTTCTAAATAATGATCTCTAGCCACAGAAAACTCAAGGTCAAGCAGGGCCATAGGTGACAAAGGACAGCACCAGGCCACTAGTCCAAGGGACATTAATTAAAGGGAAGGAAGTGTGATTACGTATGTTTGTTTTGTCTAGGGTGTAATGTGTAATTGTAAGTAGAAAAATCAGCATCCTGTTCTGGACTATTCTAAGGGGTTCATGGGGTGGGGAGAGATGACGGCCAAATTGACCTTGATCACTGGTTTATAAGAAGATAAAAATGTTCAGTCTTAACTACCAGGGCAGAGGCCGCATGTAGGCCAGAAGTCCAGCCTCCCTTAAAGGAACCACCACACCCCTGGCTGGCTGCAGTTCAGTTGTTGCTCTCAATGAGGTAATTGAAAGAAAAAGGGCAGAGATGCAGAGAAGGAAAACCCTTCTGGTTCTGTCAGTCTGCTCATCCTTCCTAGTCTAACTTCCTCAGAGTTTCCTAGGCTGAACAGGTTAAAGAACGTTAATTGTTACTTATTTTGGTTAATGTGCTAATTTTCAAAACTGTTAATGCCTAAAATTTCACTGAACTCGTACTGTATATAATGGAGCTATATAAATTTTACCTAACTATTGAATACTCTCTTCGTGTTTTGAGGGAGAATAGAAATGTATTTTCTCTTATAAACCAAATAGATCTGCTGTGGGCCTCACTCGCTAGAACCAGCAGGAAAACAGGCCAGGTGTGGTGGTGAAGGCCTGTAATCCCAGCAATTTGGGAGGCCGAGGTAGGTGGTCACCTAAGGTAAGGAGTTCGAGAGCAGCCTGGCCAACACGGTGAAACTCTGTCTCTACTAAAAATACAAAAATTAGCCAGGCGTGGTGGCACATGCTTGTAATCCCAGCTACCTGGGAGGCTGAGGCAGGAGAATGGCTTGAACCTGGGAGGCAGAGGTTGCAGTGAGCTGAGATTATGCCAGTGCACTCCAGTCTGGGCAACAGAGTGAGACTCCATCTCAAAAAAACTGGGGAAGGCGTGGGAAAGTGTTTAATGACAATCCTGGGAGTGAGTGGTCTTACTTATTGAAGAGCACAATGTCTGATCTTCCTAGTCAATTTTTCAGTTATACAGGGAAAGTAAGGTCACCTGTGTTTGTGCAGCTGATAAATGATTTTATAAAGGAAACTGGGAAAACAGAAAAATGGGGAAAAAATCAGGCTTTGTCTTACCATCCCAATACTATCAATATTAACATTTTCATATAATTCCTTGTAGAATATATGATATCTACTCTACATGTATTCTGAATTCAACTTGGTATCTTGCTTTTCCATGTAACATAAGGCAAGCATTTTCCACATTATTACCGTCTATAATCATTGTTTCTGAACATTGTATAATACTTCAGAGAGTAGAGGAATCACAGTTAAACTCCACATGGGGGCTGTCTCCAACTTAATGCTATTATAAATAATGTGGGATGAATAACTTTTGCATAAAGTTTATTCTGGGTTTCCTTAGGATAGATTCCTAGAACTGAAAATATTGGGTTAAAGTATCTGATTACTGTAAGACTTTTAACACATATTGCCAAACTGCTTTCTAAAAGCTGTATTTATTTACACTCCATGATAGTAAATACAACTTGCCATGATGAGTTCTATCATTTAGAAAAATAAGCATACAAACAAAAAAATGCAAAAACCCTCCGAAACTTTTGCCTTTCATTTGATAAGCAAAAATGGCAATATTATGATTTTAATGCTTGTATCTTACTAATTATAAGCTTTAATATATGTTAAGAGTATTTATTTGCTGTTTTCCCCTCTTCCATGAATTTTCTAGGCATGTGTTGACCTGTAATAGTCCATACATAGTACACAGTATTCATGGAGATTATATAATATTCCATGCGAAGTAAAAATAGTTTCCAACAAGTCAAGCCACAGCAGCAAGTCTTCATCTAGAATCCTACCCTGAATAGACGTTTACTTGGCAGCCCAGTGACAGTAATTAACATCAGAAAGCAGGGCAATTAAAAAAAAAAAAAAAAGGCAACAACAACCAGATCTCACATCCATGAATCATGGTTCTATAAAGTCCCAAACCATCTGGTTGACTGGGCTCCAGCCCTCCATTCTGAGAAAGACCTGCATGATAGTAGTAAAAACTAGGGGGACCTGTGAATGCCAAATGCTCACAGAATATTGTCGCCTCTGAAATCATTTCACATTCTCTACCCTTTTAATAACAGATATTGATTTGTCTCAAGCCCTCTTTCTCTGGATTATATACTTCTCATAGGCACATACCACATTTTATTTGTCCTGGCATCTTAGGGAACACCAGGACCTTGCCCTGCATACGGTAAGCACTTAGTATTTGTTTGTCGAAATACACTAAAATAGTATAATCAAGACCTTGGCAGACATCTGAGCCCAAGCCAGCGGGTGTCTGCGAATTGCATTGGTAGCTGTTTATCATTCTCATGAGCAGCTCTAAGTTCTGCTGAAGGTGGGAAGTCTGGCACAGGGAACTCACCCCAGCAGCACTGCATGGGAAAATACCAGAGACCAGCACTTGGCCCCTTGAGACAGACGGGATGCCTTCACAGCACCTGGAGTCCCTCGCCCAGGGTTACTGTGCTCTTCTCCACAAAGCTGACTAAGCTAAGAGGCAAACAGCAACTTTAATCTGTTGAGCAAAAATGGCAACATGTTATTTTAATATACATTATTGTAATAGAGGATTTTTTCACTTTCCCAAAAATAAAAATAAAACAATGATGACAGGTGATTTTCAAGGAAAGGGATTTTCAAAGGGTGTACAACTGAAGTGGCAACCTGGATTTTCATTCTAACACCTCGATGCTATTAGATCACATATTTTCAAAACATTTAACTAACATCTAGTCCACGTTTTAGGAAAACTGTTGATTGCCTTCTATTCCATTCTAGGTGAAGAGTTTTGTAAAATCGAAACTTCAAACTCTTTATCAAGTCCCTGTATTGGCAAAGAATCTACTAAAGCACTTAAAAAAAAATACACAAGCCCTCCTTTTTTCTCATTTTATGCATAACCATTAAGAGTTAGCAGAGTTCTTTTATTTAATCAAAACATAATCATCTCATCAGGAAACTTGGCACAAATAAAGTGGTTTTAACCTCATATAAACTCCATATTCATATTTTCCCAATTGTTTCCCAAATGTTCTTTATGGCTTATTAAAAAAAAAAATTAGTATCCATTCAAGGATCACACAATAACTGTCATTTCTCTTTCACCTGTTTTAATCCTTCCACTTTATTAAAAAAAAAAAAAAAACCTGTAACTAAAAATTTGAAATAGGCATGTTTTGTAGAATGTGCCACAATCTGAATTTGTCATTTATTTCCTTGAAATAAAAGTCTATTTAATCATTTTTGGTGATGGGTATGTAATCTGTAGTTGATACTTAACCATGCGACTATATTGTGTTCCCCAACAACTTCACCCAGTGGTTTCACCATCCACTGATGACCTGAATCAAAAACTGCATGGGTGGTTACAAAATTGTGATTTTTCTAGTTCTATTGTTCCTTCTACATTTATTAGCTCACATTCTTCTGTTTAAAAAAGCATTTTCATGCCACTTTAAAAAAAATCACCATAAACTTAGAATGTCTTTTTTTATTCCGTATGTTATAATCCATTACTCTCTTTCAAATTGTCCCAATTTGGCCAGTGGTGATCTCTTTAACTCATGATCCTTCTGATGGGTCTGCATTAGCCTTGAATGATTCCTTGTCCTGCAGCCCAGGTCAGCTGATTCTCCAGAGTCCTGTTTCTTTTAGGGGAGAATGATATTTTGAAACCAAGGTCCACACTTTAGATGCATTTATTTCTACTAGAATATCACTGCCTGTAGGCTCTTTTGGTGATCAATCATTTATCAGTTGTATACAGATTTCTTCCCTTTGTTTTAAATCACAACTTCACACTGATGCCTCAGATTCTAACCCAATACTACAAGGTTCTCCTTCATCTTCCCTCATTCCATATTTGTAATCTCTTCTCCCACAGTCGGAATACAGATACGAACTTACTTATTAACTTGCTTTATCTTCTAATAAATACAGAAGAGTTTCTTAAGTACTGTACCAACAAACTGGCACCAACAAACCACTACATACAGACCAAAATTTTTTGAAATTCTTTTTCTACTCAGAACATAGAGCACTGTGTTTAAAAATTGCCTGAATGAATTGTTCTGTGTGATTACGCAATCAATTTGATAAATAGCTTAGTTCCTTGGTTTCTGTTCTTATTCTTTTTTCAGGCTTGCTTTCTAAAAAATTCTTTTCGATTTAATTTCATTTTTGCTAAGTAAAAATTAATATGGTCCAAATGTCAAGACTACATGAAAAGTATACTAGGAGTATTTTCACTCAGAGAGTATTTGTACTTAGAAAGGTATACTCAGAGTATTTTTACTACACACTATCTCTTCCACAGCATTCCCACTCACCTCTACAGGTGACCCTTTCACTGTTTCTAGTTTATCCTTTCCATGTTTCTTCTTGAAAAATAAGCAATCAGATACATATACTCCTATTTTTCTTTCATGTTGCTCTAAAGTATTTTAATCTAATTGAAGAGATAAAGAATTCTCACATAAAAGTTAGCTAAAGAATACCAGGCAGAATATTGGTGCCAGAAGTAGTACAGAAAACACATATACTTTCAGTAAATATTCTGGTGGTCTTCTCTAATATATCTGTAAGAGGCATTTAGAGACAGAATTTGACAATCAGATCAATCATGCTTGGAATTTAACAATCTATAAACTTCCAAAGCTTTGCATTACCAAAAACATAGTACAGTAAGATTCTTTTCCTAACTGAAGACAATTTTCAATTCTAACACAAATGGTAGTCATTATGTGCATTTATTCTCAAACATCAAATGAGCACTAACAATGTGCCATGCGCTTGAGAAGGAGCTATTACACATAGAAAACACTGGAAACCATGAAAACCTGCCTTAGAACCAAATTTTAGAAATGTTTAGCAACTTAAGTAGGTATAAGCTAAAAGCTCACTTTTTTATTTTTAAATGTATTTTATTTTTAATATTTTTATTTTACTTTAGGTTCCAAGATACATGTACAGAATGTACAGGTTTGTTACATAGGTATACGTGTGCCACAGCAGTTTGCTGCACCTATTGACCTGTCCTCTAAGTTCCCTCCCTTTGTCCCCAACCCCTCAACAGTCCCTGGTGTGTGTTGTTCCCCTCCCTGTGTCTGTATGTTCGCATTGTTCAATACCCACTTATTGGGAGCTGAACTCTCACTCACTTACGAGAACATGTTTGGTGTTTGGTTATCTGTTCCTGTGTTAGTTTGCTGAGGATGATGGCTGCCAGCTTCACCCATGTCCCTGCAAAGGATATGATCTCATTCCTTTTTACGGCTACGTAGTATTCCACGGAAAATACACCATTAGTGTTTATACACTTCCTTATTGATTCTAATTTCCTACTATTTCTTTTTTAATTATACTTTAAGTTCTGTGATACATGTGCAGAACGTGAAGGCTTGTTACATAGGTATACACGTGCCATGGTGTTTTGCTGCACTCATCAACCCATTATCTACATTAGGTATTACCTAATGTTATCCCTCCCCTTGCCCCCCACCCCCCGACAGGCCCTGATGTGTGATGTTCCCCTCCCTGTGTCCATGTGTTCTCACTGTTCAACTCCCGCTTATGAGTGAAAACATGCAGTGTTTGGTTTTCTGTTCCTGTGTTAGTTTGCAGAGAATGATGGTTTCCAGCTTCATCCGTGTCCCTGCAAAGGACATGAACTTCTCTTTTCCTTATGGCTGCACAGTGTTCAATGGTGTATATGTGCAACATTTGCTTTATTCTCTATCACTGATGGGGATTTGGGTTGGTTCCAAGTCTTTGCTATTGTGAATAGTGCTGCAATAAACATACGTGTGCATGTGCCTTTATAGTAGAATGATTTATAATCCTTTGGTTGTATACCCAGTAATGGGATTGCTGGGTCAAATGGTATTTCTAGTTCTAGATCCTTAAGGAATTGCCACACTGTCTTACACAATGGTTGAACCAATTTATACTCCCACCAACAGTGTAAAAGCGTTCCTATTTCTCCACATCTTCTCCAGCATCTGTTGTTTCCTGACTTTTTAATGATCATCATTCTAACTGGCATGAGATGGTATCTCATTGTGGTTTTGATTTGCATTTCTCTCATGACCAGTGATGATGAGCTTTTTTCATGTTTGTTGGGTCACATAAATGTCGTCTTCTGAGAATTGTCTGTTCATATCCTTCGCCTACTTTTTGATGGGGTTGTTTTTTTCTTGTAAATCTGTTTAAGTTCTTTGTAGATTCTGGATATTAGCCCTTTGCCAGATGCATAGATTGCAAACATTTTCTGCCACACTATAGGCTGCCTGTTCACTCGGATGATAATTTTTATTTTTTTATTTTTTTATTTTTTTGAGACAGAGTCTCACTCTGTCACCCAGGCTGGAGTGTAGTGGTGCGATCTCGGCTTACTGCAACCTCTGCCTCCCGGATTCAAGCAATTCTCCTGCCTTAGCCTCCTGATCAGCTAGGATTACAGGCATGCGCCACCAAGTCTGGCTAATGATAGTTTCTTTTGATGTGCAGAAGCTCTTTAGTTTAATTAGATCCCATTTGTCAATTTTGGCTTTTATTGCCATTGCTTTTGGTGTTTACTCAGGAAGTTGTTGCCCATGCCTATGTCCTAAATGGTATTGCCTAGGTTTTCTTCTAGGGTTTTTATGGTTTTAGGTCTTATGTTTAAGTCTTTAATCCATCTTGAGCTAATTTTTGTATAAAGTGTAAGGAAGGGGTCCAGTTTCAGTTTTATGCATATGGCCAGCCAGTTTTCCCAACACCATTTATTAAATAGGGAATCATTTCCCCATTGTTTGTTTTTGTCAGGTTTGTCAAAAATCACATGGTTGTAGATGTGTAGCATTATTTCTGAGGTCTCTATTCTGTTCCACTGGTCTATATTTCTGTTTTGGTACCAGTACCATGCTGTTTTGGTTACTGTATAGCCTTGTAGCATAGTTTGAAGTCAGATAGCATGATACCTCCCGCTTTGTTCTTTTTGCTTAGGATTGTCTTGGCTATACAGGCTCTTTTTTGGTTTCATATGAAATTTAAAGTAGTTTTTTCTAATTCTGTGAAGGAAGTCAATGGTAAGGCTCACTTTAAAATAGAGAATACAAGCTAAAGTTTCACTTTAAAAGGGAAAACTCAAAACAAAGAGTTTTAGTAAATAACTCTAACTGACCTTAGAAGTACCAATGTTTTCAGTGATATGACCTTCAATTAGAAATTCCTTAAATATCCTGATGCAATCATTTCTGACTTTAAAGGTAATAAAGTAAAGCCAAAGTGCTATTCAGATGTAATCTGATTTCTTACAGCTTATAAAAACTTAACAGATTTGATAGTCAAATACATTTGTAGTAAAATATCAAAACAACATTAACAATACCCAATATTGATAATATGTTCCAAACATGATATCAAGTGCTTTTGTATGCATCATTTTGTTTTCTCTTCATAATATTCATTTGAGGTTATTTTATTGTATTTATTACTATTACCCTCGTTTTACAAATAATGAAACTAAAACCTTTCAGAGGGTAAGTAACATTCTCAAAGTCACAGAGCAATAAAATCATGTCTAAGAAATGTAAAATTCACAGTTAGGTAAGTCACCTACATGTATTGCCTACTCTATGTTTATCAATATTATACATGTATGTTATTTTTTAAAAGTAAAAATGATTCTTACAAGGTGGGTAATAAAAACAGAGATCCAACTCTAACTCTTATTCCTCAGAGGCAAAGAGTTTTCCAATCTTAGCTATTTATTTTGGTATTACCTTAATGTTTCTAAGTATACTTATGCTCCTGTATTAGAGATTGGCTTCCTATTACAAACGATTAGAACTTACAACTCTGCTATCTTTCTTACCATTTTACCCACCTCCATCCATCCATCCTCTCAATAGCCATAGTACAGTTTTTTGTTAATTAATAATCTACATTTAGAATATTGTGACTATACAAGCAACACTTATTATTTATTGCTGAGTCTAACAATATATATGTTATTCTCATATAACTATTACATTCCTAAACCTAAATTTTTCCCTTTTTATTTTTTAGCTTTCTATACTAATTACGAATTAATTTCTAACCCTTATTACCTTTTACTGTCCACTTGAATTATAAACTTCTCCAAAGATCATTTTCCACCAAATCAGATGAATAATTTAGTTTCTCAAGTTCCATTTTTTTCCTTCTTAGAGCACATTTTCTGGTGCCCTCTCTCTTTCTCCAACACCTACTGGTGCTAGGCCTGCTACTTTTCTCCAACACTGAAGCCCTTGACCTCCTGGATTCCATGTTGCCTGCTTTCTTGCTTGATGTTCCCTTTTTTGATGGAGAAGATCCTCATGGAGGTGTCATGAAATTTACATTTAAGAGAGAGGCAGTAGGAAGCTAACTGGAAGATCTGTGAGCCAGCCTCATTGGCTAATTGCATCAGAGTGATGAGGGGCAAGCAGGCTTTTTCACTGGGAGATCAAGTGTTCCAAGCAGCAGTAACCTAGGGTCTTTTCCTCGGGGCTATACACTTTCTCCAGGGAAGAATCCCCCAGTTTTATCCCTGGAGGTGTACGTCCAGCTGCCAGTGCTGGAGCATGTGGCCAAATGGAGTCGGGGGAGATTTACCACCGTTTATATGGATTCTCCATAGATTTCCTACTTTCAGTATGGTGCCTCTATCTTACCACACTGCAGTACCTCCAGTGCACACCTCCAGTCTTCATTACTCTGGGAGAGGGGTAGTCACCTGATTATGGTCAAGAGAGGTGAGGGGGGCAGCATTCCTCTTTCTTCCTTATTTAGGTTTTCAACTAGTCCTACTACCATCTTTACCAAAAACTTTCTTAGATTCACTGGTGCACACTAGCCTCTTTATTGTTGATATTTCTTTTTTAATCGTCTAAGTTAACAAACAGCTTTGCTAAGTCAGTTTATCCATCTATCCTTTTTTTTCCCTAAAAATAAATCTGATTTCTGGTTCACTGTTGGCTTTTCCTTTTCTCTCACTGTCTTTGTGAGTTAAAGCTCAAGTTTTATAAATGCTAATGTGTTCGAAAACTCTTCAACAAAAACAGGATGCTATGTTTTCACCAAAAATCTTATGCTCAAAGAGAACTGTCCCTTAAATAAAATGATATCATTCTGTTGCATAACTAAAGCCAAATTCTGAAGAAAATACTATAAATAATTCTATTTTCTTACTCAATACCAGTGCCCCCTGGATTTCCATTAGTCACCTAATCTTATAAAGATAATTGTTAATTTTCCTCAAATGAAAGGGGGAAGGCTTAAGTAAGAAATTATTTAAAACACTGTACAAAATACAGATATAAAACAGTGACATTATATGATTCTATACTACCTCTAATTAACGCTCATTTGTAAGTAAGGAACCCTCACACCATGTCTCTATAAAAAACATACAACTTTTCTTAAACAATTCCATGTTACCCTACCACAAATTATTGAATAACTACTGTTAGAAATGGATACCTGTTATACTTATAAAAACTCTAAGTCAATTGATTAGGTGCTACTAGAAGATTGGATGTAACCAAAAATATTTTAAACGTATCAGAAAATATGTGTCATGAAAATATATGGTACCCTCTTTATAAAGTGAATTCTTTCCCTTAGCAGTGGCAATGCTATGTTTCATTCTGACCTTTCACCACTGCCTATGTTAATCTATTTATTATGCTATGCTTGTGTCAGAAAAACTACTGAACACAGTTTGAATAGAAGGATTAAAATGATTAGTGCCTACAATACAAAAATACACTCAGTTAATATGTAATAATAACATCCCAAAGTCAATGGCATTTAAATATAAATAAAGAAAAGAATTTAATCCCTATTTTAATGATAGGGTTATACAGACTTGAGCTTAAAGTCCTACAGAACAGATGATCCTAGTACCAAGTGCAGAGAAATGTGAACACTTCTCATAATAAGATTACCTACACAGAAGTCTTCTTTCCCCAAGGTAGGTTATCCTTGTTATTTTAGCCACTCATACACTTGTTTTGTATAGCTAATTTGTAATTCCACAGAACAACCTTAAAGCAGCTTATGACAATAGAGACAAATAAAGCTACCAAAGACGGGGAAGGAACACCTGCCAGTTCATTGAAGAGCTAATACTGCTGATTCAAAAAACCTTGCTTAGGACAACTACCAATTAATCCTCACATTTAACAGTTTCCCAGTGAAAAGGCAAATGAAAAATACAATATGGTGTATAACTGTTTTTGTTCAATAAAGAAAAACATACTAACTCATTGGACAAGAGGAAGTTTTCCATACATGAAATGCTAAGAAAATTCATATGACATATTTACACTGAAAGGCAGTGTCATCAAAAGTTTTCAAAACATATTTTCTTATGACCATGTCTTTTTAAAAATTTTAAGTTATACTCACAGCTATGATTTACTACAGCAAAAGTGAAAAGAAGCAAAGAGAAACGGTGCATGGGGCGAAGTCCAGAGGAAACCAGGCTCAAGTTTCCAAGAGTCTTCTCCCAGTGAAGTCACACAGAATGTGCGTAATTCCTCCAGTAATTGCGTGTGTGATGTGTCATCTATCAGGGAAGTTCATTAGAGACTTGCAACTCAAGGTTTTTCCTGGAAACTGCTCACATAGGCTCCCTCTGTCTAGCAAGCACTAAAACTCCAGAATTCCAGAAGAAAGGCATGTTTTCAGCATTACTGTGAGCACCAACAATTTAGGCACTGTAAGCCACTCTTATCATTTAAGGAAAGTTTTCTATCAGGGTAGGAAAAGGCTTAGTAGTCATGTTCCCATACGTCAGCCAAGCGTCAAACTTACAAAGAGAACTTTCTAAGGACAGCAGTCCCAACCCTGTTAACTCTTTTCTACACAGATTCCATTAAAAATAATGGAATGACCATTAAATAATGGACTAAAATAATGGAATGGTCAGTAATGACCCACTACATTGATTTCATATCCTATTGAAGAGTCACGGCTCAATTCGAAACACAGCTTTAGTATATCCCATCTTTAAAAAAAATCTATTGACAATGTATTCCCCTCAAGCTTCTGACATTTTTCTCTTCTCTCCTTCACTGTAAAATTTGAGTGCTCTAAATTTTGTCTTTACTTTCTTGCCTACACTTGGGTGTTTAATTTTTTGAGAAATTTCTTAAAGCCTGGAAAACTACAAAGAATAATGAAAGAACCATATGCCTCTAGCTGTTATTAAGTTGTTATGTTTGCTTACAGACTTCATCTATCTATCCATTTATTGAAGTCTCTTTTAACCAGACCCTTTCCCCTCATATTCTCATTTCTTCCTCCAGTTGGCATTCAATGCCATTAGATTTGTGGGCTCCTTATATTTTATGTACCAGCGAATCCATTCACATAACAGTGGACACATACTGCTCTGTATTGTGCTTTCTTCACACAACATTTTTTGAGATCTACTTATGCTGGTGAACAAAAATTTATTTTTTTTGCTGAAATGCTACATTATATTCTATCCTATGAATATACCATATTTTATTAATCTAATTTCTAATTGCTGGACTTTGAAGTTGTTTCCAAATGTTAGTTCTTAGAACTAGTACAGCAATGAATGCCCCTGTACATGTTATATATGTGTGTGAATTAGAAGTAAAATTCTTGAGTTTTGAGAAGCCATGTCTCTTTTTATATTACTATTTTCTTTCTGAGCATGTGCAAATGTAGAAAATAGAGAAAATATACAGTATGTAGCAGTACCAATATATATACTATTATAATGTGTATATATATTAAAATTTAAGTAAAATAGGGATCATACTCTACATATTATCATAACTTGGCATTTATGTTTATTATAACCACTTTTCTTTTCTAAAATAGCATAAAGTTCCTCCATATACAGGCATCCTACTATTTATGTAATTAATCTCTACCATTCAGCATTTAGAGTTTTCCACGTTTTCTCTACTATATTGTAGTGCTGAATATCCTAGTGTATTTGTTTGTGGGCATTTCTGATTATTTTCTTAGAAAAACTGATAAAATTGCTGACTTTACAAGTATGAACTTTTTAAAAGATGTCTTATAAAACCGATATATAGTCATTTTTAAAAAATCAACACATCTAATCAAGGTTTTTTTTTTACAGGGATGTAAAGTAATAGAGTTTAGGTATACAGCTTTCTGAAGATGTGACTTCAAACCATATAATATGTTCCTTTGCTTCCTTTTCTGGAATATCAACTATTTTAGGTGACTTTCTGATAAAAACCAGATATCACACACATTGCTATCAAGCAAACAAGTGACTCAAAGTGACTTGTTAAGTGTTAGGTGAAAGTGACTTCACCTAAGTGACTGCTAAGTGTTAGGTGAAAGTCTATATGCTTCAGACATGAAGTAGCTAAATGACAATGTTGCTGGCTTTCTGTCAAAATAAAAACACATATTTAGATATATTTATACAATCACAGGACCAGTTCATCTCACTGCACATGTGGCCTGAAGAGGATTTTGAGCAGGGTCAACATGGTTTATTGGGAAGGCGCTTTGGGTTTGCTCAAAAGTTCAGTCAAGCACATGCATGACTGAGTCCCTAACAATACTACACTAAAGTACAAAAGAGATATCTTGACATTAAATGGTATTAATTTTTATTTTAAAAAGTAACTTCCTTTCATCACAAATGTGAGTTCATGGGAAGACTGTATCCCAGGTAAATGAACGAATCACTAGGAGAATGAAGTTTTCATACTATCAGAATGTTAAGACTCTAACCCATGAGAAAAGTTTGGTTTTAGTGTGTGTGATTTTGAACTGCTTTTGACCATAATTGGCTAAAAGATTCAGTTATCTCTGGAGGCTGATTACTCCAGCTACAGTGAGATGATGCAATCATCAGAGATGGATTCATAGCTCATTTCCTGCACCAGAAAGGCATATACATTGTTTGAATAATAGCTGTACCAAATAACTTAATGATAACATTAAATAAGAGGAAAGCAGAGCTTGATATCAATTATAATTTGATTTTTCTCTCTGTAATTCAGTTTCCTCATCTACATATACCTCACAGAATATGTACCGAGGCTGTGGTGAGCTAATCCATGCAAGGCATTTAGAGTACAGCCTGGAATGCAGTACAAACTCAATAACTGTGAGTGATTGCTATCATCATTTCCAAAATCTCTTCCCATCTACTCTATGGTGGTATTTTGATAAAGGCATGCAAGAGTTTTCAATCTATTCCAGGATCACTTGGTTTAGTTAATGACCATCCATTCTGACCAACTCCAGGGAAAACAATGTAAATGGTGCTATGTGAAGTTGTCTAAGCAAACAGCATCCTCTGGATATGTGTACACACTAGCCCTGAATGAAATCCAGAGTCAGTTCCCATTTAGAGAACAACAGGCAGACAAATAAAAACCTTAAATAAAATAAATTCCTTTTATAAATAGTCTACAGGATGACAGTATAACTTGCATATATAGTTGGTGGGGCATTAAGTTTCCAGGATTTATGTTAACACATTTCATAAATTAATAAGAACTGCTTTTATTTGTTGCTGCTGTTAAATGTCCTTTACCTTAGAAACATCATCCAGTAGGTACATGACAGAAGAATGGGGATTTGGAAATAGATCTGCTAGACTAAAAATCTTGTACTCTTTCTGGTTACCACTCAGATGACACAATGAATGATTAGGATGTAATTGATATATATGGAGTATTCTTGCTATTATATATCCATTTTCTCAGAATTCACATACTTCTCTTTTACTGTATTATTTAACATGCATTAGATGTGGTAGCTGAATATGAACTGTATAAGTCTTTACTAAAAGAAAATAGCCAAAGCTTTCAGACTTTTTCTTTTCTTTTTCTTTTTTTTTTTTTTCAACCCAGGCATATTCTGGCCTCAGGGCTGTGGTACCTGCTTGACCTTCTCCTGGAAAGCTCCTCCTCTAGGTGTTTCATGACTCATTTCCATAGTTCTCTTGCATCATTCAGGTCTCTTATGAACATCCCCTCATCCATGAACTATTCCATGACCATACTCTCAAAAATAGCACACACATGCACGCAAGCACCTACCTTTCTTTTCGGCCTATTCCTACCCTTCTTCTTATGTTAGCTTTGTTCTTCTGGTAATATTAACCATTATCACCCCTGTCTTGTTATGTGTATTTGTTTATTACCTGTTTCTTTTCACTAAATTATAATCGCCAAAAAGCAGGACTCACTTTGTTTAACTGCTATATCTCCAGAACCATGAACAGTTTATAATATATGGATAGGTGAATATATTGTTTCATACTGAAACAATGAAAAAAATCAGAACTAAATGTCAATGATTTCAAGTATGTTTCAATTCTTTTGTTCTTATGGGCATATAAGAAGAATCAAGACAGAAATGTTAACTTTCTGGAAATAAACATTTAATATTCTGTATCTGAAAAACTACCCACGAAAAAGACTGGGTTGTTCAAAGATATTTTACTAGAAGTTCTGAAAAGATACCTTCAATTTAAGGAGTTATAAAATAAGGATTTGAAAAGGAAGTGGAATATAGTGATCAAAACATAAGGACATAAATAAGAAATTCAAAGATGATCATAGATTTGCTAACAAAGCCAAAAATCAAATTAAAGCATCACATCTGCTTTATTCAAATATTAGTGACACTTGCACATTACAAAACTAAAATAAAACTGTAACTCCCAAAACTGTCCGCTACCATATTACACTAAGGAGCACCAAAGGAAAACAGGAACAAATTCATGAAAATTCTGCATAGAATACATTTCTGCAAAACACAAAACTAATGCTTTCTAGGAATATGTCAAATACTCTAGTTATAAATCTACCATTATCAATGAGGTTCATGTTAAATTATAATCATGCAAATATATTTTAAACAGAAGATCCAAAGTAGTATAAACAATTGTGAACCATTACCCAATAATGGGTATATTCAGTAGGCATATATAAAATGGGTATACATAAAAACACACTGTAGACATGACGGAGTACCTTAAAAGTATTTGTTGTACATATCTCAAATTCATCAGTGAATGTTAATTTGCAAAAATTATCCAAATTCTGTCATATAAGCTATTCAAACTGAAAAATACTGATTCTGTTGTGCTTACCAGGATAGCTCTTAGCAATGCTTTCATTTTTAGTATTGTATATGCTATATTTTAAATATTTGGAAACATTTAAAGTGCTTCAATTCCTTCCTATGCCTTGGTAGTTTCTTATTCCTTAGTAGTTTCTTACTGTTTCTTTTTAAGTATCTTTTTCTTTTGCGAGACTACATGCCAAACTACCTCTGACTAACTCTTTTATTTAACCTAAGGCTTTTAATTAGATTCAGTATATATTTTTTCAATGAGTATCCTTTTAAAAGTAGAAAGTGGCTTTTGATTTTAAAGATGCATCTGGCCAGCCCCTCCGGATGGGGACTCCACATCACACTAAAATGCATATGAAGACAGAGGAAAGAGTCAAGAACTCAGCACCAAAAATTAGGGCTGGTGGTTATTATCTCACCAAGAAGAATTTCTTTAAACAACACAGCTGATCAAAGTAGATACAGAGGAAAATGAGCAAAGAAAAGAAAAATGAAATGCAATGGAAAGTAAAGAACTAGATGGGAAAATACCATGAAAGAAATAATACTGGCTTCCTAGTAAATCATTTTTTAAAAAATTAAAGGTGACGTTTTTAGAACCTGACATTCCTTGCTCTCTCATGTGAAACTATGGGATCTAATCCAATTAAAAATGTATCTACACTAATGTCAGTAGATGCTTTCAGACATTAACCAAGTGATTTTTTTCAAAGTAATTACATTAAAAAAAATTGTTAACAAGGCTAAAATAATAGATCAAGAAACTGAAAATCATGAGGTGAGATGAACAAAGTAGGGGGCTCAGGAATTGCAGCATGTTGGGTCTAAAACCCAATTCAACATGTATCTGGCCCAATAAGTGATCGTCTAATCTCGCTGAGCCTTCAGTTTCTGATTTTCCAAGTGAATATGATAATGCCAAAATTGTCAGGCTGTAATAAAAGGTGGTGGCACCTGGCACATAGCAAATACCTAATAAATGATGGTCATTATTATTACCTATATCATTGGAGGTGAGAGCCCAATTACATGTAATATTTACTTGCTTTTAGTCTTTAGCTTTCTACTATCCCCAAAGGTTAAACTTATTATGGTCAGCCTTAGACAAAACTTTAAAAGAAGAAACACTTGTCTTTGGTGTTCTGCTTCTTTGCCTTTTTAACAGCTCCATTTCTTTTCTTAACATTCTTGGTACCCTATACCACCACCATACTACCTTGAAAAATACTGCTTTCCAAAGTGATTTAAGAAATCTTAAGAGTCAGTGCTAATGTGTCTGGCATGCCAGTGGCTTAGGTGTCAACCTTCTCACGTTATAACTGAATTCAACCCCCTGTCTTTTTGAAGGTACATCTTAACTGAAACATTGAGTCTAACTGCAGAATTTTAGGTACTGTAGTAGCCCCAGGAGGGCTGGACTTTGGAGCTGGCAGACCTTAGATCATTCCTCAGCTCTCTCTGCTACACCCAGGCACAGCAGCATCAGGGAGACTACTAAACACACATGAACCCCAGAGTCCCTGGTTTAACCTGTGGGTAATAGGGTAGTAGGTACAAAGAAACAAAAAAGTACCCTTTCTGTAAATTTTGCCTAAGGCATTAAGTAGAATAGGTAGTTTATTAGTAAATTGTAAAAGATCTATTTTTTTAACACAGCAAACTATTTTTATTGCATAAAATAAACTTAAGCTTGTTTAAACTGAAGCACATTTAAACAAAATTTCCTGGAGATTTAATGTGAAATTGTTTGCACCAGAAGAAGCGGAAATTGGTATAGACATCCAAATCTGCCAAACACAATATTCCTTTGAGCTATTTCATGAATTGCTTGTTTAGAAGAGAATTACAGTAAGGCAGATATCTAACTAATCCTATTATAACTTCTTACATCAAGTCACTTCATGCATTACACCTAAAAAGCACATTATAATGAGAAGAATCAATTGAAACTAAAACTGAACATACTTGATCACTAATAAACGAGAATAAAATAGACAAAAACATGGTCAATTGTTATACTCTGGCAATTCTTAAGGGGAAATAATTACCAGTCACACTGAGCAGCCCAGTGTCTGCACCTTAGTAACACTATCTTCATTCCTTTAGAGCAAAACAGTGAACGAGCATAATGTAAGAAAACGTTCATTTCAGATACATGAAATGGATCACACGCAGAGAACAGGCAGTACACCCTGAGGGTGCTGGCCAACTGCAGTCTTCTCTTCCTCTTTTCTCTGTGAAAGCCAAATCTGCTGTCTGAAGACCTGTCTGACCCTCAGATTTAGTAAAAAAAAAAAAAAAAAAAAAAAAAAAAAAAAATGCTAAGCTGTCTTCAATTCACATTAGCAAAAGAACAGAAAACGACAAGCACGAACCAAAAATCTATTTTCTGAAACTAGTCTAAAATAGCTGGAGCAATATGGGAATCTGAACATTTTTAAAGATTGTGTAATATAACATGGGTCAGGTTAACTGGAAATAAAATTGAGAGGACATAAATAGTTTTTGCTGAAAGTTCTCCCAACAAATGTGCATGGAGATGGAATGCAGCTTGTCAGCAATTTATCTCTGATACTAGTTAGGAGAGCAAAGCTTTGATACCTGTCTACGTTTTCAGAGGGATCATGCAACAGAGGTTAAAAAAATAGAAAGAAAAGGAAGGAAGGGCAGGAGGGAGAAAGGGAGAGAAAGGAAGGAAAAAAGAGTCGATAATTACAATGCAATAAAGTAGTCAGCTGCCAGGCACCAACGTTGTACCATCATAATAAATGATTACATGGATATAGCTCTCCATGGTAAATAGTCTCTGTTTTTCTTTTCTTTTTTTCCTGACTTCTTACATTCTTTCTAGAAAGAGATGGCATCATCTGAAAGAAAATCACTTATACTCGAGGAAAGTGAAAAAATCTACTCTTCCAGGCTCTATGTCTGTGAGAGGGCTTCACAGGAGATGTTTTGAAGAGATTACAGGGCTCCTGCAGCACAAATAAATGTGGCTTCTTCATCTATGTACTTTACCTTCATCCCTTTCTTGAACTGGTTTATGGGTGTGGATGAGAAGAGAACTAATTATACAACAGCTTTGATTCTCCTACTCTTTATCTTTACTCAAGTGCCAGCAACGCACTTATGAATATGAGAAGAGAAAAAATGCAAAAGGTCAAAGAACAAATCCCTTTATACGTACATTTCTAACATGTCTATTCAGGGAAGCACATTCTATCTACTTCCTTGTTCTCTATGAACTAGTGATATAAAATCACATGTAATAATGTATCATTTTCAACCATTAAACCAGGGGAAATACATTTTATGATAACAGTGCTAATGTCAGTATGGAGAAACCTATATGCACACGTTGCTGGTGGCATAGTAAAGTAATCTGGTGGATTTCAGTTCAATATGGGGAATTGAGCTGATAAAGAAAATCTCTCCACCAGTTACACACACATAAAAGTATTAAACACAACATTTTTACTATCTAATTAAGCTTGAAACAAACAGAAGGAAATCTACAGGATTAAAAAATAATAAAAATAAATAAATAAAAAGGTAGCCCCTGGGAAAGGACCAGATAGGTACAAGCTGGGGCTGAGGGCGATCAAAGGAAGAGAAATGATACAGTCACAAGGAAAGCTTGACCTGACCTAAATGCACAAAGCCACGGAGGGCTGCTATATTTGCAGGACTAATCAGCACTCTGTCAAGGACACAAAGCTTTTCATCAGCTTGACTAAGGGTAGAGAAAGAATCACTCCAAGAAGCTGGAAACCAAGACCTGGATTGTGCTGATGACTGGGATATTCAGACTCACAGTATATGTGTGACTCATGGACCCTGAGCAGAAAAGAGGTAGGATGGCAGGTCCAGGATTAGTTAATGCTTAACTTCCTTCCAAGTACAGAAGTCCCACTTTATCTATGGTTTTGCTTTCCATGATTTCACTTACGTGTGTTCAATTATGGTCCCAAAATAGGTGAGTACTACTGTAAGATATTTTGAGAGAGACCACATTCACATAACTTTTTTTTTTTTTTTTTTGAGACGGAGTCCCACTCTGTCACCCAGACTGGAATGCAATGCTGCCTTCTCGGCTCGCTGCAAGCTCCGCCTCCCGGGTTTACGCCATTCTCCTGCCTCAGCCTCCCGAGTAGCTGGGACTACAGGCACCCGCTACCACGCCAGGCTAATTTTTTGTATTTTTAGTAGAGATGGGGTTTCACCGTGTTAGCCAGGATGGTTTTGATCTCCTGACCTCGTAATCTACCAGCCTCGGCCTCCCAAAGTGCTGGGATTACAGGCATAAGCCACCACTCCTGGCCACATAACTTTTATTATAGCATATTTTTACAACTTTTAAATTTTATTAGTAGTTGTTGATCTCTTATTCTGCCTGATTTATAAATTACACTTTATAACAGGTATGTATGTATTAAAAAATAGTATATATAGTGTTCAGTACTATCTGTGATTTTTAGGTATCCACTGGGGGCCTTGGAACATATGCCCCCTACATAAAAAGTACTACTGTCTGGTCCTTTAACCTGAAGTATAAGGGATGTCTGTGGAAAGTAGTTTCCCCCCCAGTAAAGATGACTATAAGACAGTGCAAGCCAAAGTTAAGAACAAGAAAACAGACATGTGAGAAGCATTAGTCACCGCAAACAAAAGATGTCTGCACCCCAAGCACTGAAGAAAACAGAACAAATGGGAAGATACTTTAAAATAGCTATGTTTAAAATGCTCAAAGGCAGCTGGGAGCGGTGGTTCACACCTGTAATCTCAGCACGTTGGGAGGCTGAGGCGGGCAGATCACCTGAGGTCAGGAGTTTGAGACCAGCCTGACCAACATGGAGAAAACCCGTCTCTACTAAAAATACAAAAAATTAGCCAGGCGTGGTGGCACATGCCTATAATCCCAGCTACCTGGGAGGCTGAAGCAGGAGAATCACTTGAACCTAGGAGGCGGATGTTGCGGTGAGCCAAGATCGTGCCATTGCACACCAGCCTGGGCAACAAGAGCAAAACTCCATCTCAAAAAAAAAAAAAAAAAAAAATGTTCAAAGTGATAACAGGAAGAACTGAAGCTATTAGGCAAGAAGAAGCCTGCATGAAAAAAATGATGTAAACAATACAAATTCTAGATAAGGAGCACATTCTTTGAAATAATTCAACTGACAAGTAGATTTATAGACTAGATACAGCTGAAGGCAAAATTTGTGAACTAGATAACAAATTTCACAATTAATTGTCTAGAACTTTATTTACATATTTAATAATTACTGTAACAGAACAAATAAAAATCAGACAAAGCTGTATACACAAAGATGTCTATCATGCATTCCTATTTATTTATTTTTTTATTCAGACGGAGTTTCGCTCTTGTCGCCCAGGCTGGAAAGCAATGGCGCAATCTCGGCTCACTGCAACCTCTGCCTCCCGGGTTCCATTGATTCTCCTGCCTCAGCCTCCCGAGTAGCTGGGATTATAGGTGTGTACCAGCACACCCGGCTAATTTTTATATTTTTAGTAGAGATGGGGTTTCACCATGTTGGCCAGGCTGGTCTTGAACTCCTGACCTCAGATGATCTGCCCACCTTGGCCTCCCAAAGTGCTGGGATTATAGGCATGAGCCACTGCGCCCAGCCCATGCATTCAACTTTAATGATAAAAATCAAAACTCAGAAATAATTTTTAATGTCCACTGATAGGAGACTATTAGGTTGTTATATATTCGCTCAGAATAGTATGCTTTCATTAAAACTAATTATGAAGTTTATGAAGCAAATTGGAAAATGTATGTTAAATACATTTAACATCTAAGTTCAAAAAAGCATGCTGTAAATTTCTATGGATTATAACTACATAACATAATAGAAAAAATGAGTACAAGAAAATAACATTATAATAGTAACTGTGCTAGGAAAGTGAGATTAAACTATTTTAACTTTTCTGTAGCCCTGTGGTTAGGAGTTGAGTATTACTAATCACCTGCACCGAATAACTCTTTTAATGGAAATTTCTCAACTCCTGCATCACAGTTATAATGTGAATTTTGGAAACTCGAGTCAAAAGTTCATCACTCTTTTCTCTTCATTTATTGCAACATAAACATCTCCAACATAAAGGCATACTCTACTTTTCTGCTCCACTCTTCATTCACACTTCAACTGACAGAGTCACCTCCGAAAAAGCAGGAGTTCCTGGGAAGTATCCTCAAGCCTCTTATCATTTTCAGGAGCTATGGAAATAGTACAGACTTGGAAAGCACTTTCCTGGGTCTGGCAGCGTGCCTTAAAAACTATTTAATTAATTAACAGCCCATTACCAAGTTCTTATAACAAACACCTTTTCTGACCTATTCCTCAAGGCTGGCACAGTATAAATTATTTTTATCTGAATTTTAAATACTATTCTTAGAGTGTGACATAAATCAAGTCTGAATTTCCAGTATAAATAATAATAATTTCCCATAATTCCTAACTATGCTAATACCTTATGTTCTATATAAACCATATTTAATTAAACAAGTCTATATTTGAAAGCTTTCTATTGCATACAGTTTTATCTAAGAGAATAACAGAATAATCACATGAAATCATATTTAGAATGTAACATGGTACATGAATTTCTAGCATTACATCTTAAAGATTCTTAAAAATTAAGTGCTCCTTCAAGATTTCAAAGGTATGGATTTAAGAAAAAAAGTTCTTTCATAAGATTTTCAAGGAAACTTTTTTTTTTTTTGAGACAGAGTCTCGCTCGCTCTGTCGCCCAGGCTGGAGTGCAGTGGCGCAATCTCGGCTCACTGCAAGCTCCGCCTCCCAGGTTCATGCCATTCTCCTGACTCAGCCTCCCGAGTAGCTGGGACTACAGGCACCCGCCACCACGCCCGGCTAATTTTTTGTAGTTTTAGTAGAGACGGAGTTTCACTGTTAGCCAAGATGGTCTCGATCTCCTGACCTCGTGATCCATCCGCCTCAGCCTCCCAAAGTGCTGGGATTACAGGCGTAAGCCACTGCACCCGGCCTCAAAGGAAACTTTAAAGAGCTGTTGTTCAGTGATGACCAGTTCAGTGAAGCTTCAGTGATGACTAGTTAATGACTGAAAACCCAATCCAAACCTATCTGTTTTTAATCATGACTTTCCTGCAGAGATCAAGTTTATTCTCCTGCCTGCAAAATACAATTTCTTTCTGCTTTCTCATCATGATTAAGGTGTTTCACCTTGTACCCTTATGTTATGCAAGCCATATCTGTTTTTAAGTTGCAGAGTCAACATTTTGCACAGAATTTTTTATCCTTTGATGTCTCAATATGCTGCTATTTCAGAATGAAGAAGCTTTAGACACTTTCTTGACTGACCTGAGGTGCCAAGTTTGAGGATGAGTTTACATCAGTCCTTTCCATCATAGTTATAAACCTAACATACAGGCCTGTTATAGTTTGAACAACCCCTCTGAAGTTCATGTTGAAATTTAATTGCCATTGCAACATTATGAGGAGGTGGGACTTTAAAAGGTGATTAGGTCATGAGGGTTATGCCCTCATGAATAGATTAATGCTGTTATCCTGGGAGTTTTGCCCCCTTTTCCTCTCTGCCTGGCACCCTGGCTTGCCCTTCTATCATGGAATAACACAGCATGAAAACCTTCACTAGACACCAGCACCATACACTTGGACTTCCCAGCCTCCAGAACCATAAGCCAAATCAATCTCTTTTCTTTATAAATTACCCAGTCTGTGGTGTTCTGTTATAGCAGCAAAAAATGGACTAAGACAAGCCTTTAGAAAGTGCCTTTATTTCCTTTTGTCAACTACTGAAAAAAACCTGTATAGTTTGTATAATTATTAATATAAAGTAGTGAGACTTCCGAAGAAACACACCAGAATTTATATTTACACACGAGCTGTGTTTCTTGTCCTTTGTGCATATATTTATGCATTTATAATTTTAACTTTCCCTTTCAGCAACAGGTGAAACAGAGGATCATTTAAAAAGACTTAGGCCTTCACAGCACTTCACTAAAAGCCTTGTTCTTCTCCCAGTGATACTATCCCAACTCAGAACACTTTTGTACCTACCTTTGGAGGCAATTTCCTAGCCAGGGAAGAAATTTGCCAGACACTTATTCTCCCCAGGGCTAGGTTCTTCACCGGTCTGCTCATGTCCCCTCAACTTCCACCCTCATCCCTCTTACCATGTGATTCATCAGCCACAGGAAAACTATCTTGGCTAGACAGTGCTGGTACAATCCAAGGGTAAGGGCATAAGTAATGGCACCTAACTAGGATGCAGGACAGAGAAATTGCACCTGATGCCAGCTGTTCCTGTGCCAGGCGTTCCTGTTGACTGTGATTACTTTTGTGGTCACAATCAAACTGTAACTCAGTAACAGGGTAAGGATTAGATGTGTGCCCTACAACAAAAGGGGAAATATAACTGGCAAGCCCTGTTTTCTTTAATATAATTTAACATTTGTCTAATATTTCCTTCTAGATTTTATTTCAAAGCTACTTCTAAGAAGGGCAACCTTATTTGATTGATGAATTTTAAAGAAAAAAACTTCAACCCATCGTTTAAAAAAAAGATTAGAATTTAAAAATCTAATCTAAAAAGTGTGTTTTAGGTGCAAATTTTTGCAGCACTTGACGTCATTTGGCTACTGGACAACAAGGTTAAACACAGATGTTGGGATCAATTAGTTCTGAGTTCCCATCAGAGGCCTTCCCTAACATATCTGAACCTCAATTTCTCCTGCAAAACCACGTACCTAACAAGGAGATTATGAGGACTACAAGACATATCGTATGAGAAGCTTCGTGGTATGAACTCTGACAATAGATATAGACAATAGAAAAATCACATTGGGTTTTCCTTTGCTATAACTACCTGTATTTTTAAAATTGACAAATAATTATATATACATATTTATAAGGTATAATGTGATATTTTAATATAGCTATATATTATGGAATGATTAAATCAAGCTAATTAACAAATCCATCATCTCATATGTTTAAGAATATTTAAAATCTACTCTTTTAGCAATATTGAAATATAAATTAAATACAGTCACCATGCTGTGCAGTGAATCTCTAAAGTTTATTCCTATAATCATCTTTGGATGATGATGATGATGATAATGATGTTGCTATCTAATAATTTCTGAGTATTTATTATGTAGTAGTTACTGTATCACCATTGTAACATGAAGACACTGAGGCTTAAGGAAGCTAAATAACTTTTCCAAGGTTACAAGCCAAAAAACAGCAGTGCTGGGATTTTAATCCCTATCGGTCTGACTCCAGAGCCAGTGTTATTTTCCACTATGATATGCTTACTTCATTATCTTATCAGTGATTTTAGAACCATACAGCCTCTCGATTCTGCTAATCACTAAATCCTATGATCTCCGTGTTGAAAATCAAATGTTAAATCTCTTCTACTCACCCATGTATCTGATTTTTAGCCTCCTTTACAAATCTGAAGGTGAATAGGTGTAAGTATGTGTGTGTGTTTAAAATGACAAAGGGCTCACTACTTACTAAGGTAGGCCATTTAATCTTTGGCTACCACTATTATTACTAAATCAGTCCTTTTAATATGCAAACAATTTTTTATACTTTCTCATTATTAGGATAATAACAACACTTCCTGACTCCACAGCATCCTGGTAGCTCTGATTTATATGATATAATTGCCTTACACTGTAGACCCAGAACTATTACAATATACCAAGTAGCCTCCTCTGCCTAATAAAGTCTGCAAAAGTCTCCTTCATCTAGCTATAATAGAACCAAATAGATTCCACAATACGCATTAAGTACTTAGTTACAAAAATAATGTAATGGGGAAAAGTTCCCATATAAGGGATATGAAGTTTGATAAGCCAGCACAAAAATCACGTGGACACTATCAGAAAGTAGAGAGGAGGAGAGAGACCTAGCAAGACTTCAAACAGGAACATACGGGGCCAGCATGACGCTGACAATTACAAGCAAGAAGAGGAAAATGGGGTGGCTGTGGTAGTAGATAACAAGGTTAAAAAAATTCTTTGGGGATGAAAGTCAAGGAAGGTATTCAGGTTGGAAGTAAATAAGGAAATGAAACCAAAACAAAGCAAAGAGAAGCAAGCAGTTCTCTAAGTCTCAAGGGAAGATGGGGATAAGAGGCACGCAGGGGCCACGACAGCATTTGGATACAGAAATGGAAGCAGAAGTAGAGCAGTAATTAAAAGTAACTTGGGCCAGTTAAAGACCATGAAGCTTGTGAAGAGGAAGATTAGAAGGCTTGAGGTCATGGTTTCCTTAATCCACGAATGGGCACATTGTTCCAGTGCCTGGAAAGTGCAGCTAAATTCCTCAGCAGCCAAACAAGATTCCTCACACTCAGTAGCAACAGACCAGACAGAAAGGCACTTCAGTTAGAAGCTTACAACAAGACAAAGATGTCCTGGCTAGGCTCATCAAAGTAGGCCATTCTGGAGATGATTATTCTCTCCAGTATTTTACTCTCTAACAATACAAAAATAATTCAATGTATACCATCCATTAGGAGTGATACTAATAGGATTGGGGTTCATAAAAAGATATGTAACTAAAGATCTTATTTCTTTGCAGAATACAACAGCACCTAAAATACAGGTGGAGAAATTATTTTAGTACACCCTGCCTAGATGGAAACAGTGATTCCAGAGGTCTGCCTGAGAATACACCCTCATCTGTCAGGGATAATTGATGGGAGTAACATTTGTTCTACAGCTGCTATGCATTTTTTCACTTATCTTTACTTTGAATCATTCCACTCAGCATTAGAAAATAATCATTTTGTTTCCCTCTCTCAGCACAAATAATGCAAAATCAATGCAGTGATGCATGAAGGATTTCATTACAATGTGTTCCTATCACACAAGAGAGAAATCCTATACTTCGTTCAAAATTGCAAACTTAAAGGGAAAGACCAAGACAAGTGTGTGAACTCTGGATTGGTAAGCAATAATCCCTAATTTTTAACAACTGTGATTCAAATTTTACTTTATATTTTATCACTAAAACACCATACTTCTAGGAATTATCAGGAAGAAGTTTACTTATTTCAATCGTCATATTTTAATTACTAGTTGACAAAACATATCATTACGTCTTTATCTGCCATGTTATAAGACAGGTGGTAACATTAATATGGGATTCTCTGTGCCCCAGACTTCACTAGTTCCTTCATGCTACCATTCTCAAATTAAGTCCAACAAGTCTAGAAAAGACAACTCCATTTACTACTGACCTCAAAAGCATAGCCTCTAAGAATGGGGGGTGGGCAGAGGAGAACAAACACACAAAAACTGATAACAAGAAAAAAAAAAACACTAAAAATACAAGAAAACTTAGATAGAATTTCACATACATGCTGAATTCAACATTCCCTAATATAACTAACTCCAATCTTCAGAAAACTTGACTTCTTTTGTTTCCCTTATAAGAAAAGCCTCATAAATCAGCAGTAGGTGGTATTAATCAATAGAAAAATCAAAGAACAATCTAAAAATTAATATTTTGCAAAATGCCAAATCAATAAGTAAAAGGTAATCTTCGAGTTGGTGACTGGATATTTCAGACTCTTATTCCAAGGTCATTTTAGAATGTTTTCACTATATGTAATTGAAAGATATTTCATACATCATACTTCCATACTTTTGAAATATCCATGGCATTAGATACAAAAGAAAGAACAAAAAACCCTGTGATATGCATGTTATGCTTGAATTCTAGGGAATAAAGCTTATTCTACTTTTTAAAAAATCTTTTTACTACAGTTATCCATTCAGGACTACCCCTTCCAGTAATATGGCACACTGCTAGACTATGAACTTAGTTGAAGTAGGAATATGGAAAACTTCCTTACAATGTAGG
This sequence comes from Chlorocebus sabaeus, assembly GCF_047675955.1. NCBI lineage: Eukaryota > Metazoa > Chordata > Mammalia > Primates > Cercopithecidae > Chlorocebus > Chlorocebus sabaeus. The sequence continues at coordinate 49,190,355 of NC_132916.1, read as the reverse complement.
CACATAGATACTCGTGTATTTCAGCCAGTATATTTAGATAAAATATATTCTAAGGTGTCTATTTCTCTAATAGGCATACAAATCTGAAATGTACCATATTTTCCTAGAATACCTGATTAATGTGAGGACCAAAATGTCCCTAGTAAATTATAAAATAATAAGATATTTAGGAATTAATCAGTAGTTGTAGTTTTCAAAAAATAATACTTTTTTTCTTTATAGAATGTTGTATCATATAAAAATGGCTGAACAATTTACAACTATTGTCTGATATCTATAATACCCCTCTTACATTTACACATTGTGTATTATATATAACATATCAAATATTATAACGTGTGTTTCTCAAAGTGTAACCTAATATACAGCAACTATCACTATATTAAGAGTCTTGTTTTAATAAGCTTTAAGACAAATTTTTAAGTAATAATTCATGTCATACCATTCAACAGAATACATTTTTAGTTTCTAGAATCTCAAATAAATTAAAACACCAACTTAAATTCAAAATAATGGTATGATGTGGCAAGTATACTAATACTATTTGCCAAGCACTAAAGAAAAATAAACAAAGATATAAATTCAGAAAGTAAATATTAAATAATGGGACCATAAGCCAAGGTTTCTCTAGCTTAATCAGAGACATGGCTTGAGAGAACGGAATCATTACATGACTAGTGGCAGTAATCAGTACAATGCTCAGTTACACTAATTTAGTTTCAGCAAACAGCAGCAAAAACAACAATATTGTTCATTAAACTGATCTTGTTAATTTGTAAATAAGCTATTGTTTGTACAATTGTTCTGGGACCTTTTTCATAAATTTATTTCAGTTTAATAGCTGTTTAACTGTATAAAAGAAATAAGTATAAAGTATGTGAAAAGTATAACTGGATTTTTTTTTTAACATTACAGTGCTAAGTCAACACCAGGGGTCCATGATAATTTTTACCTTTAAAGGTTATCTGAACACTTCTCAATGTGGAAAAATTCTGCTCCAAGCTTTTCAAAGCAGTTTTCATCATTTTATCTGATCCAGAGAACAGCCCTAAGGCTCACCCTCACTTTCAAGATTAAGCAAATGTGGCACAGGTAGGTCACCTGGCTTGACTGTAGTTATACTTTAGGCTCTGGCAGAGCTACAGTCTATGAGCCTGAAGTACAGTGCATTTTCTACAAGATCACATTAAACATAACAATGAGTTTGAACTACAATTTTAATGCTTGAAAAAAAAAAGGTAAAGGCCACTTGTATTTGCTCTTTTTCAGGGCCTCTTATTCAGGGCCCTGAAGTAGGAAAGATGAGAGAAGAGATACACTTATAGGAATTCACAAGACAGAAAGCATGCAGTGAAACTAGAGAAGGGATCTGTTGGGGCATCGGCTAAGGAAGAAATGAATCCCTGTCAGCTCGAAGTGCCAACTTCCCCGTGCACCTGCGGTTAGCCACTCATGTCACGGGCAGGCTAAAAATGGAATGGCATTCCTACAAGAGGAAATTTAAAATGAAATATCCCAAAGACCAACCAGTCTCAGAACTGAACTAGGGGCCACCAGGCCTTGTTTGTCTTCAGCATGATACGCAGTATGTTTTTCCAAGTAGGAGTTTTAGAGGGTCGAAGTCACCTTGAGAAAGAAGTTGTGTTTTATGCCAAATATTGCTATAAATCGACTGCAGGCTCTATACTATATGTAAAGGTATAAAGATGTGTATCTGTTTTTGAAAACAAAAAGCGGCAGCAAAAGGCACTTTTTTTTTTTTTTTGGAAACGGAGTGTCGCTCTGTCGCCCAGGCTGGAGCGCAGTGACACGATCTGGGCTCACTGCAAGCTCCGCCTCCCGGGTTCACGCCATTCTCCTGCCTCAGCCTCCCGAGTAGCTGGGACTACAGGCGCCCGCCACCACACCCGGCTAAGTTTTTGTATTTTTAGTCAAGACGGGGTTTCACCATGTTAGCCAGGATGGTCTCCATCTCCTGACCTTGTGATTCACCTACCTCAGCCTCCCAAAGTGCTGGGATTACAGGCGTGAGCCACCGCGCCCGGCCAAAAGGCACTTTTGAAGGAGTCAATTTCACATGTATTTTTTCAGGGCCTCTTATATGAAAGGCATTGTTCTGGACCAAAGTGAGAATAGATTCCTTGCCCACTACATGTTTATAACCATACAAGTGCTTATAATCTCATGTTGACAAAATATTACACTTTTTGTTTGTTTGTTTTTGAGACAGAGTCTCGCTGTGTTGCCCAGGCTGGAGTGCAGGGGTGCGATCTCGGCTCACGACAGCCTCCACCTCCTGGGTTCGAGCAATTCTCCTGCCTCAGCCTCCCAAGTAGCTGGGACTACAGGCGCACGCCACCATGCCCGGCTAATTTTTTTTTGTATTTTTAGTAGCGATAGGGTTTCACCATGTTGGTCAGGATGGTCTCAATCTCCTGACCTCATGATCTGTCCACCTTGGCCTCCCACAGTGTTGGGATTACAGGCTTGAGCCAAGGTGCCTGGCCTTCTACACAATTTTTTAATGTGATGACCAATATAAAAAAAAGTATATAGAAAAATGGTAGAGAAATTCTGAATTTCGGGATCATGGACAAAGTGAAGATGGAGATAAGCAGATGTATTTACATGAGGCTTTAGGAAAAGTTGAATTCGTCTTCACTCCCCCTTGTCCATATCCCACAGCAGTTTGTACCTCTGTTAGAGAATCTGAAATGGGAGAAAAGAGCTGAGGGAAGAAAAAAGGCAGATGTAAGTGGCATATAAGGTAAATCCATAGGATAGGAGAGTAGAGGGGCGAAATGAGGGAAGTAAAATGTGAGAAAATGAGGTAACAGAGATGACGAAGATTTGAGGCTACATGACTGGGAGAATGAAAATGACTGGAGCTGAGAAGAGAAATGACTGGAACATGGAAGGATGACACGGTGAATGGTCTGGAAGAAATATTAAAACTTTGCTCTGAACATATATAATCTGAGGCATCTGATGAGCCATGTCAATTAGGAGATGCCCCTTGCTCACAATCAGAAAAGGGACTCTGGAGTATGGGAGACATACCAGGATTCAACATGGAAATTTTGGAGTCACCCTCACATAAGAACAGGTAAGGACAGTTCAAGCGGTGGGATCAGTAAGGTCAAAGGGATACTTACAGGATGAAAAAATTAAAAGCAAGGCAGATATTGGAGAAATACTGTTAGAAGGGTCTAGAGAAGCCTTTGAGGGAGAGACAACTAAAGGTACGAAAGTAAGGAAAACAAGCAAGGGAAAGTGTTCAGGGTTGTAGAGAGAGTGAGCAGATTAAAGATGCAGGACTTACCCTGAAACTAGTGTCCAGGTATCTCATCACCACAGGCTGTTTCCAAGGACCTAGGAATGTGCTCGTTGCGTCAGATGTTTTTGCAGGAGTAAGAGATTTAACTGTAATTGGTTAAGACCCCTGTCACTTTCCACTCTGACTTCCCCACCATCACTGTGTCTGCTGTCATTATTACAGTTATCAGTGAACATTTTTTGGATTTGCCTAAGGAGTATTTGAGTTGGGAATATATTAACTCTTGAGTTGTGCGAACCTGTCTGTGATTTACAGTCACTTTTGAGTATGATTAAGTAATTGGCAGAGCCCTAGGGTAGGAATGATTTCCAGGAATATCTTCCATCCTTTTGTGCCGACTTACCTGGAGTCATGACTTAAGCACAAGGATTGTAATACATGTTCTATAAAGCTCAGGGTGGGGAATATGTGAGTAGTGAAGCAGCCATACATGGAAATATATGGAGCCATGAGCTCTTCTATAGAAAAATCCTTCCAATCATGAAACAGAACATTTTAAACAGAGGATTCTCTTTTCTATGTCTGGTCAAAACAGAAATTCTCTTCTCATCAGCTTAACAAATGAAAACACACCAGACCAAAACAGAAAACAAATTCTTTTTCGATAGAAATGATAAAAATACAATCTACCAGCACGTCCATGTTTGTAGAACATAAATTTGTAGGAGTACTACAAACAAGTCTGTGTGAAGAGGAACATATTTTATGCAACTCAACTGTCAATATTAAACCATATTAAGATGATTTAAAGAAAATATGGATCGTTTTTACACTCAATCTTTCAAAACTACATTACAAAATTTTCATTATACAAAGGTAATCAGGCTTTATATAGTAAAAAAAAAATAGATAAGTGATATAAAGATATACAAGGCAGTTAAGAGGAATGTTATATTTTAAAACTCTGCAATATTTGTAGTATTTGGTAGCTTTTAAAATTTGTAATTGTTGTGATTTATAGTCTCATTCTAATCATTTACCTTTTCATCTAACTTTATATTCATGACTTAGTCTTAAAAAGAGTGTGTTCACACTGTATATGCTTCAGGTTACACAAAACTTGACTCTTTCCCTCATTATGAAGTTTGCCTTCAAGAGCCAATGTCAATAGAGCTGTGGGGACAGAATTCAGATTGCAATAGATTAAAGATAATTAAAACTCTTCATAAAAAAGACATCATAAAAATAGAAAAAGAATTGGTAGAAGATATCCACAACACATTTAACAAAACATTAGTATTGAGGGTATAAAAACAGTATTGAGGGTATAAAAACTCCTATGAATCAGTAAGAAACAACCCAAGAGACAAACAGAAAAAGGGGCTAAAGATATGAAAAAGCACATCAGAGAAAACATAAATGATCTTCAAAAATTAAAACAAATCTTCAAAATTAAAAATCTTCAAAAATTAAAAAAAGCTCAAGCTAATTATAAATGAGGGTAATGAATACATAAAATCACAAGATGTTTATTCATACCCTGCAGACTGGCAAAACACTTAAATATACTACGAAGTACTGTTGAGGTTATGGAGCAGTGGGAACTTTCATCAGCTGTGGGAGCGAGTATTAACTGGCACAACCACTTTGGAAAACAATTTGGCAATACCAAGCCAGGTTAAAGATCCACGGCCTTGTGAAGCAACAATACCTTTCCCATATAAAAAAAATCTGGAAAAATTCCTGTACATGTACATAGTCTATAAGAGAAATAGAAAAAAAAAAAACCCAGAAATATTCTAAATGTTTTTCTTTTCTTGATTCTTTTTCTTTTTTGAGACAGAGTCTTGCTCATCACCCATGCTGGAATGCAGTGGCATGATCTCGGCTCACTGCAACCTCCGCCTCCTGGGTTCACATGATTCTCCTATCCTAGATTCCGAGTACTGGGATTACAGATGTCCATCACCACGCCCGGTTAATTTTTGTAATTTTAGTAGAGATGGGGTTTTGCCATGTTGGTCAGGCTGGTCTCGAACCCCTGACCTCAGGTGATCCACCCACCTTGACCTCCCAAAGTGCTGGGATTACAGGCATGAGCCACAGCACCCGCCCTCCAAATGTTTTTCGATAGGCAAAGTATAAGTAAATCGGGTTATATTCATACAACAAACTCCAAAACAGCAATGAAAAATGAACAAATTGCTGTCTCATATAAAAGAATCTCAAAATGTTAACTTTGAATAAAGTAAAATTCCTATAAAAACATACAAAGAATGTTTTCATTTTTATAAAAGTGATTAAAAATCTGCACAACTAAGCAACAGTGTTTAGGGATACATACATTTGTAATGAAACTAAATTAATAAGTAATTCAATAAAATCCCGGACATTGCTTAGCTCTGAATCAGAGTGCACAGCGTGTTTTGGATGGCACCATCATGGCCTTCAGTATTGTTACTGTTCTATTTTTTATGTGAGCTTTCATTTTATTACTGTTTTTAAAACTATATCCATGTGTTATACTCTTTTGTATGTATAATATTTTACAAAATAAAATTTGTAAAAGAGATTAAAGGCAATAAAAGTACACTAACTTTTAATAAAATACGGATGAAGAAGGTGATGGTATAAATAACTGACAAACCACAAACATCTCCCTACTCAAGGGTACAAATACAGTCAACAAAGAGAAATAATCTTGTTTTAATTTTTCTTAATAGAACTATAAGTTATCCTTAGGTTAATATTTGGATACGTAACATCCCATTTTTACACAATATTAGTAGCCTGAATTTACAAAGTTGTCTATCCCTGGATCATAAAAAATTCTTGTAGTATATCCTCAACTTTCTCAGTACTACCTCTTTTAGATAGTGAGTTCCAAATCTCTGAGCCTGCCAACAGTCAGCCACGGAGCTATAAAATTCAGGCTCAAGTAACAGGTGTACAGTTTTTCAAGTATAATTCTTACTCTTAAAAAAGATGAAAGCATAGTTGGAAATATAACACCATACAACTGCCTAATGTAGCACTTACTAGCACCAAAGAAAACACTTGGGCAGCTCAGGATGTAGTAGTTTCAGGATATATACAAAAAGCAGGTTGTAGAAACTTTTGCACCTACCTAATATCATGCTAGTAACTAACTTTTTTTCTCCAATTTGGGAGCAGCAAAGCAGCTGTGTATGGGAGAAAGCAGATTCACACATCTGAAGTCAGAAGTCTAGACAGTCTTAGTTACTTCACTTACAAGTTTGTGAAGTCTACCATTCATGAAGCAACTGGAAATTTGAATACTGACTGAATATATAATGATATTAAGAAATGATTATTATTTAGGTGTAATTATGTTTACGTTCAAAAGAATTAGTCCTTAATTAGAGAGATACATACTGAAAGATTTGCAGATGAAATCATGTCAGGATTTTGCTTCAAAATAAGAAAAGGAAGGGGAAGTGAGTGGGAATAGAGATGCAACACAATTGCTCATAAGTCACTAATTGTTGTGGTTGTGTGACAGGCACACGGGGTTAGACTATTCTACCTATATTTAAAACATATGTTTAAACATTTATAAAACAAAAAGATGCACACACATCACAAATATTTTTTTTCTCTAGGCTAATATTTTAAACTTCCATTGTCTTCCAAACTTGCTTTTTCCTCTTCCTTCGGTCATGACCCCTTCCCTCTTTCCAATCCCTTCTCCACACTCCAGCCAGAGTAATTTGTTTTCTCAAATGCAAAATGTTTTCAATGACTTTCAATCACTGCCCACTACCTGCAGAATAAAGGCCTCAATTCCTTGTCAGATTAATGGCTCGAATTCCTCCTCACCTCTCCAGAGGATCTCCTGCTTCTTCTGAGCCACTGCAATTCACTGAAGAAGTATGCCGTCTCAGCTGTGGTGCTCTTAGCCCTGACACACTCTTTACACAGCCCCTTCTTTATCTAGCTAAGTCCTACTTCCCCCTAGATCTCATCTGAGGCCTCACTATTCCTTACAAAACTCTCCCTGACAAACCCGGCCTACCTGGCCTTCCTATGTGCTGCCCAGCACCTGCACCCAGCTCTAATGTAGCACCTACTACACTGTAAGACAAGTGATTTTACTTATATATCACCCAAATAGGCTACAATTCCCTGACTTAAAAACATGACAAGTTCACCTTTGCACTGCCAAGATCTGGAATAGTGCATGCCGCAACTAGAAAGCACTCAGTGAATATCTGGGCAACTGAGAAATCATCTTATTCTCTCATATTGCCTACACTTCTTCATCAAAGAAAGGAAAACCTAACCAAATTTTGGTTATCAGATGGGCTAATGATAATCATTTTAGTGGAAAGGAGAGGAGGGGAGGAGAAGATCTAATATTTATTTGTAATTACTATCTGCCAGTTATTGTTCTAAGCACTCTATTTATATTGTTCACTTAGTCAGAAAACCCAAGATATCTGTTAAAAATACAGATTCCTGGGACACATCCCAGAATTACTAAATCAGAATTTCTTGGGGCAAGACCTCAGGAATCTATTTTTAATAGATGCCTCATGCATTTATGATAGTAAGTCAACTTTAGGCATAACTGGCCAGCAGTAGAGACCAAAAGAAAGTTCATATATCAAGGACATTTTACAATTTGAAGTCAATTATTACAAAATATATATTATTTGATTATGCTCTATAAATTTGCCAATAATACTACTGTAGACAGGACCACTGACAGTTGTTTCTTAGTCTATAAAATGAACAAATATTCTATTACATTGGAAAATTTAGACAGCTTCATGGCAGTGTCTTTTTCTGATACCTAAATGTAACATCATCAAAGACATAAACTGTTTTAGGTAAAAGCTGGGTGGTCATCTGTATAAGCAACTAAGGATAAATGTATTAAATTTATTTAAAGTAAATTTACTACATTTACTAACCAGTAATTTATTAAAGTAATCCAATTACTTTACAATTAGAATTTGACAAAAAAAAATCATCAAAACAAAGAATGATGTCCTGCTAATGAATTATTCTTTACAAAATTTGGAACAGAAAAATTCAATGTACTTTTATCGTTCAAAAGATAGTATCATACTTTCCAAAATCAAATCCACATTCTGAAACAAAATGGAACAAGTCAATTTCAACAAGAAAAACCTCCCCTCCTCTCACTATTCTAAACTTTTATTATATAATACACTAGAATGAGCTAACCACATCCAGTATCTTGCTATAGACGTTAGCAGAACAGCCATTACATCTACACAGCATTAAAAATGTAAACCACAAACCAGCCTATGTCAAGTACATTCTTAAAATCAATGTTCTATAGCCTCTTAGTTTCTTGTTTTCTCCTGCTTGACTATGATTTATCAAGTTTTCATTTGGGAATAGAAAACATGTTTTAATATATGTAGCTTTGTACAAAACCAGTATTTAAGGTTTCAGCTAGTTTTATTAGGAAACATTATTCTAATTACAAAATATACCTTTGCAGTAAAAATGAATATATGTCCTACTTAAAATGTTCAAAGGAGTTATTCCTTAATATCTTAGAGCATTCTACAGCCTTGCTACTCTAAGTGTGATGCTGCAGGTCAGCATTACTGGCATTACTTTGTAGCTCGTTTGAATTGTAAAAGTGTAGGCCCCATCTCAGACTTCATGAACCAGAATTTGCAATGTTAACAAGATCCCCAGGGCATTTATATGAGAATGGATACTTTGTAATTTTCATAAATCATTTGAGTCCCCTGGATTCAGTATCAGTCATGGACTAATGACCTGCATGACCTTGGGGAATCCATGGGCCCCAGGCTGTCCAATAGAGCTTTCTGGTATGACAGAAAAGTACTATACCTGAGCAGTCAAATACAGTAGACACTGAACACAAAAGCCCTTAAAATGTTACTACTAGGACTGAGGAATCAAATCTTTACTTAATTTTAATTTATATTTGAATAGTACCATGTGGCTATTAGCACAGGTTTAGAAACTACTTATAATTCTGGATATAGAAAAAATGATTTATAAAATTGTTTTCAAGATATTATTTAAAACAAATGTCTGTTGATCACCTACTATGTGTCAGCATGCAGGCCTCATGAATGAACAAAACCAAACAAAATTCTTATCCTCATGGCCTACAGACTTGCAGAGAGAAAAAGACAACAAAAATGAATTTAATAAATAAAACACATCATTATTCGAAGATAATAAAGCTATGAAAAAATAGAGCAAATTAAACAAGGAAGAAGAATACTGGTATGAGGCGGATGAGGGTTGGTAGCATTTATACATGGGGTGCTAAAAGAAAGCCACTAGGAGAAATTGATATTTGAGCACAGACTGGAAACAGATTAAGAGCTAGCCATGTAAATATTAGGGGAAAGATGAACAGCTATTGGAAAGGTCCTAATGTGGACATGGGTGTGATGTGAGAAAGAGCAGAGTCCAAGAAGCTTGTTCTGAGTGAGCAATGGCAGGAGGAATTGAAAATGGAGTCAGAGAGGTCAGAAAGGAAACAGCGTGGGGGAACAGAGTCATGGATCACATAGGGAATTGCAGGCCACTGCGAGATCTTTGGCCTTTACTCTGAGGAGCCATTGTAAAAGAGCAACATGTCAGGTCTTACATTTTTAAATGATCTCTGTGGCTTCATTGTGTCACCCAGGCTTTGTAGTCATGTCATCTTGGCTCACTGCAACCTCAAAATCCTGGGCTCAAGTGATCTCCCCACCCCACTCTCCGGTAGCTAGGACTACAGGAATGAGCTACCATGCCCAGCTAATTATTTATTTTTATTTTTGTAGAGATGGGGGTCTTGTTTTGTTGCTCAGGCTGGTCTCGAACTCCTGGCCTCAAGTAATCCTCCCAACTCAGCCTCTCAAAGTGCTGGGATTAAAGACTTGAGCCACCATGCCCAATTTGGCTTCACTCTTGAGATTACCCTACAAAGGTACTAGGGCAGGGAGAACAGTTAAGATTTTACTGCTAGATTCCTGGTGAGAATGATGGTGGCATGGTTCACAGTGGTAACAGGGGAAATGGTGAGAAGTGGCTCAATTCTGGTTATATTTTAAAGATAGATCTAACAATCACACATGAAAAATAAGAATGTGCTATCACAGAAAGAAGAGTCAGAGTTGATTCCAAAGTTCTGATCTAAGCAACTGGAATGGCCATCAACTGAAATGGTGAAAACTATAAATAAAACAGGTTTACAGGGAAATGTAAAGAACTGAGTTTTTGAAATGTCAAATTTGAGCTATCTCTTATAAAATCAATTGCAGATGTATTACACAGATGTATAAACAAGTCTGGAGTTCCATGAAACTGCCTGAGCTCGGGATATAAATTAGAAAGCCAGTGGCAGATAGAGAATACTTACCAGAAATTGGATAAGATAGTAAGAGCAGTGAGCATACATAGAGAAGATGAAAGGACCAAGACTTATAAGAGTCAAAACAAAAGTTAAGAAGTAACTCAGAAGGAGATTAATTAACAACAAATCATAAAATAAATATCTCGTGTGGAAGGAAGAAAATGAAGACTACAGTGTCCTTGAAGTCAAGGGAAGAAAGTATTTCTCAAGGAGGATAGAGTGATCAATTATGTCAGATACTTACAAAAGCAGTTACAGTGGGGAGGTAGAGGCAAAGCTTGATTTAAATGGGTTCAAGAGAAAATGGAAAGAAAGGAAATAAGAGATGGGAGTGGGGACAACTTTTGCAAAGCATTATAAAGAAAGCAAACAAGAGGAACACTAGCTGCAAGGAAAAATGGAGCCATACGAGGAGGGTTTCCTTGTCTTTATTTTGTTATTTTGTTGGTTTTGTTTTAAAGAAGAGCACACAGCTGGTTTGTATGCTAATAAGAAAGATCCAATAAAGAGAAAATCAATAATATAGGACAGAGTTCTGTAAACTATTTGGTCCATGGGCCAAATCTAACCTGCTGCCTGTTTGGTACAGCCTACGAGCTGTGAATGACTTCTACCTTTCTAAATGGTTAAATAGAAAAATGAAAAGAATAGTAACAATTGATAACATATGAAAATTATATCAAACTCAAATTTAATAAAGCTATATTGGAACGCAGCTATGCTCATCATTTATGCACTGTTTATGGCTGCTTTTGTGTGACAATGGCAGAGCTGAGTTGTGATGGAGATCACAAGTGACATTCTCATTGATTCCCATCATTGCTCAGTTCACTATGAGTCACAGTGACAGTTAAAACTTGACAGCATTTGGAGTACCATGCATATCACCTTACCATGACTCTTGCATTACTTTTTTCATTACTATTGCATATGTCAAAAGAAGAAACAAGATAAATGAACTTCAAGTGTCATGCTTTGAAGGCACAATGGAGTGTGGATTATTCTGCTATATAATTACATGGCAAATAACTTTGTTTATTATGCAGTGACACTGCAGTTATACTAAAACAATACAATAAATGACAACATTACTAGCATAAGCACTCATCAAAATATTACCAACCAGCAGTAAAGTGATGGTTAAAAAAACAGTAAATTTAAAAAAACCAATATTCCATCACATAGAACTTCACAAAATGTAAACATGAAAATGAAGCCGCAACCAAAGTAACTTTTCAAATGGCACATTTGTTAGACAAGCAAAGAAAGCTATTTACCAATGGTAAGGTAATTAAATTATACTATATTGTAGCAGATACATGCTTATAAACAAAATAAACTCCTTTAAGACTATTAGCATTTCGGCGATACCCCTATCCAAAGAGCTGCGAAACTTGGAAGCAACATTAACATGCAATTTAAAAACAAGGTAAACGGTTTCAAGTTGTTTTCCTTGGCTCTTTACATGCCAACTGACATACAGATATGGCTTAATTGTTATTGTTTATTTGAGGAGTCAAAGCTGAGTTTGAAGTGACCTGGAAAATTAGTCTCTATGAATGAACATTCTCTGTGGAATAACTACAGGCAAAGATTAAAGGTGTTAACGATTAAAGAACTTTAATTAAAGAAGTTTAAAGGTTAAACAAATTGAGAAAACACAAATTCAGTAAAATCTCAAGTAGAATCTGCTAAAATATGTTACAATGGATGGTGCCTAAAATGTGTAGGATAGAAAAAGGCTTAGTTTGACAAATTTAAAAAGCTAGTGAACATTTTGGGTGCTTAACGGTTGTGGTTATTCACTGTATTACTTATCAGCAGGTACTTTGTGAAAAATACTCAAATCTATCATGTGTTATTGAACCAATAGTGTCACTTATAAAATTCATTTGATTTCATGGATTTAACAATCATTCTGTGAATTCTGTCATGAGTAGAAGCTGAATATCCTGATGTGCCTTACCCAGTAATTTGATGGGTTTAGCAGTCGTAAAGTTTTATTGCAGTATTTTGAGCTTAGGCTGAAACTTTTCAGAATAGGAAAAACTGCTGTAGACCATTGAATGCTGTTGTCCCCAACCTTTTTGGCACTAGGCACTAGTATCATGGAAGACAACTCTTCCATGGATGAGGGTCAGGGGCGATGGTGTCGGGATGAAACTGTTCCATTTCAGATCATCAGGCATTAGATTCTCATAAGGAGTGTGCAACCCAGATCCCTTGCATGTGCAGTTCACAATAGAGTTAACACTCCCATGAGAATATGATGCCTCCACTGAGCTGATAGGAGGCAGAGCTCAGGTAGTAACGCTCGCTCACCCGAGCATTACCTCCTCCTACGTGGCCTGGTTCCTAACAGTACAGGGATGGATCCCTGGGTTGGGGACACTTAATCTAACGGCTTTGAAAATTAGCTTTTGCTGCAGACTTTCTAATGTATATTAATTAATACAATCTAAAATCACAAGAAACCATAGAATGTACAAGTTAATACTGCAGTAAAATCATTGTAACAACTAATATTTGAATCACAAGATTCAAATGTTGAGCTACTATATCAACTTCTCATCCTGTCAAAAATTAAAATAAGAGCCAGGCAAGGTATAGTCCCAGCTATTCCAAGGGTTGAGGCAGGAGGATCACTTGAGCCTAGGAGTTCAAAGCCAGTCTGGGCAACATAGCCAGACTCTGTCTCTAAAAATAAGCAAATAACAATTTTAAAAAACAAGAAGCAAGATCTCTATTTTCACACAAATTTTGCAGTAGATACATTTTCTGAGCTCAATTTATGATTTCAATATTCCAGCAGCATTTTTTGGACCTTGACGCAGTGCACAGAAATTTCCTTATTTCAAAATCCATTTGTCAGTTACAAAAGACCACATATTGCATGACTCTATTTATATAAAATGTCCAGAAAAGGCAATTCTATAGAAACAGAAACTAGATTCATGGTTTCTTAGGATGGGGATGGGAGGCCTGGGCTGAGGGCAGGGAATGATGAATAATGGGTATGGGATTTCTCTTAGGGGGAATAAAAAATGTTTCAAAATTAGGTAGTGATACTGGTCTCATATCCTGCGAATATACTAAATAATAATTATACACTTTAAATATGTGAACTAAATGATATGTGAAACATATTTCAATAAGGAATTTTTTAAAAAATCTATTTGACTGTGCAACTGAGGAGCTTCCACCTAATCTTCAATTGGAAGTATTTTGCACTGTAATGAAATTCTAAAAGGCAAATATCAACAGATGAATTTAAAGAATTGTATAAAAAACTTCCAAATTATGAATGTGCATACATGCTAGTAGACTAATATCTATATTTGGCAAAACCTGTATGTGTGAAAAGATATTTTAAATATGAAATATGTAACATTTCAACACAGATCAGTATGATAGATGAATATTTAAAATTAATACTAATGACAGGAAACATTAATGTTGAACCCCCGTCAAGCAAAACATTACCTCAAAAGACATAATTCTATTATTCACATTAGTAAATCTATATTACAAATTTCAAGATACTTTGTTATTATTATTACTAATATTATTATATTTTCAATTTTCTCAATAAAATATATGGAAATTTGTCCTTTCTCTTGTATTACAAGTACCTACATAATATTCTTCATTTTGCCTCTTGGCCTACAAAACCTAAAATATGTACTATCTGGCCCTTTACAGAAAATGTTTGCCAGCCTTTCATATAAGACAAAGAAGAGATAGATGTTATAAAATTCTTTTGAACAGACACAAAAAGAAAGCTATTGCACCAATAATTGGTTTAATTCAACTTTTAAAAAGTCTATTTGAAATGATTAGGCATGATTACTAACATGAAGATAGGGCATACAATAATCAAAATACATTAAAGCAAAGGCTGAAGACAACTGGAGGAAGGGATCTGATGGAAGCCATGCATTAGAGTATCTTTGTAAAAACCCAAAGGACACCTTAAGATCCGTACTTGAATATGACATCAAAGGAAGTCAGATGGTTATCCTCCCCTTCTAACCAAAAAACTCTCTCGATGTGGGGGGAAAAGGGTCAACCTGACAATCATCAAAAACAAGGTCACAAAAGAAGGTAAGGCATTTATAGAAATAGCAATCTTTGGCTTTGTAAATAGAGAAAGTTACAAATCAGACTAACGCCAGCCTGGCAGAGAAAACAAATGCATTATTTGTACTTGGAAGGGTAATCAAGGGATGCAATCTGAATTATGCTCCTCTAATGGAGATGATCATTTCTACCTTTGTGACATATCTAGAATTCATTTTAAAAGGCAATGAAAGAAATGAGCTCTCATGACCTATATCACCTCCCAAAGGCCCGCCTCATCTCTTAACACTATTGCATTGATGGCTGAGTTTCAACACATGAATTTTGGGAGGAAACAGACATTCAGATCTTAGCAGCACTTATTTTCCAAAAATCAAAGAAGTATCAACAAGTTGATTAATGTAACATAACCATGTTCACAATACCCCTTTATTAACAAATGTTAATATTTTACCATTCTGCTTCCTATTTTTTATATAAAAAGTACATTACAAAGAATACAATTCCTTGCTATATCTCTCTTCCTTCCCACAACTAGACACTCATAAATCTGATTTATGTTTTTTTACTATACTATACACATTTCTCTGAACCGTATATTGTGGCTTTATGTGTTCTTAAAATTTCACTGCTTTGAAACTGCTTAAATTCTGAAATTTGATCTTCTTTTCCTTAATATTGTATTTCCAATACATATTTTCATGGTAATATGTAGAGATTTAGTTAAGATTATGTGCAGTTGAATATTCTACTTTATGAATATATCAGAGTTCTCTCATCCATTTCCTAAAGATAGAAATTCATTTCCAAAATAACTAAAAGAGTATAATTGGATTATTTGTATCACAAAGAATAAATGTTTGAGTGGAAGAATATCCCATTTTCCATAATGTGATTATTAAGTATTACATGCCTGTACCAAAATATCTCATATAACCCATACACATACCTATTATGTACCCACAAAAATTAAAAATAAAAAATAAAAGAAAAACAGAAATTTGTTTCCAATTTTTTACTATTACAAATAATGCTGTAATATATAAACTCATATATACATCTTACACATGTGCAAGAGTTTTTCTCAGAACAAACAGTGTGTGAACATCCCTTTTTCTCCAATCCTAACCAGCACTTGGTATACCCCAGACTTTTGGATCTTGCACTTTTAAGTGTGAGACACTAACTGGTTTTGTTGACTTGCATTATTCTATTAGTATGGATCAAGTGACCTAAGAATGAGTATGAGCTTTTTTGTATACATTTATTGGCCATTAATGTCATTAAACTTTGCATTTCTTTTCTATTGGGTGCTTTGTCTTTTGCTTATTGATTCGTATGGGTTTGCATATACTATGGATAATAACCTTTTATGTCTTACATATATTATAAAACTATTTTCCCAGATGTGAATTGTCTTTTGTCTCAGTTTATAGTATCATTTTCCCCCTTCAGGAATTATTTGCTTAGAGGGAGTCAAGCTTAGTCATTTCCTTTCAGAGTTGTATTTCTCCAGTTCTAAGAAATATTTTTCCGTACCAAGGTTACACAGACATCAGAAAATCAATTCTACTAGTACACTTAAAATTTGATTACACATCCAGGTCTTCAACATATCTGGACTTTATTTCTCCATATGATGAGATTTTTTAAAAACCTCATTTTTTATATGGAAAGCCTACCATCCTTGCACTTTTATCGAAATGTCCACTCCCCTCCACTCTATTTTCTTTCTTTCTTTTCTTGAAAAAAGGTCTCAGTCTGTTGTCCAGGCTGGAAGTGTGATCACAACTCACTGCAGCCTTGGCCTCGCAGTCTTGGGTGATTCCCCCACCTCAAGTCTCCCTAGTAGCTGGGACTATAGGCATGCACCACCACACCTGGTTACTTTTTTGTATTTTGTGTACAGACAGGGTTGCTCTATGTTGCCCAGGTTGGTCTCGAACACCTGGGCTCAAATGATCCACCCACCTTGCCTTCCCAAAGTGCTGGAATTACAGGCGTGAGCCACCATGCCCGGCCACTCTATTTTATTGACTATAGCACAACTACAATTATGTCCCAAGTTCCCATACACAAGTGGGTCTCATCATTAGCACTTTTCTCTGTTCCAGTAAATTGTCTGTACCTATAAAAACACAAAATGATTTAACTTATTGCTGTGGTGTGAATATTTGCTTCTCCCTAAAATTAATGTTGAAACCTAACACCCAAGGTGAATGGTATTAAGAAATGGGGCTTTTGGGAGGTGATTGAGGGCTCTGCCCTAATAAACAGGATAACTATCCTATAAAAGAGGCTTCAGAGAGCTTGTTTTGCCCTTTCTGTCATGTGAGGATGCACAGAAGGTGCCATGTATGAGGAACAGGCCCTCACCAGACACTGAATCTTCTGGTGCCTTGATGTTGAACTCTCAGCTTACAGAATTGTGAGCAATAAATTTCTGTCGTTTATAAATTACCCAGTCTCAGTATTTTGTTGTAGCAGCACAGACTAAGACACTAACCCATTAAATATCTTTTCCAAGAGTCTTACAGTTATTACAGGGCAAAGATTAAACCCAAATTATCTAATTCCAAGCCTCTTCCTACTGAGCCAGTAAGCATTTGCAATATAGCCACAAAACACCATAGGAAATCATCAATTAATTAATTTTACTAGGGGTAAAAACATCATTATGTATCTCCCCCACCCCCTTATGAAAGTGAAGGCTACCACAGAAGATGGAATAGAATGAGTGGTATTAGTTTCAGTATTTAGTATCTACCTTTAATTATATAACCTGTAAGGTCCTTTTCATTAGTGACAAGTGAGGACATAAATCCACTAAACCACCACTCAGACTCTAAATTTACATTTGTCCTGACCATATTTCACTCACTACCTTAATTTTCTCATGTTTGTGTCCTCCTCTGTATACTAAATAAAGTACATAGTCAGAGTTCTATCCCACATCTTAGTTACCATGAAAACCAAATAATCCCTAGAATCTGATTGTCTCTACATCACAAGACACAAAAGCCTTTTAAAACCAGTGGCTCTAAACCTTGTTGGGTAATGGTCCAAAGACTTAATAAACATTATGGACCCACTCATAAGAGAAAAATTGATTTTACATAAAATTTCAGAACATTTATGACCCTTCTGAAGACAATACATGAACAAATAGACTCTCAAGTTAAGAACCTCTATTTGTGGTGGGGTGGGGGAGTGTTGAAGAAGAAATATATAGAAAGCTTTTCCTTAAAACAAATTACTCTATGAAGTGATCTTTTTACTGTGACGTCTTTATGTGCTTCTTCCCTTTTCTTACCCTTTCATGAACCAGGAGCAAACCTGCTAGCCAAGGAAAGATGAATGAATTCCCCTCACAGCCCTTCAATATATTCATCAAAGGTAACATGTGAATAATGGAACCCCATTCCTATTCTTCTCACCAGGAAGTGAGTAAATAACTTTCACATACCATTAAGTCATCAACTTTGAATATATTTTACTTTATAAATCTATCAATTATGTACCAAAGATGACTTGAGAAACCAGTGTTTTCATATCATCTAGAAACCAAATGCCTTTAGAGGGTAGGTACATAAACCAATTGTTTAATGTTTTGTTTTCAGGAAGGATCTAGCATAGACTCATATGTAAATATATTATTAATAATAAATGATCTAAAAATGGCAATGATTATAAATTATTATGCAAAATGTGTTACTGAAACAAAATTCAATGCAGGAATCCTTTTTTTGGTTTTTTTTTGGAGGCTGGGGGTGGGGTTTAGACTACAGAATTTTCCCATACATGAGGTACCAATAACCACATTTTTGTTATAGAAAATATTCAAGTATCTAGAAAGTGAGATAAATATTGAAAAAGTATCTTGTATTACCTTATGAAATATCTTCTGTTTTTCAATAAAGTTGGTACTTTTGAGGAAAAATGCTAAACTGTCATGATCCAAAAATTAAATCCTATCACATTTACAGAGAAACTTCTTGCAAACATTGAACTTTCTTTGAAGTGAGTTGATTCTTGACAGAAAGATTAACATGAGTGTGAAAGGAAAATAAATCTCGGGACCCCAAAAATCACTAAGCCAAGGGAAAAGTCAAGCTGGAAACTACATCAAGCAAACCTGCTTCCCCTTTTATTCCTAAATAAGATAGCTACAAACATAAAAAAGCTACATAGCTACATACCTCTCTCACAATTTGCCCACAAGGAAATTCCTTGTGGGCCTCAAGATCTTTTTTTTTTTTTTTTTTTTTTTTTTGAGATGGAGTCTCGCTCTGTCGCCAGGCTGGAGTGCAGTGGCACGATCTCCAACTCACTGCAACCTCTGCCTTCCACGTTCAAGCGATTCTTCTGCCTCAGTCCCCAGAGAAGCTGAGACTACAGGCGCCCATTACCACCCCTCGCTATTTTTTTTTTTTCGTATTTTTGGTAGAGATAGGGTTTCACCATGTTCGCCAGGATATTCTCTATCTCTCCACCTGGGCCTCCCAAAGTGCTGGGATTACAGGCGTGAGCCACCGCGCGCGGCCAAAATCTTTACTCTATGTTAAACAGTTCTGTTGAATTTCACCCTGGCAATAAATGACAGCGTATCTTCACAAGTCCAGGACAGAAAGTCATCCCTCTGCTCAACTGAGGCAAATGCATATCTGATTGCTTTCTCTGCCTTACTGTTTATGTAAAAATGCAGATTCACTGAGCCAGACTGAATTGTATATTCAATGAATGGCTGATCAAGGACTCAAACGAATGTAATCTTTTGTTTCTTATCTACCTATGACCTGGAAGTCACCCCCTCACCAAACCAATGTTTGGTCACATACTGATTGATGTCTCATGTCTTCCTAAAATGTATAAAAGCAAGCTGTACCCTGACCACCTTGGGCACACATTGTCAGGACCTCCTGGGGATATGTCGCAGTGCATCCCTAACCTTTGCAAAATAAACTTTCTAAATTAATTGAAACCTGTCTTGGACATTTTGTGTTCACATGGGGAAAAATTACAGTTAAATGTCCTGTAAAGGATTTAAAGAGATATACAAATTTAATGAATGTTCTAAACATAAAATATAAAATCACATTTTTAATTACTTTAATTCTTATCAATTTTTTCAAAAACATTATAAACAATATTCTTAAGCACCATACAGTGTCTGTGACTGCTCACACCATGTAATTTGAAAATATTTTAAATTGAGTAAATTACTGCTTGCTCCTTAAATTACATTTATCCAGATAGGCAGAGAAAACTGAGAAATCAGTAATTAAACAAATGTACAGAGTTTATGTTCTTCTAAAATATAGACAACATGCACATGGAACATATCTATTTTAAAGATAAATACTTGAGACTTTCTCATAAATTTTTTTTAAAATCACACTGACATTTTAGTACCTTCCACTGAAACACTACTGGTTTTATGATCAATATAGAGTGTAATTAGAGGGAAATTTCAGGACTCTCTGAAATTAACAAATCAAAGTATGGAGGGAGGGGCAATTCAGTCATTCAGCATAAAATCAACAAAGCAAATCTTTGTTTAAGTTGTTACTTTATCACTCTTCTCTAACTAAAAACAAAGAAAAGGACAGGCACAATCAAAACAGCTATTGTATGGTTAAGCCATGACCCCAAGGCCTTTGCCATTAAAGGTAGAGGATGTGGAACTTACACCAGAAGGGAACACTGTTATACAAAAAAAGAATTAGAAGGAAGAGAAGAATATGTGTAAATAAATAGGAATTAACTGGGGAAGCAAATAAGTTATCCAAAACAATTCAACAAACCAAAAACAAGAACTAAATAGAATTACCAAAAATTCCAATGACATTCTCTCAGAACTGAAGGTTGGCCAGTAAGACTTTTGTTATCTCTGGGAAGGGGAGAGTAATAGTTCCTATTTGTTTTAAAAAATAATGAAGATAAACTGTTGAGCATCAAACTAAGGAAAGACTAAAAAAAAGCAAATTGAAAAATACTGAGAAGCAGAGGATGGCTCAACTTTTTTGAAAAACTGATTCTGACAATTAGTGAAGTAACTATGGACATCTTCTCAAAAGATGTTTCCAAAATTTCTGGCCAGTGACTTTTTACATGTCTCTGAAACCAAACATTAAAAACAAACAAACAAAAAATTCCCTCCCAGATGGGTAAAATATGAGAGAATCAAGTTGAACAGAGGCTAATCCTACGTTGCTTGAAAGATAACTACAGCTGGTACGTAGAGTTGTAAAACCTGGGATGTCTCAGCAGAAAGGCTGCAAGGATGTTCTGCTGCACTAAAGGCAATGCACTTCCAATACTTTTTAAAGGCAAAGATCCAATAAGTGATAGGACACAAGACAGAGCCATCTCCACCACTTGTACACTAATGCAAACCACTGTCACCTCTGACTACTGCAATTGCCTCCTAACCCATTTCCCTGCTTCTACTCTTGCCAACTCAACCCTTAAACACAATTCATTCTCCACATAGAAGCTAGAATCTTCTTAAAGCATTAATTGTCATGTTACAGCTCAAGCAAACTGTCTGAAGATCTGCCATCATAGTATAAATAAAGTATAATTTCCATGGAGGATCTATACTATCTGACCCTCATATTACCTTTGTAAGTCATCCCCTTCAGGTTCCCCTCTGCTCTCTGTGCTACTGCAACCTCACTGCCTCCTTCAGTTATTAAAACATGCCATGCCTATACCCACTCCAGGCTTTGCACACTTGCTCAGGTGCCTCTGCCTTTGGTGCTCTGCACTGTGCTGGTATCTGTTCTGCTGACTCTTGCTGTCACCATTCTGCTCTCACCTTCCTACCTGTATTTGCCACACTGCCTTTCTGAACCCCTCTCCAGTCATGGTCACTTGCACACCCTCTCTATTTCCACATGCTTGCTCACTTAGAGAGCTGCCCACCCCTAACTCCTTTCTCCTACCCTCCCTATGCAGCAACAACCATTTTTCAGACAATAGCCAAGTTCTAACTTTTTCTACTCCTACAAAGACAGCTTCCTCTTCCTAGAACACCTTAAGTCAACAATCAGCATCACATAATTGATAGTAACAGAGGACAGACAAATTTGTAGGCAGACAGGGTCAGGTCCCTGGTGAAACCCAACCTTCAAGTCAAGACAGCCTGAAGTCTGAAAACCAAACTGCCAGCTCTGGATAGAGTCAATGACCAGAGTGAGAACTTCTATCACCATCTTACACTCTCCCTGGACTGGTTTCTTCTGGATGATACCCGTTAGCCAATCGAATGGTGCTTTTTCCAAAGACCATCCATGGACCAATCAGCATGCATTCCCACATCCCACGCCCATAAAAACCTTGGACTCAGCCACACAGGCAGAAAGCGGAACTGCTTTCAGGGTCCCTTCTCAGCTGACAGCTTTGCTTCTGTTGCTCAATAAAATTATTCTCTGCCTTACTCACTCTCTGGTGTCCATGTACCTTATTCCTCTTGGTCATGGGACAACAGCCCAGACTTGTCGAACTGTGGGCAGTGAGAACAAATGAGTTGTAACCCTCAAATTCACCAAGTTGCAGGCACCAGGAATGAATGATCTGTAATCCTCCCTTTTGCCCACTAAGCTATGGGCGACAAGTATAAAGGAGCTGCAGCACACTCCTGCTTGTCAGACTATGGGAGAAAGAAAGCTGTAACATGTTCCCGCTCATTGAGCTATGGGAGTGAAGAGCTGTAACATTTTTGGGGACTCAGACGTTGGGACTCCACAAGCAAGAGCTGCAACACCCCTTGGGGCTCCACAATTGCTGGCATCTCTGAGTTATCAGGTGCCACCACATTCCCCTCATCTAGTTGCTGGCACCCAAGGTGGAAGTTTCTCACAGCATGACTGGTTGATCCATGGGTTGAGCGCAGAGCCATGGTGGGCACAGGATCTGGTCTGGGGCACAAGCAGAATGCAGCCTGCCAGGCTGAGCAGGTGGAGCAAGTCCAGCAGGCCCTGAGCGAGGCCCAGGCAGAGGCAGCGGTGACCAAAGAGATTTCTGACTGGTGAAGAAGCACAGAAGGAATCCTGTAACACAATTTATTCATATACATGGCCCAATATTTGCCTGGAGAGCTTTATTTTAACCTACTGAAGTTCTAAACTTTCTAAGAAGCTGGACCATGGACTACTCTACAGGGACACATTGTTTCTTTTTATCATAATGATTAGCATGGTGCTAAGCAACTCTTTTGTGCTCAGTATGTTTTTTTTAATTTTTTTATCATTTTATCTTTAACAGAATAAGAATATGCCAGCTCCCCTCCCTTTTGATTCTCTTAAACCAACTGTATACTAGAGAACAGATCTACCATGGTTTGACTACAGTAAAAAGAAGGAAAGTCTTAGCCAGTGGAAGAAAAGATTTCTCTATGTAAAATCTCTGCAACTCACTAATAACCTGAACATGTGCTTCAATTTGTTTTTTCAGAAGAGGTGATGAGATTAACAGTAATTCCTCCATCTTGTCTCAGTCACAGTCTTATGACCAGAAGCAGACACTTTATGATATGACTGTGCAGGGTTAAGGGTAGTTTATGGCCACAGGGCAGTATGTTGTTAACGAGGCTGTGAGGAGACTGCCTGCTTGACCTTGACCTCCTTACCATCCTAAGCCAACCAACAGAGCTCTGTCAAATCCATTTAGATTGTAATAAGCCAAAAGCATATTAGAACAGAGCAATCTCAATGCTCCCATGATTTTTTTCAGCATCTTAATTTTAATACATGAATTAATGATATAAAACATTTTGCTGTCACCAGTAATTATGAAAGCAATGTTTTAGAACTGGCTTCATTATTTTATAATCTTTGTTCAGCATTTAGTGATCCTAAGCTTCTAAGGTCTATGTTCAATTTATTTCAATACTTTGTTTTAACAACTATTATAACTGAAAAGACACCTCATACAGGCAAAGAGATGCAAAAGTATGCACTGTTGATTGTGCTTTCTAAATCATTATACTTACTTTGGTGTCTCATCTATTAATTATGCAAAAGTTGTTGCTGAAATTCAGCTAGTACATTTGTGCTTTCCCTGATATCAATCTTGCAGCTAATCAGAAAGTGTTAATGTTTTATATTATTTTTTAAAAAAGGTTAAAAACTCTCTCTGAAGCTCTTCATTTGGATGATTTTTAAGCAGGATGGAAAATTCTGATTCCAAGTTTTTAGTTTGTAGACATACTAGTGATTTTAAAAAGAAAAGCATGTATGAACAGTTTGTTTTCAAAAATACTGAGAACAAACAAACAAACAAAAAAGAGCAAAGTGTCAGGAAAAAATTACTATCCTTTCAGGGTTTTCCTGCTCAGCATTCCTTCTAAGCTTTCCCTTCATCTTGAAGGAAAAGCCTCAATGATTCAAAAGGTGACATAATAAAAACTAAGAACAAAGGAAAAGTAAACCCAAGGGTTATCTATTCTGGTTGATTTAAGCTACACCTGAAGCCAGATACATTGGCTCACACCTGTGATCCCTGCACTTTGCAAGGCCTAGGCAGGTGGATCACTTGAGGCCAGGAGTTCGAAACCAGCCTGGTCAACATGGTGAACCCTCATCTCTACAAAAAGTACACACAAAAAAATTAGCTGGGTGTGGTGGTATGCACCTGTAGTCCCAGCTACTCGGAAGGCTGAGGCACAAGAATCACTATGAAGAATTGGTCTCAAAAAATAAATAAATAGGCCAGGCATGGTGGCTCACGCCTACAATGCCAGCATTTTGGGAGGCTGAGGCAGGTGAATCATGAGGTCAGGAGTTTGAGACCAGCCTGGCCAACATAGTGAAACCCCGTCTCTACTAAAAATTCAAAACTTAGCGGGCACCTGTAATCCCCTTTACTCAGGAGGCTGAGGCAGGAGAATTGCTTGAACCCAGGAGATGGAGGTTGCCGTGAGCCCAGATTGCGCCACTGCACTCCAGCCCAGGCGACAGTGTTAGGAAGGAAGGAAGGGAGAGAGAGAGGGAGGGAGGGAAGAGAAACTACACCTGAAATACATGAACTTAACTAGAAATGACTAGGCTTAGGTTTTTTTAAATTAAGATCAGCAAATATTCCCCTTGTGACACAAAAATAACTGTAAGAACTTGACAAACAGTATGTATACATATGTCTATGTATACATATATACATACATACACATATACCATATAAGTTTAACATAAAGCACCAACACTTGAAGACACAGGGAATACTTCTTTCTTTAATTTTAGGAGCCTATTGTTTTCAAAGTGTTTGTTTTAAAAAATATCTTGAGGAGGAAAAATTGTAACATAGGAAAAATATTTTTTAAAAATCTTGAGGCAGAAAAATGATAACATAGGAAAAATAAAACACTGAAGTTAAAACTAGTTAAAAGTAGGATTAAATGAGAATTTGGGGATTGCACCTATTGTTTTCCACCAAGAGCATCTCTGGCAAGAGAATGAAAGTCACTTTTCCCACTTTGCTTATATATTCATATGAAAAAAATGGACTGATTGCGGTGGCTCACACGTGTAATCCCAGCACTTTGGGAGGCCCAGGTGGTTAGATCGCTTGAGCCCAGGAGTTCAAGACCGGCCTGGACAACATGGAAAACTCTATAGCTACTAAAAACAAACAAACAAAAAAATTAGCCAGGCATGGTGGTGCACGCCTGTAGTCCCAGCTATTTGGGAGGCTGAGGTGGGAGGATTGCTTAAGCCTAGAAGGTGGAGGCTGCAGTGAACCATGATTGAGCCACAGCACTCCTGCCCAGGCAACAGAGCAAGACACTGTCTCAATGAATGAATGAATTATTCATTAATTAATTACTTTCAAAAAGATGGGCTATAATCTGGCCATATCAGAGTCACTTGTGATTTCACCCAATAGCTCTACTTAGATGAACATACATTAATAATACACTAAACTCTAAACATTAGGAAAAATGGCTTACACGCAATTGTTTCATTTTGCCTGCTGCTTTAAATTGTTAAGCAACCAGGGGAAAAGCTGTGGTGATTAAACTTGCCACATACAACTCAGAGCTCATGAGTTTCATGAACACTGAGTATGGCCAATAATCATGTAAGGAAATAAAGCAAGAATCAACACCACAAAAAGGGAAGCAATTTGCCAGGTACCCTATAATTAAGTTTGAATCTTACAGTAGAGAATATTATTGAGGCAAATAGCTTAGAAAGATTTAAAAAGGGATTAGTCATTCACATGAATGAAAAAGCCCAGAATTTAGTTACCTGAGCCAGGGGGCAAAGGTGGAGTGGGGCAAACATCATAAAAGCAACATGCCTCTTCTGTTCCAGAGAATACAGATCTCTAACAGGAAGAAACTCGATGACAACATACATGCTTCTGGAAATTTAAATAGCTATCTATTCAAGAAGATACAAAGCACACGATAACATCACCCACACAAACTAGAATACCACAAACAAACAGTAGGCCAATTTCAGAAAGATTGACTAGGGTGGCTAATTCTGCAGTGTCATTAGATACAATACTCTTTCTATACAAAATATATCTAGACTAAAAAAAAAATCTGTTACATGAACTCCTTTTATTCAGAAAGATAGTGCTAAGTTTTTCAAATATTTTAACTGTAGCTGAAGCTGTAATTTTGATATACTCTAATGGAAAGGAAATTATGCTATACAGAATAATATTAAGTGTTGTTAATCAGAATTATTGGAAGCTGACCCTGACACCTTGACATATTTCAATTACAGTGGAACTACTTAAAATATTTAATTTTTAAAAAGAAGAGATTTCACATAAGTTTTCTTTAAAACTACGTGAATCTGTATTATTAAATTATTTAAAGATAAAGCACAAAAACACACCAACAAAGTATTTACTAATAGAATGATATGAATTGGAAATATTTAAGGAAATGATAGAAAATACATAATTTTTTTTTTAAATTAAAATTCAGGCTCGAAAGCTAATTCACCACATTCTTGATTTTTCTCTTAAGTAGTGCAGGTTTTAAAATATGGCCCCAAATTCTCTGACACTTGCCCAAAATAAGTTGGGGTCAATGTCCCTTCCCCTTGAATCTGGGCAGGCTTATCACTGCCTCACCAAAGTGATGCTGAGGGCCTTCCAAACTTAGGGCAGAAAATGTCATGCAGTTTCTACATCCCTTGGGATACTGGCTCCGGGTGAGGCCAATCTGCAAGTAAGAAGCTCTGGGACTGCCATGCCGGCAAGGCCACGTGTGGGCACTCTGTAGACAGCCACAGCTGAGCTCACTGACAGCGGCCGGCATCAGCTGCCAGTCAAGCAAGTGACCTGACATCTGACTACAACTGCATGAGAAACCCCGAAGGTGAACTGACTGGCTGAGGCCTTCCCAAATCCTGACCCACAATGTCATCATCAAAATAAAATGTTTTTGTTTGTTTGTTTGTTTAATGTTCCTAGGTTCTGGAAGAATCTGTTAAACAGGAGACAGTAACCATAACAGGTATTGGAATTAAAGAAGACACACCTCAGTGATAGACGGGATGCTAGCATAAAGACTCAGGCCACAGTAGTTCACTGGATTGATGCAAAAGTCATTGCAGTTTCTGCCATTACTTTTGCACCAATCTAAATAAATGCATTGTAGAATAATATGTCAAAAGTTCAGATTAAAAGAGTGACCTTACTTTTTATAGCAAACATAATTTATTTTCAATCATTCATTCTCTTCTGGGCTCTGTGCTAGGTGCTAATTATGAAAGTAGCTCAAAGAATAATGGGGGAGCATTGACATAATAAACATCAAATTATCACAAACCATTTAATTATAAAAAGAGGTAAATACAGTGGTGGCAGAGGAAAAAAGGACTCTAAGAACCTTTACAGGACTAACTCAGTCTGGTGATATAAGGAAGACTGAGTCAGTGAACTGAAATTAACCATGAGAAGAATACTCTATGGCTGGAGGGAGGAGAGCTGAAGTGACAGAAGAAGGGACTGAAGAAGATGCAGAGGCCAAATCTTACCCACAGTGTTATGAGCTGGAATCTCTATGTGAAGCAATGAGGAGGTCTTACAGGTTTTTAAATAAGAAAATGAAATATTCAAATTTTCATTTAAAAATATCACTTTGCCTATCCAAATAGTTTACATATTGACAATATTAGCTTCTACTGTATTATTTATTTGTGGAATAAATTTAAACATCCACTCTACTTATAGAGTATATATAACACACAAAGTGTTAGGAAATTAGTTAGGAAAAAAATTTACATGCATCAAGCTTTGTAGTCTAATGGAAGCACAGAGCAGGAAACAGGCGATTTAAATACAGGGAAACAAGAATAATTGTATAGAAGATTCCTATATAGTTTGATAACCTTAGGTAAAGAGGATTATCAAAGAATATAGGAAGGATGCTTAATCAGAGGGTCAAGAAGATTCTCCCAGAAGAATGTCTAAGCTGAACTAGAAGAATGGGTGTGAATGGGGCAAAGAGAGTTAGGACAGCAAGGAAAGAAAGAGGATTCCCCTAAGACAAAACTTCAAGTCACTAAAGGCAAAGGCTCATAATTCAGAGTCATGGAGCATTAAAAGAAGAAAAAATTTTATATCTCTATAGGTGTCGTGGGACAGTTGAGAAAGAAAGCTCAGAGGGACACACAGGAGTGAGAATGCACAGAGACATATATATATTGTTATAAAGTTTAAATTCTAATTTATTAGCAAGAAGCAGGTGTTGAAAGGCTAGGAAGGAGAGTGCCAAGACTGGTCCAGCATTTTATAAAGAACCCTCTGGCATATGTGTGGAGAGTAAGTTGGAGAGAGTCAAGAGAGCATCACTGGGACCAAGTAGGAAACTCTCGTAAGAATCCAGGAGAGAAATGGTAGAGGCTGAGCAAGTGAAATGACAGCAGAAACAGAAAACGGTAGACAGTACAGATATATTTTAAAGATGTAGAATTGAAAGGACCTGGTGATTGATTAGTTGTGGGAGATAAGGGAAAAGAATAGCTCAGTGATGACCCCCAAGTTTCTCACCTGGGTACAATTACTGGAAACGGAATCTCAAAAAAGAAGCAAGGCTTTGAGCATGTGGCAAAGAAGGGGAGGAAAAAGGGGTTTAGTTTTGAGAAGTTTAAGGTGGCTATGTATGGGACATCCACTACAGTTGTTCAGGAGAGAGATGGCTATATAATACTGTTGACTGGGGATAGAGATAAAGATTTGGGAACCAACAACAGGTAGGTGTTAGTTGAAACCATGAGAGTGGGTAAGATGGCCCCACTAACAGTATACGAAGTGAGAAGAGAAGAGGTTTAGCACAGGACCACGCAGGCAGCAACATTAAGAGATGGTAATTAATACAAGAAAGTTCTAACAAATGGAATGACCAGAAACTTAGGAAGAAAACAGGAGAGTATGCTGCCATTAAAACTCAACAGTAAATCGGCCAGGCGCCGTGGCTCACGCCTGTAATCTCAGCACTTCAGGAGGCCGAGGCGGGAGGATCACCAGGTTAAGAGATCAAGACCATACTGGCCAACCTGGTGAAACCCCGTCTCTACTAAAAATACAAAAATTAGCTGAGCGTGGTGGCGCGCGCCTGTAGTCCCAACTACTCAGAAGGCTGAGGTAGGAGAATCGCTTGAGCCTGGGAGGTGGAGGTTTCAGTGAGCCAAGATCACGCCACTGCGCTCCACCCGGAGGACAGAGTGAGACTCCATCTCAAACAAAACAAAACAAAACAAAAAACACTTAACAGTAAATCATACCAAATCATAGCTTTCCTAAGCCAAATTCTTCTTGACTTCCTTACATGAAAATAAGACTGAGTTTGGCTGTAATCTCTAGATCTAAGCATGAGTGGGAACCTTTCACTTCCTCAAAACATGTAATTAAGTGTCTTCTCCTTCTTGGATTGGAAGACTTGTGCTTTTTGTACAATATGTGTATCAACTTAAAAGAAAAAGAAAAATACAGGTTTACCTTATAAATGAGAAAATCAATTTAAAGAATGCAAAAAAGCCGTAGGTTTTGAGCCAAACATCTGAATTTCACTTCCACCTTTGCCATTCCCTTGCTTTGAGACTTTGGGCAAGTTATTTAATCTCTCTAACCTTGAGTTCCCTCATATAACATTCTACTACCTGCAGTACAAAAACAGAGTTGTTCCTGTTCTCTTGAACCCACTCTAACCTGAAAACATCCCACGGCTGCCAATGAAAACAGCACTAGGCTCACAGTTACCAATAAACTCCTTGTTGGGAAATCTGATGGTCAATTTCAAACCTCATCCTGCTGGAACTATCAGAAGCATTAGACACAGATCATTATCCCTTTTAAAACACTGTCTTTGACTTCTGGGTAAGTACTCTCAGTACTCTTCTTGCCTAATTAGCTCACTCCCTTTTAGACTCTTTGCTTTTTCTTTCTGATGTCCCAGACTCCATATTCGTGAACACTGGTATGCTCGGACTCAATCTCCTATCCTTCTTCTCTAGCTAGTGACACTCCACAGGTGACCTCATCCAGTCTAATAGCTTTAAATACCATCTATATGCCATCCATGTTCAAATGCATATCTTCTGCTCAGATCTCTCTTCTGAATGCCAGACACCAACTGCCTACTCAACATCCCTTCATGAATGTCTAAACGGCATGTCAAATTTCTCATTCTCCCTAAACCTAGTCCTCCTACACTATTCCTCATCTTATTAAACGGCAACCCCAGTTTTCTAATTGCTTGGGCTCAGAACCTGACTCATGCTTAACTCTTTTTCTCTCATCCCACGTGCAATCACTGGCATTCTGTCAGTTCTAACCTCACAATATATTCCAAATTCCACCAGTTCAAACCACGTTCGCCTGTATCACTCTAGTCTGAACTGTATTGTCTCTCCT
The DNA here is from genome assembly GCF_047675955.1 of Chlorocebus sabaeus. NCBI lineage: Eukaryota > Metazoa > Chordata > Mammalia > Primates > Cercopithecidae > Chlorocebus > Chlorocebus sabaeus. The sequence goes on along the minus strand of NC_132916.1, from coordinate 49,159,735 downwards.
TTGATTTATTCCATAGTCTTCTAACTGATCTTTTTACTTCCAGTCTTGACTCCTACAGTATATTTTCCACAAAGAGATGGAGTAATCTCTTTTAAAGGGAAAGGCATATCTGGTTAGTCTTTTGCTCAGTATCTTCTTACAAGATCTTACTTTAGGGAAATGAAGATACTTGATGGGCTTAATCCCTGCCCGACCAGCTTTCCCCACTCCTCCTGCTGTATTCTTTTTAGCACTATCCACTTCATTCTCTATGCTTCAGTCACGCAGATCTCCTTATAATTCCTGGAAACTCGTAAGTATGCCCCTACCTTTGGAACTTTACACCTTATAATTCTATTAGATATATTCATGGTTTGTTCCTCCATTTGCATCATGAAGATCTCTTCTCAAAAGTCCCTTCGTAAAACATATCCTCCCTGACGACTCCCCCCAAAACTATAAAGTTGTCAAGGAAAACCCCTCCCCAATATCACCTTTCCCTTATTTCTCATTCTCCATAGCCTTTATTATCTCCTAATATGCTAAATAATTTACTTATCTCATTGTCCATCTCCACAGCCTAGCATATAATTCCATGAGGTCAGGAGCTTTAAATGTTTTAGTTTCTTGTATCCTCAGAGCCTAAAACAGTGCCTTATATGTAATAAGTATTTAATATGTAAATGAATTAAAATGAAATAAAAATACATGTGAGAATGTTTACAAGATAGATGTCCAATAAATGGTTTTTCTTACTGTTTGTAAAAACTTACAAATTCAAGTGCAATTATCCCAAAATTGGTGGGGCAAATAGTAGTGATAAAGTTGATAGAGAACGATATAAACTAGGAGCCATTCTCCCATACACATTGAATTTTTAAAGCAAAACTTCAATTTGGGAAGGTTCATTTTGTTTATAATGTAAAACCCTTCTGACAAACTGAATTTGAAAAAAATAAATATTTTTAAGTATGTCATGAATGATCCAAAACAAACTGAGCAAAACTGTGTTTTCTTTTAAATAAAGGCAGAAAATATTTTGAAATGAACAAAATACATACATCTTTATATTTACTAATATATTTCCAGCAACCAAAAATGGCTGAGAAATATTTATATTAAGAAATGAGTAATAGATTTATAACTTTGGATTAAACATAACAGAAGGAATAGTAAGTAAGATTAATAAAAAGATAGCTGGTGTCCCAGAACTGGCTTAATAAAAATCTGCCAGAGAGAAAGAAGATCCATAGCTGTCTGATAACTTTTTTAAAAAAAAGTTTATTTATGCCATCAGATAAAGCTGGGAAAAATACTGCCAACAAGGCTATAGGATGGTTCCTTTAGAACATTTAATACATTTATAAAGTATCTCATGGTGCTTGTCATACAGGTAGCCCACTAAACGCTTGTTAAATGCACAAAAAGTACACTGATAAATGAAAAATTATAAGAAATTACCGCTCAGGTATGCCTACCTTGTCCATCACAAACCCGTAATAAAAAAACTGAGAGTTTAAATTCTAATGATCTCTTTTTTATGTCTTTTGTATCAGGAGTTAAGGAAGAGTCTTCAGGTATAAAAGCTGAGCTCTACTCTAGGAGGGAAAAATCACACTCCAAAGGTATCAGCTGATGCCTTAGGTCAGTAGTACTTGTAGTGTTGTTTGAGATATTTTAGGCAGTGGAACGCAATGCAAGGTTCCTCTATGTAGTCTCATCTCCAGACAGCTGGAAGAGAAAGGAAACACCCATGCAACATGCCTCGGAAAAAGTTCTGCTGGCCCCAGGGCTTAGCACTTGACAGAGGATTCCTCTAGAGAAATCAAATGCCAATTAAAATCAGATTTCAAAAAGTAAAAGAACAAGGGAAAGAAAAGAGAAAAATTATTAAAGAGCAATGATGTAGAGAGTGGAGGAAAATAATGGAATGAGTAAGGCATGAAAGCAAATGTTACTACACCCCCAGACACACACACACACACATTTTGCACACAGAAGGATAAGTTTAAATATGCGTTAATTCCCACTTTTCAAATTTTTAGAGTGACTTCAACAAATTTCAGTCTCGTATTATTCTTTACATTTTCAGGACTACCAAAACCATGACGGGCATGACAGGTTCTATAAATTCACCTGTGTGAAGACAACTGCATTCAAACTCAACACTGAACATGATGGTTTCTAAAAACATGCAGGGTGCTTTAAGGTTTAAAGGAAATGAATTTATGGGGCCAGGATCAGTGGCTCATGCCTGTAATCCCCGAGCACTTTGGGAGTCCAAGACGGGCGGATCACCTGAGGTCAGGAGTTTGAGACCAGCCTGGCCAACATGGTGAAACCCCGTCTCTACTAAAAATACAAAAAATTAGCTGGGCTTGGTGGCAGGCACCTGTAATCCCAGCTACTCGGGAGGTTGAAGCAGGAGAATCGCTTGAACCCGGGAGGCAAAGGTTGCAGTGAGCCGAGATCGAGACATTGCACTCCAATCTGGGCGACAAGAGCGAGACTCTGTCTCAAAGAAAAAAAAAAAAGAATTTTTGTTACACTTTTACCCATGAAGATTTGGATGACTCATAATTTAATAATAGGATATATAAGCTTTCACCTCTGGGTCACTGATTCGAGGGTGACTACAGTAGACAGTCATTTTAGGACTTTATCATCTAGCAGCTGTTTTGTTCACAATCTGTAGAAGAAATGTGTTGCTTGTATCTATTAATACTCATTGGACAGGTGTATACATTCCAAGTTATATGCGTCTGCCAATCTCCAGCACTTTTAGGCAGAGTGGTGGAGTCCACAACAGCTGTCACCTTTAGCAAACCCTTTGGCATCCTCATTTCTCTTCCTTTCTTCATCTAAAATACTAAATATTAATATCTCATATGTATGACAGATTTTTCTCTCTAAACCAAATCATAAAAGAAAGATTATCTGTGGAGGATTTCTGAAATGAACATAGTATCATTCTATGAAACAAAGAAGGCAACAGAAAATATTTCCTCCTAGGAAAATGTGGTAAAGGCCAAGCCAGCTGAGAAGACCAATACTGAGAAGGGTTAAGAGACCTACAGGATATTGCAGGCATCCCTGGGACTACATGCTTTAGCCATATTCACACATGCATACACAGGTCACTGGGAAATGTACTTCTGAAATGAATGTGCCAGAGATTTATGTACATGAGCAATATAATATAAGTAATAGAACTATCTCTGTCCTGGAGCTCTACAGCTTCTAAATCAACATCTACTGTGGTGCTAAAAATTTATAATCTATTAGTCCACCCCTTCACCATGACAATCAGAAACTGGATGACACCCACTGCACTGTAAAGTTATTCCACTAAGAAGGGCTCCCTAGCCACAGTCATGGCAATAACTGGAGAAGAACTATGTTTTGAAAAATAAAACTACAATCTTATACACAGCATAGAGGTACTTAAGTCACCATCTAATTTGCTATGTCTATATTGAAATATTGATGACACCTACCAATTGGCCTTTGTCACAAATTAGTCCATGGCACTGCTGAAAACATACTGTCTAAAAATCCACATTCCTATCTTCCAAGTTCATATCTTCTTTCAAAGAACTCTGCATCTCCTTTTAGAAAAATATTCATTTAACCAGGCAATAGTCCAACTCACATTTAATATGCATTTTAATGTTGGCATGAAACGTTTAATGGGGACTCTTTTATTTTCTTAAATGATGTTAAATAATGCACTATGTGGCACAAACTAAAAGAAATGGTGGGAAAAAAGTCACTAATAGCTCTTTATCTCAAATACATCATTTTTTGTAAAGGTTTTAAGAACCTTGAAAGTTTAGGCTTGACACATTTGCTTCTGTCAAACCTAAGAGAACTTTTAAGATGAGAAAGAAAGCACTCGCTATGCCCTTTTGATGTGGTTCAGTAGCACAGAAAAATAACAATGCAGTTTGATTTTGTTTTGCTTTGGAACTGGTGGGTTATTACAGATTGTCTGCAATTACATTTCATTGATGAGGAAATTAAGGCATAGAGAGGTTAAGTGACAGAGAAACACAACCTTTGAGTAGAAGGGACCATAGAATTGCCATAGATCAAAAATATTACAACCACAATCCTGTATTTTTACCCACTGAAAAAGGCTATTTTATGTATAAGCTACAAGTTTATCTAAGCTCTTTAATTATAAGTTTAATTACAAACTTAGCAAACCTGTTACTTTTGTCTGCTTTAAGCCTTTGTCTTTTGTTTTAAATATCAAGAAGCTCAGAACAGAATTTAGTGCCAATGCGGAACACCACTTCCTAACCTTGGTTTCTGGGGCAATCTCAGTGCTTTCATAAATTCAGTAGGTTCTGGTTGCCCATCTGTTATATACCAGACAATGCTATAGATGCTAAAGATACAGAAGTGTACAAATCATGTGAAAACTTCTGTCGTGACTTAATGAAGTGTAAGACAGAGTATGTTAGTGCTATGGAGAAAATGAAAAGCAGGAAAAAAGAGAGCATGTGGGGTGGTCAGTGAAAGTCACAGGGGATGACATTTCAATATAGCCCTGAAAAGGAGTACAGTGAGCAGATAAGAGGGCCACAGAGGGAACCTTCCTGGAACAGGTAAAACCAAGTACAAAAGCCCTGAGGTGAAAGCATGCCCGGTATCTATGACTCATCTTTTTGTTGTGTTTATTATTTTAAATAATGTATATTATTATTATTATTTTATTTATTTTTTATTTTTTTGAGACGGAGTTTTGCTCTATCACCAGGCTGGAGTGCAATGGTGTGATCTTGGCTCACTGCAACCTCTGCCTCCCGGGTTCAAGCAATTTTCCTGCCTCAGCCTTCCGAGTAGCTGGGATTACAGGTATGCACCACCACACCCAGTTAATTTTGTATTTTTAGTTTCACCATATTGGTCAGGCTGGTCTTGAACTCCTGACCTCAGGTAATCCACCTACCTCAGCCTCCCAAAGTGCTGGGATTACAGGCGTGAGCCACCCCACCTGGCCAATAGTGTATATTATTCTTTATTGAAAGTCCTGGCAAATACTTTGGAAGAGGTTAGGAACATACATACAATCAGAAATGCTGCAGACAAGCTTCAGATACTGTATCACCGTAGAGTAGTTTTTAGTGGTTGTACTGTACATTGCAATGACCACTTGACTATCTCCCTCTTGTCTCCCTACCACCATTACTAAAACTTCCTAAAACTAACTTATGAGATTTAACAAAGAAAAAGAAAACTGCTTTGGGGAAAGGGCCCACCATAAGGAAATCAAACTGCTAGTTAAAGTGCCCCAAGCCACAGTGACTACCTCCCTTGAATTTCTGGTACGTGTATCCAGCATTCAACAGGAAGTGCTATCTGGAATTGTTACTCTATTGACATCTCATCCCATGCTACCTTGTATTGTTCTTTTGTACACATCTGCTCTCACAGTGACTTCCCTGGAGCCAGGCTTATGTTTTGGAAATGTCTGAATCCCATCACAGGGCAGCGAAATCTGTTTGAGGATGATGATACAGAAACTACCACAACCAGCAGCAAACATTCCTCCTGTTTTTAAGAATCTCTGTAGATAACGCATGAAAGAAACAACAGTCTCTCAGAGGCTTTTAAATAATCTCCACTATTTTAGCCAACTTACTGTTTATGTAACATACCGTTATAAGTGTCTGTTTGCATTTTCAGTTAGGGACTGTATACACTTTCAGTCTAGACCCAAGCATGAGTTAGCCACAAAACATAGCGGAATCACATGGTATGGAGCCCAGTTCAGTTTGCCCCCAGCCAATGTTATTAAAAACACTATGATGTGCAAGGGACTCAACATGAAGCTACCACATACGGGACTCTAAGACATTGTCCAGACAGTCTAACAAGACAAGCAGACACGAAAGAAACAACTTCAGTGCATGTAAGATAATGTAAGATACTGTGAAAGTATATAAGCAGTGACTTGGAGGGTGAAGCAATGCTTCACAGAAGAGTTGGCACCTGAACACACAGGGTTTTGAAAGATGAATAGGCCTAGGACAATTGGACACAGGATCAAAGGGCATTCAGGATTGTGCAAAACACTGGCAGACACATCACAGATTCAGAACTGCTGGAAGAACGCATTCACCCTCAGTGAAGGAAAGCTGGTCTGGTGCACTCTCGAGCTTTCCAAGAAAAAAAACAAGTTTTCAAATAAAAGCAGAGGAAGAAAGTTTCACCAGTACTTGTTTTGAGAAACCTCTTAGCCTCTCTTTGCTTTGTTTTGCTCTTTCTGTTTTGCTTCCCTCTTAAAGAGTGCTGGCTTAAAACCTCAGTGAAAAAAAAGTACTTCAACTTTACTGTGGAAAAAGGAAACTGAAAAGTAGGCAAAGGCCAAGGGATAAATTTTTTTAAACATTCACGCTTTTCTGGAATATATAAATGAAGCAAAATTACAAATTCATGTATTATGGGTCTAAAATATTTATTCCAATTCTTTTCTCCACCAGCTCCATAAATATTTATTCTATGCCCACTGCTTGTTAGTTTCTGGGATACCAGGACGATGAGGCAGTCTCTTGCTCTCCTCCTTTGAGCAAGCTCGTGCTTGCAATCCTGTATAAGAAATAAGAGGAGGGCAAAGACTTGTATCTTGTGCCTTCTACACCTGCCAACCATAGCCTGAAGTTCACAGCAAAGTTAAATTCCAGTTAAGTCAACCAGTGAGGTCAAAATACACTTAAATAACAATCGAGACGTGAGAAACTAACAGAGATCCTCAGTAAGTGTGTCCGTCACCTCTTCGCGCGAGCAGGGAGATCAGATTGAGAGCAGGACCTCCTCGCCAGTGATTTGGAATGATAAATGGGGAAGAGAAGGGGGTGAAGTTACCTGGGCGCTCAGGTAGACTTTGAGGCACTCCTCGCACACGGCCTTCTTGCAGCAAGGCAGGGGCTTGATGGGCTTGTCTTCCAGGCACACCCGGCACATCAGCACCATGAGGGGCGCATAGGGATCCCCTACACCGCCCAGGCCAGAGTAGGGTGGAGCTCCCAACAGGCTGGGCATGGAGAACGGCTCGGGCGCCAGGTAGAACTCCAGCTCGATGCTGCCGCCGTCGGGGGAGAGGGAATCCGTTGGGAGGGACAGTCGGGGGCTGGGGAAGGAAGAGCGGGTGCTGGGAGGGTTCAGCACTGGCGGAGCCCCAGGTGGCGACGCGGGCGGCGAGAGCTGCTCCGAGGCGGGGGCCTCGGGCAGGTCGCTCTCCACGCAGTACACGGAGCAAAAGACTTGTCTCTTGGCGAGGGGCGGGCGCCGCTGACCCAGCACGTCCAAGACCAGTCCGTCGGCTGCCCCCGCGCGGGTCCTGGGCTCCAGCTCCTCGCCGGGGGGCGCCTCCTGCTGTTCATCCCCTCCCTCTTTTCGATCCCCAGCTTCCTCCTCTTCCTCCTCCAGCTCCAACTGCAGTTGCAAGGTCTGGGGGTTGAGAGGCCCGGTGAGTGCCAGTTCCGCAGGCTGCGCCGGTGCTCGGCTCTTCCTCCAGCCCGGGGCCCCCAGGCTCCTCGCGGGCTCCGGAGCGCTGGTGTCCGCGCAGCCCCAGTCGCTTCCGCAGCCACCGCCGCTGGGCTCGGCGGAGGCGGCGCGCAGCGGGGGTGCCCGGGCGCTGTCCCCCTGAGGCCTCGGGGGCTCAGGGTGGCCCGCAGTGTCACCGGCCAGGGTCTGCGACTCCTGGGGCCCGCCGCCGCCGCTCACCGTGCTCTGCTCCTCGCCCATCGCCGCCCGCGGCCCGCGCCGCCGCTGCCCATCCAGCCGCCGGGACCCCCACCCGGCGCCGGCGGGCAGCGGGGGCAGTGGCTGGGCTCGACTCGCGGCTCCGCTTCTGCTTCCGGGTCCCTCCTCCTGGGCTGGGACGCCCCAAGTCCCCTCCAGGGAACCCGTGCTCCGGGGCCGAGGCGCGTGGGGAGCCTGGCCCGGCCCGCCGCTCCTCCTCCTCGTACTCTGGCGCGGCCAGGCACCGCCTCGGGGGCGCCGAGGGCCGCTCGCTCTGGGCTCGGGCGCGCCCGCCCCACATGCAGCTCAGGGCGGCGCCGCAGCCCCAGCGAGCCCCGGGCGGGACAGAGGGGTCCGGGAGGAGACTGCCGTCAGTCCCGCGCCATCACCGGTCCCGGCTGCCGGACGCGCGGCCGGAGGGCGGTGGTCAAAGGGTCGAGGGGCCTGTGGCGCCGCCGCGGCGCGCACCAGGAGGTGCAGCCGGAGCGCTGACCAGCCGCAGGGCCCCTGGGGGAGAGGCCGAAGCGGGCGACCTCCCTCTCCCCGCGCTTCACCTAGAGCCCTCCTCGCCGCCCCTCACCCCACCCCCTTGGTGCACACCTCCCCACACGTACACACGCGCGCAGGCACCCGCGCGCACACACACACACGCACACCCTGAGTGGGTGTGATCTAAGAGCTGAGATGCGCTCTCTCGCCCAGAGTTCACACTCGGCCTCAACAAAACCCTCAAAGCAGGCAGGCACCCCTTTGGTCTCCACATTCAGTAGAACTTCCTACAAAACTACTAAACACTCAGCTCTGGAATTAGAAAACGCTGGCTATTTAGGATGTCGAGTTCAGAGAAATAATGCTAAGGATTATGAATTCTAAATACTGTATATTACACCTCTGTTTTTCTGCCTAGTAGAGTAGAATCTTTGAAATCCATAAATAATCGAAAAAGTACTTTCGATCTACTTCTCCAACTGTAATCCTTACAAGAGTGGATAACTAATTTAAGATTTGTCCCTTTTTCTTCCCCTACAGAAGTGAGAAGTTTTTTGGGTTTTTTTTTTTTTAACCCTTTTCAGTATTCCAAAATGGATAGCACAAGGTGGAAAATGTCCAGGCCTAATTAATAAACTGGATCATTAGTGGAAATCATGGGCAGTTTCATTAGCATAACCATATTTATCCTCAAAACTGTTTCCAAAACAACAATTATATTTGAGCCAGAACTTAATTATGTGTTGATCTATCTTTATTTTACAGGAAGTATTACTCACCCAGACACTGGTGTGTTTTAGTTCCCTAAAGCCAATGAAAACATTTTTGGGAAGCCAGCCCTTGTTTTTTTTTCTCCTGAGAGGGAATTCAATGTACACATTCATGTAATAGCACGGAGCTGTAAAGTGTGTAGAATTTTATTTTTTAATCTCGAATTTGTTATTGGGTTGTTCTAAAATATTTTCCAAATCAGATGCAAATGATACAAACTAAGAAAGCAGTGTAATGTCAAAGAACATTTCCATCATATATGTGTGTCTGATGCTCAGTTCCAAGCAAAGGTATGAATTCGATGTCTAAACGCCATGTCATCTATCGGTCTGACACGAGAATGGAAAATTCTTATTTTGAAGATTAAATGCTATTCGAGGATTCTTTTCTTTTTTATCTCAGCTAAGTGATTTCCTGGTAACTGCTGTTTTCTCCGAATGATACTTTAAGTGCTTATTGTTTTAAAGACAGAGACAAGAAACCTACTTTTGTGTGCCTTTTGAGTGTGCCAACTGATGGCCAAGCCACTATTCTTTCCAGAGATATAACAGTAATCTGCGTTTTCCAGGTGACAACAGGCTAAAACCAGAGTAACAATAATGGATGCCAAAAAGTATATTCCCACAGCGTCTATTGGAATAAAACCCCTCAAAGTCCTCTTACAGTTTTGGGAACCCCTCCTCACACACATTTTTCACTCGTATTCTGAGAACTTGTTCTTCCAGTGTTTACCATTTTATTCCTTATCCCTCAGGTTCCAGCTTACTGGAAGTGGCTGTCCTCTACACCAAACCCATTAGAAGTCCCTGCTGGGACACCTGATGGTCGCCCATATCTCTGCTGCTTAAAACTGCAGCCCTTTATTCTTCACTACAGAATTCATCGGGCCTTTGTGAAAATAGAATAATATGTGGTTCCCTATTTCCACCCTCCAGATTGGCCCAAACTTGCCTGAATCCTTGACCCACCACCCCTGGCATTCAATCTAGCGCTCATGGGACTCCAGCAGCATGGAAATGAATTAAATTGAAAAGTTAACATGGTGGTTCCACCAGGAATTTTCTCTGAAGTGCATGAAGCACCAGTAATGATTGTGCCAATGGGATTAATTTTTTTAAAGAAAGATTGGTTGAAAATATTTTATTAACTAATATTTAATATTTTAGCAAAAATTCCATTTATGTACCACAAGCCTAATATTCTCAAAACTCAAACCATCTGCTCCATCTCAGGTTGTATACAACTGTTGATACAACGTAGGTACTATCACTAATATCCTGCTCCTACATCAAAGCCTCAAAATGTCTTAATCTGCAGTGAATTGTGTACCTTCCCTAAAATCCAGACTTCAGTATCAGAAAACTATGTCAGTTTTAGAATGCTGTTTTTTCTATTATTGCCTTTCTTATTCTGGCATTAAAACGTGACTTGATTTTGGCTTCCTTGAATTTTTTTTATCATTTTTATTAATGCATAATATTTGAATATATTTGTGAGATATACATGATATTTTGATACATGTGTATGATGTGTAATGATCAAATAAAGGTACACAGGAATTCATCACCTTGAACAGTTATTATTTCTTTGCATTGGAAACATTTCAAATATTCTCTTCTAGCTATTTTGAAATATACAACATATAGCTATAGTCAACCTACTGTGCTATTGAACACGAACTTAGTCCTTCTATCTAACTATATGTTTGTATACATATAACCAACTTCTCTTCATCTGCCCCTATGTTTCCAGTCTCTGGGAACTATCATTCTCCTCTCTACTTTCATGAGATCAACTTTTCAAACTCCCATATATCAAGAACATGTGATATTTGTCTTTCTGCGCCTGCCTTATTTCATTTAACATAATGATCTCCAGTGCCATCCATGTTGCTGTAAATGACAAAATTTCATTTTTATGGCTAAATAATATTTTATTGAATATACATACCATATTTTCTTTATCCATTCATCTGTTGATAGACACTTAGTTTGATTCCATATAAACCTATTGTGAATAGTGCTGTAATAAATATAGGAGTGCAGATGTCACTTTGATTTATTTCCTTTCCTGCTACTGGATAAATACCCAGTAATGAGATTTCTGGATCATATGGTAGTTCTATTTTTAGTTTTTTGAGAAACTTCCATACTATTTTCTATAATGGCTATACATATTTACGTTCCCATCAAGAGTGTATAAAACTTCCTTTTTCTATGCATCCTGGCCACCATTTGTTATTTTTTGTCTTTTTGATAATAGTCATTCTAACTGCGGTAAGATGATATTTCATTGTGGTTTTGATTTGCATTTCTCTGATGATTGATGATGCTGGGCATTTTAAAAATAAACTTGTTAGCCATTTGTATGACTTCTTTTGAGAAAGAAAGTCTGTATAAAAGAAAGTCTTTTAAGTTGATTTGTGTGATCAACTGTGTGAGTGATAGGTGTCTCGTTTCATTCTTCTGCATATGGATTACCAGTTTTCTCAGCATCATTTATTGAAGAGAATGTCTTTTCCCCAATCTGTATTCTTGGCACCTTTGTTGGAAATTAGTTGGCCATAAATATGTGGACTTAATAATATTTCTGTATTCTCTATTCTGTTTCATTGGTCTATGAGTCTGTCTGTTTTTATACAGACTTTCTTTTATACAAACAAGAAATGTCTATTAATTTCCTTTGCCCAACTTTTAGTGCAATTATTATATACATTATACTGTTGAGTTTTTTAGTTCCTTGTATATTCTGGATATTAGTCCCTTGTGGGATGACTAGTTTGCAAATATTTCCTCCCATTCTGCAGTTTGTGTCTTTGCTCTCTTGATTGTTTCCTTTGCTGTGCAGAAGTGTTTTAATTTGCTGTAATCCCATTTGTCTATTTTCCCCTTTGTTGCCTGTGTTTTTGCAGTCTTAGTCATGAAATTATTGCCTAGACCATTCTCCTAGAGCATTTCCCTTATGGCTTCTTGTAGTAGTTTTATAATTTCAGGATTTGCATTTGTATTTAATCCTTTTTGAGTTGATTTTTGTATATAGTGAGTGATAGGGACCTAGTTTTATTATTCTGTATATGGATTTTCAGTTTTCTCAGCATCATTTATTAAAGAGGGTGTCCTTTCCACAGTGTTTATGCTTAGTGCCTTTGTTGAAAACCCAGTTGGCTGTAAATATGCAGACTTATTTCTGGATCTCTATTCTGCTTCATTGGTCTAGAGTCTGTGTTTATAACACTACCATGCTGGTTTGTTTACTACGGCATTGTAATATAATTTGAAGTCAGGTAGTGTGATGCTTTCAGCTTTGTTCTTTTTGCTCAGCATTGCTTTGGATACTTGGGCTCTTTTTTATTGCATTTGAACTTTATATTTTTTCCTCTATTTCCATGAAAAACGACATTGGTATTTTGATAGAGATTGCATTAACTTTGTAGATTGCTTTAGGTAATATGGTCATTTTAACGATGTTCTTCTCCTTATCCATGAGCATCGGATGTCTGTCCATTTGTTTGTGTCCTCTTTAGTTTTTCATCAGTGTTTCACAGATTTTTTTCTAGAGATCTTTTACCTTCTTGGTTAAATGTATTCATAGGTATTTTATTTTTTTATTTATTTTTAAATATTGCAAATAGGATTATCTTCTTGATTTCTTTCTCAGCTAGTTCATTATTGTTGTACAGAAGTGCTACTGATTTGTATATGTTGGTTTTGTATTCTATAACTTTGCTGAATTTATCTATCATAACTAGGAGTTTCTTTGATGCCTTTGCTCATCTCTTCTCCTTCAGGAACACCCAAAATTTGAATATTTGGTCACTTTTTTGTCCCATACGTTATGTAGGCTTTGTTCATTCTTTTTTATTCTTTTTTGTTTTTCGTCTGATGGGATTATCTCAAAAGGCGTCTTCAAGTTCAGAAATTTTTCTGCTTGACTTAGTGGATTTTGAAGCTCTACATTGTATTTCTTATTTTATTCATTGACTTACTCAATTTTAGGATTTCTGTTGGTCCTTTTCTATGATATCTCTTTGTTGAGTTTTTCATTCAGATCATGAAGTGTTTTTTTCTGATTTGTTTGTGTTTTTTAATCTATGTTCTTTTGTATCTCACCAAGCTTCTTTAATTTCATTATTTTGAATTCTTTTTCAGTCAATTTATTTCTTTTTTGTTGGAATCTGTTGCTGGAGAATTATTGTGTTCCTTTGGAGGTGTCATGTTTCCTTGCCTTTTCATGTTTCTTGTGTCCTTGCACATGTCATGTAACAGTCACTTCTTAATATTTTGGATTGGCTTTTGTAAGGAAAGCCTTTTCCCATAGATGTATCTATGGTGTTGGTTGGATAGGGCGCTTTAGCTTTGATTCTGGGTGTGTGTAGTTTCTGTATGATTTCTTCAGCTGTAATCAGCATCGGTGGTATCTTTGAGTTCCTCAGTAGCTTAGGTTGCAATTGTTAGTGGAGGATGTGGTGAGGCTATTTTGGGATGGGAGACACCAGTTGGGCTGGTTATTGAGCTCTGATGGTGACAGTGGTGGCAGGACAATTGGGCCCATCCTTGGGCCCCCAGGTGGTATACACTGTCACTGGTGTTTGCAGGTCCAGGCAGGAAGCCAGGCAGCCAGGCAGCTTGCTTAGGTTCCAACAGTGGCAGAGGTGGGTCAAGCAAGTGGCCATGTCCATAGTCATCTTGGTGGCATGTGTGGTATCAACAATGACAGTAACAGTGGCAGGCCAGTCCTCAGGCCCTCAGGCACCACTTGTGGTTGCACGTTGGTGGGTGGCAGCCTTTGTGGTAGTGGCAAGCTGGGAGGGCCCATCCTCAAGCCCCCAGGAGAACTGCACAGACATCAGTAATGGCAGACTGTGTAATCAATCCCTAGGTCCCCAGATGACGCTTGCCAGCAATGACAGGCCTGGCACCAGGCGAGACTGTTCTGTCCTCAGGCCCCAGGTGTTACACGTGGCTGTAGGCTGTGGTGGCTGGGACTGCTCGATTCTCAGGCTCCCAGTTTATTTGCACAGGTGCTGGCAGGCTGAGCAGGCCTGTCCTCAGGCCTCTGGAAGGCATTCATGGGCACTGGTGGCAGCAAATGAGGTGGGTCAATTCCAAGGCCCCCAGAGAGCATGCTTTGGCACCATTGGCAGGCAGGCTGGGTCTGTTGTTAGGCCCAGCTGGCAACGACAAATCTACTGATGTTGTGTGCATATGCCAATGGTTCAGGCAGGGCAGGTCAATCTCCAGGACTGCAGATGGCACACCTGAGCATTGGCAAGCATGGTGCCAGGCATGGCAGGCTTGTCCTTGGTTTCCCTGATAGTGTACGTGTGCACAGGCTGTAGTGTGTGAGACAGGGCAATCCCCAGTGTCCCAGACAGCCTGCATAGGCACCGGTGCTAGGTAGACTGGGTCTGCTGTTAGGGCCCCCTGACAATGCACTCATAGCAGAAGCAGCAGGTAGGGTGGGTTGGTCCCCAAGCCTTCAGCTGTTGTGCTGGTAATAGCAGCAGTGAACAAGGTGTGCCTGTCCTCAGGCCCTTGGATGACATCTGTGTGGACCAGTCACCAGGTCCATTGAAGGCATGTACATGTGCATGGTGGCCCTTCTGCTGGGGTGACCAGGCTGGCTGTCAGTGGCAGTGGTGGTCTTCAGGCTCTGGGGGTGCACATTTTGCCTTACTTCTTCCTGGGTACATCCTCCCCAGTGTGCTGCACTGCCTGTTCCCTGGGGTGTAAGACTCTGCATGGGCTAGAGGGCTTAGAACGCAGCAGCACCCTTAGGTTCAGCCAGTGTCTCAGTGTTGCAGCGCTCTGGGTTGAATATTGGCAGGGTTCCAGGAATGTGAAGATGCAGGGGCTTTTGGGCCCCAGGGCAGGAGGTAGGCTGCTGGGGGCTCTTAAAATAGCACCACGCTGCTTGGGTCTGGGGAATGTGTTAGACCCAGCAAGAGCTCCCCTCTGGAACAGTTCTGTTGCATGGACTCTAGGCAGCTCCCTATACTATTCTCAGTGCTTAGGGCTGCAGGAGTCCACTTTTGGGGATCTCTCCCTTACCCTTTCCGCACACTGGGGAGCCTCTTTTGACTCCTCTCGGATCCCAACTGGGCCAGCTGCCTTGTTTCTCTCTCCTTCCGTGCCTCAGATAGTCCCTGTGATTTCCTTGCTGAATTCGTGTTCTCTCTTTGATGCTGTAGTTGATCTATGATTATCTACTTACTGTTTTGCTCCTTCACTGTGGAGGAGATGAGTGCTGGGTGCTTCTAGTTAGCCATTTTGAACTGTCTGAAATTTTTTATCCAGACATTAAAGAGTTGAGATGTATTAACTCATTAAAAATGTTATATCAGAAAAACTATGACTCATTTTAGTTTTACATATCAAAGCCAAAACTAATTTCTTCTGAACTATTGTGGAGAAAAAATACATAATATTTAAATACCATGAAGCCATTATACAGCAAATACCTGACTTGCTTTTTTTTTTTTTTTACCAATCTCTCAATTATCAAAATAGGCATAAAAATACAGAAACAATTTAACTTAAAAAATCAATTCCTAAAAAGCAATGTATGGGATGGAATTTTTTCTATGTCTGCTTCTGAAAGTTGCAGTGTGATGTTCATCCTACCTTTCCTATTTCTTCCCTCTCATATGTGGAGGAAGAGAATTTGGAATCATGAAAGAAAGGGCGCATCAGGGAGAAAAGAGAGGAACACAATCATTTCACTTTCTTTTTCCACCTAAATCCCCTAAGGAAAAATCCAAATAGCCAGCTTGTATGAGAGAAAGTTAAAAATAAAACAAAACAGTATAATTTGTTTAAATTTTAAAAGTAATAAAACCCCAAATGCTTAGAACACAAAGGAAACCAAGAAAAGGGAGGAAGAGGTGAAAACAAGGAAGGAAATAAGGGAAGGAAGAAGAGAGAGAAGAAGGAAGGAAGGAAGGCAGAGAGGAAGGGAAAAAGGTCTTCACTTGTAACTTATTACTCAAAATAACCACTTTAACACATTGGTATATTTCTTTCTAGTGTTTGCATTTGTGTGTATAAAATATATATTAATAAATGGCACTATTGCCAAAATAAAATAATAATACTCCTTTCCCACTTTTGTTAATTAGTAATGTATCCTCAACACTTTTCATGCAACTAATATATCTTTACATTATCATGATTCGTAGCCATACAGTATTTTACTATATAGATATGTTATAATTTATTTAACTAATTCCATTATATTAAAAATATATCATTCTTGATTTTAATAAAATATGTAAATAGATGTTAATATGTCATATAATTAATATATTTTATTAACATATAACATGATCTTTGCATTCGTAATATATCACAGAATAAAGTCGTAGAATTAAATTGATGCAGAAAGGGTGGATGTATTTTCAAGGCTTTTGGCACACGTTATCACAGAAACTTATCACCAATTTATAATCCCATCCGATAGTGTGAGCGTGACAGAGTCTACTTCCTTAGTCGTTCTAAGGAGATTTTTTAAAATAAAAAAAAAAAAAAAACATATGTAACATCACACTTTGAAATTAATGGGTATATTCTTTTAAATTAAAAGGGTAAAATTAAATATTAACTGTTAATCTTCTGTACTTACAAATTTGCATTACATGTTACAGCTTTCTTTCTCAGGTGATGGTTCTGACAGTTCCCTTTCCTCATCTGTTTTAAATTTTCTTGAAACTTCTTCCAATGGCAAGAGTGTTCTAATAAATTAAACTTGGTCATAGTTGATATTTCTTAATTTTTAATGCTAATTCCTATTTCTGCTTTTATAATGAACTAGAAAGAGAAAGTTGTTGTTGTTATTGTTGTTTTTTGAGTGAAAGTTTCATCCCAATGAACAGAGAAATAAGCTTGGTGTTAAAAGCTATTATTTGCATGCACATCCAAGACAGAGCGAGATAAGCAAGTCTTCCTTTTTTGTGTTACAATTGAATTCAACAAACATTTCCTGGATGTCTGTTAGATCCTGTGTCAAGCTCTGGAAAATTTAGTTTACTAACTTGTTTAATAGAGAAAATAATCCTTTTTCCAGATTTCCCTTTATTATTAACTTTATAACATCTATGAAACACTTCAAACTTTCCAGAGCAGATTTCACCTGTATATGGAAACCCAGTTCCTAGCATTTTACACATATTTCAATCCCAAAAAAGCATTTTTAAGGGAAAGAAACAATATAATAATTCTGTTCTGCAGTAACTTAAAGCATCATATGGAACTGAACTTTCCAAATTATGGGTCGAGGTGTTCTGAAGCACTGCAACAAACCCATAAGATCACATGGAACATTACAAATTCTTGAGGGAATCACAGCATTACCTTTCAACACATGCAAATGCTACTGTTAAGTTGTTTAGAACCAATTACTATTAGGAATTTATTTTGACTTAAAAGCCACCATGAAAAATAATAGAAGAGCACCATAAATCAAGACAGTTTGGAACCTTGGATTGGACACTTCAGGTACAGGGTAGAAACAACAGAATGGAGACCCTTTTCTCTAGAAATGTATATTTTAAATTTACAAGGCACGCTTGTATAGTAAAGGATCAACCTTGCCTAAAGAAAGGTTTGCCTCTTGCCCCAGCTCCTGAGAGGTAGGTAACCTCAAAGCTTTTGGAATGGCCAGCCAGATGAGTGTCTTTATTCGACTTGGGGTCCTTGAGCCATGCCACATAGTCTGTGCTAACAATGTGATTTATAGTGGAGGCCTTGAGTCAGGCAGTATAGGCTTGACCTCTGGAGGTGCTAGAAACTGAGGTCAGCTATGTGGGTGATTATCCCCCAATAAAAACCCCAGACACCAAGGTTCAGGTGAGTTTCCTGGTTGGCAATACTCAATGCATATAGTCACACATTATTGCTGGGAGAAATAAGCATTGCTTGCACAACTCCACCAGGAGAAGACCACTGGTAACTCTGTCTGGTCTCTCCTGGGCCATGCTTTATGTGCCTTTTCTTGATGTTGATTTTAATCTGTGTCTTTTCACTGTAATAAACTATAATTGTGGGTAAACGGCTTTGCTGAATTATGTGAGTCCTTCTATAACAGTATTGAACCTGAGAGTAGTCTTGGAAGCTCCTGACTACCACTGACTAACCACTAAACCATTATCTTTTATAGGTTTTCATTTGTGATTTTTTTCCCCAGCAGAAAGATGTATTGAGAAGATATAGCATCCACTAATGTAAGAATAAGATAAGTTTAATATAAAAAATACCTGATCTTGTCACACAAGAAAATTCATTTTATCAAGTAATATAGATAAGAAACCTGCCATTTTTATTTATGAGCTACATGAAATTGGTTTTGACATTTTGCATGACAAAATCAGCAAGAGTATTAAATGATTCTGAAAGTTTTGAAACTGACAGCTTAAGCAATACAGTAGTATTTATTTTAAAATATGGCAAATAATTTTATCTATTTATCTTTTAAGACACTGCTACCAAGTTGGAATGGGAGAACCCAGCTGCCATAGTTTGCAGGATGTTAAATACCACAAGCTGTTTTACAAACATCGTGTTATCAATAAAGCTCAAAATATTTTCTCAAATAGTTTCTAAAAATTTCCCAACATGCAAGTATTTTAAAAAAGCTTTTCCCTTACGTATTCCTAACTCATTTACATTTTATTTTTTCTTATCTTTGTAAGACTTTGGAGCTTCTATTAAGAGCTTTATGACAATAATGTTTGTTCCATATTTGTATGGGAAAGATATCAGACCATGCAAGTAAGTATCTTTATCCTAGTTCTATTGTTCCATTAATTGTCCATTTGCCTGCAATTTTGGGGTCTCATGTTTTACTTCTATAAATTGGGCAGATTGAACTGGATGACTCCAGGATTCATTTCAATACTAAAATTACCATTTTCAACTTAATCAATGTACGTGAATCACTACTTGTGTGCTTTGTTGTGGTACACATAAGGCCTATAAATGGTCAGTTCAAGTCCTGAGGAATCTTGCAATTACATAAAGATGACAGATCCTTAACTATAATATCAGACAGATTTTGGTGGATACAGTTAGAGAACTGTAAACTCAGGACTCTGGGAGTTGCAATGCAGGGGTCATTTCTTCCTAGGGGGATCTTAGAATGTTTCATGGAGGGCCTGGAAGATGAGTTAGATTTTTACAGATGGAGAAGGTTGAAAATACGGTAAGTATTTTGGAAGATGGATTATATAAGCAAACTACATGATAGCAGAACATGTAGAGTGCCTTGAGTGGCACTGGTCCTGCATGTCCTGGTTGTACGAATGGTCCTGGATGTCTGATTGTATGTTATTTCTTAAGAAAGAACAAGAGATGAGACAGGAAAGATAAGCTGACACAAAGTTTTTTAGGGACTGTATTAGTCCATTATTATGCTGCTAATAAAGATATACACTAGAGTAATTCATAAAGGATAGAAGTTTCATTGACTCATAATTCTGCATGGCTGGGGAGGCCTCAAGAAACTTACGGTCATGACAGAAGGGGAAGAAAATGCACCCTTCTTCACATGGCAGTAGCAAGGAGAGGAATGAGAGCAAAAGTCAGGGGAAAACCCCTTATAAAGCCATCAGATCTCGTGAGAACTCATTCACTATCACTAGATAATCATGGTAACCTCCTCCATGATTCGATCACCTCCCACTGGGTCCCTCCCACAACACATTATGGGAACTACAATTCAAGATGAGATTTGGGTGGGGGCGCAGCCAAACCATATCAGGCACTTTGTGCAAGATAGTTTTGTTTTTTTCTAGATTCTCTTTCTTCTCTTGTCCACCCTCTGTGCCCCTGGAGGCTGATGCACAGAGGCACACATCAATGGCTTCAATTACCCTCTTTCAATTTAGTTCACCAAATGAAAGGTAACTGCAGGTAATCAGAGGGCTGAGGATGTTTATTTTTTCAGCTCTCAGTCTGCCATTTACCTGTATGCTGTATTGAAGGCCATAGGTGCTACCATAGCAGGGTTCTGAAAGTTTCTCCCTTTGGGCCAAAGGGAGTTGTCTTAGTTTCCTAGTTTCCAAAGTACCATAAACTGGATACGTTAAAACAACAAAAATTTATTTTCTCGTAGTTCTGAAATCAAGTCGTTGACAGGGCCAGGCTCCCTCTGAAACCTGTAGGGAATAGCCCTTCCTTGCCTCTTCTAGCTGTTGGTGCTTGCTAGCAATCCTCGGTGTTCCTCAGCTTGTGGGTGCATCACTCCAATCCCTGTCGTCTTCTCCCTATGTGCCTATCTCGGTGTTTCTCCTTCTCTTCTTATAAAAACACCAGTCATATTGGATTGAGCCCATTCTACTCCAGTGTGACCTCATCTGAAAATAATTACTTCTGCAACAACCCTATTTCCAAAGATCACATTCAAGAAGTACTTGGGGTTATGACTTTATATATCTTTTGTGGGGACACAATTCAACCCATTTCAGGGGATAAATCTTCCCAGGGTTGTTAATCTCAGGTTACTGCACTATCTGTTATTCGAAACCCAAACTTTGTCTGTTTCTAACAGAAGAGTCATAATCAGTTCTGAGTTAAAAAACAAACAGATATTATTGCAAAGTAAAATATGCACTAGAGGGAGGAGATCCAGGAGGCAAGACATTAGGTTATTGCTATGCTGTGTTATGTTATTGTTATGCCTATTGTTATGCTGCATTGTTATGTTGAGACATGGATGGGGTATGAAGTGGGAAGGGGCACCAGTGGCTTCCTAAGTTAAAATCTAAAGTCTTCCTTCAGGCCTTTTATATGGTGCCATCTTTTCGCCACACACATCCTTCATGCCACACCTTCACCCCCAATCATTTCACAGACTGCCACCTTCTTCAAATATCCCATTCATGCTTTCACCAGAGGACCTTGATCTGTGTTCCCTTTGCCTGGAATGCCCTTGCTCCTTGTCATATGCAGCCACCCACACGTTTTATTTATTTTATTTTATTTTTTCCTGAGACATCTTCTTGTTCTGTCACCCGGCCTGGAGTACAGTGGCATGATCACAGCTCACTGCAGCCTCAGTTTCTCAGACTCAAGTCATCCTCCTACCTCAGCCTCCTGGATAGCTGGAACTATAGGTGTGCACCACTGTATTCAGCTAATTTTATTATTTTTTTAAAGACAGAGTCTCACAATGTTGCTTGGGTTGTTTTCCACCCCCACTTTCTTCATGTCACTGTTCAATACATCCCTTTGTCACAAAAGCCTTCCTTAAACAACCTAAATAAAATATCACCACCACCCCCAACACCTCATCCTCAGTCGCCTCTATCCCTTTATCTTATTTTCCCTCTTGGTACTCACCCAGCTGATGTAGTATGTATTTGTGTTTTCATTTGTTAATTGTCTTACCCCCACCTCCCATTAGATTTTAACCTCCATGAGAACAGGGACTCTTTGGCTCCTGTTCTGACCCAGTTGATAGAACTGTGCCTGACACAGAGTAAGTGTTTGATAGACATTTATTAGGTGGCAGTCACCATTAGAGGTAGAATCTGTAGGCTATGGTGATAGTTGTAATGTGGTAAAAAGAGTGACAGAGAAGGAATTAAATGACTCCAAGGGTTTCTTTTTGTTGTTGTTGTTTTTCCTCTTGGGGTTAACCTGATTTCATATAAGTAATTTTTATGCCTTTCTTATAAAACAAGAGCTAACCCAGTTATTTTCACATTTTACATTTTGAAGGGTAATTTTGTCATTTCCAGTATCATTTTAAAAGTTCCAAGGTTAGTCACAGAAATCAGTAATTCCAATGAGAAATGTGAGTAGGTTGTGACTCATAAATGCCTTTTTGAGCTTGTGCTTCTGATTTGTATTCTGTTATTCTATTAACAGATTCTATTGATACTATTCTATTCTGTCTGTGGGTTGTGGCTGGGAGTTCTAGGGCTTTTTTTCCCCATAACTCATGTAATAGTCTTATTATTCATATGCCTTAGCAGTTGATTCAGTGCTCCCCTCTTTTCATCAAATAGTTAAGTTCAAGAATTAGTCAATGTGTTTAACATGATTATTCAGCTTGTTCTGTGATGCATGATATTTGTTATTTGATTATTTGCTTCTAAATTTAGGCGTGACTAAGAGATATCGTGAAATTACAACTCAACAATGATTTACAGCACAGGCTTTTCACAATTAAGAGACTGTCCAGCATGGTACCAGTGATTCTCAAAATGGCATGTGTGTATAAAATTCTACAGGCATACAGGGTCGCGATCTGCTAATCTCCAGTTATTATAGCGAGTCATAGATCTGCAAGAATTCTCAGTCCTTTGCTCTAGAAAATATGCTATGTTATTATTTTAAGAATAGTCTTTAAATTCATAGAAAAAATGAATAAAATTAGGGTAATTTTTAATGTTATCAGTAATAAATGTCAATGAACTTGAATTAAGACTTGATTCTTGAGAAAACTTGCTTGTTTCTCCCAGAAAATCATGATTCATAAAGTATTTTTATATCCTCTAGACAAAATTATTTCACGTACATTAAAAGGCAGTAGCGAAAACTCAGAGTATGATCATTTTTAAATTTACAATACTCATTTGAAAGACTCTGAAATAAAAGTTTGTTGAAAAAATACATTAAAAGTAATTATGAGAAAGTCAAATTATGACATATTCTTAGCTAGAGATGACTAAATGACTGGTTTTAGCCATTTTTGTCTAATTCCAAAGCAACCAGATTCTTTTTGCTAAGGTTGGATTTACAAAAATATTGTGAAATAATCAACATGTGTGTGGGTGTTCCCTGCCTTACCTTACTCACATTAAGTGCTAGGCTCATGCTACTCTTTGGAAAATAGTGTCTCCCACCATTTTTCTAGAATTTTCATACCTCATTCCCCCCATGAAAACCTACCTTATCTCTGTTCAATTCCCTCAGGTCTTTGTGCTGCCCTCCAAATGACAATGGGTAACTATTACCATTAATAATATCACACATATGAATAGCATGATTTACAATGTTTTCTACCTGTGTTATCTCATCTGATGCTTCAATATTTTCCAACAGGAATTCTAATATGCAGAAGTTGGCAAACTATAGTCTACCACCTGTTTTTGTACAGCTCTAAAGCTAAGAGTGATTTTCACATTTCTAAGGGGCTGGTAAACAAATAATATACAAAGGGATGTTGTTCACAAAATCTAAAAGAGTTGCTATCTGCCACTTTACAGATAAAGTTTTCCTACCCCTGGATTAGTGTTATAATT
Source organism: Chlorocebus sabaeus (assembly GCF_047675955.1). Lineage (NCBI taxonomy): Eukaryota > Metazoa > Chordata > Mammalia > Primates > Cercopithecidae > Chlorocebus > Chlorocebus sabaeus. The sequence goes on along the minus strand of NC_132916.1, from coordinate 49,136,502 downwards.
CTCTTTAAAAGATGAGCAGACAAAGACAAAGCTACATATAGGTGAAGAGCTAGATGCTTTTTGACTTTATTGTCCTATGTATAGCAACCACTCAAGACACCCTGTGATTCTTAGCAGCTCATAAAATAATATGGCTGTAAATACACCCAAAAGAGAGATCGTAATACGTAGTGATATATTATGGAAGTAAAATTCCTAAGGTATGTTCCAAATAGCTCTTATTGGATGTGCGACATCAGTGAACTTTAGCTGATTCTGATGTATGCTGATATTTAAATCACGTAATCATTGGGTCTTCAATTTCTCATCTCCAAAATTAGAAGGTTTACCTGTGTCATTTGAATCTGTTCCATTTCTACAGACTCTATGTGTCTGAAATCTCAACACTAGCTCAACTGTAGACAGTTGTTCCTTCTAGGTCTAAAGTATACTAACTGTTACAATAAAATGTTGCAAGGGGGTCGTTTCATGACTTTGACTCTTCTGAAGGCTATGAAAGTAAACTGGGAGCTAGTTCAAGAGAAAATACAACTTCTCTAAATACATATCTATTGTCCTTGACATTTAGGACACTGTAATTGGTATTTTTCTTCTAGAGACTTAACAATTCTGTAGGTGTTTAAAATTTCAAAAACTGACAACCAAATTTGACTTTCATGGCCATGTGAGCTCCTAGTGGATTGACCCTCCTCATGCAACAGCTACATAGTGAATCAAAACCAAAAATAAAACAAGTAGAAACCCCCCCCCCCACACACACACACACAGACACACACTACCTGAAAGCTCTGGACAGTGTACAAAAGCAAACATATTCTAGAAGTAAGTCGCTCATAAAGAAGTAACTGGCTCATAATGAGTCTTCTACTTACATGGCTTTTACCTAGGACTGGCCATGATCTACACTGTACAGGGAGGCAGAAACCTTGATAGAAAAATCAGGGGTTTGAATTTCCAGAGGAGAAAGTTTAGGGCAGCATCAACTGCCAGAAAATGAAAAGCAAATCCCAGAAAGAGAGAGCCAGAAGGGTAAACCACAAATTCTATGTATTAATTCTGCCACAATCCCTGCCTGACCCTGAAACACAGAAGCATGGGGCACACTGCAAGCAGCCAAGCTAATAATAAAATAATTAAACTGAGATGCAAGCTGCTACAAAGATACAGCACGATAGTTGGAATCTAGCCACGTTCATTGCTTGTTAAAGCAGCAAATATCAACAATTTGGAGAAATATAAAGAACTGAGAGTTTTTACAACATGGTATTTCCAATGTTCAGGATACAATCCAAAATTATTTGACATAAACAACAAGGTAAATGTGATCCATTTTCAGAAAGCAAAATAATCAATGGAGAGCAATCACAAGATAACCCAGTTGTTGGGATTAGCAGACAAATACTTAAAGCAGATATTTTAATTATACTCTGTGAGTTGAAGGAAAATCTCATAATAAATTTTAAATTTTCAGCAAAACTACAAATACTTGAAAACAGAACCAAATAAAAATTCTAGCAGAAGAAGACAATGTGTGAAATTTTATAATTCATTTCCTGAGAATGACAGCAGAATGATGATAACACAGGAAAGAGCCAATAAAATTTGAAGACAGGTGAATACAAATTATTTAATCTAAAAATGAGGGTAACATTTTTTGAAATAGCGAAAGCCCCAGGAACCGGTAAGGGAAGAGCAAAATATCTCATAAGCAAGTAACTAGAGTCTCAGAAGGAGAGGAGAGAGATCATGGAGTGAAAAATATTTAAGAAAATAATATCTCAAGGTTTCTCTAATTTAGTAATCAAGGATTTTGACAAACTTCAATCAGGATAAATATAAAGAAAATTCAATGTTTGCTTATCATAGTCTAGTTGCTGAAAACCAAATATAAGTAACATTTTTAGAGCAACCAGAGAAAACTTACACATTACATAAAGGAGACCACTGCTTCCAATTATTACTGACCTTTCTATCTGAAACTATGGAGGCCAAAATATATTGGAATAACATTTTTAAAGTGTAAAACAATAAGAGCATACAACTGTCAACTTAGAATTATACACTCAATGAATATATCCTTCAAGAGTAAAGGTGAAATAAAGACATTTTAGATCAAAGAAAACTAAAACAAATCATTACCAATAAACCTACCTCTACTAGAGTAGTGCTAAAGAAAGTTCTTCAGGCTGAACATAAATGACACTGGAAAGAAATTGTTATCTTAAAATATTAAGAGGGTCAGAAATGTTAAATATTGTATTATTTAAACATAAAATATATTTTATTTTCAATTTATTTAAATTACATATTCTTTAAAGCAAAAGTTATAACAATGCTTTCTGGGAATTATTTTTTATTCTGAGTTTATTCCCTTCTTTTTTTCTGTTTTAAAATGTCCTGCCTTACAAGGGAAGGATGCCCACTCTTTCCATCTATATTCAACATTATATTGGAGGTCTTAGCCAGTGCAACAAGAAAAAAAAAGTGATATTAGAGGGAAAAAAAGCAACTAGTAGCCAGGTTATGTAAGTAATTCCTGTGACTCAATAATAAAAAAGTTAAACAATCCAATAAAATTAGGTAAAGGATTTGTGAAGAGAAATTCACAAAAAAGATATATGAATGAATAACACGGACAAGAAAAGCGCTCATCATTAGTCATCAGAAAAATACATTTTAAAACCTCAAGGGGCTACATATCTGTTAAAATGAGTAGAATTAAAAAGACTGGGCCAGGCGCGGTGGCTCACGCCTGTAATCCCAGCACTTTGGGAGGCCAAGGCGGGTGGATCACAAGGTCAGAAGATGGAGACCATCCTGGCTAACTCGGTGAAACCCCGTCTCTACTAAAAATACAAAAAATTAGCCAGGCGTGGTGCCGGGCGCCTGTAGCCCCAGCTACTCGGGAGGCTGAGGCAGGAGAATGACGTGAACCCGGCAGGCGGAGCTTGCAGTGAGCTGAGATCGCGCCACTGCACTCCAACCTCGGCGACAGAGGCAGACTCCGTCTCAAAAAAAAGAAAAAAAAAAAAAAAAAAAAAAAAACAGACTGATAATATCAAATATTGCTAAGGATGTGAAGCAAGTAGAATTCTCATACATAAAAATATCTAACAATTGAATATAAACTAAACATACATATCCTATAACCCAATAATTCCAATTATATTTATTTACCCAAGGAAAACAAAAACAAATGTTTTATGCATAATAACCAAAACCCGGAAGTATAGGGAAATGTATTTGAAAACCTTTAGTATACTTACATAATGTAATATTATCCAGCAATAAAGAAAGAATAAACAAGTGATACACACATTAACGTGATACATCTTTAAAATATTATACTAAGTGAGAGATACCTTACAAAAAAGCACCTATGATATTATTCCATTTATAGGAAGTTTTAAAAACAGGTCAATATAAAACATAGTAGAAAGAATCAGAACAATAGTTGCCTTTGGCAGTAGAGGAAGGGATTCTTTGGGAAGGAGGGTGAGGAAACTTTCTGAGGGGATGATAAAGTCTTGAGGCAGGGTTGGGTTATATCAATACATACATTTGCCAATGCTTATAAATTTAAAAAATATTCTAAATATGCAGACTCAAGTATTTAAAGGAAGTGTACAGATGTCAGCAATTTATTTGGAATTATATCAAAAACCTCAGATGGATTAATGATTGGAAAGATGGATAGATGAATAGATAAATGAAAAACATAGTTAAATATTAACGGTAGTATTTAGGTGGTGGGTATGTGAGTGTTTACCATAATATTCTTTCAAATTTTCTTTATGTTTGAAAGTTTTCATAAAATTGTTAAAATGTTGGAACAAAATCAGAACTATTTGTGAGAATGACTATAATGTAATCTTATTTAAAACTCTTGTTGGATTTGCTTGAAGATGTTTTAGAAAGCTTCTTTGTACCCCATTCAATTAAATAAGCATCAAGGGAAAATCAATTCCATATTAATCTTTAAAATCTTAAAACATAATTCTAATGATAGTAATCTAAAATTATCAACAACTCAATTAGTAATTTACAGATAAACTAAATTATTCATGAAAAGGAGAGAAAAGCACAAACTAAGTCTAATTGTTTTATACAGAAATTCAGATTTAATCCAGAGTGAAAATTAGAGAAGATGGTCTCTGGGAGAAATGTGGCCTGATTGGTTCTCATATGAAGAATAAGCCCCAAGTCCCTCAAAGGCATTGTCCATTTACAACTATCTTCTTGCTCTCTTTGGCTCTCTATAGGAATTTAGACATGAAAGAGTGGAATATATTCTGTTTTAAAAATATGATTGTAAATTGTTGCACCTGTGCATCTCTTCCAGACTACTTTGAAAAGACACTTTCCAGCTATCAGTACACTATCTCACAATTACCCTTGAACCAGAAGACAATAAATGATTTGCTAAACAGATGGCATAGTCCTATGACACGCATCATGTGTGTGAGCAATCACAGAAGGTATGGCTTTTCTCATGGGATATTTTCAGACAAATATTTTAAGTTAATCTAACATTCACTAAATCTACCTACTGATTTTAGGTAGATTTTCTTTCTCCAAATATACATTTTTTAAATAAAAATTTTCATTGTAGTGCACTGTATTTTATTGGTTATCAACAGCACCGTGTTCTTAGTTTTTTTTTTTTTTTTTAAATAAATGTTTAATGAGTTGGAATATCTGTGTCTTTAAGCAAGGGGTTCCCTCATTTTTCGTGTCTTTTCTGGCTTGATTTGAAGTTATTCCTGGGTATCAATATTCTACACACATTGTCTACTACTTACCTCCAACACAGCATTTATTTCACTATCATGTAATTGTTTGTTTGCTCATCTGTCTTTTCCATGACTATCAACTCCTTGAAGGTAGGGCCATCATTTATACGTCTTATAACTGAAGCTTATAGCATCGGATCAGTTATATGGTCCGAACACAATGTTTGTTGCAGAATAAATGAATAAACTTTGTTAATTCACTCAGGTCTAACTAGCTTCCTACACGATGAAATATAGCTAAGAAAATTCAAAGTAGAGTTCCACAAAAGAAAAACAAAGTAAATATCAATTTATTAATTTATAATTTGATCCAAAGACCAATTTCCAAGAGGCTCTCTCAGGTATCAAATTGCTAAAGTCCTTCTCTAGGACATCTCCCTTCCTGGTGTCAAAGTATATGGAAAACTGAAGCTTTAAGCAAAAGATGGCTTGGGTATATATTTAACCTAGCTTCTGCTGAAGCATCCCTAGTCTGCAAATAACACACTTCTCTAGTGACCATCTTCATGTCTCTAAACCTTAGACAATACTAGTTAAAACACTAACAGATATTATGTTTCCAAATATGTGCTTTATTTGCTATTTATCCTATTTCTAATGACAAATTCAGTAGATTTGTTTATGTTATAAAATGAAGTGCTATCAATTTATTGTTATCATGAACAGTCAGAATAAATATTGAAACCTCTTATTTGGGCAAAAACATGATCTGGCTCATTTTACTTTCCCAACTTCATCCCATAGTGTTCTCACTTTCTCACACTATGCTGTATACCTATGAGACTCCTGTATATTCCAAGCTTATTTCTATCTCAGGGCCTTTGCACCTGCTATTTCCCTGCTTAGAATGTACTTTCCCCACCCCCATTCAGCCCCATTTAGGCATAGCTGTTTCCTTCTCTGCATCCAAGTCTCAGCCGAAATATAACCTTCACAGTTATTCTCTGTTACATCACTCAGAGTTATTTTGTTCATAGCATTTATTACCAGATGAAACTCTCTTTTTATTTATTTCGTTTATTTATTTGTTGACTTTCCATTTGAATGAAGGCTCCATATGAAACCTTGTAACAGTTTTTCACTACCATAAAATCTGCCCCAGTGTTTAGAAGAAAGCTTGTCATTTAAGCCTTACAGGCCTCAAAAATATTTGTTTAATGAATGACGAAAGACAGAAGACAGTTTTCTCTCATCACCTGTTGATATTTACACTGATTTTTGGAATCTTGAGAACATTTGCAGCCTGCAACCTCACTTACCTTTCAAATATTATCACCCACTAATCCCTTCTTCTTATTTTCAGTTTCTCTGTTAGTCCATCTATTGTGATCTACAGATAATTTTAAGTACTTTGAGGTTAGGGCTTTTTTCTTATTTCTCTTTAAAATTCTGCACCCTTGTTTCCTCGGTAGTGATTGTGTGTCGATTTTTTTGCTTGTTTGTTTGAGATGGAGTCTCGCTGTGTCGCCCAGGCTGGAGTGTAGTGGTGTGATCTCAGCTCACTGCAACTTTGGCCTCCTGGGTTTAAATGATTCTCCTGCCTCAGCCTCCCGAGTAGCTTGGATTACAGGCGCCGGTCACCATGCCCGGCTAATTTTTGTATTTTTAGTAGAGATGGGGTTTCACCACGTTGGCCAGGCTGGTCTTGAACTCCTGATCTCTAGTGATTTGCCAGCTTTGACCTCCCAAAGTGCTGGGATTACAGGCGTGAGCCACCACGCCTGGCCTTGTGTGTTGATTGTTTAATGGTTGCCCTTCCAAGAGAAGATGCTTTTTAGGCAGCTGGAAATATAGAACTACTCTGTAGTAAGAGACATGTTACTAATTCACAATAAAAAAAAAAAAAATGGAAACAGCCTAAATGCCCATCAACCAAAGAGTGGATTAAGAAAACGTGGTACATGGAATACTACTCAGCTAATAAAAGGAATGAAATAATGGCGTTTGCAGCAACCTGGGTGGCGTTGGAGACCATTATTCTATGGGACGTAACTCAGGAATGGAAAACCAAATATCGTATGTTCTCACTTATAAGTGGGGGCTAAACTACAAGGATGAAAAAGCATAAGAATAATATAATGGACTTTGTGGGACTCAGGGGGGAAGGGTGGGAGGGGGTTAAGGGAAAAAAGACCACACATTGGGTACAGTGTACACTGCTCGGGTGACAGGCACACCAGAATCTCAGAAATTGCCACTAAGGAACTTATTCATGTAACTAAAAGCCACCTGTTTCCCCAAAAAGACTGAAATTTTAAAAAATAAATTAAAAAGAAACAAGGTACTCAGATTGAAATTCACTAACATGGGGATGAAACTATGGGGTAAAATTCTCACTACCAGTTGAGTATCAAGAGGAGCAGAAGATCCTGGCAAGGAATTCTGTGAGATAAATTAGGAGAGGCAGAAGAAAACAGGAGAGTATTCACTTAGAGGAGGAGGGAAGGTGGGAGTGGGGAAGTTATTAGGATAGAAGCAAGATATAATTCTAAGGAGTTAACAGCAGTGGATTTGGATAGGAAAAGCAGTTTCTCTGAAACTGTGCAATCAAAACATGATTACAAAATGTTCTGGAAGAGAGTACTTAGCCATATATTTGGCATTAAAAATTCCTTCTTTACTTCCTTAGCAAGCAAAATATTGGATAAATTATTGTGATTTAATGGACTAGATTGTTTGACCTAATTTTCCAGATGGAACATCCACACAAATGTATTTCTATTACCTTAGATTTATTGGTTTCAAATATAACTGTATCTGGATATTCTCCATTTATCTGCACTTCATTTTATTTCCTGATAACCTCCTTCGTTTCAGTACCTTCTCTTTTGCTATCATCGTGCCTCTGCACCACTCCCAAAGTCATTTTAAAATGTCTGGTGGTGATGCTAGTTCACTGGAATATATTGAAGAGATCTCAGAGAAGACACAATGTCCATAGATAAAAAGGTAGGATATGGTAGATAAGAATTACATCCTTCCATTCTTACCTTAAGAAGGAAGAAGGATGTGTCTACTAAAAATCTACCCAAGGTATCTTATAAAGGTAACTGGGAGGAGAGCAAGCTTTCTTGGAACATTAGACCCTTGGGATGAGTGTATAAAAGCAAGTAGAATTATAACTCTTTTCAAAGAAGTTAATTAGTTCATTCAAGTTGGGGTTGAGCAGAAAGAACATGGTGTTCTAGTGCCAAATTGGTCACCAATTGGTTATATAATTGAATCAAGTTATTTAGCTTTCATGATTTCACTTCTCATGTTTGAGTGATGAGAAGCCAAACTAGGTGGCCTCTAAGATCTAGCTGAGATCTAACATTCTGTCATCCTTTACAGAAGACAATTTGAATATAAAAAATAATAATAAAATACAGAAATGAAAAAAATCAGTTTGTTAGCTTTCTTGTTTAGATATTTAGTCCAGAATAACATTTCTGTTCTTAAAGTTTCCACATTTTGAAATCCCTTAATGTTTTCAGAATTTCTCAATTATTTCCATTTAAAAATTATGCAATTTTTCTTTACTACCAAACAAGCAAAACACAGAACACATTAACACATTTAGTAGAATTTTCAAAAACTAAAAGAGAAGATAAATGCCAAATAAAAGTTTTCTAACTTGGTTAATTCCTAAGTTATACTTATTTCTAAAAGCCAAAACCTCATAGTCAATAGAAGGGAGAGTTGAGGTAATGATTTTGGTTACTGTCAGGATAGGATAAAAAAGAATTTCCGTAAATAATATGATATGGTATAGAGAGAAGCGTGTTTTCTTTATTTAGGCCCACAAGTCGAGAGAGAGAAAAGAGAGAGAGAGAGACAGAGAGAGAGAGAGTCCTAATCATAATCTTTGGTGATTTTTTTACTTACTGGTTTAGGTGTATTAAAGATATTAATCCACTGCCTATTATAGATATTAATTTGCTTAGTAGATGAATAATATTATGATAGCCAATAACATATTATTTTACTCAACAATTGTTTTACATAGGCATTCATGATTTTATTGGTACAAAAAATTAAGATACCAAGCTACAGATCTGTAGTTAGAGGAAATATGTCTAAGGTCTTGTATGCACCTTTCTAATAAACTATGGTTTTTAAAGTCTCCCATTAATAATTTGGAACAGTTGGATTATAGCGCATTGATTGAACTGCAGATCCAGTTAACAAGGACTCTTCTATGTACCTAACAGTTCCATCCCATATAATAATGTTTGAGGTGTTATACTTCCTCCTATAAATGCTTTCTGGCAAACAGGACCTTATCCTTCAATTACTCCTATAAATGCTTTCTAGCACACAGGACCTTATACTTCAATAATTTAGTTACAAAAGCACCAGAATTTCATCAGAGACCTTAAAAAAATAAAGAGACAAGAGAAATTATTGTCTATCAGGGCCTGCTTTGGGAAAGAAATGGAAGAAATTTTCACAAATAGGTCATCTTGACTTTATGTCATAACTAAAATGAACAAAAAAAAAATAAGAACCTAATTTTAGCGCTAGAATTGTGGAATCAGAATGAAATAATTTTGTCCAATTTTATGTTCTTTGGAAAAGTTTTAGGAGAAGTCAGAAATAAGAATTCAATTTATTGAGAGCTACAATGACATGAGAATAATCTAAATACTAGAAATATTTTTTTGTTTCATGAAGAAGGAAATATTTGTGCAATTTTTAAATGCTACATTTATATTAAGAATTAAATATTTCCATGGTATTAAATGACAAACAACAAGCAGACAAAAATTATAACAAAGAAGCAAATGAATTATAAAAGAAGTTATTAAATTAACCAGCTGTTCATTCTAATATACAAGTGAATGTTGGAACAAATTAAGACTAAGTCATTGTGTTATCCAAATTAGATCATGTATAATTCTCAACAGAACAGCTATTCTTATCATTTCCCTTGTATTTTTTCTTACCTGAAACCTTATTAAGCACTGAACGTTTGTAAAACATTCATTAAGAGTAGCAATATTATAAAACCTCTTTTCATCATTCAGAATGTTTCACAATATTAACAATTTTAAAAGTATTCTGGAATATAATCAAATTAAGCAATTAAATATGGTCAATGTGTATGGGCACCTGAGATGGCTTAAATTTACCATTTAATTCCATTTATTTTCCTCAGGCAAAATTCTCCTTCAGAATTACATTAAAAAGAAGACTCTTATATGAGTAGGTAAAATAAAACTTCCTTTATCATCTTATGTCATATCATCTATTTGCTTCCTAAAAAAATTCACTTTATCCTGGTCAGGCATGGTGGCTCACGCCTGTGATCCCAGCACTTTGGGAGGCCGAGGTGAGCAGATCACGAGGTCAGGAGATTGAGACCATCCTGGCTAACGTGGTGAAACCCCATCTCTACTAAAAATACAAAAAATTAGCTGGGCATGGTGGCGGGTGCCTGTAGTCCTAGTTCCAGCTATTCGGGAGGCTGAGGGGGGGAATGGCGTGTACCCAGGAGATGGAGCTTGCAGTGAGCCGAGATTGCACCACTGCATTCCAGTCTGGGCAACAAGAGCCAGAGTCCCTCTCAAAAAAAAAAAAAAAAAAAAAAAAAAAAATTCACTTTATCCTTTAAAGCTTCTGTGCTAATTGTAATATGACTCTTTAAATAAAGGTACATTTCAATAAATTAAAGTTAGTGCCTAAAGTGACATAATGAAATGCAAAATTACATTATCTTTGAATAATAAGGAAAACACTTGTAGTTTATAGACTCATTACTATTTCTTTTTTTTTTTTTTTTTGAGACGGAGTCTGGCTCTGCCGCCCAGGCTGGAGTGCAGTGGCCAGATCTCAGCTCACTGCAAGCTCTGCCTCCCGGGTTCACACCATTCTCCTGCCTCAGCCTTCCGAGTAGCTGGGACTACAGGCGCCCGCCACCTCGCCCGGCTAGTTTTTAGTATTTTTTAGTAGAGACGAGGTTTCACCGGGTTAGCCAGGATGGTCTCGATCTCCTGACCTTGTGATCCGCCCGTCTCGGCCTCCCAAAGTGCTGGGATTACAGGCTTGAGCCACCGCGCCCGGCCTAGACTCATTACTATTTCTTATGAACAGTTTAATTGCCAGGACATGTGGTCCAGAGATTCCTTAATTTTTTTTTTTTTTAAAGCTAGTCAGGTAATCACAGATTGATATTGTTTGGCTCTGTGTTCCTATCCAAATCTCATCTTGAATTGCAATACCTATGTGTCAGTGGAGGGATCACGTGGGAGGTGATTACATTGTGGGGGCAGTTCCCCCCATGCTGTTCTCCTGATAGTGAGTTCTCATGAAAGCTGATGGTTTTAAAGTGTTGCACTTCCTTGTTCTTGCACAGACTCCTTCCTGTTGCCTTGTGAAGAAGGCTTTTGTTTCCCCTTCACCTTCTGGGTGAGTGTAAGTTTCCTAAGGCCTCCTAGCCATGCTTCTTGTTCAGTCCGCGGAACTGTGAGTCCATTAAACCTCTTTTCTTTATAATTACCCAGTCTCAGGTAGTACTCTTTATAGCAGTGTGAGAAAGAACTGATACACAGATTGATTACAATGTTAGAAATATTTTTTAGAGCACATTTTTCTCAAACTTAAAAAAAATTAATTAATTTTTTTGCTTCAACACATCAATAATTCTGGGGAAAATCATGGTGGCCTGGTCGCTTGGGCTATATATTAGAAACTAGGGATGTGATGATGCTTATCTCCCCCACCCTGAATTAAAATCACTCTTCTATGCAATTGGTTGACAACCTTTTTGTATGTGGGATACCCTTTTGAATACAACTGTTGCTAAAAATTTGTAACAGTTGAAAGTCTCAAAACAAATCAGAAAAATTTACAATAAAAACATTCCTGCTTATAACAAGATCCCACAGACTTTAGAAAAGCATCCATAGACAGCACATTATTTATTTGATTCCTTTTCTGAACCGTGCCTTTGAGAAAAACTCTTTACTGTTCTACATTCTGTCTTATAGTCACAAAACAAATTTCTCATCTAGCCTTGTAAATACATAATTTTTCTTTAATATTGTTTGGACATTACACCTTCCTATCTTTTCCTTAGAGCTAGCTGTATCCCACTTTGTCAAGTCTACTCTAAGTGCTCACGTTGTAATATTATGTAGCTGCATTTCTAACAGAAATGATTTTTTCACACTGAAAAATTCCACAGTTCCCAGAACATTCCCAGCAACACCATGAGACACAGCACGTAAGAACTGAGAAATGCTCGTCCAGAATCTAGTCTGCTTATATGTCTCTTTCATTTACTCCTGATTTATGCTTTTATACCCTATCTAAATTTCCCATTGTTCTGCATCATTTAATATTTTCCAGACATGTAGTGAGCATTGCTTCGTTTCCCCTTTTTTTGTTACTGCTGAGTAGTTAGCCTTTTAAGTTCACCTTTTACTAAATTTGCTACCAATGATTGCTTTTCTTTGGATTAACTCCAACTTTTGTAGGTACCTTATCATAGAAGTAGAGGGGAAATTAAGAAATCTTTAGACCTAGGCTCCTAAAATAGGGGCAGAGAAACACAGCAGCATTTGGAGGTTCTCTTCCATTCTTTTCTTTGTCTAGGATCTAGACCATCTGAGCAGCTTTGGAGGGAGTGCCATTTCAGAGCCTAAGACTTGCTGTAAGTCCAAAATCATAATGTTTAGGAGCCAATTTTAGGCAAAATTGGTTTATTCAGTAATGGTATAATGCCATTACATTATTTCCCAAGGACTTATTTAAGATTTAATTTTCATTGATAATCTATGGGCAATATATTGTCATATAGGGAAATTAAGAAAGCTAATTTTGGGGAATGTAAGAAAAACCAGCACATAAATAAAATTTTTAAAATTTATTTTTACTGTACATGGAGATAGTCAGATACGAATTAAGAATGAAGAGACTATATAAAAATTAAAATATCAATAAGTTAAGGGACATATTGGAAAGCCAGACTAAATGAAAAGACTAGCCGAGTAAATGAATAAATGGCATAAAATGTATATATAAATGCTTGGATGAATGCTTACAATAACATTTGTAGAAGGAAAAATAACCCCATCACTTTCAATCTAGTATCCTTATTTTGTAGCTGAGGAAACCAAAGTCATAAATGGTTAAGAAATTTACTGCCACATAGTCAGTTAAACTGACTCCTTGGGTATTGATCAAGTGCTAAATAAACCAGAAAATATGAAATTATACCTTAAAAATAAATTATATAAACACTAATGTTAAAAATAGTTGTAAACTTGTAGCATTGTGATTAAAGAACATACAAGTTTTTACATGTATAATTGTGGTAATTACCTCCCCAAAATTTCCAAATGCATACATTCATATGAATATTTGAGAAATATTGTAAATATTGATAACGATATGGAGAAAATTCATTTAAAAGTTTTATTGGCATAATTAAAATGATAGAGTTATCTTAAAATGTCAGTGTAGCATATTCCATTCCAAAAAATGCCATTTTATCCTAAGATGTACTAAAGCTGAGCCTATTTCCCAGTCAGAAATATAAACTTGTTTTTCTCCTGGTGATGTTTTGAGACAGACCCAGAAGGCTTTTCAGAAAACAAATCGGTGCTTGGGTAAAGGGACACAAAAGTACAAGAAAGATAGAAAGAATACCAAAAAGTACAGCTATTATTTGTAATAGAGTAACTGAAGGCAGCCACTGGAATGATCTTTAAAAATAAATCAGATCAAGTTCTGCTGTTGCTCAAAATTGCTCAATGGCTTTCCAAAATTAAGTTCAATAGAAAGTCCATCCTACGGCCTGTAAGGTTGACCTGACTCCTCTTAGGTGACCCTTCTCTCCTCCAACTCCACCATAGATATTTTCCCTTTTCCCCAAGTTAATTTCCTCCATGGGGCCTAAATAGTTTTCTTGGGGCCTTTTGGACTTTGCCTTCAGATGTACGCATGGCTGATGTCTGTGCACCAGGCAGATCTCTGCACGTATCGCCCTGGCAGAGTGGTCTTCCCTGTCTTGCACAACCTTCCACACAACTGTCTGACATTTTTCTCCTGTTTGATTTTCCGGCCCGCACTTACCACTACCTGGAATTATATTATCTATTGCCTGCCTCCTCCATGAGGATATAACATCCACAAGGGCAGAAATTAATACTTTGGAAAAAAATATGTGTTTTCACTTAAATCTTATAGTAAGATTTCTTTTACATTTACTATAACTTCTGCATTATAAGTTCTTTTACATGCATTGTTTCATTTAGTCTTCATACTAACCTTATTAGGAAAATATGATTATCATCATTTGCACATGGGGAAACTGAAGCTTATAGATGTTTAAAATGTGCCGTAGTTTACACCGTTACTACATATCTGGGACAGGATTCAAACTTAGGTCTTTTTGGCTTTACGTCCTGAGCTGAATAGAATATGAGAAATGGGATTTCACGGCGTGTAAGTGACATAAATACTCATATATACAAAGTGAAAGAGCTAAGGCAGAATGCAGGTATCATGACTCTTAAAGAATAGAATTACATAGAGAATTTTTACAGAGCACTAAAAAAATGTATTACATTGTTGAAGATAAACATAGCTGAATATGTAATAAGCTCTTAAAAATAAAGTTTGCACTGCATGACAGCATTTTGGTCAATGATGAACCACACATGTGATGGTAGTTTTATTGGAGCTGAAAATTTTCTATCACCTAGTTAGGTTGTAGCCATCTTAACATCACAGCACAACTCCTTACTCACGTGTTTGTAGTGATGCTGGCACAAATGAACCTACTGTACTGTCAGTCATATAAAAGCATAGCACACACAATTATGTACAGTACATAATACTTGATAATGATAATAAATGACGGTTTCTAGCTTATGTATTTACTATATTATACTTATTTTTGTTATTTTAGAGTGTACTCCTTCTGATTATTAAAAAAAAAAAGAGTAACTGTAAAACAGCCTCAGGCAGGTTCTTCAGGAGGAGTCCCAGAAGAAGGCAGTGTTATCATAGGAGATAACAGCTCCATGCATGTTATTGCCATTGAAGACCTCACAGTGGGACAAATTGTGGAGGCAGAGGACAGTGATATTGATGATCCTGACCCTGTGTAGGCCTAAGCTAATGTGTGTGTGCATTTGTGTTTTAATTTTTAACAAAAAACTTTAAAAAGTTAAAAAATAATAATAATAGAAAAAAAGCTTATAGAATAAGTGTATTAGGCCATTCTTGCATTGCTATAAGGAAATGCCTAAGACTGGATAATTTATAAGAAAAGAGGTTTAATTGGCTCACGGTTCAGCAGACTTTACAGGAAGCATGGCACTTGTGTCTACTCAGCTTCTAGTGAGGCCTCAGGAGGCTTACAATCATGGCAGAAAGTGAAGCAGCAGCAGTCATGTCACATGACAAAAGCAGGTGCCAGAGAGAGAGTGGGGCATGGGGGAGGTACTGCACACTTTTAAACAACCAGATCTCCTGTGAACTTAGAGTTAGAGCTCACTGATCACCAAGGGGATTGCCCAAGCCATTCATGAGGAATCTGATTAAAACACCTCCCACCAGGCTCTGCCTCCAACATTGAGGATTACATTTCAACATGAGATTTGGAGGGGACAAATGCCCACATTATATTAATACTGATATAAAGAAAAAAAATTTTTGTACAGTTGTACTACGTGTTTGTGTTTTAAGCTGTGTTATTAGAAAATAGTCAAAAAGTTACAAAATTTAAAAGTTTATGAAGTAAAAAAGTAACGGTAAGCTAAGGTTAATGTATTTTAAGTGAATGTATATAGCTTAAGCGTACAGTGTTTATAAAGTCTAGAGTCCTAGGTCCTCACATTCACTCACCGCTCACTTACTGACTCACCTAGAGCAACTTTCCATCCTGCTAGCTCCATTTAAGTGCCCTACACAGGT
The DNA here is from genome assembly GCF_047675955.1 of Chlorocebus sabaeus. Classification (NCBI taxonomy): domain Eukaryota; kingdom Metazoa; phylum Chordata; class Mammalia; order Primates; family Cercopithecidae; genus Chlorocebus; species Chlorocebus sabaeus. Next base: position 49,120,801 of record NC_132916.1, on the reverse strand, counting down.
GCGTCCTTTGTTATCTTTTATAGTTTATTTTTACTGTAACTTTTCTATGTTTAGATATGCTTAGAGATGCAAATACTTAGTATTGTGTTACAATTGCCTGTAAGTATTCAGTAGAGTAACATGCTGCACGTGTTGGTAGCCTAGGAGAAGAGCCTATGTGTGTATAGCCTATGTGTGTAGTAGGTTGTACAATCTAGCTTTCTGTAAGTACACTCCATGATGTTTGCACAATGAATTCACTTAATGATGCATTTCTCAGGATATATCCCCTTGTTAAGCAATGCATCACTGTGTTTGCTAAGTTGATGCAAAAAATTATTTATACTATTTTCAAGTCTATTATATCATCATGTTTGAATATAGAATTTTAGATTCTTAGAAGTGGACAATGTTTTAAGGGCTCTTTATTCCCTGGCTTCTTGGTTCATTGAGGTTAATCTCTAAGATATCACAAAGAAAGAACTCTTCATGTATCAAGTATTTTTGGAGTCCAGTTTTTCTTTTCTTCCCTTTGGCCAAATAAATTCTTCCCGCTTTTAACCTATACTTAGTGTTTTTGTTTTTGTTTTTGTTTTGTTTTGTTTTGTTTTTTCCCCAAAGTTTCTTTTTTTGTTGTTCAGTGCTTTTGTGGAGTTTGGAGAACAAAATATCTGTGTTTCTGTATCATAATTCATTTTGGTTATAGATTTCCTAGTTCTACATAGTTGCACTGGCATTAAAGAGACCCTTTGATTTCTCAGTAACCAATTCCTCCCTTTACATGGACTATGAAACTTAAGAGCTGACTGAAAGGTGTGAGAGAATTTCTGTTATCTCTTAAGTAGCTGGAAAATTGCTAACTGTTCTGAAGCGAGCTTGTTTTCTTGGTCATCTCTTTGGGATCCTCAAGTAGACTGAAGTACATCTTCAGAGGACTAAGCCCTGGCAACACAAAGACTGTGGTATCAGATACAAAGTCACCACATTGTAGAACTGGGATGGAAGTTGAATTCATCGTGGTTGAGTAAGTCTAGTCAAAGCTAGTCTCTCTAAGTCAGGCTTCTGCTTAAATGAACAGATTATGAGCTGATTATTCTACATGAAACACAATGGGCTCATTTGCCTCTTGGTGCTTAAAGAGAAAACCAATAGCATAGATTGGCTCCAATTAAATTCAGTGAATCAAGCTTCCTATGGAATTAACCAAACAATTATGTCTAGTGCTGGCCCAAGCATGCTCTTGGGATTTTTGGATGATGATGTAGTGATTAAGAGTGGCAATGATGGGTCTAGACCATGCAGGCACAGCTCTGCTAACCACAAATATTTCTTTTGATAGGTAGGGTACAGGGTAACTCTTGTCTTTAAAATCTCTAACGAAATCCTTAAAAGCATGGAATATAATTAAATTCGGAGTTTTTCAGGTGATGGAGGTTGTCTGTTTGAATAAACATGTGGTTCAGTTGGACCAGCTTAAAAATTCCTTGGTTGGCTTGTCTGTGTTTGCTCTTGGCTGCCTTAATGCTTTAAAATGGTCCAGTTAAATCAGACTGTCAAAATGGTGAAGTTCCTATTTGATTTACTCATGCCACATAAACCCACACAGAGTGTTATGAATGCCACATTTGAGAAAATCTCCCATTTGTGAAAACATATTGGGTCACATTAAAAAGGAGATTAAATGAATCCCTTTTTCAAAAAGTTTTGGTAGGTAGAAAGGAATGCTGAGGTGACGCCTGTGTAATGGCAGAACTACAGATGCCTCTTTCTCGTGGAAATATGTTCTATGGGCTAAATTTCATCACATCGGGGGAGGGGAGACTATAAGAAGCAGGCTTCAAATTACCCTTCAATGAAAGGCTGGCAAATTAAATCCTGACCTTCTGCATGGTATTTAGAGTGCAGAGCAAGAAGCAGCTCACACATTCTCGAAAGAAACCCCATTGTAAGCATTGCTATACCTCAGCACTGCTGGGCCTGCTCTCCTTCACTGTTCCACATTGTAGAATACATGCAATTGCATGTGTGACCCACTTATTTTACTTCTGCAGCATTTACTGCAGGCATACTTTGTTTGAAAGTTCTCAATGCTATTCAATTTAAATAGATTTATAAGGCCAATGGATTTAAATGCACAAATAGGTATATTATATAGATGTGTCCTAAGTTAGATAAGATGAGATTTTATAGAAAGGATAGTGTCTTCCAGATTGGTGTGTGTATCACTGTCCAGCAAGGTACATGTAAAGCTCATCTGATAACTAATGATGACTCCTGGAACCTTAATTCATGGGGAACAAAGGGCTTTTATGGTCAATACTAGACAAGACTCTCCAATTTCATGTCCTTCCTCTAAGGAGAACTTGCAGTCAGACCCTTAAGAAATGATTCTAAACACTACTGCTCCTCATTCCCCTTGAAAACTGGCACAAGACAGGACTGCCCTCTCTTACCAATTCTGTTCAACATAGTGTTGGAAGTTCTGGCAAGGGCAATCAAGCAAGAGAAAGAAATAAAGGGTATTCAATTAGGAAAAGAGGAAGTCAATTTGTCTCTGTTTGCATATGACATGATTGTATATTTAGAAAACCCCATTATCTCAGCCCAAAATTTCCTTAAGCTGATAAACAACTTCAGCAAAGTCTCAGGATACAAAATCAATGTGCAAAAGTCACTAGCATTCTTATACACCAATAAAAGACAAACAGAAAGTCAAATCATGAGTGAACTCCCATTCATAATTACTTCAGAAAGAGTAAAATACCTAAGAATCCAACTTACAAGGGATGTGAAGGACCTCTTCAAGGAGAACTACAAACCACTGCTCGGTGAAATAAAAGAGGACACAAACAAATGGAAGAACATTCCATGCTAATGGATAGGAAGAATCAATAGCGTGAAAATGGCCATACTGTCCAAGGTAATTTATAGATTCAATGCCATCCGCATTAAGCTACCAATGACTTTCTTCACAGAATTGGAAAAAACTACTTTAAAGTTCATATGGAACCAAAAAAGAGCCCACATTGCCAAGACAGTCCTAAGCCAAAAGAACAAAGCTGGAGGCATCACACTACCTGACTTCAAACTATACTACATGGCTACAGTAACCAAAACAGCATGATACTGGTACCAAAACAGAGATATAGACTAATGGAACAGAACAGAGCCCTCAGAAATAATACCACACATCTACAACCATCTGATTTTTGACAAACCTGACAAAAACAAGAAATGGGGAAAGGATTCCCTATTTAATAAATGGTGCTGGGAAAACTGGCTAACCATAAGTAGAAAGCTGAAACTGGATCCCTTCTTCACAGCTTATACAAAAATTAATTCAAGATGGATTAGAGGCTTAAATGTTAGACCTAAAACCATAAAAAACCCTAGAAGAAAACCTAGGCAATACCATTTAGGACATAGGCATGGGCAAGGACTTCATGTCTAAAACACCAAAAGCAATGGCAACAAAAGCCACAATTGACAAATGGGAGCTAATTAAACTAAAGAGCTTCTGCACAGCAAAAGAAACTACCATCAGAGTGAATAGGCAACCTACAGGATGGGAGAAAATTTTTGCAATCTACTCATCTGATAAAGGGCTAATATCCAGAACCTACAAAGAGCTCAAACAAATTCACACACACACACAAAAAGCATTAAAAAGTGGGCAAATGATATGAACAGACATGTCTCAAAAGAAGACATTTATGCAGCCAACAGACACATGAAAAAATGCTCATCATCACTCGCCATCAGAGAAATGCAAATCAAAATCTCAATGAGATACCATCTCACACCAGTTAGAATGGCGATCATTAAAAAGTCAGGAAACAACGGGTGCTGGAGAGGATATGGAGAAATAGGAACACTCTTACACTGTTGGTGGGACTATAAACTAGTTCAACCATTGTGGAAGACAGTGTGGTGATTCCTCAAGGATCTAGAACTAGAAATACCATTTGATCCAGTCATCCCATTACTGGGTATACACCCAAAGGATTATAAATCATGCTGCTATAAAGACACATGCACATGTCTGTTTATTGCAGCACTATTCACAATAGCAAAGACTTGGAACCAACCCAAATGTCCATCAGTGACAGACTGGATTAAGAAAATGTGGCACATATAGACCATGGAATACTATGCAGTCATAAAAAAGGATGAGTTCAAGTCCTTTGTAGGGACATGGATGCAGCTGGAAACCATCATTCTCAGCAAACTATTGCAAGAACAGAAAACCAAACACTGCATGTTCTCACTCATAGGTGGGAATCAAACAATGAGAATATTTGGACACAGGAAGGGGAATATCACACACTGGGACCAGTTGTGGGGTGGGGGAAAGGGGGAGGGATAGCATTAGGAGATATACGTAATGTAAATGATGAGTTAATGTGTGCAGCACACCAACATGACACATGTATACATATGTAACAAACCTGCACATTGTGCACATGTACCCTAAAATTTAAAGTATAATAATAATAATAATAATAAATTTTAAAAAAATTTTAAAACACTACTGCTTCTTATTAACTGAAAACACAAAGATTCTAGATAGACGATCAACAGAAAGCTTTGTTGTGTGAGGTAGGTATGAGACAATTATTTTATTTCTTTGAAAGCAGAAAAGTTACTAAAATTGTCATGTATTTTTGGTTACAATTTTACTGCTTCAAGACTTAAGTTTCACAAGCAATTAAAAGGTTTAAAGATGCTCCATTTATTAAAGTCACTTATTTGTGTTCTTTGACATAATTTGCTGCAAGTGAGTCCTATTGGAGTCATATCCCAACAACAGTTCCAAGCCATTACCAACATTACTGCATTATTGGGGTTTAATGGGGCAAAACACATTCACGTAGCTTTTCTGGAGCTCTGTATTTAGTAGCCTCTCACACTTAATTTTGCTTCTGTACCTTTAATATTACAAAACAAGCTACCTTTAAAGCCAAATACTTAGTGTTTGAAGTCCTGTATTTCAGAGATTAAAAAAAGGCCTAAGTGGTCAGGCATGGTGGCTCATACCTTTAATCCCAGCACTTTGGGAGGCCAAGGCCAGTGGATCATGATATCAGGAGATCGAGACCATCCTGGCTAACATGGTGAAACCCCGTTTCTACTAAAAATACAAAAAAATTAGCCAGGCGTGGTGGCAGGCGCCTGTAGTCCCAGCTACTGGGGAGGCTAAGGCAGGAGAATGGTGTGAACCCAGGAGGCCGAGCTTGCAGTGAGCCAAGATGGCGCCACTGCACTGCACTCTAGCCTAGGCGACAGAGCAAGACTCTGTCTCAAAAAAAAAAAAAAAAAAAGGCCTAAATACCTAAGTAAAAAGGACAAACTAGCATGTTTATTGCTATACATTTTCCCTTTCAGACAGGATGAGAGTAAGAAATGCTACCTACAGCTTGAAGGAAAAATGTTCTCCCTTATCTATTTGCAAAATCCTTCACACTGTTAACTTACATTAAAGCCCAGATGAGTTGAAAATGAAATATATATAAAGGGTACATTTTATGTATCATACGTCTGGGGTTGTGTCTGCAGGGCCCTAAATATTTAAAATAAAAATTGTAGATGACAGTGGACATAGGGATAGAGGACATTTGACAGTGTATTAGAAGAGGGACCAAACAGCAAAAACATGATTGGCCATGAGCTGCATGGACAGTAGGGGTTGCTAGCCAGGATGATTCCTTCCCCTAAGCATGAGCATGGCCAATATGGAGACTGTCCTTTTCAAAAGTGACGTGAGGCTTGTGTGTTAGCACTACCTGCAAAGAATAGACTTTGATCTCACTCAAATCAATGTTGAGTCTCATCCAGCAAAGTGCTATGTTAATGTATCAAATAGATTAATTTGGGTTCTAAGTGATTTCTTCCAAAAGGCAGTCACATGGCAAGAACTTAAAGGTCAACATGATTATTAGTCTCTTATTTAATTTTGTTATTTGGGAATATACAATTTAACCCTTGTAGGAGAAGAAAAAAAACTTTTCCTGTACTCTGCTATGTTTATTTCCTGGGGTCTGTGAATTAAATGGACAACAGACAGATTAACAAAGGAAATAATTTATCTGTATGCATATGGGAGCCAACAAAAGACAGCTCCTTAAATAGTTAGAGACTCATATACCTACCTTAGCAGGAGAAAGAGAGTGGGGACAAAAGGCATATATGAGAAAGACAAATAGATCTTCTCTTTTTAGGAGAAGAAATGAAAGCAGAATGTGATAATATTTGTCTATATAGGTTTGAATAGTCTTTTCCTCTCTTTCAGAGCCATAAAACTTTATTGGAGAAGGGATTTGATGTAGGTTTTATTCACCTTCTCCCTTCTAAGGTTAGATCCATCTTGAAGAGGAAATTTACAGTAGCCCTGTTTCCCAGAATATGCTGCTATTAGTGAGATAAGGGAAACTTATTTGTGCATCTGTTGATTCTCAATTGTCTCTGCCAAAGTGACATATTATGGGTGGCATATTTGGATACCCTTCACTCTATAAGCAGCAGTCATAATAAAACTATTATAAGCATTGATTTAACATCCTTGATAAGTGGTTAGAGACTTTATACTAAGTGACAAGATTTTGGTGAGTTCTTGGCATGTGAGGGTGAGAAAATGTAATAATTATCTTATTTTCAAATTCCAACATCAAAGTTTTTTTCCTCAAACAGATTGGACAAAATCCATTGTTCCTTAAGGTTTACATAATGTTAAAAATAACAAGCAATATTTTGGCAGGAGAACATGCAGCAGAGGCAGAATTTACTAAGTTATATATTTCATGGTAGCACAATAGTGACAATATATTGAAGAACAAATTTAGTAGAACGATTTTAAATTTTACCATATCAATTGTAAGAGGCATTTGAAAAATAATAGAAGAAACACTTAAAGGAATAATTATTATTAATATATGCTTCACTTAGAGTTTACATTTGTAACTCAAAAATTTACCTAAAATTTTGGATAAAGGAAACACGGTATATGTAAACAATGGAATACAATTTAGCTTTAAAAAATAAAGAGGCCAGGCACGATGGCTCAAGCCTGCAATCCCAGCACTTTGGGAGGCCGAGGAGGGCAAATCACAAGGTGAGGAGGGCGGATCATAAGGTCAGGAGATGGAGACCATCCTGGCTAACGCGGTGAAATACCATATCTACTAAACATACAAAAAATTAGCCGGGCGTGGTGGCGGGAGCCTGTAGTCCCAGCTACTCCGGAGGCTGAGGCAATAGAATGGCGTGAACCCGGGAGGTGGAGCTTGCAGTGAGCCGAGATTGGCGCCACCGAACTTCAGCCTGGGCGACTGAGCGAGACTCTGTCTAAAAAAAAAAAAAAAAGAAAGAAAGAAAGGAAGAGAAATTCTGGCTGAGTGGTGTAGTGGTTCACACTTGTAAACCCAGCCCTTAGGGAGGCAGACAGAAGTAGGTGGATAGATTGCTTTAGCCCAGGAATTCGAGACCTGCCTGGGCAACACAGTGAGACCCTCTTCTCTGCAAAAAGGAAAAAAAAAAAAGAAAGAAAAGAAGAAAGAAATTCTGCTATATGTGACTACATGGATGAACTTGAAGGACATTGTTCCTAAACAAGTCAGACACAGAAAGATGAATATGGCATGACTTCATTTATATGAGATATCTAAAATATTCAAGCTCACAGAAACAGAGAGTAGAGTGGAAGCTACCAGGGCGTGAGAGTGGGGAGGAAGGGGAGTTGCTATTAAATGGTTTAAAATAATTAATTGTGTGGCTGGTAGACTGAGATGGCTCCAGTGCCCTGGGTTCCCGTGTAAGCAAACTGAAGCCCAACTCTGCATAAATTGTCTTAACCAATCAGAAAGCACCAACTCACCTCTAGCTACCAGACTTTCCACTGGAATGATCCAAATAAGGATACCGCTCCTCTTTAATCAATCAAATATTTTCTTTGGCTTGCTTCCATCTTTACCCTATAAAAGCATTCTCCTCATGCCCCTGGATAGAGCCCCAGAACTGCTTCTAGTTTGAAGCTGCCCAATTTATGAATCTTGTCTACTCAAATAAACTCTTTAAAAGTTTAATATGCCAAAGTTTATCTTTTAACAATGAGAATAAAGTTTAAGTTATGCAAGATGATTAAGTTTAGAGTTCTGCTGTACAGCATTGTACCTGTAGTTGACAATACTGTATTGTACACTTAAAAATTTGCTAAAAGGATAGATCTCATGTTAAATGTTCTTACCAGAAAAAATTATTGAAAATACCTGGACTTAGAGAAAATTTTGTAAAGAATCCTCTCTATGGGATCGACCATCCATCTGTGGATAGAAAATTGGAAGATGTACATCATTTAGCAGTCTAAAAAGTAACAAAGTTCAGCAAAATGCACTTATAACAGCTTTGTTTTGCATGGTGATTTTTAAAAATAAACAATAACAGTATAATATTAGCTAAAGCACATCGCACTTACTATAGGTCAGATATTGTTTGACTCTTTACATATCTTAACTCATTTAATTCTAACTACAACCCTCTAAGGCAGGTGTTGTTTATGGCTGCATTTTAGAGATGAAGAAACTCAGGCACTGAGAAAAGAAACATATACAAGTATATTGTCTTGTCTGTTTATATTGCTATTTAAAAATACCTGAGACTGGGTAATTTATAAACAACAGAAATTTATTCTTCACAGTTCTGAAAGTGAGGAAGCCCAAGATCAAGGTGCAACCATGTTAGGTGTCTGGTGAGGGCCCATTCCTTATAGATGACACTGTCTAGGTATCCTCACACAGCAGAAGAAATTGAAGGGCAAAGAGGGTAGTGGTGAACAGCTTTTTCTCATCTTTTATAAGGTCATGAATCCCATTCATTAGAGCTGTATCCTCATGACTTAGTCACCTAAGGCCCCACCTCTTATTACCATTACAAAGTCAATTAAGTTTTAACACATGAATTTTTGGGGACACACTTAGTCTACAGCAGACGTAGTATGAAATTATGAAATAGTTGGTTAAATTATTAACTACTCACTCAACAAATACTTATTGAGCCTCTATTACTTGCCAGACACTTTTCTGAGGTCCAGGGAATACAGTAGTGAGCAAGACTGCAGTGTTTTTGTCCCTAGTGGGAAAGAGGAAAATACACAAAGGTAATATTGAATGTGATAGGTACCATGAAAGGGTATTAAGTGTTTAGTGATGGAATAACCTAGTTTGTGAGAAGGTGAAGCTGGGAACTGACAGAGGAGTCAGCTTGGTGGATGGGGGAAAGAAGGACATTCCAGGTATGGAAATAGCATGTATAAGGCTGATATGGGAAGAACCTGATGTACGAGAGGAAATGAAAGGGGTCTCAAGTGGTTAGACCATAATTAACAAGGTGGAGTGACAGAAGATGGGTTAGAAAGTTAGTGAAGGGTGTGATCATCTGAGATTTGTAGGACATTTTAAAAAATGCTGGTTCTAGGCCAGGCAAGGTGGCTCACACCTGTAATCCCAGCACTTTGGGAGGCCAAGGTGGGTGGATCGCTTGAGTCCAGGAATTTGAGACCAACCTGGCCAACATGGTGAAACCACATCTCTACTAAAAATACAAAAAATTAGCTGAGCATGGTGGCACATGCCTGTAATCACAGAGACTTGGGAGACTGAGACATCAGAATTGCTTGAACCCAGGAGTCTGAGGTAGCAGTGAGCTGAGGTCACAGCACTTCACTTCATGCTGGGTAACAGAGTGAGACTCTGTCTCAGGAAAAAAATGCTGGTCTTATTTACAACTTTCCATGGCAGAACAGTTAGGAACTTATGATAATAGTTCGTTGAGAGATATCCATAGGCTAAACTAGTGGCAGATGCAAAGAACAAAAGGTATGGTTGAGAAAGGTCAATCAGATTTGGATGTAATAAAAGAGGGCAGGTGGTATGAGGCTTCCAGCTTGAACAACGAAGTGGATGTTTAGGGTGGGGGGAGAGATGAAGATTTCAGTTTTAAATTGGTTGAATTTTAAGTGTTCATGAAATATTTGAATGGACACAATGAGAGAAAACTAGATATATGTGCCTTGATCTCTCAAGAGAGGTCTGAGTTGGAGTTAATGGATGTTAATAGCCTGTAGATGGTAGTTAAAGACCTGCAAGTATATATGATTATGCTACAGAAAGAGTCCAGAGGGAAAGGATGAGGGCTCAAGATTGAAAAAACATTAATAAATACTCTTTGAATGAATGGACAAGGTTTCATAACACATGACAGGGCAGACAGGCCAGTATTTTTTTTTTTTTTCTTCTCTTTTAGGAGCTAACAATCCTTAATAACATAAGACAATATATTATAGGAATTGATATGGTTTGGCTGTGTCCCCACACAAATCTCATCTTGAATTGTAGCTCCCATAATCTCCATGTGTAATCAGAGGGACCCAGTGGGAGGTAATTGAATCATGGGGGCAGATTTTTTTCCCATGCTGTTCTCATGATAGTGAATAATTCTCATGAGATCTGATGGTTTTATAAATGGCAGTTCCCCTGCACACATTTGCTTGCCTGCTGCTATGTAAGACATGCCTTTGTTCCTCTTTCACCTTCTGCCATGATTGTGAGGTTTTCCCACTCACGTGAAACTGTGCATCGATTAAATGTCTTTTTCTTTAATAATTACCCAGTATCAGGTATGTCTTTATCAGCAGTGTGAGAACAGACTAATTCAGTAAATTGGTGCCAATAGAGTGGGATACCACTACAAGGATACCTGAAAATGTGGAAATGACTTTGGAACTGGGTAACAGGCAGAGGTTGGAACAGTTTGGAGGACTCAGAAGTAGACAGGAAAATGTAGGAAACTTTGGAACTTCCTAGAGACTTGGAGGTCTCAGAAGACAGGGAGATGTGGGAAAGTTTGGAACCTCCTAGAGACTTGTTGAATGACTTCAACCAAAATGCTGATAATGATATGGACAATAAAGGCCAGGCTGAGGGGCTCTAGGATGGAGATAAGGAACTTGTTGAGAACTGAAATAAAGGTAACTCTTGCTATGTTCTTGCCCCTGGCCTAGAGATCTGTGGAACTTTGAACTTGAGAGAGATGATTTAGGGTATTTGGTGGAAAAAATTTATAAGCAGCAAAGCATTCAAGAGGTAACTTGGGTGCTGTAAAAAAAAAAATCTAGTTTTATGTATTTACAAATATATTGTTTGGAATTGGAACTTATATTTAAAAGGGAAGCAGAGCATAAAAGTTTGGAAAACTTGCAGCCTGATAATGCAATAGAAAAGAAAACCCCACTTCCTGAGGAGAAATACAAACCAGCTACAGAAATTTGCATAAGTAACAGGAAGCCAAATGTTAATCACCAAGACAATAGGGAAAATGTCCCCAGGGTATGCCAGAGGTCTTCAGGGCAGCCCCTCCCATCACAAGCCAGGAGGCCTAGGAGGAAAAAAAATGGTTTTGTGGGCCAGGCCCAGTGCCTTGCTACTATATGAAGTGCCCTGGATTTGGTGCCCTGTGTCCCAGCAGTGGCTAAAAGGGCCAGTGTACAGCTCAGGCAGCTGCTTCAGATGGTTCAGATGGTGCAAACCCCAAGCCTTGGCTGCTTCCAGTGGTGTTGAGCCTGTGGGTGCACAGAAGTCAAGAATTAAGGTTTGGGAATCTTCATCTAGATTTCAGAGGATGTATGGAAATGCATGGATGTCCAGGCAGAAGTTTGCAGCAGAGTTGGAACCCTCACAGAGAACCCTCACTGCTAGGGCAGTGCAGAAGGGAAATGTGGGGTGGAAGCCCCTACACAGAGTCCCCACTGGTGCACTGCCTAGTGTAACTGTGAAAAGAGAGCCACCATCCCCTAGGCCCCAGAATGGTAGATCCACCAACAGCTTGCATTGTGCACCTAGAAAAGCCACAGACACTAAATGCCAGCTTGTGAAAGCAGCCAGGAGGGGGGCTATACCCTGTAAAGCCAGAGGAGTGGAGCTACCCAAGGCCATGGGTGCCCACCTTTGCATCAGCATGATCTGGATGTGAGACATGAAGTCAAAGGAAGTCCTTTTGGAGTTTTACCATTTGACTGCCCTGCTGGATTTTGGACTTGCACAGGGCCTATAGTCCTTCATTTTGGCAAACTTCTCCAATTTGGAATGGGTGTATTTATCCAATTCCTGTACCCTACCCCCATCGTATCTAGGAAATAACTAACTTGCTTTTGATTTTACAGGGTTATAGGCAGAGGGGATTTCCCTTGTCTCAGATGAGACTTTGGACTGTGGACTTTTGAGTTAATGCTGGAATGAGTTAGGACTTTGGGAGATTGTTGGGAAGGCATGCTTGTTTTTGAAACGTAAGGGCATGAGATTTGGGAGGGGCCAGAGGTGGAATGATATGGTGTGTCTGTGTCCCCACCCAAATCTCATATTGTATTGTAGCTCTCATTATCGTCATGTGTCATGGGAGGAACCAGGTAGGAGGTAATTGGATCAAGGGGCAGGTTTTTCCCATATTGTTCTTGTAACAGTGAATAAGTCTCATGAGATCGGACAGTTTTAGCAAGGGCAGTTCCCCTGCACATGCTCTCCTGCCTGCTGCCATGTAAGATATGCCTTTGCTCCTCCTTTGCCTTCTGCCATGATTGTGAGGCCTCCCCAGCCATGTGGAACTGTGAGTCCATTAAACCTCTTTTTCTTTATAAATTACCCAGTCTCAGGTATGTCTTTATTAGCAGTGTGAGAACAGACTAATACAGGAATCAAAGTAGTAGATGTGGGAAATGTTGTAGGCAATCGATAGAGTAAGGAATTAGTTTTAGAATGGTCAGGAAGGCCGTATCAAAAGAATAGAGCCCTAGTAGGATATTGAGATGACCAAGTGGGAGGGGAGTTTAAATGAAATGTAAGGAGAAAGGAAGGCACAAGGCAGACTTTGCATAGTATCTGCCAAAAGAAGCAAAAGAAATAGAGATGATGATTTCTGTCCTCATGGAACTTACATATAAATGAAAAGACCATAAACAGAAAAAAAACATAAAATATTTAAAAGAACCATATTTTATGGACTATGCTAATTAATATTATGAGTTGTCTATATGCAATGCTGAAGAAGCATTAGAGTGGATGTGCTATTCTGGTATTAGGAGAGTATTGTGGAGGAAATGGGTTTGGGGTCACAGTTTAAAGAGAGTCATGGATGTGAATTTCTTACACTTAATTCATATTCTCACCAAAGAATTTGATTGCCTAGTAAATATATATTGACTGTCCATTCTGTAGCAGATTTTCAAAGCCTAATAAACTGCATTTGAAAGGTTTTCCCCTTTATTGTTCATTATAAATGTAACTTGTAATCGCTACAATGAACCATAATTACTTAAAGCCAGATTAGATGAAATGTAAGTGCCATTACTAGCTCCCTTAATTAGGGAAAGCAAACTCAGGGGAAAATGAAAATGGATGCAGTGATGATTGCTTGTACTCAAGTGCAACAAGGACACTCAAGAGAAGTTATACTACAGTATTCTAATTCTAAGCTTATTAATGCATTAAAAAGTTGACCATTTAATAAATGTTCTTACTGCTATTTTGAAGCCACATCTCATTTCCTGAAAACTCTAGTTTGGTTTTTCCATTAATAAGTCATTTAAATATTTGTATCCAGTGAAAATCCCTCTTCTGACAACTAAATATAGAAAGCTAATCACTTCGTGGTTAGAACCAATGAACAACAAGTTTCTCAAACTTAGTACTCACGTATTTTTTTTTTGCTTCAATTGAATGTCACTTGTTTCATTTTCCCATTATTATGATTTCTAAGGGAAGATAACTCTAACCTAGCTTAGATGGAGGAGACAGAAGAAATAGACTTGTTTTTCTACAGGGAATATAAATTCACAAATGTAAAAGACTCTTGCCACAGTTGCTTCCTACTTTTCTCGCTCCCTTCATTATGGAAGTGGTAGTAAATAATTCCTGGAGAATGATATAGATTAATTGCTGTCAGGAAAACAAAACCCAAACCAAAGTAACAATAAAGAATGATACAGAACTTCTTGTGCACTCTTTGAGCATAATGTCTGCTTTATGTCTCTCAGAAGGCAAGATCTCTGCAACTCAGGCCTCCTAAGGGACCGCTATTACCAGGCTGTAAAGACTTAGTAGGAATGTTTGAACATTAATATAGTTAAGACCTTTTTAATTTTCTTTCAATTAACAAAGTTTTATTGTCATCATGCAGGACCTCTAGAACTATATCTGATGAATTATTTAAAAAGGGTTGTGAAACAGGTTCACTGTGCATTGATTACCAACTTATCTGAATCTAGTGAGACAGAATACCCCTCACACAAGTTATATTTAGATATTTTATTATAGATAGCAGCAAGAGTTTACAGAAACCTGGGATTCATTGTGAGCCAGTTCTTCATGGCTCAGGAAAGCTGCCCAAGGCAGTTGAGAAACCCCAGAAAGCAGCCTTCCCTGGTTTTATGCCCCAGGGGATCATGACATGCTGAGCTAAAGTATTAAAGAGCATCCTGTTCCAGGGGGTGGGAACAAGCCAGAGCTATTTGGGCTAGCTCCTCCTTATCCCAGCACATTCTACAGTTATTCTTGAGAACTAAAAGGGAAAAGGGCAGAAGAATGGGGTTTGTCCAAGGGGCCACCCAGAGAACTGTCCTACAGAAGGTAAAGGAGGTAGAGGCTTATACATATTTTATATGGAAGTTTGGATGCAAAACAATGTAGTGCCTAAGGATATAACATTTTCAGTAAAAAAAAAAAAAAAACAAAAACACGCACACAACCCAGAGTTTGAATAACTCTTGCTGTGTGACTTTAGAGAACTCCCCATCTCCCCATTTTTTAAAACAAAACATTTTTCTTACTACAAAATAATGTATGTCAGTTGTAATAAAAATATTCGAAACATCATTAAGAAATTGTATTAAATCATTCTTGCATTACTAAAAAGAAATACTTGAGAGTGGGTAATTTATAAAGAAAAGAGGTTTAATTGGCTGACAGTTCTGCAGGCTATACACTGAAAGCATAATTCCAGCATCTGCTCTGCTTCTGGGGAGGCCTTAAGGAGCTTTTACTCATGACAGAAGGCAAAGTGGAAGCAGGTACATCACAGGGCCAAAACAGGAGCCAGAAAGAGAGAAAGTGGGGTGGGGGAGGTGCCACACACTTTTAAATGACCAGATCTTGTGAAAACTCACTCATTCGCAAAAGAGCACCAAGCCATGAGAGATCTACTGCCATGATCCAAACACCTCCCACTAGGCTCTACCTCCAGCACTGAGGATTATAATTCAACATGAGTTTTGGGTGGGGAAATATAATCAAACTATGTCAGAAACAAACAGTAAAAATTGATCATCTATTTTCTCTTTCAGTTTCATCACCCAGGGGAAACCATATTTACAGTATGTCCATAGGAACTTTTTTCATATATCTTCTTTTTCTGTCATGTAGATACTAATTTTAAAAACAACAAAAACCAGATTATATTTGTTTGACAAAAATACTTCTGGAAATTATGTAATTATGTGAGTGAATTACTTAAACTCTTTAAGCCTTAGTGTCCTCAACTATAAAGTGAGGATCTTTTTCCTATTTCAAAAAATTTGATGAGGAATAGATGAGTTAAAAGCAAAGTGACTGAAATATGGAAAAGGTTCAATAAATGCTGCATGTTATTTATCCAGGGCTCTTGCTCCTTTTCATTTCTCTGGTTGCAGTGTACTTTCAGTGTTCTATATGTAGTTGCACAAGTGCATGTTATCTGTTTATATCAGCCCATATCCTAGAACCAGTAACAGTTCATGGAAGATGCTTAATCAGTGATCACTGAATGAGTGAACACACCATGAGTCTAATACTTATTGACCTGCTTTGCAAATATTTATTATGTCAGTTTCTCTCCTATTTTTTTCCTCAAAGCTCCTTGAAGGCAGTGGCCTCCTTGTCTCACTCATTTTTTTTTCTACATCACACAAAGTAGGTCTTAACCAATATTTGGTAAACATAGGCATGCTCCTAATCTAGTCAAACTTAGAGCTACTCTTTACTTCTGCAGAAGAAATTTGAAAGGAGCACATTCTAAAGGCCGACTGTGGAGTAGAAGCAGTGCCTCACAGCCTTATTCATCTCAGGCAATCTGCCATTGTTTTAAAGAGCTGAATAATCCTTTCTAGGTCCTTGTGACATTTTGATCTAGAATGCTTGGTTGGAAACTACCAAGAAAAGGAGATCTGATATTCAGGATTATGATTTATCTTTGAAAGAACCCACAAGGGAGAGAGAATTCATAGAGTTGAGGAAAAGCCAAAGATCTCTGGGGTCTTCTCTGGTTGGTCACCAGGCCTGGATTGACTTCTCTCTTCAAGTCCTCTGCATTTTTGGAGCAAAATCTTGATGAAAACTCTTCGTTTTCATTTGAAAAATTACTCAATCGACTTGACTTTCCAACTTGGATATATATCTTCTGATATTTATCTGGAGAAATTAAATAATCATTTTCCTCTTAAGTTGCTTTTAAACGTATAATTTACAAAAATCTTCCAGTTGAGGTGGAGGTGGTGGTGAGCCAAGATCACGCCATTGCACTCCAGCCCAAGCAACAAGAGTGAAACTCCATCTCAAACAAAACAAACAAACAAAAATCTTCCAGTTTACTTTCCAGAATTTCTTGGATGTTTTTTTATTTATATGCAGTGCCACATCATCAGTTTCCCTACCTTGAAGCATAAATCCACTCATAAAAGCAGAAATTATCAATATTTCCATGTTCCCTATAATAAGTTTCAAACTTCCCATAGGTAGTCAACTACACACATAATAGTTTCTTTTTATTCTAGACAATATCTAAGGACGTTTTCATTTCATAAAATATTATTATATCTGAGACAGTGAAGTAGTCTCTATAAAAATAGTGGTAAAATAGATAAAACAAAATGTTTCATTTTAACCATTTTAAAGTTTGCAATTCAGTGGCACTACATACATTTAAAATGTGTGTAATCGTCACCACGATCTATTTCTAGAACTCTTCTATCATCCCAAATAGAAACTCAAAATAAACCTTTTTAAATGAGACTTTAAAAATCATTAATTCTGAAAGCATGTTGAAAACATTTGTGGAATTCTTTTTCAAAGTTGGAAAAGTACATGAAAAGACAAATTATAGATACTATGTAAGTAGTTATTTGAGCTTTCTTTTTTAACCACAGCTTTAAAAATAATGTAAAAACAGATTAGAAGTATCCAACATTGCATATAGAACTAAAGTAGAATTAGAAAGTAGAATAAAAAATTAATTAACAAATATACCCCTACCCCACTTGACTTTCTAAGTTTTTTTGCACTGAGTTCAAATTTCACTTCCTCCTTAAGGAAATGTTCTTTGTTAACCTTCAGCAGAAATAATTTCTTACTTCTTTGAAATTTGCTTGGTTATTAGTTTCCTTTACTTCACGTTTACTTTGTATCTCATTTAGAACACATCTCCCCCACCAGAGAAATAGGTCCTTGACAACAAGGTCCCATTCATTCATGAATAAAATATGCAATTGTATTCCTGTGATAAAATGTTTATTTTAATCATACTTTTAAGTTCATTTACTTTCACATGAAAAAGTTAACTTTTCTCGAATAACCAAACAATCTTGCCTCAGAACAAGTTTGGAGATCCTATATTTTCTGATTTTAAAATTTACTATAAAGCCATGGTAATCAATACAGTGTGGTACTGCCATAAAGACACACACATAGAGGAACGGAGTAGAATAGACAGACCAGAAGTAAAATCTTGTATGTATGGTCAAGTGTGTATTTCACAAGCATATATTTGATAAACCTGCATATATTTGACAAGTGGGCCAAGACCATTCAATGGGAAAAAACAATCTTTTCAATAAATGATGCTGAGAACACAGAATATCCACATGCAGAAGGAAAGAAAGAAAGAAAGAAAGAAAGAAAGAAAGAAAGAAAGAAAGAAAGAAAGAAGAAAGAAAGTAAGTTGGAGACTTATCTTACACCATATGCAAAAATGAACTCAAAATGAATCAAAGACCTAAATATAACTGATAAAAATTATAAAACTCATAGAAGAAAATTTTAAAAACCCTTCATAATGCTGAGTTTGGCAGTGACTTTCTGGATATGACACCAAAACACAAGAAACAAAATTTTAAAAGCAGGTAAGTTGGACTTCATCAAAATTAAAATTTTTTGCACATAAAAGGATACTAGCAATGCAATGAAAAATGCAAACCCACAGAATGGGAAAAAATACTTGCAAGTCATATATTTGATAAAGGATTGACATCAAGAATATCTTTAAAAAGAAACTCCTGTCTTACTGTCTTAGTCCATTTGTGTTGCTGTAACCAAATACCACAAGCTGGGTAATTCATAAGGAACATAAATTTGTCACAGTTCTGAAGGCTGAGAAGCCCAAGAGTAAGAGCAAGCAGTGAAGGCCCATTTCTCATGCATGATGCTGTATATGTATCTTTATGTGGTGAAACAGCAGAACAAAAGACCTAAACTACTTTCCTCCAGCCCTTTTATAAGACACCGATCCATTCTTGAAGGTGGATCCTTCATGAATTTCTTCATTTTCCAAAAGGCCCCACCTCTTAACGCTACCAAAATGGGAATTGAGTTTCAACATGGATTTTGGAGAGGACACATTCAAACTATAGTAGTTTTTAACAACTCAAGATCAAGAAACCAAATGACCCAATTAAAAATGGGCAAAGGATGTAAATAGACATTTCTTCAACAAAGATATACAAGTAGCAATCCCATGAAAAGATGCTCAACATCACCGGTCATTAGGGACATGCAAATGAAAACCGTAATGGGATACCATGTTACACCCGTTAGTATAGCTATTGTCAAAACAAAAACAAAACAAATACAGAAAATAACAAGTATTGGCAAGGATGTGGAGAAATGGGGGCCCTTGTGCATTGTTGGTGGAAATGTAAATGGTGTAGCACTGTGGAAAATGGCATGGCAGTTCTTCAAAAAAATTAGCATAGAATTATCACAAAATATAAATGCCACATGGATATATACCCTTGAAACATGAAAGCAGGGACTCAAACAGATATTTGTACACCCATGTTCATAGCAGCATTATTCACAATAGCTAAAATGGAAACGACCCTAGTGTCTATCAACAGATGAATGAATAAGCAAAATTTTGTATGTATACACGCTGTACAATGGAATATGATTCAGCCTTAAAAGGGAAGGAAATTCTAACACAAGGTACAATATGGATGGAACTTGAAAACACTATGGTAAATAAAATAAGCCAGTCACAAAAGGAGAAAGATTTTTTTAGATGAGATTTTTTTAGAGGAGTCAAATTCATAGAGACAGAAAATCAAATATGGCTATCAGGGGCTGGGAGGAGGGAGAAATGAGAAGTTAGTGTTTAATGGTTACAGTTTCAGTAGGGAAGATGATGGCAGAAGAGGATGATAGTGATGGTTTTATAATGATGTGAATATATTTAATGACAAAGAACTGTGTGCCTAATGGTTAACATGCACATTTTATGTTTTATATATTTTACCACAAAATTTTTGTTTTTTTTTCAGGCTTACATTTTTTATTTTCCTAACTGCCTAAAAGAAGATTTGGTAAGAAAAATTTTTTCTCTTAATAACCTTAAAATTTTCTCTTATTGAACAAGGTCATTCTGGACCTTGTTCTGGAACAAAAATGATCTTGTGAGATTTAATCAATTATACTCTGGAAGCATTTGTGACGTCTATAATTTTTCCCAGAACAGAAAATCAGCAACAGAATCCTTGAGCTCAAAGATAATCAAATCTAACTCCTGAGTTTCACAGACAAATATGCGGAGACCTGGGGGAATATCGTGACTTGAGAAAATAACACAGCTGCTCTCTGAGGCAGTAAGTCCCTTGGCATTACTGCTTTACCAGAGGCTGGGAGGTTTACAGTCTGTGTACTACTTGGGCAAATCATATTAGCCAAGAAAGCAAAGTACTGATGAATTCAGTAAACAAGACAGCCATTAGAAAAGCAGGATTAGGAAAGGGCTTGAAAGAAGCTTCAAGGCAGTTATGTTTTAAGATTATGAAGCCTTTGATTCCTAGACATAGCACTCAGTAGTTGTATGACCAAGGACACTAAATAATTCACTTCCATCTTCTGCAAATTGAGTGCAATTGCAGGACATACCATACGCCATAGAGCTCCTAGGAGATTCAGTAAAATAGCGCATATAGAGTGTCTGGCATGGGATATGCACTCTATCAATGTTAACCTTTGCTATGTAATCCAAAGTGATCTATTCCATAAGGAAAAAATGAGTTTGTTTTTTGTTTGCTTTTCCTGAATTCATCAGCACATAAGGCAGGGGTTTCACGGAAATACCGTCTTGAAGAAAAAAATAAATATTTTCCCCTGAGAGATGGAAATACATGTGAAAATAAATAAGTAGGAGCACAGGAGCTGGAGTAAACCTCTAGAGCAGGGGTTCCCAACCCCAGTCTGTGGACTGTTAGGAGCCCAGCCGCACAGCAGGAGGTGAGTGGTAGGCAAGTTAATATTATCACCTGAGCTCCACCTCCTGTGAGATCAGCAGCAGCATTAGATTCTGATAGAAGCACGAACACTATTGGGAGCTCTGCATGTGAGGGATCTAGGTTGTGTGCTCCTTATGATAATCTAATGCTTGATGATCTGAGGTGAAACAGTTTCATCTGAAAACATTCCACCCACCACCCCGTCCATGGAAAAATGGTCTTCCATGAAGGCAGTCGCTGGTGTCAAAAAGGTCATGGACCACTGCCCTATAGACCTGTTTTTTAGTTTAGTTTAGTTTAGTTTAGTTTGAGATGAATTCTATCTCTGTCGCCAGGCTGGAGTGCAGTGGCACCATCTCTGCCCACTGCAACCTCCGCCTCCCGGGTTCAAGCGATTGTCCTGCCTCAGCCTCCTGAGTAGCTGGGATTACAGGTGCCTGCCACCACACCCAGTTAATTTTTGTATTTTTAGTAGAGATGGGGTTTCACCATGTTGGCAAGGATGGTCTCGAACTCTTGACCTTGTGATCTGCCCGCTTCGGTCACCCAAAGTGCTGGGATTACAGGCATGAGCCACCGCGCCCAGCCTAGAGACCTCTTTTAAAGGGACTCCTCAACAGCCTCCTCAGTTCAGGGGCTGTGCCCTCTCCCTTGTGGCTCCTGTCTCTCCAGGGCCAGCCATGCAAAAGCATGTATCTCTCAGATCTCCCTTCCCTGGTAATTCTTTCCATTTTAAGGATTTTATTGATATTCACTATAGAGAAACAAACAAATAATATGTTGGGCAGGAGCAAAGGTTCAGGAAATTTCAAAAGCATCTTTTAGTGGTCACTTCCTGGCTTATGCTAAACTGCAAATGATACTAGACTTACCTTTTTCAGAGACTATTTCTACTTTTAGATGGACCTGTGGAATGATTCTCTTATTATTTCTGATTCTTTTATTCTAAAAAATGGAGCAGTCCAAATTTGCACAATGGCCATGCTATCACAACCTCAAAACTATAAAATTGTGCTATATACCTTTTAAACTTTTTTCTTATATATAGATTTTGTTCACAAAGTCGCTGCCTCAAATATCTGGGAAATTGTGCTGAGAGATATTATTCTTAGGTATTCTGTATAGTATTTGAAAGATGAAGAAGTATTTAATAGTAAGTTTATTAATAATTATTTATGCTTATTAGAAACTTATTAGCTACAGTAATTTGGGGTTTCCAGTTACAACAGACGCTAGACTGTAAGATCTTTGACGAAAAGAACATTGCCTCATCTCTGCTTCTCTAACTAGAGTTGTAGGCACATAATAAATTATCATTGGATGGTCAAATAAGTAAAAGAACTAATACAGAAATAATAAGCTGGTTGTTCATTGTTCAGTGAAACCAAATGGTCTTAATTATTTTCTAAATGTATATTTGATCTAATTGTACTATCATTTTGATCAAATTCTTTCTTTAACAAGTACTTAAGGATTAATGAAATCCTTTACATAAAAAGTACTTTAGATTAAAAAATAGTTTGCATTTAAAAACTCTGTAAAATGTGCACTAAGGTCCACACTGATGCCCAATATGCAGCCTATATCTACAGAAGGTTTTAAAATATTTGGATGCAGATTTTGAAGTCCTAACATATGCTGCTCCAATTTCATAAAAAAATTTACTTAGCAAATGAAACAACTATGTATTTCAGTTCCAAAAGAAAAATAAAATTATTTCCATGGGTTACACAAAGAATAAAAACTGTTGCGTTGAGATACCAAAAACATGGTTCAGTGAAGTATAACTAAACAAAATACAAAAATCAATATATGATATACAAAAATCAGTGATATTTCCATATGATAGTAATGAACAATCTGAAAATGAAATTAAGAAAACAATTCTATTTACAATAGCATCCAAAATAATAAAACAAAAATAAATTTTACAAAATAAGTGCAAAACTTACATTCTCATTTATAATGCTGAAAGAAATGTTAACAGAACTAAATAACTGGGAAGATAGATCATGTTCATGGATTGAAGGACTCAATATTTTAAGAAGACAATACTTTCCAAATTGATCTAGAGATTCATTACTACCCCTATCAAAGTCTTAGCTCACGTTTTTGCAGAAATTGATGAACCGACTCTAAAATTCGTATGGGAATTGAAAGAACCCATAATAGTCAAAATAATCTTAAAAGAGAAAAAAATTAGCGTACTCACATTTTGCAATTTCAAATGTGCTACAAAGCTACAATCATCAAGACATTATGAAACTGGCATAAAATTTGACATGTAGATGAATGGAATAGAAGTGAGAGCCAAAATATAGCTTCATATCTATGATTTACTGATTTTCAACAAGGACATTAAAGCAATTTAATGGAGGAAGAATATTCTTTTCAACAAATGATGCTAGGACAACTGGGTATCAACCTGCAAAAGAATGAAGTTGAACTTCTAGCTCACACCATTTAAAAAATCAACTTAAAATAGATCAAAGACTCTAATGTCACAGCTAAAACTAGAAAACCCTTAGAAGAAAATAAGCATAAATCTTTGTGACCTGTTGTTAGGCAATGATTTCTTAGATACGACACCAAACACACAAGGAATCAAACAAAAAAAAAAATAGATAAATTAGACTTATTCAAAATAAAAAACGCTTTGTGCTTCAAAGGACAATACCAAGAAAGTGAAGAGAAACAGAAAGAAAGAAAATATTTGCAAATCATTACATCTGATAAGGAATTTGAATTTGGAATATAAAAGAACACTGAGAACTCAACAATAAAAAGACAGCCCAACTGAAAAATAGGCAAATAATCTGAATAGACATTTTTCTAAAGAAGACATGTAAATGACAAAAAGTCCATGAAAAGATGCTCAACACCATCGGTCATTAGAAAAATAAAAATCAAAGCCACAATGAGACACCAATTTATATTTACTAAAATGACTATAATCAAAAAGACAAATCATAACAAGGGTTGGCAAAGGTGTAGAGAATTTAGAATTTTCATACATTGCTTGTGGGAAGGTAAACAGACACTTTGGAAAACAGCTTGGTACTTCCTTCAAATGTTAAAAAGAGTAACCATATGGTCCAGTAATTCCACTCTTAGTTATATACCCAAGAGAAAGCAAAACATACGCTCAAATAAAAATTTATTCATAAATCTTCATAGCAGCAGTATTCATAATAGGCAAAATGTGAAAACCGAAAGTCTGTCAACTGATAAGCAAAATATTATATATTCAATACGCAGAAATAGTGTTCTGTCTGAAAATGAATATAGTACTGATGCTTCAACAACATGGATTCTACAAAGTGAATAAATCTTGAAAACATTATGCTAAGTTAAAGCATAATGGGAGGAAATGGAGAGTGACTAATAATAAACACGTGATTTCTTTTCAGTGTGATGAAAATGTTCTAAAATTGATTGTGGTGATGGTTGTATAACTGTGAACATACTAAAAACCAAAGAGTTGTATACTTTAAATGGTTTAATTGTATGGTACACAAATTATATCTCAATAAAGCTATTAAAAAGATGTCATAGTTGAACCTGTGTGCTGAAACTAGGTTTACAGTCAAACCTTCTCTCTCATATTTTATAGATAATTTACTAAAGCAAAGCGAATAATAATTTCATAATGACACTCATTCCAGATGAGGAAACTAATTCTTCCTTTTAGGCCAAGGAAATTAAAAACAATTTCCTATTTGAAGATTCGCTGACACAGGCAAGAAAGAGACCATATTTTTAATGTCCTGCCTCATCTCTTCTGAAGATGGCAGGGATACTCTAGTTTGTAACACAATAGTGAGGATTCAGAGTCAGTCACTTGGAGACCAAACAACTTGCTCATGCGGTGCAGCCCCATATCATTCCTGATACCAAAATGCATCCTTTTTTAGGGACAGGTGACTATAATATTATAACATTATCTCACTTAGGCAGAGTCATCTTCCTTAAATGAGTCAACTCATGGAAGACAAACACCAGGTGGGTCTGTCTCAGTGCTCAGCGGTGATTGAAAATTTTGGGCCAAGCACAGTGGCTCATGCATGTAATCCCAGTACTTCCGGAGGCCAAAGCAGGAGGATTACTTGAGCTCAGGAGTTCAAGACCAGCCTGAGCAACATGGCAAGACTCTGTCTCTACAAAAAATACAAAAACTACTGGGTGTGGTGGCGTGGCGCGTGTCTGTGGTCTTGAGAGACTGATGCACGAGGCTCACTTGAACGCAGGAAGTTGAGGCTGCAGTGAGCCTACTGTTACATAACAGTAACAGAACTGTTTATCAGCAAAAGTAGATTGCCTTGTGGAAGGTAGTATCTAGATACAGTAGAAAATAAGGAGGTAAGTTGACAAGTAGGTACTTTATATCTATCTCTCAGAGCATGATTTTTTGATGACAGATAAATGTTAAGTTTCTGAACATGCAAATATGTTAATCAAATTCTGGACATAGTGACTCCTCTTCAATCAATATATTGTACTATGTAACCACTCCAAGAAGCCCAACCTTGAAATTGTAAGCATTAATCATATTGCTATTTATTTTTAAATTACTTTAAGGCTAAAAACAGATGAACACCAAATACAGTGCATAAACTTTTATTAATTTCTCTATTTAAAAAGTACAAGTAAGCATACTATTTAAAAAATGGGAAACTTTAAATATTGACCATGTATTTGATGATATTATTGAATTGTTATTAACTCCCTTGGGTGTGGTAATTACATTGTAGATATAAAGGAGAATGTCTTTTTCTTAGGACATATGTGCCCACATATTTAAGAGTGAAGTGTTTTGACATCTACAATGTGCTTTCAAATGTTTTAGAAAAATAAATACTTATATAGAGAGGAAAATTGTATCTGAGAACATGCTGACAATTGGTAAATCTGAGTGAAGGTTATATAGGTGTTCATTGTCCTATTCTTTCAACTCTTTGGCAGCTTTTAATTTTTCAAAATTAAAAGGAAAAGTTATTATTATATTACATATCAATGACAACCATATCTATATTCAATGGTCTGCTTTGTTTTCTGATATTGATTCTACTCATTTGTTTATGTACATTTGTTCATATGATTAATGTTTACTGAGCACCTACTATGGGCCAGAAGGTAAGGATAAATGGATGAATATGGCATGGCTCCTACCATCAAATAATTCATCATAGCCTATCACTTAACAGGAAAGGACACATTTCAGAATCAAAGATGCTGCAGTGACTCTCAGGAGGTGGACTACATTCAGAAAATCGAAGGAAAGGAGGGAGTATGGATAAACGTTAATATGTATTGAGCATTCCCTTTACTGCAGTGAGGGGAGGTATGTGATTAAACATGCAATTACAGTAAGCTATGACTAGTGTTCTGTTATGACTGTAGGGTGTTATGGCAGTACATAGCTGCAGGGTCCTAACTTAGTCTGGAACACAAACTTATGGCAGAAATGGCATTTATCTAAAACTTGAATTAATTACCCAACTAGACAGTGGAAAAGCCACAGTGGGAAATCATTTGCAAAGTTATTTGCAAAGTTATGATATTGAGCTAGAGCACAGCACCTAAGTTTATTTGTTTCAGTACGGTTGAAGCATACATTAAATCCTAGAGGAGAAGCTAGAAATCAGACAAGACGGCAGTCAGGAGCACAATCATGAGGCATCTCTAAGCCTTGATAAAGAGTTCAGGCTTCATCCTAAAAGAATGGGAGGATTTCAAGTGAGGGAATGACATGACAGGATCTGCATTTTAGGAAGAACATGCTTTCCACACTGAGGAAAATGGATTGGGGGGAACAATATCAGACCTAGGCAGACCTAAGGTATTGTACATTTTGTTTTATTTGCCCCGAAGTCTACTTTATCTGATATTAATATAGCTGTCCTACTTTCCTTTGAGTAATATTTGCATGGTTTATCTTTTTCTATCCTTCCACTTTAAATCTGCCTATATTGTTATATTCGAAGTGAGTTTCTTATAAAAAGCATATATTTTGGTCATGTTTTTAACAAACTGTTCCAATCTCTGTCTTTTAATGGATGTATATAGGCCATGCATATTCAATGTAAATACTGATATGTTGAAACTTAAGTCTTCCATTTTTTCCTGTTTGTTCTATTGTTTTGTGCTTTGTTTTCTCTGCCACTCTGTGAGTAACTTAAACATTTTTTAGAATTCCATTCTGATGTACCCATACCATTTTTTCGAGTATATATCTTTGTATAGCCTTTTAAAGTGGTTTCTTTAGTGGCTATGTGTATACACACACACACACACACACATATATTTATGTATATATATGCACATAAATATATATAGCCACTATATATGTTTATATATTAGATATGTATAGCCACTATATATATTTATATATTAAATATGTATAGCCACTATATATATTTATATATTAAATATGTATAGCCACTATATATATTTATATATTAAATATGTATAGCCACTATATATTTATATATTAAATATATATAGCCACTATATATATATAAATGTAAAAGTTACCACAGCCTATTGATGTTGTCATTTTACCAGTCTGAGTTAAGTGTAGAAATCATATCTGCTTTTACATTTTTTGTCTTAAATATTTCCACAATCCATATTTATAACCACATCAGATTGCTCCAATCTTTGCTTCAACAGCCAGAATTCTTTAAAAAACTCAAGAGGAAAAAAAACGTCTACTTTATTTACCCATATTTTTGCTTACCATGCTCTTTATTTGTAATCTTTCAAAAATATTTCTTCTTTTATCATTTTATTTCTGTTTAGGAATCTTCTTTCAGAAAATTTTAAAGGGTAGGTCTGCTGGTGATAAATTCTCTTAGTTTTTCTTTATCTGATAATGTCTTGATTTCTTCATTCCTGAGGGATATTTTTGGTGGGTATAGGATTTGGGGTTGATAAATCTTTTTTTTTTTTTTCCTTTCAGAACTTGAAAAAATGTTTTCTATTTCCTTCTGGCCTGCATGGTTTCTGGTGAAAAGTCTCTTTAAATTTAAACTGTTTTTCCTAATAGATAAGGTGTCATTTCTGTCTCTCTGCTTTCAAGATTTTTTTCTTTGTCTTTAGTTTTTACAAGTTTGACTATTATATGTCTTGGTATGAATTTCTTTGGGCTTCTCCTTTTGGGGGGTCACTTAACTTTTTGAATCTGTACATTTATATCTTATGTCAAATTTGGAATGTTTTTAGCTATTGTTTGCTAGAGTATTTACCAGCTCTGCTGTCTTTTTCCTCTCCCTTCAAAACTCTAATTACAATAACGCTAAATCTTTTGTTATGGTCTCACAGGTCCCTGAGTCTCTATTCACTTTTTGTTTAGTCTTTCTTCTCTCTGTTATCCATATTGTATAATTTCTATTGATATCTCTTCAAGTTCATTGACTATTTCTTCTGTCCCCTCTGTTCTGCTGCTGAGCCCTTCCACTGAGTTTTACAATTGGATTCTTCTGTTGTTTTAGTTCTAAAATTCACATTGGTTTTTATTTATATCTCCTACTTCTTTATTTCCTTTTATTTGCTTTTTATTGCTGTTTATTATTCCATTTGAAGCAATACTTTTTATGATGGCTGCTTTAAAACCTTTTTTCAAATAATTCTAACATTTCTATTAGCTCAGTGTTGACATCTGTTGATTGGTGTATTACACCATTCTCCCACTGCTATGAAGAAATACCCAAGACTGGGTAATTTATAAAGGAAAGAGGTTTACTTCACTCACAGTTCCACATGGCTAGGGAGGCCTCAGGAAACTTACAATCACGGCAGAAGGCAAAGGAGAAGCAGGCACCTTCTTCATAGGGTGGCAGGACTGAGTGAGTGCAAGCAGAGGAAATGCCAGACTCTTATGAAAGGGAAGAGGCTTTCTACTTCCTGGTGAGGGTGAGAGTACAAGTTTCCTACTGTCATCCATCTGACACCACCCTAGTGGGGAATGTGAGGTGGTGGTTTGGACACCTAGCTTGAGGTGTACAAGACTGGAAATCTAGGCTCCCACTGGGCCTTTGCTGGCTTGTGTGGGAATGGGCCATAGTTTTTTTCTGTGGTGTCTGGCTTGAGCAGAGAGATTATTATCTAAGATTTTTTGGTTTTTCTAGCTCTTTGACTAGAGAGAGCAGCTTTTTGTTGGGGGTTATCATCTGCATTGCTATGTAGTCAGATTCGTCAGCTCTAAGTCTGAGATCTATAAGGCAAAAGCAAATAAAAAAAAAAATGCAGGGAACTCACCACATTTTTCTTCACTTCCAATATCCCTAGCCAGTCTGCCGTCTTCTCTCCCACGTTCAGAGTCTTTTTGTGCTTGTTTTATATATAATGTTCAGAAATTTTAGTTGTACTTCAGGGGAGAAATAGATAAAAGTATGTCTACTCAATCTTCCCCAAAGCAGAAGTTCCCTTTTTGTGTTTATTGAAAAGAGTTATATTTAGGATACAGAATTATCTTGACTTGATTTGTTAAATGTGGACCTTATAAAGTGTTGTCTAAGGGCCTTAGAGCAATAATGCCCCAATTTTGGGCATCCCTTTATCCCAGGCCCAACGTCTCTGTTTCTGTGAAAACAGATTTAGTTATAATTTTGTGTTATAATTTTAGTTATATTGCCTGTGTTGATAAAGAACATTCCAAGCACTTTGGGAGGCTGAGGTGAGTAGATCACGAGATCAGGAGATCAAGACCATCCTGGCTAACACGGTGAAACCCCGTCTCTACTAAAAATACAAAAAAAAATTAACCAGGTGTGGTGGTGGGCCCCTGTAGTCCCAGCTACTCGGGAGGCTGAGGCAGGAGAATGGCGTGAATCAGGGAGGCAGAGCTTGCAGTGAGCTGAGATCGCGCCACTGCACTCTAGCCTGGGTGACAGAGCGACAGTCCATCTCAAACAAACAAACAAACAAACAATTCTAGACTACCCCAGGGATTACGAGTGGTAAGAGAACACTTTGGTGATATTCTAGAGTGAGGCGGAACAATTAACATACTAAGGATGAAGGACTAGGTTCCGGGCTTACGGTGACATCAGTGGATATCAGACTTATTTGAAAACTGGTCTTTTTTTTTCTATGATGATCTTGTTTTATCTTAAACCATTTTAATCAGTATTTTTTTACATTAATTTATATTAATTCTGATTGTTAATTTTTCTCCCCTCACTTTCTCTTTTTTGGTCATTTCTTTTATCATAAATAAGGTAAAATTTTCTTCTACCATTGTTTTCTGTTCCTCCAAGCCTATAAAAGTATTCATTAAGTACAATTACAGTATCGTGTGAAATAAACATTGCAGAAATCTGATGTGATTTATAATCATAACCAAGCTTATAAAAGTATTCATAAAGTACAATTATAGTATTATGTGAAATAGACGTTGCAGAAATCGGATGTGATTTATAATCATTTGGGGGTTGGAATAGGACTACTAGTCATGTGTAAAAAAAGCATTTCATTTGCTGCAATCTGGTAAATAACTATTAAATCTATTCTCTGATTTTCTGGCTACTTTTGCAAGAAAGAATTATGGTAGTTTTGAAAGTAAATTTTACTTTCAATATTGAAAAGATTTTTTAAAAAATACTGTAGGAATATTAGCTTTTAATTATTTATTTAACAACTTTCTATTATCACAGAAATTAAATTGAGGATTATATATTAATTCCAGGAAAAGCAGCTGTTCTAACTATTATCTCCTTTTGGCAGAAGGATATATATAAATTCAGAGAATATAGAAGAATAATTAAAAAAAAAATTTTAACCCTAGTTGGTCAATTTAACATCTAAACTCAAAGTTGCTGATATAGTTTGAATATTTGCCCCACCCGAAGCTCATGTTGAAATGTAATCCCCAGTGTTGGAGGTGGGGCCTGATGGGAGCTGATTAGATCATCTGGGTGAATTTCTCATGCATGGTTTAGCGCCAGTCCTTTGATGCTGTCCTCGTGAGAGTGAGAGAGTTCACGCGAGATCTGGTTGTTGTACAGTGTGGTGCAACCCCTCCACCCTGCTCCTGCTTTCTCCATGTGATATTCTGCTCCCTCTTTGCCTTCTGCCATGATTGGAAGCTTCTTGAGGCCTCGCAGAAGCAAATGCTGCTCTGTTTCTTGTACAGCCTGCAGAACTGTGAGCCAATCAAACTTTTCTTTATAAATTATCCAGTCTCCGGTATTTATTTATAGCTATTCAAGAACACCCTAATACAGTTGCTTTTAAAATATTAATAATAATAACTTTAAGAATTTGGTTGATGTGATGGAAAGACTAGAGAGACAGCACCTCTGTTTCCCTAATCATTTTTTTTCCTAGCATCAGTTTATCAACAATCTCAGAGCTCACTCAATTTAGACATAGAATAATTTGTTAAAATTGTTTCCTTAAAATCTTGATCCACATTTCTAACTTTCCTACTGTCTGTTTTAGAACTGGTGCATCTGAAGAATTTGCTTTTCATTCCAGAAAATAGTATTGGGCTTATTACTGTATTTCATATTATCTCAGCTAAACTTCCCTCTTGGTGTATGTTGAGAGCTGATTTAAAAAAAT
The DNA here is from genome assembly GCF_047675955.1 of Chlorocebus sabaeus. Taxonomy (NCBI): domain Eukaryota; kingdom Metazoa; phylum Chordata; class Mammalia; order Primates; family Cercopithecidae; genus Chlorocebus; species Chlorocebus sabaeus. The sequence continues at coordinate 49,089,696 of NC_132916.1, read as the reverse complement.
ATCCAGATGCAAGCAGTTTCTTAACTGCTTTCTGCCAACCTCTCATTAGCATGTAGTCAAGGTGATTCATGACAAGCATGAGTATTACCATTGATTCAGTACTAAGATGAGTACAATTGGCAATGTAGAGTTCAAGGGAATAGTGGAAGGCCTCATGAAAAGACATGATGTCACTGATGGAAAGTGTAGTATATGGAAGCAGGTGATAAAGGCAACAATGGTATGGGGTGATCATTGATTGTTCTTGATACAAATGGAGAATTTATGATAATGAAATCTAAGTCCTAGTGATACACCTGCATGTTCTAGGAACAAGGGGGAGGCCAGGGTAGACAGCAAGGAATGAGCAAATGGAAAGAAGATGGAACTTGATATCAAAAATAGGTATACTTCTAAATAAAGAGAGGTAACAGGATTACTCGAGTGTCTGTGTTAAGAATGGACTCTAGGCAGGAGAGTGGCATGAACCCGGGAGGCAGTGAGCCAAGATCGCGCCACTGCACTCCAGCCTGGGTGACACAGCGAGACTCCTTCTCAAAAAAAAAAAAAAAAAAAAAAAAAAGAATGTACTATGGGGGAAAAGTTGAATGAAGGTTTTGAAGCCAGAAGCGCTAGGATATGCTAATACAAAATGTGGAAAATGAGAGAAAAGAGGCAGTTCATTCTATATTTACTGAGTCAGTATAGGTATCAGACATAGTGCCAAGTATCTTGGCATAGAAAGATAAAAAAACAGATGATCTATTTTTGTTTTCCTTTTTACTGCAAGAGTAAAAGCTAAATTTTATCTTGTGCCCTAGTACCCACATGTTGTATGTTTGTGTTTGCATAACTGAAACAAAGGTTTCAAAAAACTATATTTACCCATGCAATATATAATAATAGAAAACATAAGATAAATTTAAAATATGACCTTAATAGTATTAAAATACAATGTTCTTTTGTACTTCATTTTCAAAATGCTGGTCACAATTGATTAAATCAGTAATTCTCAAGCATTTTGATCTCAGGAACTCTACTCCCTTAAAAATTGCTGAGAACCATACAAAGCTTTCTTAAAAGTTACTTGCAGCATCGAATCTAAAACTGTGTCAATAAACTTTAAGTACATTTTCATTAAAATTAATTGACTTACCTTGTACTGTGAATGGATCTTTTACCCATGTGTGATTTTGGATTATCATGCATTGGCCACTTGGAAAATATTGGTTCAGTGAGTTATGAAGATTTTCCAAATATTTGCAAACTTCATTATATAATAGTTAAAAATCACATTTGTTAATATCACCACTGATCTCTTCCAAAGAGTCATTAAGTTTTTGGGAAGCTGTCAAGCTCACAGTGTTGGATACAAGGTTTTTAAAGTTCCAGTTTTCCTTGAAACTTAAACTTTCTGGTGGGCAAAAATGATATAAAATAACGTTGTTCATGTTAAAGAAAATCTCAGTCAAATATCCTAGTCTGCATAACAATAGAGTCAGTCATTCTTGAAAGTAAAAATGGTGTCCCACCAAAAAAAGTACCTAGTTCAGCTTGCAACTGAGTTGAATAATTTCTCTCAAGATAACATCTTACTTCACTATTCCCATTTTGTCACAAAAAATATTAGAAAGATGTATACTAAAGGTTGAGATGAATAATAATACTTTTTCAGTTTTTTTTTAGGACATTTTAAAGTGAAAGGCATTTTTCTTTGAAACGGTGAACTAAAGCAGTGAGGATTAAATACTGGGTACAGTGTGGTACCACCATTAGTGCAAATGTCAGCATAATGGAAAAGGCAACTCGCATCTTAATGTTATGATGACAGTTTTGACTTCATAGATTTCCTGAAAAGTCTTGGGACCCCCAGCGCCCCATAGATCACACTTTGGGAACTACAAGTTGTTTTGATAACTCACTGTCAGGTGGCAAACCACAGTTTGATATACAGAGCACGCTAGGGCAGGAAAATTTTGAAAGATAGAAATTTAGAGAAAATAAAAAAAATCTTTGAGCCGGATTTTAATTTCATCCCCACCTACTAAAATCATGGCTAATAATGGGATGAGATAGAATTAAATTTAAGTTTATTCAACTGCAAAGCCTTTATTCTTTCCAATGTGAATGCCATCATTTCATAAAAAAATCATATCAAAAATAATTATTTTTTTCAAAAAATATTTACTTAGTATCTGCTATAAGCAAGATCCTCTTCTAGCATAAGAATCCCTGTGATTCTAGGTATAATAGATAAGAGTATTCTTTTAGTGCGGTGGTAAGAAATCTTTTTAAAAGTAGATGAAACAAGCAAAATAATATTTTAGATAGTGCTAAATCCTATAATAGAAATATGGAAATGTTAGAGTGGTACTACCCAGGCCTCGTACTTTAAAGGGCTCCACTGTGGCCCTGCTATCACACCCCTACTTACAAAGCCTCCTTGGGGACAAGAGCCACAGGGGTGAACACTCACAGGACTGTTTGGCAAAGTAGGGAGGCTGGACTGAGCTCTACATAGATACTAGTGCAAGGCTTTTCTTTGTCCGGGATGAAGTGGGATGGGAAGGAAGGTGGGCATGGGGCAGGAGGCTCCATTTATACTTTTGCCTTTTCCTGCAAATATTAAGAGTAGGCCTCCAGGTAGGTGGACTGCTTGAGTCCAACAGTTCGAGACTAACGTGGGCAACATAGTGAAACCTTGTCTCTACAAAAAATACAAAAAATATCCTGGTGTGGTGGCAGGTGCCTGTAATCTCAGCTACTCCGGAGGCTGAGGTGGGAGGATCACTTGAGCCTGGGAGGCACAGGTTGCAGTGAGGTGAGATCATACCACTGCACTCCAGCCTGGGCAACAGAGTGGACCTTGTCTCAAAAAAAAAAAAAAAAAAAAAAGTAGGCCTGAATAAAGGGATGGACTGGGTGCTAAGTTTAGGCCTACTTCTTACAGTTGAGAAAAACAGTAAGTAATAGTCAAACATAGACTAGGCACTTTTGTAGACATCTCACCTCACATCACATCAAACATCAAAAATATACCACAGTAAATGTTAACTTTTGCTATAAAAATTTTGAGACATCTTTGTAGTTTTGTTCTTGCTAGAATTTGGCCATGAGAAACTCATATCTAAGTTATGATTTGATTTTTTTGGCAATTATTATGTATACTTGGGAATTCTTGAGAAAAGGAAAAGTATAAACAACAAATTATTTGGAAACAATGCAATTTGTTCATTTTTTTAAATTAAAAATATGACCAGAAATGGTGGCTTGTGCCTGTAATTGGGAGGCTGAGGTGTGGGCAGATCACTTGAGGTCAGGAGTTCGAGACCAGCCTGGCCAACATAGTGAAACCACACAGCTGCTAAAAATAATAGAATAAAATAAAATAAATAGCTGGGGCATGGTGGGCCATGCCTGTAATCTCAGCTACCCAGGAGGCTAAGGCATGAGAATCACTTGAGTCTAGGAGGTCAAGGCTGCAGTGAGCTGAGATCACACCATTGCACTCTAGGGAGATAGAGTGAGACTCTGCCTCAAAAAAAAAGTTAAAAATATTTAAAATGGACAGAACATGCTTAATAATATTTACTTATGTTATATCAAAATATTTATTATTTATGAATCTGAGGCTTGTTTAAATTTTGCAATAATATTGTTTTCAGATCTCACATATTTCCTAGGTCCTTGAAAAGTTTATATTATGTACAATGGGCTCAATTCTTACAGTATAATTTGATATTCTAGGGCCTAGAGTTACATTTTGTTGTCCAATAGAGTATCCACTAGCCACATACAGCTATTTAAATTTAAATCTATGAAAATTAAAAATTCAGTTCCCCAGATACAATAGCCACATTTCAAGTGCCCAGTGGGGGTTAGTGGCTACCATATGGAAGAGCACAAATATGGGACATTTGCATCATTGAGAAAGTTTTACTGGACATCATTGATCTAACCCAATCTTAGCTGTGGAATTACAAACACTGATGTTATCTTCAGGCTACAAATTGAATTAGGTATAACGTAGTGGGAGAAAGTTCTCTCAGTGTGATTGTAAAGGAAAAGGGTATGAAGAAGACAGATAGAGTTTGCAGACTGCTTTGGAGAGAGATCTCCAAACCACGTACAAATAAATAACTGGGGACTGACTGCAGAGTGAAAAGAAAGGCTGCGGGAAAATGTGAACAAATAAGAAGATAGGAAAGCTGATACAGATAACTTATAAAAAAATGGAAAACCTTGAAAATGAGGACTTGTGGCTCATGAGAAAATGAGAGACTATTTAGTCAAAGATGAGAAAATCTGATTCAGGTATTCCTCTGTGCATTGAGAGGAAGAGGCAGACCTCCGAGAAAATACAGAGAAAATAACAACCAAATATGGTAGCTTATTAAATGTGATAAGGAAACAAAAGCTCCTAGAAGACAGAAGAGAAAGGAGACATAACTGCAGAGCTAGTGCAGTTGAGAAGGGTCCTTTTTGTGACTGGTGAAAACTTGAGAGGAAACAGACACTTGAGTGTTCATGCTTTTCAACTGAGAGGGTGGTTTAGAGTGTATCACCATCAGAAAACAGGAAGAAATGTGGGATTTGGTGCAGCCAGGGGTCAGTGAGTAAATCATTCACCAAAAAAGAAAGCAAAAGACCTGAAACAGATGGATTTTCTCAAGGAAGGAAGAAAATCAACAGAATCCTTGTTTGAAGGAACCCTTTGCTCAGTGAGAGGAAAGAAAAGCAATGTTAAAAGGAACGCAAAAGAAAGTGTCAGTAAGGTGTGAAACGCCCAGAAGACAGACACTTCTGAAAGTTAGTAGGAAGATCTTAGGGGAAAGGAACGTAGAGAACCATAAGTACAAAAAAACTTTGAGATAAAAATAGAAAATGAGTAGATCTGTAACTTTAACTACCTCACTGAAAGCTTTTCTCTTAGTGCTTGAACATGAAGGCAAGAAATATCTTGGCCCTAAAATATGGTGAAATAGAAAATTCTGGAATTGGGATTTTTCATATAAGAAAAATAGGCACACAAATTTGTGAGGTGACAACAGAGGATATATGGTTCAATGATTAAGCCAGGGTTTAAAAGAGCTGAGGCATACATTCACTTATTCAGTTAGAACAACTAAAACTTGTAAAGCACTTATTGCTTCCAGAGGTCTTTTCCTTGAGTGTATTATCTTATTTAAGCTCTAACATGCAGCCTGTGAAGAAGGCAGTACTCTCACTCCCATTTCACAGATGGTCAGGGAATGAACTGAGGTAAGAAGATCATTATTTGTTTCGGTGTAGCAGGAAGCGACAGACAACAAGCTAAATGTCAGCTTTATCGTCTGTAGTCCTTTCAGTCCTTCTTTCTGAATCAGGAAAGATTCCCTTGTACCCCTCGCAGGATGTGTGATGGGAATGTGGCTCGCTTCTTCGGTTCCCCGCTGCTCAAACCTCTAGGGGAACATACAGGCAGGCAGGCTGTGGGGTTCTGACACCATGGCAGTGTCCAGGGGTGAATGTTTGCAGCTTCTGAAGCCCCAGTGGGTGTGTGTTACAGGGTGCTCTCTTAGTTTGCCAATCTATAGGCAGCTTGTGTTAACCAGTTTAATTAGACCCCCTTCTTTATCACAAGGACAGAAGCATTTCTGATCCTGGGGTTCTTGCCTTGGTGTACTGGTAGAATTGGATCACTTGTGGGCTTGGAGAATGAGTATAAAGTTTTATTGAGTGGAAGTAGCTCTTAGCCAATGGGGGATCCACAGGGGAGATGGTCTTTCCGTGGAGTTGGGCCCTAGCTCTCCTCTGACTGCCCCGGCCAAACTCTGCCTCATCTCACTGGTGGATGGCCTGACTGCATGCTGGTGCTGACAACCGTGCTCTTCTGCATGCCCGCTCTAAACAACCAGCGTCTTGATCTTCTGATGATGATGTGCTCCTCTTGACGTCTGACCTCCTCTGTGTCTGCCTGCTAGCGTCTCCGGGGCTTTCTATGGGCCCAGGATCGGGGTGTGGCAGGCCAGGATGGTCTTGGGTAATGAAACATTTGGGCACGAAGGCAGGAGTGCCTGTCCTTACCTAGGTCCATGGGGGTGGAGCCCTACCCAGGGACCACGCCCTCCTCTAGCCAGCACTTCCCTTCCCCACTTACGTATCATTTAAAGGGACCATGCTCTTCCCTTCCCAGCCCTTCTGTATTATTTCTACAGGCTTTAGGCTGCATTTAGAGATTGTGTAAAATGTTTTTCCTACAACAACAAGCTTACACTTGTCTGTTGGACCCACCACCAATTTTGCAGACTAGAATCTATTTGTCCTAGAACCATGTAATATTCTAAAAGTTCAGCCTTGGCCTGAAAAAATAGAAAAAGAGAGGTTTCCAAGGTACTAACCTCTTTAGGTTTCTGTGTCACAAAATTTGTCTATATTTTCGCTTAAACCTATTGGAGGTACCTTATACCAGGGTAGATTTTGTGTCTTTCTAATGTTACCAAGGCTGTTTTGTTATAGAAGAAGATGAGAAGTTCCAGCCCCTACTGCTAGCAACAGGGTTTGAGGTATTAAAGTAAAATTTTATGTAGATGAAGCTGTACTTTACTAGTAACTCCCACAAAGAAAAAAAAAGTGTCGAGAGTTTATTACCTTAAGAGCAAAGCAGAGCAGCAATTCTTATTTAAGAGCTTTAATCAAGAGTAGTTTTCTCATTGGAGACATGGATTAGCAACTTTTTAAAATTTCTGTTTCTGCTGTGTGCATAAGAGAATGTAAAAGGGAATTAGAGACAATAAGTATGATTTAGGATTCTAAAAAGATAAAGGAAACCCTTTACAAACAATTTAAAGAAGGTGGACAGCATCCTCATGTCAGTTTTCTGGTTAAAGGTTTCCTGTGGCTCTTACCTCCTCCTGGAAAGTCTAGATTGCTGAACTTGCAAAGGGATGTCCCTCATCGGCTGCCGCCAGCTTATCTTTCCAGTCTCATCACCTGCCAGTTTTAACATGTACTCTCCATTTCAACCATGCGGAAAGCTCCAAATGCACAATTGTGTTTGATGCCTCTATGTGCAATACACAGTTCCCATTGTCTGGAACCTTCTCCCTATATTCTGTTTGGTAAACTCTTACTCATTCTTCAAGATCCACTTCTAATTTCACCTCCTTGTGAAACTTCTGGACCTCCCTGAAGCTGAGAATCTTAGTCAATTAGGGCTGCTATAATAAAATATCATAGACTGGGTGAGTTATAAACAACAAATTTACTCCTCCCAGTTCTAGAGGCTGGAAGTCTGAGATCAGTGTGCCCTCATAGTCAGGCTCTGTTGAGGGCCATGTTCCAGGCTGCAGACTGACTTCTCCTTGGTTCCTCAGGCAGAAAGAGAGCAAGAGAGTACTCTGGAGTCCCTTTTAGAAAGGCACACATCCCATTGTTTTAGGGCTGTACCTCCATGATCTAAATTATCTCTCAAGGTCCCCACCTCTTAATATCATTGCATTAGGGGTTAAGATATCAACATGTGAATTTTGAGGAGACAAACATTCAGTTCATAACACTGAGCCACTTTCCACTGGGTTTGCAGAGAACTTCCTAGAAACTCCTACTGTAATGTCTATTACTCCATTCATTGCTTATGCATTTTCTCTGCCTCTAGTTTTTAAGCTCATTGAGGTAAAGGATCCCGCCTTAATAATCTCTGTGGTTGGGTGACAGCCTCCAAATATTTTAATATCAAGCATCATTTAATCTATAAGCCTACTGCCTGCTGAAGAAAGAGATGACTATATAATTGGTGTGAGGTGAATTGGAAGGGGGCTGAGGTATGAGGACAGGTGAAGGATGAGTAAGCAAACTAGCAGAGTTTTTGTTTATGTCTCCAAGGAATTTGCTCTAGAGTTTCAATTTTTTAAATAGTTGACGTACAGTTGACTTCAACAGCTCAACAAGAGTGAACTAGTTTTTCATTTCTCATTCTCTGATAAGGCATACACCTTGTTTTGGATCACTTGTGGTGGTGGAATCATTCAGTTACTTCAGTGGAAGAATATGTATGGAAGAACAATGAAGCCTCTGGATATCATTTACTTTAAAGTAGTAGCAAGCACTATAGCAAGCCAAGGGGATTAGACTAATTGGGAAAAATATACATAATTTATAATCTTAGAAATGAATGCAAATGCTTTTCATCTGATTAGACTGTTTTCTTCTAGTGCGGTTTAGATATATTCTAGATTTGTGATTTCTAAAGGGGAGTTTAATAAAACACAGGTTCTGCAGACTATTAATAAGAATTATGTTTAAAAAGAATTTCATTGTCAACTTTGGGAAATATGTGGTTTAAAAGAATTAAGGTGGCTTTTCTAGTATTGTTTTTCCTACCCGAATGTGCATTATAAATCTCCAAGAGATGTACATGGTATAAAGCACTTTAAGTTTTCTTGACAAGAGCCTCTTCTCTCTCTATTGTAATATATCTAGGGGTACCATTGATTAATGAAACACTGAGAAATCGTGTTCCACATTAAGAGCTTTATAAGAACTTAGTTCCCTACAACTACACTCCATATACCAGTTGTAACATTTTCTGTCAAGCAAATGTGTATAAAGACTAAGTATGCAGCCTCTAGCTTTTCATTTTTGCTAGCCAGGCTATGAATGAATATTCTTCAAAGACATTTTTTAAAAATCTCTCTGCTATCTTTAAAAAAAAAAAAAAACAACAACACTGTGGAATATCAGCTTGCCTGAATCTTTATTAATTTTTATTTTTTTCTTTTAAATCAGGGGACAACAGAAGAGTAAATGCCTCTATAATTTATATCCAGGTGAGTCCCAATATAAGCTACAGCTTCCCAGGATGCCCAGGTAATGTGATGGGAAGAGAGAAACAGAGAGAGAGATAGAGAGAGAGAAACAGAGAGAGAGAGAGAAAGAGAGAGAGAAAGAGAGAGTGACCATTTGCCTAAGGGAGCAGTGAACAGCTGTAAGGATTATTATTATTATTATTTTTTGAAATGGAGTCTCACTGTGTTGCCAAGCTGGACTGCAGTGGTGCAATCTCAGCTCCACTGCAATCCCCCCCTCCTGGGTTCAAGCAATTCCCCTGTCTCAGCCTCTTGACTAGATGGGACTATAGGCGCGTGCCACCATGGCCAGCTAATTTTTGTATTTTTAGTTGAGACGGGGTTTCATCATGTTGGCCAGGATGGTCTTGATCTCTTGACCTCGTGATCTGCCTGCCTTGGCCTCCCAAAGTGCTGGGATTACAGGCGTGAACCACCACATCTGGCCAGGATTTTTTTTTTTAAGATTCAGGAGGTACTTGTGCAGGAGTTTTACATGGGTACAGTGCATACTGCTGAGTTTGGGGCTTCCATTGAGCCCAAAGTAGTGAACATAGTACCTAGCAGGTAGTTTTTCCACCTTTGTCCCTCTCCCTCCTTCCCTGCTTTTGGAGTCCCCGGTGTCTATTGTTTCCATCTTTATGTCCAAGACAAGGATGTCCACTTTCACCACTCCTATTTAACATAGTACTGGAAATCCTAGCCAGAGCAATCAAGCAAGAGAAACAAACAAAAGGCATCCAAATAGGAAAAGAGAACGTCAAATTACCTCTGTTTGCCAATAATATGCTAAATAAATACTAAGAACACTTCAAGAAGGTGGAAATGACTGACTCCTGCAGGTTACTGCTCAAAAGATTTGAATAGCACAGATATGAAAGTATTAAATGTTGTAAGTTAGTGATAGAGTAAGAGAGAAAGAGAGAAAGATAATTGTCTAAATGAAAAGGCAGATGATCAATCTATTTCCATGGGTTAGTTTTGTTTTGTTTTAGTGCTGAAAAATTTTCCTGTCATAAGCTAGACACTCACACCTGTATCTGCCACTTTCACATAAACAAAACAGTGTAAGGATGATAATGGAGAGAAAGAGGAAGTGTTTTTGAACTATAAATCCCTAGAGGCTTGATATAAAGTCCACTTTCAAGAAGTGAATTTTATTTTGAGCAATGATTACAACATGAGATGCCAGGGTATTTCACAATGTGAGTAATGTATTTGACCAACAAAACAATACAAAACAAAGGCAACCAAGTTAAGAACAAATTACAGAATAATGCTTGACTCACTTGAAAACTGTCCCTGATGAAATTTCATTTGACAATTTGTACTTTTCTGGTTTTGGCTGTTTGGGGGTCTTTTTCCTTCCTTGAAAGAACTTGACAGGAAATGATTACTTCCACTGAGTCAAAGAGGGCATGTTTACATAGTTCCTCATGATGTGACCAGGAAATCTTGTGTAGGAAAAAGTTGCTGAAAAAAGAGGGGAAAAGTGTAGCCTGCTTATGTTTTCTTAAACTCCTCCTGCTCCACCCTGGAGCCATTTAAGATACAATCTCACTTTTCTTTTCTTTCCTTTTCTTTTTTCTTTTCTTTTTCTTTTTCTCTTCTTCTCTTTTCTTTTCTTTCTTTCTTTCTTTCTTTTCTTTCTTTCCTTCTTTCTTTCTTTCTTTCTTTCTTTCTTTCTTTCTTTCTTTCTTTCCTTTCTTTTTCTTTTTTCTCTCTTTCTTTTTCTTTCTTTCACATAGATTTCAGCACAAAAGCTCATATATTTGGGCTTGCTTTTTTCTTCTCAATGAAAGTCTTAGAAGTTAGAGATTTCAGATGCATTTTTCTCTCTTTCCTGAGTCTGTCCAATAACAACAGGGATAGTTGAAAATCTCCAAACCTAGGAAAAGGTTCTTGCTTTGCAGGTTTCTAATCTCATTCCTGACAAGTCATCGGTCTCCTGCTGACGTCTAGGAGATGCACATCAAAGGCAGAAATGATATAGGCTTTGCGATCTCTCTTCTGAATGACAGTGATGCTGCCAGCCAGGAGGGGGTTGTCACTTCAGACTCTCCAGCAAACTTGAGCAACTGCAGCTGTCGCCTGAGGGAAAACCAGATGCATCAGTATTTTGAATGTGCTTTCAGATTTGCTAGGAATGCACAGACGTGTTGCAATTGCTTTGCAGGACTCTGCTATTTGAAATCTATCACAAAGTCAATTCCAATTTGGATAATAATATGATGACTGTTCGAGTGCTAGATTCCATGTTCTAAATTTTACATGAGGGTTCATATATTTTTACCAACAAGTTCTATGAACCCCATGTGATAAATAGGGAACCTACACAGGATGTCTAAGAAACACAGTGAACCAGTTCTGTAAATGGCAATCTGGCAGCACATCTATTCTCCAATAACTTTCAACCATTTATGTTCACCCTGTAACCTACTCCATCCTTGGGCAGGATAGGGGCCATTTATTGCCACCTGGGAATAAATAATTAGCAAGTTAATCAATTGCTCTAGTTCAAATTTGTGTGGAAGGAAGTATTATTATTGTAGTTCAGAGATAGAAAATGATGCCTTTTCTATTATATGAATTTGTCTATGTTGGCCACTGGGTATTCAAATGTGACTCACTCTCAAGTTGCTTTTCTTTGTAAAGAAGGCCAGCCAGTTTTGCATTTTCCAAATCTGGTTCTGTCCTTCTATAGCTATTTCCCAAGTTTGCTGTTTCTGTCACTTAGAAAGTTTGAGCATGATAACTTAAGATTGTATCACAGAGTTCAAAGTTTTAAAGACCGTAATTCTTCCTTGTTCTTTTGACTGAGGATCTTGACCCTTAACCTAAGAGATATGTAAGATGTCTGAAACTTAGTTTAATTCTTTGATCAACTAAAAAGGGTTTGCATTAAGCAAAAGCAAAAACAGGAGTAATTAAAGTCCTAATGTGTTCAACTGACACTTCAGGAGACTTTACTTCTAAGGAAGAGGATATGGGCCTGTTACCTAAGCACGGATATTGTTTACTTTGCTCTTTCTCTGTCTCAGACACATAGGACAGTGCCTGCCTAAGGTAGGAACTCTAATCGTATAATATTTATTGAAGGAAAGCATGAATGAATTAATAAGCGAACAAATAAATTGGATGCTTTCAGCAGGAGCTTTGAATGAAAGAGAACATTGTTATTCTTAGAGAAAAAGAAAAGACTGAATGAACGTCCTATCCATTTCTTTTATCCTCACCTTTAATAACATAAATGTTGCATGCATTGGAGGTACTAAGGTATGGTCTCTGTCCTCAAGACGTTTTCATAATAGCAACTGATTCTGATGGCTAACCTCCAGTCCTCAGGTCTTCTAATGTTAGAGATATACCAGATTTCCCTGGTAAGAGTCTGGTATGCTATCTTCAAGATTCAGAGAACAGGTACCATGTGGTATGCATCATTGCTTTTCATTTATGGATTTCTTTCAGCTCTGCTTTATTACGTATTTTTGGTGTAACAATATTATTTATTATATATTATTGGTGTAATAATATGTAATAAAGAGATGAAGAAGCTAAGTTTCAAGACATGTGCACATAGAGAGCCAAAATTAAGCTATCTCTATAAAGCTAGAAGCTATTAAGGCTGCTAAAGCTATAAAAATAAGGCCAGAAAACATTTTTTTTCTAAAAATATTTATTGAATGATTCATCTTATGTCTATTAATTTAATTTAATTTATTTTTAAAAACTTTTAGATTCAAAGGTACATGGTAGGTTTGTTATACAGGTAAATTGCATGTCATGAGGATTTGGTGTATGGATTATTTTGTCATCCGGGTAATAAGCGTAGTACCCAATAGGTAGTTTTTCAATTCTCTTCCTCCTCCCATCCTCTACCTACAAGTACGTCTTAGTGTCTCCTGTTCCTTTCTTAGTGCCCATGGATTCTCAATGTTTAGCTCCCACCTATAATTAAGAACAGGCAATATTTGGTTTTCTGTTCCTGCATTAGTTTCCTTAGGATAATGGCCTCCAACTCCATCCATGTTGCTGCAAAGGACATGATCATATTCTTCTTTTATGACTCTATAGTATTCCACGGTGTATATATGCCACATTTTCTTTATCCAGTCTACTGTTGATGGGCATTTAGGTTGATTCCATGTCTTTGCTATTGTGAGTAGTGCTGCGATGAATACACACATACATTGTCTTTATGGTAGAATGATTCATATCGAGTAGGGGCTGGGGACTCACAGAGAAGAGAGACTGGGTTTCTTTCCACACAGTGACTGTGGCATGCTGGAGGTGCCAGCATAGCGAACAGGCTCTTAGTTCCCTCCCCAGCTTGAGGGCAATAAGGGCAGTCACTGCAGCTGCAAAGGCAGAGGGCTGTGGGCTGTCTCTGGTATTTCCTCCCCAGAGAAACACAGAGCTGCCACCAACTGAAATGCTCAGGCTGGGGCAAAGTTTTTGTGATGAGGGGCCCAGGTCAAGAGACCGTCCATTGAGGAGTAGTGGGGTGGGACCCGCATGAAAAGCAGTCTGGCCACTGTTCTGTAAGGCTGCTGCTCTGTGCTGGGTACCCAGATTAGTCTCTAATCATTTTGTTCCTTCTAGAGCCTGAGGGTAACAGGGGCTAGAGCTGTGGAGCAGAAAAAATGGCACCTGGCCTGCTACCTCTGGGAGCTCCATCCCAGGGAAATGCAGAGCTGCTTCTGGCCACAAAGCTCAGGCAGGGCTGGGGTGGTCACAGTAGAGTCCCAGGCCATTGGGCCTTACCTGATGAAATACAGTGGAGGCTATGGTCTATCTGCTGCTCAGCCCCATGGATTCAGCCCCTATCCAGGGGTCATGTGAGGGAGCCTGGCCTGTTTCCAGAGCGGCAGCTGCTGGTGCCAGGATGCCCAGGGATGCAAGGCTCCAAACACTTCTCATGTGCCTGAGTGGTGGCTCCGTCCAGACTCCATGTAGTTCTCCCTGTCAGTCTGAAGGCCTGAAGGGTGGGGAGGTGGTAGTCACAGGGGTTCTCCCAAGCCTAGGGTTGCAAAGGTCCATGGCAGAAGTGTGAGTCCCCAGGGATGCTCACTCACTGTTTCTCAGTAGTGGGCGGGCTGCCTTGGCTCTGCAACACTCCCAGGTGGATGATTGTCCTGCTGCTCTCCTCCATTCTCTGTGAGTCATGCTGCTTCCTTGATGAACCCAATGTGTCCACCTGGATGATCTAGTTGAAGAGCTAATGTTTACTCAACAGTCTTTTTTCTCTCTGTGGCAGCGGCGCACAGTAGCTGCTTCTAGTCAGTCATATTGTCTGGAATTCAGAAAATATCCTCTGGCCTTGGGGATATGAAAAAATTATTTAATTATATGATTATTATTTTTTAATTGTTTAATTTTAAATTTTTGTGAGTACATAGTAGATGTGTGTATTTATGGAGTACATGAGATATTTTAATACAGGCATACAATGCGTAATCAAATCAAGGTAAATAAGGTATCCATCGTCTCAAGCATTTATCCTTTCTTTGTTATAAACAACCCAATTATAATTTTTAAGTTATTTTTAAATGTACAATAAATTATTGATGACTGTAGTCACCATATTGTGTTATCAAATGCTTGATCTTATTTATTCTGTCTAATTATATTTTTGTATACATTAACCTTCCCCACTCACTCCAACCCCAACTACCTTTCTCAGCCTCTGGTAATGATCATTCTACTGTCTATCTCCATGAGTTCAATGGTTTTAATTTTTGCCTTCTACAAAGTGAGAACATGAAGTTTCTCTTTCTGCACCTGGCTTATTTTACTTAACATAGTATCCTCCTATTCTATCCATGTTGTAGAAAATGACAGGATCTCATTCTTTTTAATGGCTGACTAGTACTGCACTGTACTATGTACCACATTTTCTTTATCCATTCATCTGTTGATGGACACTCAGGTTGCTTCCAAACTTGGCTATTGTAAATAGTGCTGCAATAATCACCGAAATGCAGATCTCTCTTTGATCCACTCATTTCTTTTCTTCTGGGTATATACCTAATAGTGGGATTGCTAGATCATATGGTAGCTCTATTTTTTAGATTTTGAAGAACCTCCAAACTGTTCTCCATAGTGGTTGTACTCATTTATATTCCCACCAACAGTGTGTGAGGACTCTTTTTACTCCACATTCTCACCGACATTCACTATTGTATGTCTTTTGGATAAAAGCCATTTTAACTGGGGTGAGATGATATCTCATCATAGCTTTGATTTGCATTTCTCTGATGAAAAATGATATTGAACACACCTGTTCTTATACTTGTTTGCCATTTGTATAATCTTCTTTTGAGGAATCTATTCAGATCTTGAAAGGAACATTTTTATTCCCAACAGTTTCATAGATGAAAAACTGTCACCTTCAAAAAATAGATGTGCAAAACAACTATATGGTCCTAATTAATATTATTCACAATTTATGAATATTTTAGGCCAATAAAATGAACCTAACTACATGCTATGTGTAAAAAAACACTTCATATTCAGTGACATAGATAGGTTAAAAGTAAAAAGAAAAAAAAGATATACCGTGCTAATATTAATGGAAAAGGAATGGTTTAATGTCTCATAAAGTAGACTTCAGAGCAATACAAATTATTGGAGAAAAAGATGGATGTTATGTGATGTCATAATAAACTTAACTGTGTACACACTGAAAAACATATGAAGGGAAAAGAAACATGAAGCAAAAATTGATAGAGCTGAAAAAGAAAGTAGACAAATCCAAAATTATAGTTATCAAGTACATAGAAGACCTGAACAATATGATCCACCAACAGATGTAACTGACATACAGAATACTACACCCCATCATAGTAGAATGTATTTTTAAAGCCTCCATAGAAGACTAACCAAGATAGACTATATCCTGGGCCATGAAATGATATAGAGTGTGCTCTCTGACCACGGTACAATCAAATTAGAAATTAACAGTGTAAAGACAAGAGGAACCTCTCCAAGCACTTTAAAATAAGCAACACACTTACAAATATTAATGGACCAAAGAGCAAGTCAAAACAAACAACAACTGCAGGGAAAAAAAAACATGAAATGAAAAGACACCATGGGATGTCTATGGGATATAATATTAAATGCTTATGTGAGAAGTAAGGAAAGTTTGCAAATCAGTATTTTAGGTTTCTGGCTCAAGAAACTAGAAAACAAAGAGTAAAATAAACTCAAAAGAAGCAAAAGAAAGAAAATAAAAAACAAATCAATAAAATTAAAAATAGAAAAACAGTGGAGAAAATTAATGAAACAAAAAGCTGTTTTTTCACAAAAAAATCAATAAAATTGATAACAAATTTAACAAAACTAATGTACATAGAAAGTAAAAGCCAGAAATAATATCAGAAATGAAGTAGGAGCTTTCACTACTTATACTGCAGCCATTATTAGGATAACAAGGGAATCCTGCAAACAATATTACTCATATATTTGACAGTTTGGAAGAAATTGACCAATTCTTTGAAAAACTCATACTACCACAACTCAATCATGAAGAAATAATTAATTTGAATAGTCCTATAGTCAGTCAAGAAATTGTAATCATAATCATAAAGCTTTCCTAAAAAGATCTCCAGGTCCAGATGGTTTCACTGGTGAATTTCACCAAACATTTAAAGAAGAATGAGTATCAATTTTACACAATATTTTTCAGAGAAAGAGGGCATACTTAACCAACTTATTTTATGAGGTCAGTATTACTCTGATACCAAAACTAGCCAAGTACAACAAAAAAAAGTGAAAGAAGACTATAGACAAACAACTCTCGTGAACTTAAAGGCAAAAATCTGTAGCAAAATATTAGCAAACTGCATTTAACAATGTATGAAACATTACATACCATGATAAAGTGGTATTTGTTCTGGGTATACAAGGTCTGTTCAACATTTGAAAATCAATCAGTGCAGTCTACCATACTAACAGACTAGAGAAGAAAAATTATATGATCACATCAATTCACAGAAAAATAATTTTGGTCAAATCTAAGAGTTCATGATAAAAAACTAACTATTAGGATTAGAAGGAAATTACCTCAACTTGTTAAGGAATATATACAAAAAAACCCATACCCAACTTCACACTTAATTTCAAAGACTGAATAAGATGGAAAACAAGGCAAAGGTGTCCTTTATTCTCACTCTTTTTTTTTTTTTTTTTTTTTTTTTTTTGAGACGGAGTCTTGCTCTGTAGCCCGGGCTGGACTGCAGTGGCCGGATCTCAGCTCACTGCAAGCTCCGCCTCCCGGGTTTACGCCATTCTCCTGCCTCAGCCTCCCGAGTAGCTGGGACTACAGGCGCCCGCCACCACGCCTGGCTAGTTTTTTGTATTTTTTAGTAGAGATGGGGTTTCACCGTGTTAGCCAGGATGGTCTTGATCTCCTGACCTCGTGATCCGCCCATCTCGGCCTCCCAAAGTGCTGGGATTACAGGCTTGAGCCACCGCGCCCATGGAAATACCAGACATAATAACAAAACAAGAAACATATAAAATGCATACAGATTAGAAATGAAGAAATAAAACAGTTTCTATCTTTATGAAGATAGAATAATTGTCCATGTAGAAAATGCCAACGCATCTACAAAACATCAAAAAATCCATGCTAGAATTAACAAGTGAGTTCAACAAGGTGGTAGGATACAAGAAAAACACACAAAAATTAATGGAATTTCCACGTGCATGAAGATACAGAAAAAAATAAAAACAACATTTATAAACACCCAAGAGAAAACTAAGTACTTAGGTATACACTTTATGACACATGTAAAGTGTCCATATGATGGAAATTCTTAAAAATGTTAATGAAAGGACTCAAAGAAGACCTAAACAGATGGACATATTCCATTCATGGACTGTAGGGCTCCACACAGTAAAAGATGGCAGTTTTCTTCAAATCCATGTGCAGATTCATTACAATTTCAATAAAAATTCCAGTGACATTTTTGTATTTTTAAATTTTCTTTATTTATTATTTTTTTAACTTCTACTTTAAGTTGAGGGGTATATGTGCAGGTTTCTTATATAGGTAAACTTGTGTCTTGAGGGTTTGTTGTACAGATTATTTCATTGCCGGGGTATTAAGCACACTACTTATTAGTTATTTTTTTCTGATTCTCCTCCTCCTCCCATCTTCCACCCTCCAACAGGCCCCAGTGTGTGTTGTTCCCCTATATGTCTCCATGTGTTCTCATCATTTAGCTCCCACTTATAAGTGAGAACATGCAGTATTTGATTTTCAGTGTCTGTGTTAGTTTGTGAAGGATAGTGGCCTCGAGCTTCATCCACATCACTAAAAAGGGCATGATCTCATTCTTCTTATGGCTGTATAGCATTTTATGGATATATGCACCACATTTTTAAATCAAGTCTGTCATTGATGGGCATTTATGTTGATTCCATGTCTTTGTTATTGTAAATAGTGCTGCAATGAACATACAAGTCCTTGTGTCTTTATAATATAATAATTTATATTTCCTTGGGTATATACCTAGTAATGGGATTGCTAGGTTGAAAGGTACTTCTCTCTTTAGGTCTTTGAGGAATCACCATATTGTCTTCCACAATGGTTGAACTAATTTACACTCCCACCAACAGTATATAAACATTCCTTTTTCTCCACAACCTTGCCAGCATCTGTTATTTTTTGACTTTTTAATAATAGCCAATTCGACTGGTGTGAGATGGTATCTCATGTGGTTTTGATTTGTATTTCTCTAATGATCACTGTTGTTGAGCTTTTTTTCTCACATGATTCTTAGCCACATGTACGTCTTCTTTGGAAAAGTGGTCTGTTCATATCCTTTGCCCACTTTTTAATGGAGTTGTTTATGTTTTTTCTCATAAATTTGTTTAAGTTCCTTATAGATGTTGGATACCAGACCTTTGTCAGGTACACAGTTTGCAAAAATATTCTCCCATTCTGTAGGTTGTCTGTTCACTCTGTTGATAGCTTCCTTTTTTGTGCTGGGACTCTTTAGTTTAATTAGATTCCACTTGTCAATTTTTGCTTTTGTTGCAATTACTTTTGCCATCTTCATTCTTTGCCCTGTCCTGAGTCCAGAATGACATTGCCTAGGTTGTCTTCTGGGGATTTTATAGTCTTGGGTTTTGCATTTTACAATGACGTATTTTTTAGGCAAGACAAATATATTCTAAAATTTAATATGGAGAGGTGCAGGGTCTAGAATAGCTAAAATAATCTTTACAAAGAATATGTAGGAGGACTCACCCAACCTAATGATTATGCTTACTATAGAGCTACAGTAATCAAGACAGTGAGTTGCCAGAGGGATAGACACAGATCAATAGACGGTCATGGAGAAACCACAAATCGACTCACACAAATGTGCTTAACTTGTTTTTGACAAAGGTGCAAAAACAATTAAGTGAAGGAAGGGTGGTCTTTTCAACAAATGGTGTTGGAGCAATTGAATATCCACAGGCAAACAATGAATCTCTACCTAAGCCTCGCACTTCATACAAAACTTAAATTAAAATGGACCTAAATGTAATAGATAAAATTTAAACACTAAATATATAAGCATATATACGTAAATAATATATAAAACGCATTCAGCAATGACTATAGTAATTGGGGAAATCTTAGCAAACTCAGTGAATTGTACAATATTAGTATCCTGGTTGTGAAACTATACTATTATTTTGCAAGATGTTACCATTGAGAGAAACTGGGTAAAGGATACAGAGGATCTCTCAGTATTATTAAAACTGCACATGGATCTGTAATTATCTCAATAAGAATATCAATTTAAAAAATTGGCCCTGAACTGGCAAAACCAATAGCGCCTTGGCAGAGAAAAGTGAGAAGCTACCATATAGAAATGCTTCCAATAAGAAGCCCCTTCACACTCTTAGCTCATGAAAACAACACTGTCTTGGGCCATTCAAGCTGCTATAACAAAATACCTTCCACTGGGCGACTTATAAACAACACAAGTTTATTTTTCATAATTCTACAGTCTAAGAAGTTCA
Source organism: Chlorocebus sabaeus (assembly GCF_047675955.1). Taxonomy (NCBI): domain Eukaryota; kingdom Metazoa; phylum Chordata; class Mammalia; order Primates; family Cercopithecidae; genus Chlorocebus; species Chlorocebus sabaeus. The sequence goes on along the minus strand of NC_132916.1, from coordinate 49,069,867 downwards.
AGAACAATGCTCTGGCATTGTTGCATCTGTGGGGGCCTCCTTTCTGGTTCACAGATGGCATCTTCTAGCCATGTCCTCACGTGGCAGATGTGGGGAGCTAGCCCTCTGGGGTCTCCTCCTTAAGAGCATCACCCCATTCATGACAGCTCCATAACACTGCTGAAAAGGACGGTATGTTTAAAATTATAAGGCTCATGAGAAAATGAACCACTACAAAAGAATGTCAGAAGGTGAAATACATGTGAGGTTCACATCCAATTATTCAAGATGGAAGAATTTGAAGAAAACCTGTCAAACTTGTCTGTTTGAAATTTTTTAGGAAATGGTGGGAAGAAAAGAAGCCATAATTCAATGACAAGAATATTCTGGAAATTTTTCAATAAGGAGGATTGAAAAAGAATCAACTAGAAATTATAGCTATAAAAGTATATCTAATAAAATAAAGAATTTTGTGAAGAGGTTAAACTAGACAACCAAAAAGAACTCAAGATAAATTTAATGACTAGATGAGAGAGATGAGGAAATGAATCAGAATGTAGTACAGAAAGATAAGGACATGGAAAGTGTAAAAACAAACAAAAAAATTAAGAGATGATAAAAGCTGTAATTAAAGAACAGAAAGAAGACAATGGACTCAAGACACTGGTAGATTTTAGAGACTGATTACGAAAGATATGTGGGAATTGTAAGAGAGGGAATTAACAATGGGTGTGAGATCTTTGTTTTGGAAAACATTGGGAATTTGAGGTATCTGCAGAAAATTTCAGTATGATGCACAGTATTCAGTTATGTTTATGAACCTGGGCTTCGGGGCAAGCAACACACTGGAAAGACCTAGCTTTACAGAGAAGAAAACTAAAGTCCAGAAATGTGGTGGAAACTTTCCTGAAGTGGAGGAGCAGAAATTTACACCTACATGTCAGAAGGATTGATTTACAGACAACCAACTAAGCTGAGTGTGGAGCAGATAAAAATTAGCATTAAGAGTTAAAAGCATTTGTTTTTTCCCAGACTTTTTAAGAGGACCACATGATAAGGTTAAGCCTAATAGTTCAGTTACATAAAAACTTTTGATACACTGCAATAAATGAGCATCTTACCCTGAAAAGTAGCTCATTAAAGTATAATTATTTTTAGAGAATAAATGAAATAAATTAGCTGCTTTGGAGGTAGTTACTAGGTAATTCTTGATAAGTGTAAGAAGCGTATTGCTAGAGTTAATGATGGTTGATTTTAGGGAGGTGATTACTGGTCAATATAATTTCTTTTTCAGTATTATTCAAACAGAATGAGCATTTTTGAAAGTAATATCTGTTGAGCTTTAAGCATTAATGAATGAAAAGGATGTATTTACTCATTTATACATTAATATGCTGTGTCAGTGTCAACACATTTAGAACTTTACTATAAATTTACTTCCATTTACTAGATTTTCTGTTTTGTAGGGCAAAATCATAGTAGATAATGGTATAGGAATCTATCTAAAATGATGGGACTAGAGATTGTGATGTACAGATTAGTCAGATTAGCAGGATTGGAACATATATACAATAAATTTGCTTAGGAGCTTGTTAAAATATACTGAGAGTTGAAACCCTACTGCAAATCATGTGTACTCAAACCTTCTGTTTCAGAAGATGCTTGAGCAGTGAGGGGAATGGTTAAGAATTCTGGTTTTGTGGTCAAACACATTTGCTTTGTTGAGCAGTAGCTGTGAGGTTTTGAGACAATTAAGAAGCTTCTCCATGCCTTCATGGGTAAGTGGATGACAATAATAGGACCTATATCGAAGGATAATAATGAAGGTTAAATTAATTGTAGCCTGTGATATACAATGCCTAATAGGCAGTTAGTGCTCCAAAAAGTTTTAGGTTTTATTAGAATTTGACATTGCCTTGGTGTTATCATTACATAATCAACCACCAATCTATGTGTGAGAAAGCCTTGATAAGGAAATCTTCTGATAGTTTTCTGTATGTGGTTTGTATATTTTTTATTATTGATTGATTGATTGATTTTTTTTTTCAAGATGGAGTCTTGCTCTGTTGCCCAGGCTGGAGTGCAGTGGCGCAATCTCGGCTCACTGCAACCTCTGCCTCCTGGGTTCAAGCAATTCTCCTGCCTCAGCCTCCTGAGCAACTGTGTAATCCTTATGCCAGTAATACCATGAGGTTGTTGTGACAACTAAAATAAACAAAATGCATAGCTGGTGAATTCAGACATCAAGGTCCTGTCCTCTGTCCACTAATACAAGAAGAATGGCAGAGTCAAGTGCAAAAAGACTGTTGTAGAAAAGAGAAGAGTTTGTGACTCATTTATTTATTCAGTCACTCATTTAACAAGCATGATTAAATGTGTGGATTGTAGAGTATATGTTGTTAAAATAAGCACGTGCCACTGCCCCGAACTTATTTTTGTATTTTTAGTAGAGATGGGGTTTCACCATGTTGGCCAGGCTGGTCTCGAACTCCTGACCTCGTGATCTGCCTGCCTCAGCCTCCCAAAGTGCTGGGATTACTGGCATAAGCCACGGCGCCCAGTCTGGTTTGTATTAAAGCACAAACTTTAATGATAGAGGCTTTATAACATTAGAAAAGAAGACAGGCATTTATATCGAGTAACTGTGTTACAGGCACTGTGTAAAAAACTTGCACCCATATATTATTTTATTTAATCTGTCCAACAGCCTTGTAGAATAGTAATTATTCTTCTCATTTCAAAGTTGAGATAAGCAAAATTCTATGTTTTAAGAGTCTCAGAGACAGTGACAGAGCCATTTTCAAATCCCCAGTCCCTCATTTTTACATCCTCATTTCACATCATTACCCTCATTTTACATCACATTTTACATAGAAAATGTGAGTAAGCCATAATATTGATTGAATGGAGATGATTTTTTCCTCTTCTTGGTGCTTCAGATAATGTAATTGACTGAAGTAGTACATGCCCTAATCCTTTGCTCCTTCTGTTTTGTATATAACTGTGCTGGAATTAAGTTGTGAAGTAATTATGGTTTTCATACTTTCTGGTAATGTCTGAAAAATTACTAATATATAGATTGTGAGGTCTGAACTGATAAAATTATAAAGAGAGAGAGAAAGATAGAGAAGGAGACAGCAGGATAAATATAGATATAGCTATTAAAAACAATAAGAACCAGTCAGATTTGACCACAAATGGATAAAGGACTAATTCTGCCAAGAATCGTAAAGATTTGACATTTGTATCGCCTTAGGAATGTGTTTCTAAATTTTAGCAACACGCAGAATTAGACTAGAAGAAAGTTGTAACAAATAGAAAAATGACCCCATTCTTTACATATTCTCAAACATTTTTATGCACAAAATGGGTATATTATCACATATAGGAAAAACTTACAAATACTTGTATGTATTTAAATATATCAGTGGACTTTTAAAAATAAACATGTCTTGAAAGCAAGCATTTCATGTTAATGACATTAAAGGAGTTTATATTGAGTTTGGGACAAAAGATAAATTATTCCATATTTAAATCCTTGGATGATGGATCAGAATTTTTTTGCTGTCTTCTTGAATTTATATAGTTTAGATATTTTTGGTTTAGAATTTGTTTATGCAGGTTCAAAAATTTGATCAAGTTTTAGTTTTAAGAAAGCTGGAGTTTGAATTCCAGGCTTAGAGCTCCCTCTTGTGCTTACTGGTAGATATGGGAAATCCTGGGTTTTTATCAATGGATTCTAAGATTATGTCAGAATTCCTACATCTATATTTTTCAATTAACTTTCTGAAACATAACTGTAATTTATTACTTTTGATAGGTAGTGATTAACCAGTTTACCTGAAAAAAATGTGTGATAACCAGGGACCAGAAACCTCTAAAAATACCTATATTTAGGAGAAATATATGTACCAGAAACCTCTAAAAAAATGCTTATATTTAGGAGACAAAATTATAGGGGTCAAATGGAAACGTCGTAAGGACAGAAGAAAGAAGGAAAGTAATGTTATTAGGTAATTATATGTTAAGCAAAGTACTATGTATTCCCAGTCATTATCTCAAAGAGTTTAATGATTGCTGGTTTGACAAATGAGAGAATTGAGGTACAAAGAGTTTAAGTGACTTTCCCAAGCTCATGTAGCTGGTGAATTCAGACATCAAGGTCCTGTCCTCTGTCCACTAATACATGAAGAACAGCAGAGTCAAGTGCAAAAAGAGTGCTGTAGAAAAGAGAAGAGTTTGTGACTCATTTATTTATTCAGTCACTCATTTAACAGGCATGATTAAATGTGTGGATTGTAGAGTATATATTGTTATAATAAATAGATTCTAATTTGTAATATTTTAATGGGCAAATAGACTGAGTTATAAATACTGTTAGCTGTTACATAATCTCTTCATTGTTATAAGTACTAAGATTGTGTTCTTATTTGTGTTTTTCAAGGTCAAAAGAGAGGGAAAGAAACAGACTGATTTTTATTTAGTGTAGACTATGTGCTAAGTGTTTATGTATTTTTATTAGTTGCCACAACAACCTCATGGTATTAGGCATTTACTTTTTTCTTTCTTCCTTTTTAAAAATTAATAGATGTTATTTCTTGGAGCGATTTTGGGTTCACAGCAAAATTGAGCTGAAGGTGTATATATATATATATATATATGGTCCATATATATATATATATATATATATATATACTCCCTCCTGCTACATATGTACAACATTCCCCACTATCAACATCCTCCACCAAAATGGTACATTTGTTACAACTGATGAGCCTACATTGACACATAATCACTGGAAGTGCATAGTTTACATTAGTGTTCACTCTTGGTATTTTACATTTTACGTGGTTGGCCAAATTTATAAGGATGTGTAATTACTATTATAGTATCATTCAGAGTAGTTTCACTGTCCTAAAAAATCCATGTGCTCTGCCTACTCATTGTTTCCTGGCTTTTAATCCCTGGCAACCACTGATGTTTTTACTGTCTCCATAGTTTCATCTTTCCCCAGAATGTCATATATTTGGATTCATACAGCATGTAGCTCTTTCAGATTGGTTTCTTTCACTGAGTAATATGAATTTAAGTTTCTTCCATGTCTTCTTATGGCTTGATACCTCATTTCTTTTTAATGCTGAATAATCTTCTGTTGTCTGGATATACCAAAGTTTACCCACCCATCTACTGAAGGACATCTTAGTTGTTTCTAAGTTTTGGCAATTATGAATGAAGCTACTATAAACATCAATGTGCATATTTTTATAAGGACATAAGTTTTCCATTTATTTGGGTAAATACCAAAGGGCACAATTGCTGGATCTCCAGGTAAAATTGTGTTTACTTTTGCAAGAAACTGTCAAACTGTTTTCCAAAGTGACTGCACCATTTTGCATCCCCATTAGCAATGAAAGAGAGCTCCTGTTGTTCCACATCCTTACCCGCATTTAGTGTTGTCAGTGTAGGCACCGGTTTTTAATTATCCTGATATGATGGCCATACATCCTGGCTTGCCTCTGTCTCACAGTCTGGGTTAATCCTGTCATGCTCGTTTAATTATTAACAGTACCCCTCTCCCCTATTTCACTCTTTGAAGAATCTTGATTCAGAAAACGTGTTATATGTCCTTCTAATTATCCATACGTTAAACTTGTGAAAACTAAGGTCCAGAGAGGTTAAGCAACTTGCCCAAGGTGACTGGTTTTTAAATTGCCAAGTACTGGGACTGGGAGAAAATTCTGCCTGACCCTAAAGCCCATACTCTTCCCACTTTGCGAAGGTTGTGTCTGTCTGCAACATCTTCCAAATGTCTTCAGGGCCTTTCTGATTCTTCCTCGCCAATTGAGGGATATGATTTATTGCTTATCTTTTAGACTTTATAAGATAGTCATACCTGTGATTCAACATTCCACATAAAATGCAATTCCATTTTCAAAATGAAACAGAGGAGGTCTTGTTGACACAACTACTTATGAATGCTAACAGCTTTAAATGGCTGCATTGGTTGCTTTGTATATTGATCACCACACAATGGTTTACTAGGTCATATCAAAAGGCTCTTGTGATGTTGATAGACCGTATTTTCTCTGTGTAATTTTTTTTGTGTGTGTGTGTAAGCTTTTCCTGTAAGACTCTGTCAGATGACAGTGTTAACCTTGTTGAATAATAATTTTGCAAATGATTATTCTGGTAAAATGGTGACATTGTCAGAGACAAGACAGTCTTTTGTATTAAAACTTTCAATGGTGGAATCATCAAATGTATAAATCCTCAAAATTTATATTCTGGAACATTTTACACAGGCAAAACATGCCATATGAACACAGGGTCAGCATGGGTTAAAGCCAAAATGTGAAATGCATAGCAATAGCACCCTTGGGGGAAGAACTTATAAAAGGCAGCCTAGTGGGTATATAGGAAGGATGTGCCTAAAGGGAAGTGGTTTTACCCCCTTTTTCTTAAGGATAGTGGTGGGCTCTGAACAGCTGGAGAGTAAGATACTGTACTTGATAAAACACATTCATTTTAATGTGACTTAAAACATGTCTTCCCCCATGAGTATTTGAATTTTAAAAAATGATAAGGTAGACAGAAATCTCTGCATTAGTTGACAGCCTAGTCAAGGATACATACAACAGTAAGGGTTCTGTCTGGAAAGGCTCAATTCAAAGTTTATCTACTCACAATTTGTAAGACACCTACCAGGACAGTGGTATGGATTTTGCTGAGTTTAAAGAAACATTGTGAATGATGTTTTTAAAAAGCTGTTTTCTTCCTGGGCTTTGTTTCTGATATAAAAAAAATCCAAATTATATATTCTTTTACTTCTCTCTCTCGGCTTAAAATAATATATACATAACAAAAGTATGTCATAAACTTTCTTACTTTTGTGTCTATGTAGTGAGAAAAGAATTTTTGTGTGTGTGGATAATGAGGGAGAAGGAAAGAGAAATATTTTAAAATCAGCACTTTCTACAGAGAAAAACTGTTCTAAAATCTTGCAGAAGTACTTCCACAAAGTCAACTGGCTGAGAACCTGTCCAGTTTTTGCAAAATCCAATTGGAAGAATTCTTTACCGTTTTCTCAGTATCTTCTTTCTCATATTGCTTGTTAGGGATTGCCAAAATGTATTCCAGTGTACATTACCAGAACCTTCCCTTTATTTTTCTACTTACAGGTCCTTGTCTGTGGCTTTTTAATAGCCCATAATCAGGTGAATTGTTTATGCTGCAGTTAAGAGAAGAAGGCCTTATGCTGGAGGCACCCTGGTATGTTGCCATGGAAATGCCATGATCACTAATTCAGCATTAGGATTTTTGGTCACACTATGGAAATGAGCATAGCGAGAAGGCAGGTTGAGATTTTCTTTAAAATGATCCAAAATAACCTCAGTTATACTTGTCCCTTGCTTATGCAACAGACATGTTCTTTGACGAGTTATTTTTTAAATATATAACTTTAAAAATGAAATCCTATTGGAGATGTTTTAAAGTAACTTGATAGCTATCATTGGCTGGAAACAAACAATAGGAAGATTTTTGTTGCTGCTATATCGTTTTTAGTGATAACAGTACCTATCACCTGGTTATACTATTTTTTGGAAAACTAAATTTGATAATATATGGAATTTATTATGTCAGCATGGCACTTCACACTACAATAGGCAGATTTCTAAAGTTGTCCATCCAAGATTTCCATCCCCTGGTTATTCAACCAAATATTAATGTAGACATTGTCCTGAAAGTCTCTATACATGTGATTAAGGTCACTAATCAGCTGACTCTAATTGGGCCCACTGTAATCATATGAGCCCTCACAGGCAGAAAATGGAGGCAGAAACATTAGAGATATGGCAGATGGGGAAGCCAGAGGGAGTCAAAGCATGTGAAAGACTTGGTCCAATGTTGTTGTGAGCCAAGGAACGTGGGCAGTAACTTGTTCTCAACCTGAAGCTGAGAACAACCCCTGGCCTATAGCTAGCAAGAAAACAAGTGCCCCAGTCCTACAACTGCATGTAATCAATTCTGCCAAAGTAGAATCAGATTCATCTTCAGAGATTCCAGAAAGGAGTCCAGCCCTGTGGATGTCTTGATTTCAGTCTTGCGGGACCCAGAGAAACTATCCAAGCGTAGGATTTCTGACTTACAGAACCGTGAGATAATAAACTTGTGTTGTTTTAAGGAGCTAAATTCGTGGTTATTTCCTATGGCAGCACTAGAAAACTAAAAGAGGCACCAAGCAATGACCAATAGATATTTTTGTTTCTTTCTGCTTTCCCTGTCACCCATTCACTGCTCCATCATGGCCTCCTCCTTTATCAGTAACCCTAGCTTTCTTTGCATGTGTGTGTGTCTGGGTGTTACTCATACACTTAAAATCAGAGGAAGTGAGAGAGAGAGAAGTCTCACTCTCTGTTTAGAGTCTTACTTTGTCCCTGCTCTCCTTAGAGTGCTCATTAGTCCCACAGACCCTTCTTCTTCTTCTCCCCTTGTCTTGTGTATCCTTTTTCCTATTTCCTCAGTAGTCTCAAGGTGGTAGGCTGTGGTACCTGAGAGTATGAACAAGATTATTTGGAGGGTGGGAAAATAATATTCCACTCATTTCTTCACACACACACCCCCTTGTACCCTATTCTTAAGTAAAGGCAGATTTCAGCAAAAACAAAGATAGAAAAAAGATGAAAGTGTTTGACTTAATCCTTTTCTGCTGCTATGCAAAATACTGTAGAGTAGGTAATTTATAAAGCATAAAAATTTATTTCTCACAGTTCTGGAGTCTGTGGTGTAGTGTCCAAGGTGCTGGCAGATTTAGGGTCTAGTAACTGCTGACTCTCTGCTTCCCACATGGTGCCTTTTGACCGCATCCTCCCAAGGAAATGAACATTGTGTTCTTACATGGCAGAAGGGACCAAAGGGCCAGGTCACTCTCTGAAGCCTCTTTTAAAAGGGCATTAATTCATGAGGGTGGAGCCCTCATAAGTTAATCACTTCTCAAAAAAGTCCATCCTCTTAATTCCATCACAATGAGGATTAAGTTTCAGCTTGACCTTTGGAGGAACACAACATCCAGACCGCAGCAGGAATAGGCTTGTTTTTAAATGTAGTGCTTGCTTGTTTTTGTAAAACATTGTGGAGGTGATTGAGAAGGTAGTAATCATGAGTTTGTGAGAAGGATGGAAATCTATGGATATCCTCTTTAAGGTCAGAGTCATTACTGCCAAGATTCTACACTTATCATCAGTGTTTCCTCATCTTAATAGGTTGATGGCCACTATGGTAAATGCCTAGCTCAATCACAATTCCATACAATAGAAGACATACCCCCAAGTTAAATTCATTCCTCAGATAACGACATCGGATGATAGAAGGATGTGGTTTGTTTAAGGTTAAGTGACACAAAATATCATTTTCTCCCCAAAAGTGAATTCAAAGGAAAAGGGCATGAAATGGGTCTGAAGAATGAGACAGACTGACGTCTTTTTTCTAGGACCTTAGAGGAGATCTCAGTGTCAGGGGATCTCTAGACATTAAACTAATCTGTCTTAATTGTGTGTTCTCTTCAGCATAGTTATCTGCTCAGGCTTAGGTAAGAAGAGTTTTCATGACAAACATGAGAACGAGAGTCTTGGGAGTAGAGGGCATTTGCAAAACAGAAAAATCTGCTTTCTTCTATGACCAGCTTAGACTTCATAATTATGCACCATGAAGTCTAAGCTGGTCATAGAAGAAAGCAGATTCTCATGCTGGAAATGATTATTTTGAGGTAATGATATTTCACATTTGACATATGAAAGGCAATTAAAAGGCATCAATGTATAATTTGAGAATGTGTAGCTTAGAAGGAAGTCAAGAATTTCCTGTAACTGGATTTCTTGTCATCATTATTTATGATACTAAAAATACTTCCCAAGTGTACCGAGCTTTAGAGTTTATAAAAATATTTACTTACAAAATCTTATTTCTCACAAGATACTATGAGTTAGATATCATTATTATTTCCATATTACAAATAAAAAAAGCTGTGTCTCAAATAGTTAAATCACTTGCCAAAGGCCACTCCTTAAGAAGTAATGAAGACAAGATTCACACTTATGTGCTTTTTTTGTTTGTTTGTTTTTTGAGACAGAGTCTTGCTCTGTTGCCCAGGCTGGTGTGCAGTGTGGCACGATCTTGGGTCACTGCAACCTCCGCCTCCCGGGTTCAAGCAATTCTCTGCCTCAGCCTCCTGAGTAGCTGGGATTACAGGTGCTTGTCACCACACCTGGCTTATTTATTTATTTGTATTTTTAGTAGAGACAGGGTTTCACCATCTTGGCCAGGATGGTCTTGAACTCCTTACCTCATGATCCACCCGCCTTGGCTTCCCAAAGTGCTGGGATTACAGAAGTGAGCCACTGCGCCCAGCCCACACTTATGTTTTTTAACTCCAAAGTGGTTGATGTTTTCTAGCAAGCTCTCAACTGCCCCCATAAGGGTCCTTGCCAGGGACTAGTATACAGTTGTTTCCCCCCTCTCAATAATTGTTTCTATTGGAGTAAAATATACATAAGATTTGCCATATGAATCATTTTAAGTGTGCAGTTCAATGGTATTAAATACATTCATCTTGTTATGCAGTCATCACTGTCATCCATCTCCAAAACTCTTTTTATCTTGCAAAACTGAAACTCTAAACCCATCAAACAATGACTTCCCCATCTCCTTTTCCCCAGGTCCTGGCAAACACCATTTCATTTTCTGTCTCAATTAATTTGACATACTTTATAAAAGTGGAATTATATGAGATTTTTCTCTTTGTGACTATCCACTTTTTAAAATTTGAAATAAGAATTCTAGGAATCTTGCAGCTCAAGATTAGCCAAAGAATGTTCCCCTCCTTCTGTCCCCGATTCCTAACTTACTAAGTGATACGGTTTGGTTCTGCGTCCCCACCGAAATCTCATCTTGAGTTGTACTCTGGTAATTCCTATGTGTTGTGCGTGGGAACCCGTGGGAGATAATTGAATTAAAGGGGTGGTTTCCCCCATACCGTTCTCACGGTATTAAATAAGTCTCATGAGATCTGAGGGTTTTTTATAAGGGGTTTCTGCTTTTGCTTCCTCCTTATTGTCTTCTTTTGTCTGCTGCCATGTGACATGTGCCTTTCACCTTCCGCCAAGATTGTGAGGCCTCCCCAGCATCATGGAGCTGTTAGTTCAATAAACCTCTCTCTTTTGTAAATTGCCTAGTCTTGGGTATGTCTTTACTAGCAGCATGAAAATGAACTAATACAGTAAATCGGTACCTGTAGAGTAGGGTGCTGCTGAAAAGATACCCGAAAATGTGGAAGTAACTTTGGAACTGGGTAACAGGCAGAGGTTGGAACAGTTTGGAGGGCTCAGAAGAAGACATTGAAATGTGGGAAAGTTTGGAACTTCCTACAGACTTGTTGAATGGCTTTGACCAAAATGCTGATAAAGATATGGACAATGAAATCCAGGCCGAGGTAGTTTCAGATGGAGATGAGGATCTTCTTGGGAACTGGAGGAAACGTGACTCTTGTCATGTTTTAGCAAAGAGACTGGTAGCATTTTGCTCCTTCCATAGAGGTTTGTGAAACTTTGAACTTGAGATAGATGATTTAGGGTATCTGGCGGAAAAAATTTTTAAGCAACAAAGCATTCAAGATGTGACTTGGATGCCTTTTTACAAGGGAAGTAGAGCATAAAAGTTCAGAAAATTTGCAGCCTGACAATGTGATAGAAAAGAAAATCCCATTTTCTGAGGAAAAATTCAAGCCAGCTGCAGAAGTTTGTATAAGTAACGTGAGGCCAAATGCTAATTCCCAAGACGATGAGGAAAATATCTCCAGGGCATGTCAGAGGTGTTCCAGCAGCCTCTGCCATCACAGGCCCAGAGGTCCAGGAGGGACAAGTGGTTTCCTGGGCCAGGTCTAGGGACTTCGTGCCCTGCATCCCAGCTGCTCCCGCTGTGGCTGAAAGGGACCAACATAGAGCTTAAGCTGTGACTTCAGAGGGTGCAAGCCCCAAGCCTTGGCATCTTCCATGTGGTGCTGAGCCTGCAAGTGCACAGAAGTCAAGAATTAGGGTTTGGGAACCTCTGCCTAGACTTCAGATATATGGAAACAACTGGTTGCCCAGGCAGAAGTTTGCCTGTACCCCCATCGTATCTAGGAAGTAACTAACTTGCTTTTGATTTTACAGGCTCATAGATGGAACGGACTTGCTTTGTCTTGGATGAGACTTTGGACTGTGGACTTTTGAGTTAATGCTGAAATGAGTTAAGACTTTGGGGGACTCTTTGGAAGACATAATTGTTTTTGAAATATGATGACATGAGATTTGGGAGGGACCAGGGGCAGAATGATGTGGTTTGACTCTGTGTCCCCACCCAAATCTTATCTTGAATTGTACTCCCACATGTTGTGGGAGGGACCTGGTGGGAGATAATTGAATCATGGGGACGGTTTTCCCCATACTGTTCTCTTGGTAGTAAATAAGTCTCATAGATCTGATGGTTTTTTTAAGGGGTTTCTGCTTTTGCTCCCTCCTCATTCTCTTCTCTTGTCTGCTGCCATGTGAAATGTGCCTCTCACCTTCTGCCATGATTGTGAGGCCTCTCCAGTGACATGGAACTGTGAGTCCAATAAACCTCTCTCTTTTGCAAATTGCTCAGTCTTGAGTATGTCTGCATCAGCAGCATGAAAATGGACTAATACACAAAAGTGATGTTCTCCTCATTACTCTGAGTGACTTACGTACAGACTTCATTCTCCTTTCTGCAGGCTCTGCTAGGTTGAAGATCCTAGTTTCTGGAGGATGGATAATGAAGTATGTTTCCAGTAAGGGAAACCCTAGGTGATCCATTGAACCTGAAACTATATATTGCCATTTGGTGACTTAGAGATTCTCATGCCAAAGGACCAGCAGGCAAAGAAAGGACTACTATACTAGAAAGGGTAATTAACCCAATTCTATTTCCAGAAGCAATAGAGTCAGTTACATAATGGAAGAAGGAAGGCTTATGTCTAGATTTTGAGGGATTCCCTGGAGTGTCTCTTCATAATTCCAGGTCTGCTGATAACAATCATGGGCAGTTGCAGCAACCAAGTCTTGGCAAAGACCAAACAGCCAAGGGCATAGACTCCTCAGTAGTGAAGATCTGGGTCATCCTGACAAACAAGCACCTTAGATGAGCTAAAGATGAGGGAGATGTGAGGGAAATCCAGAAGGGGTTAGGGAGGAAGGAGATGATGAATATTACTTATAGTCAGATTGTGACCAGCAACCTTTTAAGGAATCTATGACAGAGTGGACTCAGTATGGTACATGGGCAGATCTGAGGAGTGCAAGGAGTGTATTATAGCAGAGGCCTTTGCTGCCCCTCACCACATCTCTTTGGTCTACCTGAGAGTTTCAGTCATTGCCTACGGGCAGTTCTGTGTGAGCTCAGACTCAACTTGTGCTGGCAGCTGTTCCATCTTAATATGCTGTGTACCTTTGAACTTTCAGGGTATTCTCCAATGCCAGGGTAACCTACTCGGCCCATGAGTTCAGTGCAGCTCAAAAGTGCAGGGGGAATTAGAACCCAGGGACAATGCTCATCCAAAAGTCAGTGACAGGAACCAGTGGATGAATTGTTCAGTTTCCAATTCTGCATGTAGCAATTTGGAGAGAGATTCTCAGAAGATTATCATAAGAATCATCAAGTCCCAACTGCCTATAGCTTTTGTCCCTTCCCTACTCTCCAAGATCAGCAGCCGCAAAAGCTACCTGCCTCCAAGCCCTTGAACTCTTTTAGAAAGCAAATGTAGCAGAAGTGTGTTTTCAGTATTGATGTGGATTGGAATCCACCAAGAAGATGAATTTGAGAGATAACTCCAATTTGCACATTTAACTTTCTGTATGGATCTTTAAAAATTTATGACTGAAAAATTAACTTTGGGGAAGGTCTTTGATGCAAAAACAACTTGTTTTAGTTATCTCAATATTATCTAGTACTGTTTACAGTTGCAAAATAAAGGACTGTAAAGCTATGCAGTCCTTTTACATTTTTTCTGGGTCACATAATGCAACATTCAAAGCATGTATGCGTATGCCACTCATGATAAGCTGATTACTTATCACATTTTAAGTAACCATTTTTTACTGGGTATTTTCTCACAATTACCTTATAAACTTGGAAGATGTCATTAACTTCTAGACTTGTTTCTTCTGAAGTTAAAGTGTCTTAGAAAAAGGAAGTTTCTCCAGCCAAGATCACAGATCTATTGACTAGCCGAGACAGGATTTATATGTAGGCATTTCTGACTCTAGTGTCTAGTGTTTATTGTCTATTTTCTATGTTTTTACTATATTATGAATATTTAGGATGCATAGAATGGGTGTAATCAGACCTAATACTTTGTAACATAATCAAAATAACAGCAGATATAAAATTTTAGAGAAGATAAGAAGCAAGAGAGCACCAACTGTTTTAACTTTCAGATAGTTGAAGGTTTGGAAAATATTTATAAACCTATGTGAGGTAATAAAATTATATAGTATGTTAGCATAAATAGTATTTTTAATTTTTACCTAGAGTCACTCAGTGAGAAAAGTAAATATTGCAAATATGTAATGAAGATAGAGAAATAGCAAATTAACAGTGGAAGTTTGGCCAGAGGAGATTCATAAAGCCTGAGCAATTGGTCATCTAGGATGTCACTCACATTAAAATAATAAACTCAATTTTGATTTTATCTGACTTAAAGAATAGACAGAAACCAGAGAGAAAGAAAGATAGATCCGACATACTTGAGAATTCAAAGCTAAGTAATCACACAAATAAACATAAAACGTTTCTGTGAAAGAGGTCTGTGGAGCTCTGGAAGAGGATTCTGTCCTAGCTAGAGGAAGCTCCCTTTAGGATGGGGACTTTGAGTGAGATCTCTTTCAGTTATTTACTGCTTGGTAACAAATTGGCCCAAGTCGGTGGCAGAAAACAAAATTTATGCTAAAAAATTCTCTGGATCAGGAATTTGTTTAGGACATAGAGAGAATTTTTATCTCTGCTTCATGATATCTGGGTCTTCAATGGAAGATTTAAAGACCTGGTTGGAGGGTGCAGGGAAAGGAGGAGACTCTATAGCTGGGAGCTGGAGTCATCTGAGAGCTTAGTCATCCACCTGACTATTGGCAAGGACCTTAGCAGGGTGATCTTGACCACAGCACACATGGGGCCTCTCCATGAGGCCTGGACTTTCTCATTGCTGGGTTCCAGGTATGAGAATTCTGAGAGAGAAAGAGGCAGACAGAAGTTGTATCATGGTGTTGCTTCTACTGTTTTGTTCTGAAGGTGGTTACAAAATTATGGCCAGCTTAAAGGGGAAGAGAAAATAGAATCCACCTCTTTATAGGAGTGAGTCAAGGTTCTGGGGAAGCTCATATGGAACAAAAGTGTTGTTGTGGCCATTTTTGTGAAATATAATCCACTCATTCTAAGGAATGAGTAGAAATCAACGGAGCCAAGAAGGAGGGAGTGAGAAGGGACAAGGAGGAAGGGCATTCTCATAGAAGGAAAGTGGACTGTAAGCTCTGTGTGAGGAGAGTGAGGGACTGTATGCCTTGAAAGCAGAGAACCAGCATAGAAGGCAAGATAGTGATTGTGAGGTCGACAGGGCCAGGCCATGCAGGGCCTTAGAGACAGTGTTAAGAATTTTGCCTTTATTATAAAAGAACTGGGAAGCCTTGAAGCACTTTAGGTGGAAGTGACTGTGTATGTGTGTGGGATGTGGTGGTGAATGTGGGGATAACCTGATTCACATTTTAAAGGTATCACTTTGATGACAGTGGAGTGCAGACTGGGGGTAGATGAGGATGGATGTCATGTTAACAGCTGAGTGTGATGGATCTTTTCGTAACTTAGACCTCAGAAGTGATTAGAGAGATGGAGATAAATAGGGTACCTTGAACGTGGTCAGAACATAAAACTGTCAGAAATTGGTAACCTAGAACATGGAAACACTGGTTTTGGGGTAAGATCAAGCATGGATTTGAGTTTTAAGTACCTTTCAAACATCCAAATGTGAACATCATTTTGTGATGTCAGGAGATCAACAGTTTCCTTTAGGCAATGTCAAATACGTTTTTTTTGTAGTTCAATATCACCTTAAGAACTGGAAACTCTAGACTTCCTTAAATTCATCTCTGTCATATCAAGAGTTTCTTACTTAATCATTTCGTTATACAATATGTATATAGTGAGCACCATATGTACCAGTTACTGTTCTAAGTGAAGGACACTGTTAAAAATATCAATGTTTCTGTCCACATGGATCTTACATTCTAGCGGTGGAGACAGTCAATTCTCATACAAATACATGATAATTATAAGTGTTATGAAGAGAAAACGAAAGGCAGGTGTGGTACTAAGAGTGACAGGTGGCAGTCATTTTAGATGGCATGGTCATGGAAGACATCTTTGAGATGTTTGATTAGAAGACTTGATTGAAGTGAGAGTATCAACAAGCAAATATCTGAAGAAAGAATGTTTGAGGCAAAGAAGACAGCAACCATAAGAATCTGAAGTGAGAGTGTTCTTGATGTGTTTGAGAAAGATCAAGGGAGTCAGTATGACTGGAGAGAATGTGGTAGTAAATGAGGACTGATATATATATCCTGGAGCTAGCTCACAGAAGGTCCTTTAAGTCATAGTAAACGAGGTTGATTTTATTCTGGGTGTAATAGAAAACTGTCAAAGAGTTTTGAGGAGGAGAGTGATATGATCCAAGTTATATTTTAAGTGGATTCTTCTGGCTGCTATGTGAAGAACTATCTATCATATATATTATTATAATAGATGGGGCCAAGAGTGGAATCAGGAAATATAATACATTTAATTATATAATATAATATATATTAATATTTAATAATATATAATATATATTTGATAATTATATTTGATAGTTATATTTGATAAGCTATAAATATATTATCATGTATTTATTGTAATTATATAAAAATATTGTAAATATATAAAAATATATTTGATAAACTGTACCCCTTCCAATCTGACCATTCTCAGCATCTCTGCCCCATCACACTGACCCAAGGCACTAGTTTTTACCTTTCTTGTGCTACTACAGTAGTCTCCTAACTAGCTTTCCTGCTTCTACTCTTGGCCCCATGTATTATAATAATAGATATATAGTAGACAAGTGGCCCCACCTATTGGCTACTGATTATTATGTTAAATGTATTATATATTTAATATATTATAATTATTATATATAAATTAAAAGATATAATTTAATATATAATATTAAATATATAATATATTCAATTATATTATATATAATATATTTAATTATTCTAGATAGTTGGGTAATAGATAATTATAATAGATATTAAATATATTATAATGATAATATATTAAATATATGTAATTATAATAATTGATAGCCAATAGATGGGGCCAATATCTACTATATATCTATTATTGTAATACATGAGGCCAAGAGTAGAAGCAGGAAAGCTAGTTGGGAGACTACTGTGGTGACACAGGAAAGGTGAAAGCTAGTGTCTTGGGTCAGTGTGATGGAGGCAGAGATGCTGAGAATGGTCAGACTGGAAGGGGTACAGCTTAAAGTGGAACCTACAGAGAAGGCTGTCTCTCCAGATCACGATGTGACTTTGTTGTTTCCAGCTCTCCCAGCCAGGCTCACTGCCCGCATTGGGCTGGTCTGATTTGCTCCTCAGGCCATTTTGGCTCACCTTGTCTTGCTCACTTGGTCCATAAAATGTCACCTGAGCTAGTGTGGGCAAGAGAGCATTGAGAATCTGTGTGGTATGATTAGCATAAAGCTCTGGTAAGTGGCTTAAGGATTTTCACCATTGTGGGACTCTTAGAAATTCGAAAACTGAAACTGGCTTATCCAGGATTGCATAATAAAAGATTAACTGTCTCATATCTTAAGGCGTTTGCTCCTTTTCTTATGACACTCTTTAAACATTTTTACTGATCTTTGCTTCCCTTTGTGTGTATTCTGAAAAAAAAAATTGTCCTTTAAATCTGTAAAATGCTTCCAGCTTTTTCAGAATCAGGAAAGAATTTTAATATTAAATGAAAGAACAAACAAATGAATTTTTAAGTAAATAAACTATTTTGATTTAGAGGGTTTGGGGTAAAGACCTAACAAAAAAAAAAGAAACAATTATTTATCTTACAGAGGAAAGCTTCACAAGGCATCTTAAAGTTTGTTTTTCATACATATGTGAAAAGGAATGCACTAATATTGATTTTCTTTGAACACAGGACCTTAGAAATTGGCTTGGGTATTTAACAGAAATACCCAAGGATGAAAAATAAACACTTATTAGTTAGTTAGAATTTCTGTATAGAGAACGTTGTGAAATATTGGAAAGAATCAAATGAAGGTAGTTGTGATTGGAACTTCTTAGGTGGTTAAAATAATTTGTTTTCATGTGCCTGAGACTGCCTAATTGCAATTTTATGTGGAAAAAAGGATAGAATGAATGGATTAAATAAAAATATTTTTTACAATAAAATATATAATTCATATGTGGCTTTCCTATAAATTTATTTTTTGAAAAATAAAAAAAATTCATTTAAAAAATGTTCCAATGATAAGACTTTTTGTAATGTTATAAGATTATATCACATTTGAAGCAATTTGTAATGGGTTGTTTAAAGGAAAAAATAATGAGCAAACACAATGACAGGTCACATTTGTTGACTCTTTCTTGTTTGTCGTTTCTATATTCAGCTTGAGGACTAGTGTTCCAATTGATTATAAGTAAGAATTGTCAGGCCAGATTTAACTATCCACTATTGTAACCAGAATACATTTTAGGGTTAAAGATGAATAATTCAAGAACATTTCTGGGAGCTTTTTTAACATTGCAACTCTAATCAGCAGGTGGAATTTAATATCAACTGCATTAATCAGAAACTAACAAGGTAAAAATTGCTTCCTCTCTAGATACGGAAAATGTTTCTCATTTGCAGTTGCGTTTTTTAAAAAAGGGAGATATCATTCAGAGTATTTTTATTTAGTATCTAGCAGGCATAGCAAAGTAGTTGAGAGCCTGCCACGTGAGAGATAAGATGTGTGCTTATGGATCAAAGATGGACTCACAGCAAAATATACTCCATTGGGCTATTAGAGAGGCTTATCTGCATTGCTTGTCACTTCACATACACAGTTCCTCACATTCACTCACACGCCCCTACTGCCGCTGTTGCTAGCAGTTTTAATCAGTGACTGCCTAGCCAAGCACGACTTGCCTGCCCTACACCCCCTGTTCTCCTCCTCTGGGGTTGACTGGAGAGCAGTACTGCCAAACTGTTGATTGAAAACTTCTTGAATGAACTTATCAAACACTTCTATGACTTCTTGGTAGTCCTGGAACATAGTCCTAGAAAAGTAGTCCTATAATTCCTGGCACAGTGCTACCGGCCCATGTAAGCCTGGACTAGACTGACCAGTCTGAGTGTAATTAACATTGCCCCTGCAGAAACAGGGCAACTGAGAGGTGGTGCCTGTGTGGATGAGTCTCCTGAGGACTGAACATTGTGCATCCACCTGTGTGTAGAAGCACCAATTGTATTGGTCAAGGTTTTCCAAAGAAACAGCGTCAGTAGTATATGTATAGACATATAGAAAGACGTTTATTTTGAAGAATTGGCACACACAACTATGCAGGCTGAGAAGTCCCAGGACCTGCCATCAGTAAGCTGGAGGCCCAGGAAAGCTGGTGGTGTAATTCCAGTTCAAGCCCAAAGGCTCCAGAAACAGGAGCACCAATGTACCCCAGACAGGAGAAGATGGATGTCCCAGCTGCAGCAACAGGCAAATTCACCCTTCTTCTGCCTTTTTGTGCTATTTGAGCACTCAGTGAATTGTATGATGCTGACCCACATTGATGAGGGTAAATCTTCTTTAATAATCTACTGATTCATATTCTAATCTCTTCCAGAAATATCCTCACAGACACACCCAGAAATCATATTTTGCCAACTGTCTGGGCATTCCTTAGCCCAGTCAAGTCGACATATAAAATGGACCATTTCATTTCATCAGTGTGAAGTGAGAGTAATCTTTGTGTGGCATTGCTGCGTTGTTACAAATGCCTATGTGAGTTGAAGGGAGTGGTTTGTTACTCTGTTTTCAAAAGTAAACCTAGGTTAAAAACAAACATTATGATATTTTCTTGATCTTATGATATTTGAAGTATGCATCTGGTTTTTGAATTTGTAATTTGTTTTGACTTTGTTTCTCAGTCTTAAACCTCTGAATAGAAGAGCAATATGAGTTTAATGACATCTAAATCAGCTGTTTTATATTGTCAATGAATTAATAGTAAATAAAGGAGAATAAAGAAAACAAGTCTGTTGCCTATTTCTCATGTTGGATTTGCAGAATATATTTTTAATTTCTAGTTTTACGTTTGGCACATAACAATAAAAGGTTTTATTAAATGATAAAAATGGTTAGACAAGCTTTTGTTTGTTAATGTGAGCAAGCTATGTTATTTTGATAAAATTGAGATACTTAAATATCTGGATTTGGTGAGAGCAACAGTTAGTTGACTGATTTGCTAAATAAAAGCTTTTGCCTTTAGTAGAGCTATAAAGTTAGTCATAAATTATTGTTTAAAAAGACGTCACTTACACAGCTTAAATTCAGCTTGATTTAACCAAACATATTCTTCTTGACCTAAGACTCTACGAAAAATGTCTATCTGATTGGACATTTCGCTGAGAACTAGTCTCTTTGTCTTATAGTGGCTTGAAGTCCTGACTTGTCTTTTTTCAGCATAGTGACAGAATTAATTCCTTGTATTGCATAATAATTTAATTAATTTCTAAAAGCTCTGAGGACTTAAAATTAGTTATTTTGTTGTCAATTTTTAATATAGAATCTTAGATGACATCATTGAGATGTAGAATCAAAGAATGTATGTTGATAAAAATTAAAACTAAATTATTTACTTATTTTATTTTGTCTATAGTCTTTGAGAAATTCATATATACTCTTTTAAACACTAGATGGCACTAGAAATGTATCATAATAAATTCTGTTTCATCAGGAGGAATTTTTAATTTTATGACCTCCTAAGTGGTGCTTTCTTTGGTTATATATTTTTGAACATTTAAAATAATTTAACTGTTTCCACTAGTACCTTTGATTATTAAAATAAGTAATGAGGTTCCCAAATTGTAGAAATATATAATTCATAATTAGAATTTTTCAAAGTATTATCTTACTGGTCCATAGATATTGCCACACCTCAGGTTTCCTCATCTTATGAGATTGCTTCCTTTTAAGTTCCTTGAAAAGAAGACACATGGTCTACAAATAGAAATAATGAATAGGTTCCTGAACTGTTTAATAACCTGATTACCCATGAGGCATGAATCATCTGAACACACTGGGAAAAGATTTAAATTCTTGACACATATTACTTCCCTCAAGAAAGATAGCATAAAATGAATGATATGCCACTATATGAGGACATTAATGACAAATTTTTATCAATTTAAGAAATATTTACAATTAGTCACTGAGCAAGATAATTTGAAATGCCCTGAAATCTCACAGTGTAAACACTTTCCTAAATTTGACAGTATTCCTAGAAATTTACCATCATGAACAATGTTTTGTGAAGCTGAAAGACACTTTTATATACTATCAATAAAGCATTTCAGTCAGCTGTGCTAGAGGAAAGTTGGCTGAGTTACAGTCTTTGTCATATGGAGATGTGATTGAAGAGTGTAGTCAGTCAATGGTCAATGGGGTATTTCGGATAGTAACATACCAAGCATTAAGATCGATTCTGGATCTTGCGATTTTTGCACTGTTTGTCTACTTTTAAAACTTTTTGATTTGTTGTAACTTCTTTTCTCATTCTGGATACATACTTAGCTTTATGTGCAATTTTGTATATATACTTTTTCTTCAGTAGGGCTTAAAACACTGTATGAGCTTCTACCTGCCCAAACCCAGATTCATTCTGTTCCAGTGCCTTTTGAGTCCCAATAATGTCTTGCTCCCATTTAACTCTCTGGCCTTATCTACATTTAGCACATTACTTTGTATTTTTATAAAAAGTAATTATTCATTTTTGCTTCACATAGCCTTATTGTTTTATTACCGGGATTTTGTTTATGTTGTACTCTTTGTTTTTTATGTCCTTTCCCTTGGTGTTGTCTTTTAGATTTTTACTTATCCAAGTCTATGAGACATGTCCCATATATTAGGTGCAAAAAGTAATTACCGTTTTTGCTATTACTTTCAATGGTAAAAAAAACAGTTACTTTCATACCAACATAATGTTATTTCCTTCAGGAAAGGGGCTGTGATCCCTCTCCTGAACTTACACATTTCCTCACGCCAGCTAAGAGTAATTTCTCCCTCATCTAGAAAAATGTATTTTTATTTCTTCTGTGACACATTTCTATGTGTATCTAACATTCTGTATATGTAAGAATGTATTATTTTTTCTACTGGGTTCTTAACTTCCTGATGAAAGGGACTGAATATTACCCATCTTTGTGTTTCTTATAGTACCCAGCACAGCTCTTTATGCATTACCGGCACTGGCAATCTATAAAGATGTTTAAGATAAATTAATGAATATATGAAAGCTGTTTGATCTGAGGGTCACAGCATGTATTTTTCTCTGCCTGTTCATTTGAACTCTTAATTTTTAAGACTTCGGTACATGCTTGGATTTAAAATAAAATATGCAACAATCAGAGACTTTAGGAGACAATAAAAGAGGATGTTTCCTGCTGTTTACAAAAGAAAATTGTGCTTCTATCTCAATATGGACAATATCACAGGACCATAGTTTTCACTTCTGGCGTAGTTTTAGTCTATCTTAGGAGTTGACAAACTGCAACCCATGGGCTCAGTCTAGTCAGTTGTCTGTTTTTGTAAATAAATTTTATTGAAACACAGCCACATCCATCATTCTAATGATGTCTATGGCTGCTTTCAAGCTATAATGGCAGTGTCAAATAGTTGCAAGAAAGACTGTGTATGGAATCAAGATGTAAACCCTGAAATAATTTAATAGATTTTACTTAGGACTGTTGCAAAGGGGTAGGTTGCATCATCTTCTCTAAAATAGGCAATTTATTAATTGCCAAATTGTTAGTACAGTAACAAAACATACCATTTCCTATAAAGTGTTAATAAACTAGCATGTTATAAATTTATGTATATTTTTAAATGCAATGCAAAGAAAACAGACCTCAGATTAAAATATATATGATGACAGAATTACATTCCTCTTATATGACTTAATAATTTAAATATTATGATCATCCAGTTGAGAAATTCAACTAGCTTTCTTAGGCCTTATTTTTTATGACCTACTTAAAGCTTTCATCACTGTTGAGTTCGACTTTCTTAAACTATTCTCTCAACTTCTTTGATACTGCAGTGTTTCCGTTTCTACCTACCTCCTACCTCCTAAATGGGCCTGACCTATGTCCCATTTGTCCTTTCCTTCTTTCCTCCTAAAAATTTGAGTATATTACCAGGCCTAGGATTGGTCTTACCTTTTTCTAACTCAGTATTCCGATTCCTGAAAAACTCTTCTTTTTCAAGCTTTCAGCTTGTATCTCATTGTAAACAATGTTCAACTTATCTGTTGTGTACTTCTTTCTTTGGTTTCAGCTCTACAACTTTAAATGCCTGTTGGAATGAAACAACCTTTTTTTTTTTTTTTTTTTTTTTGGTCCTCAGAAATCCCTGGTAACTAAGTTATCTTGGTCCTATTTATGACTTTTTGTTTCATATATTCTCATCATCTCCCATAGTAAAACAAAGTTTTCCCCTTCTATTCTAATCATACTGCAGAGTCTTGCTTCCAAATCTGCATTGCTTCACATTTGTACAAGCTGAGTGTTTTAACTAGTTTCCCTGACTCTTCTTCTCTCTAATTCATTTTACAAAGTATATTAAATTTACTTATTTGCTCTTTGAAAGAAAATATCCTAGGACATACATTATTAGTTCTATTTGTAATTTAATCAATTAGCAACTGAGTTTGATAGAGGTTTTATTTATTCATTGCTAAATATTTAATTGAATAATCATGACTTGCCAGGCACTATTCTAGGTTTTGGAAATGTAGTAATAAACAAAACAGAGATTTCTGCACTCATGGAGTTTGCATTCTAGTTGGAGGAGTAGACGATAAGGTAAAGAAGTAGAATTATAGTATCGAATTGTATGTGACAAAGGTAAGAATTAAGAGGGTAGGAAGATAAAACATGTTGACCGAAGACACCATTGAATAGACAACTAAAGACATGATGAAAGCATAAGAAACTGCCATGTTGATATATGACAGGAGAGCATTCTAGGAAGACAAAACAGCAAGAAGCAGATAAAAATGCCTAACATATTTAACCAACAGCAGAGAGGGCAGTGTAACTGAAGCATAATGAAGAAAACCGAGGGATAAAAAGATCAGAGAAATGGCAGGGGTCCAGATCTCAGATCTCAGAGGGTCATGAGATGTTGATGCATAGGAGAGTTTTATGCAGAGAAAGGACATAATCAAAGTTAGATTTTAGGAGACTTGCTTTGGATGCTGTGTTGAGAACTAAGGGGAGAAAGGGTAGAAACAGGAAGGCCTGTTTGAAGACCTCTGCAATAGTCCTGATGTTGAATTAGGATCCTAGGGAAGTAGACTCTGAGACTGAGATTAATGTAAGTATAAGTTAGACCCTAGAACTGATAGCCATGGCAGGGAATGGAAGAAAGCAGAATCAGGTGATGGGAGAAGTTGGGTTGAGATAAAATGTCCTAAAAGTTCTCAGTCACCCTAGTGGGAGTAATAAAGCTGGGATGGCAAGACTGCACTAGGTTAGAAGATTTGCCCTTTATCCCCTAATGTGGACTAGTCATTGGATGTGGAATGTCCCAAGAAGATAATGTAACCTTGGATAAAATAGGCTTTTGTAGTGGAGGCAATTTCCAGAGAGGGATAGCCACTGAGTTGCTGTCTACCAGAAGTAGAGTACTTCCTGAAGAGGGGAAGTTAGTCTTCCAGGCATAAAGGGATATGTGTCATACATCACAGCATCCTATACACGAAGAAAGAGGTAATGATAGTTTGGACCAGGGTATTGGCAATGGAAATGATGAGAAGCTATCAAGCTATGGAAATGTTTTGAAGGTAGCACCTGTAGGATGAAATTATAATGTTCTGTTAGATTGCATTTGAGACATGAGAGAAGTAGAGGTGACAAAATTGACACCATATCTTTGGCTTCAGCAACTGATAAATGGATATTTCATTAACTGAGATGAGGAAAGCTGTGGAAGGAACTTGTACTAGTCTGTTCTCACACTGCTGTTAAAGACATACCTGAGACTGGGTAATTTATTAAATAAAAAAAAAGAGGTTTAACGAATTCACAGTTCCATGTGGCAGGGGAGGCCTCACAATCATGGTGGAAGGTAAAAGGCACATCTTACATAGTGGCAGACAAGAAGAAGGATGAGAGCCAAGTAAAAGGAGTTTCCCCTTATAAAGCCATCAGATATCATGAGACTTATTCACTCCCATGATAACAGTATGCGGGAAACTGCCCCTGTGATTCATTTATTGCCCACCAGGTCCCTCCCATAACACATGGGAATTAGGAGAGCTACAATTAAAAATGAGATTTGCAGGGGTGACACAGAACCAAACCATACCATTCCACCCCTGGATCCTCCCAAATGTCATGTCCTCATGTTTCAAAAACAATCATGCCTTCCCAACAGTCCCTGAAGTCTTGATTAATTTCAGCATTAACTCAAAAGTCCACAGTCCAAAGTCTCATCTGAGACAGGCAAGTCCCTTCTGCCTATGAGCCTGTAAAATCAAAAGCAAGTTAGTTACTTTCTAGATACAATGGGGGTACAGGCATTGGGTAAATACACCTGTTCCAGACGGAAGAAATTGGCCAAAATAAGGGTGCTAAAGACTTCATGCAAGTCCAAATCCAGGGGGGCAGTCAAATCTTAAAGCTCCAAAATGATCTCATGTGACTCCATGTCCACATCCAGGTCATACTGATGCAAAAGGTGGACACCCACAGCCTTGGGCAATTCTGCTCTTGTGGCTTTGTGGGGTAAGACCAAATTCGCAGCTGGTTTCATGAGATGGCATTGATTGAGGATTTTCCAGGCACAAAGTTCAAGCTGTCAGTGGATCTGACATTCTAGGTCTGGAGGACGGTGGCCCTCTTCTCACAGCTCCACTAGGCAGTGCCCCAGTGAGGACTCTGTGTGGGAGCTTCAACTTCACCCTTCTCTTCCACACTGCCCTAGCAGGGGTTCTCCATGAGGTCCTTGCCCCTGTAGCAAACTTCTGCCTGGACATCTAGCCTTTTCCATATATCCGCTGAAATCTAGGTGTAGGTTCCCAAACTTTAATTCTTAATTTCTGTGCACTCACAGGCTCAACACCACATGGAAGCTGCCAAGGCTTGGGGTTTGCACCCTGCCAAGCCACAGTTCAAGCTGTACCTTGGGCCCTTTTAGCCACAACTGGAGTGGCTGGGATGCAGGGCACCAAGTCCCTAGGCTGCATGGAGCAGAGAATCCCTGGCCCACAAAACCACTTTTTCCTCCCATGTCTCCACGCCTGTGATGGGAGGGGCTGTTACAGAGATCTCTGACATGCCCTGGAGACATTTTCCCCATTGTCTCAGCAATTAACATATGGCTCCTTATTACTAATGTAAATTCCTGTAACCAGCTTGAATTTCTCCCAGAAAATGGATTTTTCTTTTCTATCGCATTGTTGGGCTGCAAATTTTCCAAAATTTTATTGTTTCCCTTTTAAAACTGAATGCTTTTAACAGCACTCAAGTTACGTCTTGAATGTTTTGCTGCTTAGAAATTTCTTCTGCCAGATACCATAAATTATCTCTCTCAAGTTCAAAGTTTCACACATCTCTAGGGCCAGGGCAAAATATTGCCAGTCTCTTTGCTAAAACATAACAAGAGTCACCTTTACTGCAGTTCCCAACAAGTTCATCATCTCCATCTGAGATCACCTTAGCCTAGATTTCATTGTCCATATCATTTTCGCCTTTTGGTTAAAGCCATTCAAACAGTCTCTAGGAAGTTCCAAACTTTCCCACATTTTCCTGCTTCTTCTGAGCCCTCCCAACTGATCCAGCCTCTGCTCTTTACTCAGCTCCAAAGTTGCTCCCACATTTTCAGGTATCTTTACAGCAGCGCCCCACTCTACCAGTACCAATTTACTGTATTTGTCTATGCTCACACTGCCGATAAAGACATACCTGAGATTGGGTAATTTATATAAAAATAAAGTTTATTGGACTCACAGTTCCACATGGCTGGGGAGGCCTCACGATCATGATGGAAGGCAAAAGGCAGCAGGCAAGAGAGAGAATGTGAGCCAGGCCAAATAATGATATTTTAATAAATAATATTTGGTATTTGATAATGATGGATTCTGATATAGACCAATGTTTTAATTCAATATGGCTGTAGTATTTTATTCATTGGAACATGAAATATTGCCAGAAGAAACCTCACATATAGATTATTATCTTACTTTGGGCATTCTCTGAGAGCAACTCTTAACCAAGGACCTGAGTGTGGGTAGTTTAATTGGAAGGTAATCCCATAAAATATAAGTGAAGGCCATAGGGCAGGGAAAACAGAGAAGAATAAAAGCTGGGGAAGTATGTGATAAAAAGTTCTGAGCTCTATGCTATTAATCAATTTATTGCATCTCATCTCCAATCCTTCCTTTTTTAAAACTGCTTTGCAATTAGGGATCTGGATACATTATGTATTTTTCATGTGCAACAAGCATGATATTAAGCTTTACATAGAGGGTGCTGGAGGGACCATGCAGAAAAACAGAGATTCCCTTCCTGGATCTAGTGTGCTGCTCTCATTAGCTTCTTGGGGCATGTTCATTGCTTTTTTCAGTGCCTGGTGGCCAGCAGTCCATGGTGCCTTCTTGTGGGTAATTTCTACTGGTACAACCCTCAAATGGCTTCACACCTTCTCTGCTGTCAGAGAAGGGAGTGCCACTAGTGGACATGGTTTCCATGACTGTTTTTCCCCAGGCCACCACCGGCTTCAGGTGGCTTTGTAGTAGAGTGCCTTGACTAGGCATCTTCTGGTGGATAACTGTTGGCCAGTTTGGCAATCACCTCTGAAATATTGTTCCTTCTTCTGCATAGCTTCCTTTGGCACTTCAGAAGAAATTTCCCAATGAGTTCTGCTAGTGTGCCACCTCAATTAAATTCCCTGCCATCCAGTGACCCAGCTATGCCCTCTTCAATGAGGTCTGGATGCCAGATTGGAACGAGGTAGCCTCTCTTCTTTGTGCGCTCTATCTCAGTTAATTTTTACACTGATTTTTGACTACACAAACTACTGTGTGATTTTTGTCTCCTGATTGAACCCAGACTGATACAAATTCTCTGGGTGATTCTAATGTAGAGCCAAGGCTAAGGGTCACTGATCTTTAAGGTGAACTTGAATAAAGTTCAAACAGTTTGATAAAGTTCAACACCAGATAATGGAAACTCTCAGCAAACTAGGAATAAAAGGGAAATTTTAAAATATGATAAGAGAAATCTGCAAAAGCTTTGTAGCTAATACCCTAGTCAATGCTGAAATTTCCACCAATTTTTCACTGAAATTAAGAAAACACAAAGATATTCACTATCAAAATTTCTATTCAACACTATAATAAAGTTATTAGTATCTTTATTTAAAAAGTCAATAAAAATATTCGTATTGAAAAACAATAAATAACATTATTACATTGTAGAAGATACAGTTGTGTAAATAGAAAATCTTAGACAATCCACACATTGATTATTAAGTAAATTTACCAAGTTGCTGAATTCAAAGTCAACATACAAAAACTAATTTGATTTCTATATATTTTGACTTTTATATATTTATTTGCATTTATACACGTGTTAAATAGGACGCAAAGCCAGTAAATAACTGGCAATAAATCTAAAGAAAGATGTACAGATGTATACATTGAGAATAATAAAGTATTATGAAGACCTACATAAATAGGGGAATATTCATATTCATTGACTCAAAGACTCAATGTTTTTCAGTTCAGTGTAAATAGAACATAATTTAACTTAAGTGGGTTTTATTTTTAATTTTTAGAATTGATATGCTACTTTTAAATTCCATATGAAGATGACTAGAAAAGCTTAGGTAACTTTCAAGAATAACAAAACCATAGGACATACACTACCAAATATCAAGACATGTTATAAACCTGGAATATTTAGGGCACTGTGGTATCACTGCAAGGACAGACAAATAGACAAATGGAGCAGAATACAAAGCCCAGAAACAGACCTACACACGTACAGTTACTTGATTCAAAACAAATTAATAGGAGAAGAATGGTCTCTTCATAAATTGGCAGTAAATCAATTGGATACAACGTTGGAAAAAAGATCTCTAATTTCTTTCTTATACCACACAAAAAATAAATTCAAAATATATCATAAACCTAAATGTCAAAAGAAAAACAATGAAGCTGTGGAAGAAAACATAGGACAATATCTTATGATATTGGGGCAGACAATGTTTCATAAACAGGATGCAAAAAGCACTAATCGTGAAAGGAAAAGTTGATAAAATTGGCCTTTATTTAAATTAAGAACTTCTGTTAATCAAAAGATAACATGAAAAGAGCAAAAAGACAATGCAAGCCACAGACTGGGGAAATATATTTGTTATATATATGTTTTACAAATATCTTTTATATGGAAAAGATATTTGTAATTTATATTTACTTATATATTATATAATTA
Organism: Chlorocebus sabaeus; assembly: GCF_047675955.1. Taxonomy (NCBI): domain Eukaryota; kingdom Metazoa; phylum Chordata; class Mammalia; order Primates; family Cercopithecidae; genus Chlorocebus; species Chlorocebus sabaeus. The sequence goes on along the minus strand of NC_132916.1, from coordinate 49,040,035 downwards.
TTTCTATAAATATTACATATTACATATAAATATTCATATATTATATGTAAATATTTCTGAGAAATATAACAAACTCATTTAAGCCAATTAGATAAAAACACAAAACACAATAAAAAATGAAGCAAAGACTTCACAGAAGATATCCAAATTACCAATATGAATATAGAAAGGTACCTATCACTAGTCATCAGAAAAATGCTAAAAAAAATTATGGAGACCCCGCAACATATCTGCCAGAATGACTAAAATTGAAAAGACTTAGGGACAATAATAAATGTTGGGGAGGATGTAGAGCATGTTTGCTGATCGAAGGGTAAATTGATATGATAGCTCGAAGAATTATTTGGCAGTATTTTCTAAAAGATGATAGATGATAGATAGCTAGATAGACATATGATAGATAGATACTGCCAGACAGTTTTCAAAAGAACTAATTTATATTTGTGTATGTATGTGTGTGTGTGTGTGTGTATATATATATATATGAAATCCATCTACCTATCAATGTCTATCTCCAATAAGTGAACCATTCCACTCCTGAATATGCATCCACAATTATTTAAAACAGCATTATTCATAACTGTTTCAATCTGGAGACTACCCAAATATATTCAGTAGCAGAATGGGTTAATATATTTTGGTATATTCATACAAAGATGTATTTTGTTTGTTTGTTTTGTTTCGAGCCAGGGTCTCAATCTGTCACTCAGGTTAGAGTGCAGCATGATCCGTGCTCACTGCAACCTCCACCATCCAGGCTGAAGCGATCCTCAACTCAGCCTCCCAAGTAGCTGGGACCACAGGTGCGCACCACTATGCCCAGCTAATTTTTTGCATTTTTGGTAGAGATGCGGTTTTGCACATTGCCCAGGCTGGTCTCAAACACCTGAGCTCAGGCGATCCACCTACCTCAGTCTCCTAAAGTGCTGGGATTACAGGCATGAGCCACCGCTCCTGGCCTACAATGTTGTATTAAATAACAAGAAAGAGAATCAAACACAGCCCTTGGTAACAACCTAAATAATCACGCACAATATTGAGCAAAAGAAGGCTGACACAAAATAGTATACACTGTGATTTACATAAAGTTCAGCAACAGGCAGAACTAATTAATGCTGATTGGGATCAGAGTAGTTATTTATTTGGAGGGATGAGGTAGAGAAGTAAAAACCAGATGGGTACGTGAGGCAGCCTGCTGTGTGCTAGAAATATCTATCTTGATTTAGGTGTCTCTTAAACATGTGCAATAGGTGTAAAAAACTTTTGGGCTATACACTACATGTTTGTATAGTTTATGTAAGTTATACTTCAACTAAAAATATAAAAAGAGCCATTAGCTGAGAGTGAGAAAGGAGTAGCTAGCTAGAAAGGTTTTGAGACTCTTACAGTATATTTGAAATAGTTACTGTGGAGAATGAGAGAATAAGCTAGTTAAAACAAAGAAGAGTCATTGAGAGCTCAGTGCAATTGAAGATAATGGAAATGGATTTTTACAGTAGTTCTTTCAGTTGCTGTGGTGTAAGTCTAGAAAATAGTTAAATCTTATATAGATTTACCAGAAAATGCTATGAAGTGGATTTCAGATATTTGCAAAAGAAGGGTTAGAATTCTGCACCTTGGAATTCCACTTGCATAAGAAAGATGAGAAAGGCAATGAAGACAGGAAAAGAATGACAGGCAAGGAGGAGGTAGAGAAGTCAAGAAACTGATGATTTATGTAGTCAACAAACAGGTGTCTGATGAATACCAGCGTGAGAGGGCTGAAGACAGATCTGTAGTCAGAGAGGGGTCTGACTGAAAGGACATTTCAAATATGCAACAGCTTTAGTTATTGATATGATCAGAGGTCATTTTCCCTGGGGATCAGCATCTGAGTAAGACATCAGGATGCAGGAAATATACCAGGGAGAGCTCTGGGAATTAACAATCATGGGAGAGTGAAGGAAGTATGATTGGACAGAGAGAGAAGTTGAACTGTGAAGGAATCAAAACAAAAGCCTCAGTTGATTATACAAGGAGCTTTGGGATTAGGATTGTCCTTCAATATTGAGGCAAGAGGACTGTTCTCTTATGCCCCCACATAGAGCAGTCATGAAGTGTGGGCTTTGGTGATGGGAAGGTGGTGTTACCTTGGGTTACGACATCCAAGGAGATGTCCCAGGGAAGGTCTTAGTAGAAAGCCGTCAGCCACCAATGCTCTCAGGAGCTGGAGGAATAGATGTCTCTGTCCTAAAAAAAGAAATCTGGATGGTGAACCACAGTGTTCAGTGCAGATATATTCCAGAATTTACCATGGTCTAGACAGCTAAAGAGACATGTGAGAAAGATCCCTGAAGATGAAGCAATCAGAGAACCACAGGCCAGACAGTTGGATTGACTGCTCACATGGAAAAGTCATCAAAGATGAGGTCGGGAAGAAGGGAAAGTCAAGAGGAAGACTGGGAGCTGGGTGCCAGGTTCTCCTATTGGTCTTTTGCCTTTTAGGGGATGATGATTATGCTCCTACATTACTTTCACCTCAGGCTGGGATGTGGTTAAAGGCTCTCCTCATTTTCCAGAAAGTGTAGATTCACAGACCTAAACTTCACCAACCTCAGCTCCAGTTTCACACTAATCTGTTAGGCGCATATCAGCTCTTCCTCATCACTAATCATCCAGCTCAATTACTGGCCCCTCCTTCATAATCTCCCTGAACACAGAGTCCTCAGGTCATCCTCAGTAATTTAAACTCCCATGTGAGTAACCATCAAATAACCTGCCACTTAGTTTTTTGATTACCTCACCTGCAGTGACTTCCCTCTCCACCCTATTGTACTTCAACTACCCACACTCCCATGGCCAGGTAAATGCAAGAATGAGACGAGCATTCAATTAAAACAATTGATGGGGTGTTACAGACTTCTCTGAGATTATACACTGTGAATTTTATTGGCACAAATTGGCAAGATCCTGGATTTTTGTTTTGTTTTTCTTAAAACCTTCAGCAGCATTTGAGATAAAGAAGTACAAAAAAGGATTTGCTCCCTGAGAGTAAGTGGAAGCTAGGCATGCTAAATAATTCAAGGTGCTGGGAATATTCTGGAAACCAATGATCTAAAAAATTAAGAGAGCCCAACAGGAATTGATAGACTGGAAGATAATAAAAGGATAAGTAGACTAGACATCTCTTTGTCTAGAGTAGACTAGACATCTCTTTGTCTAGAGTAGACTAGACATCTCTTTGAGGTCAAAGGCTTGGAAGTGGGCTTGGGGTGTGAGAGGACAGCAACAACAAAAGAGTGTGGTCAGAAAGTGATCAACTGAAGTTTGATGTTTCTGAGACAGAGCAGAGGCTGGCCATGACAATATCCAGGAGGAGGTAGCCTGAGAACAGGGGGAGTGGAAATGAGGTGACTACCTTGCTCTGTGTGGGGTTATATCTTCTGTTTGGATGTGTAGAAAGGGACTTGGCAGCTGTCAGAATGTGTGCAGTTTAGTGGTGCGTGGTCTCTACTCCAAGAAGACAGGTAACTGATCTGCCAAGCTAATTCCTCTTAATATTTTAAGCAGTGAATTAACAAAAAAGCTCTTCAATTGATTACTCTTTCCTCCTACAACTCTAGAAAAATTTATAGAACTTCAACTTGGCAATTATTTATACGTATTCTTGAGCTGTTTTGAAATTGTTTCTTGTAATTTAATTTTGATCCCCCTGGAGACAGTATACTCATACATGGCAGGAAATTACCTGTTATCTTCCATGATTATAAGGCTGAGGAAGGAAATGGAATAGGGGCACAAGAAATACTGTATATTTTGGTGATTCCAATTTTATTATTCTATAATTTCTGTACATAGTTTGTATAGTTGTTGGAGCTGATTTTAACCTCTATGAAACTATTGACATAATAGGGTCTTCTGGGCAAGCTTCTTTCTGTCATGAAGTTAGGAAGTGATTGGATTGATCGAAAAGCCTTTATTTTCACAGCACCTCTGCCAATCCATAGGTAACACTTTCATCGAATTTACTTTCTCCAAGAAAGCATCACTGATAACATTCACCTAATGCTGATTGACCCTTTGCCCTGGTCTTATCTGTACTTGTATAAACACTTCTCATAAAAATCACACCCTTTTATTTCTATACATAAATGTATTTTTTATACATTTTATTCTTTGAGCTATAGATTGTAAATATATCTTTATTCTTCCTCATAAACTTTGGTACCAATAATTTATGTCAGAACTTGATGCAATATGAAAGATAATGTAATATCTACATTCTTAGATAATATAAGACACAAAGAAATGATTCAAATACTTACTGTATTAGTCAGTTTTCATGTTACTAATAAAGACATACCCGAGACTGGTTAGTTTATAATGTAAAGAGGTTTAATTGACTCACAGTTCAGCATGGCCAGGGAGGCCTCAGGAAACTTACAATCATGGCAGAAGGGGAAGCAAACACATCCTTCTTCACATGGTGGCAGCAAGGAGAAGTGGCAAGCAAAAGGGTGAAAAGCCCCTTATAAAACTATCAGATCTCAGAACTCACTATCAAGAGAACAGCATGAGGGTAACCATCCCCATTCAACTATCTCCTACCAGGTCCCTCCCATGACACGTGAGGATTATGGGAACTGCAATTTAAGATAAGATTTGGGTGGGGACACAGCCAAATCATATCACTTACCTATGATCACACAGCTTGTTAATGAGTGATCTTATTTTTCCAGTGTGTGTTCTGGGATACCCCACAGTTATCCTATACCCTAACCCTGTACAGAGATATACATCATAAATTTTTTTCAGCAAAGAATGAAGGGGTCAGAGTATATTACAAAAAGTAGCTGGGTAGAAACAGAAAGAAGATCAGTTCAGGGAAGTGGAATCTGAAGGGATCCAGAAAGAACACAGGAAATGGAGGTTAGGCTGAAGCGCAATGGACACTTGGCAGGAGGATGACACAGTACATTATCAGATGGGCATCAGAGACCAAGAGGTGTTGGATCCCAAGGTAATCAGCCAAAGCATGGCATGACCTTGGTAGTGCCCAACAGGGACACTGAAGTCTTCTTAAGTAAATGAAGAAAGGAACCAGGGTAATCAAAGGATCTCTACATGAATGCCAAAGTCTTCAATAAGGATAGAGTTGGGCTTAAGAAAGATACTGACGTGAACAGTAGAAGGGAGAGAAGGACTAGGAGACAGAAGATCATTGCAACAAGGATGGGTGGTGGATGGTAAAGTCTAATAGATATGCACATCAAATGATTTGAGATTTTAAAATAAGGATGAAAGAAGGTACAAAAATGTTAATGTTGAGAAAGAAGATTACACTCAACCAGTATGCCCTAAGAAATATTAAGTATGGGAGAGAAATAGCTTTTATGTATGAAGTCTTCAAATTCATGTAACAACCATCAGAGGTGACATGTCTAAAATAATTCAAATGACAATAAAATTGTGCTTAGTTGTGAAAAACACACTTTATTCAAGATCCAGTCATAATTGTAGATCTGCTAGCTTCCACCCAGGTCTAATTGCAGTAGCACCAAATTGAAGTTATGGCTTTTACTACCTGAAGACAAACATTCCATTTAGCCTTTCAGCGTTTTATCTTTCAAGTGTGAAAAATACATGAAAACTAAGGCATTTTTCCCATTGCTTGAAAAGGGAAACATTTCATTTTTATTTTTGACCCTCCTTTGGTCTAGATACCCTAGGACTAGTCAGTTAACACATGCTTAGGGCAAACCCTCTGGCATGATTCAAATTGAACTAGGATAGGGCCTTCTGATTTCTCCAACTATTTTGAGAGTAAGACAATACAGTACGAAAAAGTAGAAAACCTGTGCAGAATTGCAAATTATTTTGATCTCTCTTTCTTAGAAGATAGAGAAAAGGTGGCATAGAAGAAACAATCAGCGCAAAATGGGTTTTACATAATCTGTTGATTACTTTGTTTTTTTCTACTACTTAAGAATACTGGATTATTAAGAATTTGTAAGCTTTTTATAGTATAAATGTCAATCACCAGAGGCATTTTATTTTTCCTTACTAAGACCATATTCACTGTCATTAGCTTAGGGAAATCTCATTAACATGGATAAGAAATAAACCACTGAAATTAGACTGTTTTTGGCCATAAGTGGTTATAATCAGCATTCATATCTATAGAACTCACTGCACACTTACCATATATTACTAATTCTTTACGTTCAGTGAGGCAGAAATCTTGGTCTTAAAATATATTTGTATTCCATCAGAGTTGATAGTACACAGTGGATCCTGAACAAATTGAGTTGATTAATACAGCTGTGAAAGACAGGATATATTAAAATTCATTGATAATCTCAATTGGAAAATTTGAGATCTGTTCCTCTGCACATACATGGGTTAGTGTATATTTATAAATGAAATGTCTGGTGGACAACGTGAGACTATTCCAGCCAAAATTATTTCTGAAAAGTGGGCATTTATTTATGCAATGAGAAATTTACAAATAAATGATGATGTATTTCAGAGCTTGTCTTTATAAGATTTGCACTCAACAGTTTCCAAAGTTAGAGAAAAATATATATCATAAATTTTTTTAAAATCATACATAACGTTCAAGTACAATCTTCATTACAATTTGAAGATATGAATATATGTGTGTGTGTGTGTGTGTGTGTGTGTATATATGTACTCTCCAGAGACCCTTAGTTATCAATATCCTCTTAATGATGAAGACAGAGTCGTTGCTGTCTTTCTTGTTGCCCATGACTATACACATCACCTGCATCTGTCAGTACTATGTTTTTACTTTGCTGAGTGCTCCATTGTGGAAGCACATATACTTTTCTTTGCCTTGTTTCTGGATGTGAATGTTTCCTCTTCTGATCTATCAATGATTGGGGTTATTTTGAAATAACAAGAAACAAGTAAAAACCCATATGGCAGATATTTTTAAAAGAAGTGTTTATTACCATTTTTGGATAAGCAGCTATTCTGTCTTCACTGAAGATAAAGTAAATGTCAATAATCTTAAATTTCTGAAAAGCACACTTACAGTAGACACAAGATCGAATTTCTCTGCAGCGAATATTGTTAGGGTCAGAATAGATTTTGCTTATGAAAAAACTTGGCCATCTTAATGAGATCTGAATTATCATAGACAAATGTACACTTTTCATATTTTGGAAATTAAAAAAAAAAAACAAAACAAAATGAGAAGTTCCTACTAAAAAGCTCTTGCTACAGAAACCTCAGTTCTTCCCAGGAACTAGCCCACACCTTGGTATAAGATGCCTTTTCTGAGCATCAGCATTCTTAATTGTAACATATAATGTCATGAAAGATCCTAAAAATCTTAAAAGGGTTCACAGAACTACTAAAATTAGGATTAAGTCCTCTGCTCCCAATATAAGCTAGAATTCTGAAATTCTAAGAAAAGACAGATTCTTAAAGATGAACTAGTCACTTCTTTCTTTTGATGCAGGAGATTGCTGAGTATTAGGCTGAAGGTATCCAAGTGGAAGAGACATGATGAGACTCTCAGGCCACTGCTATTTCCACTGCATCCCATTGTTGCTAATGATTCATAAAATCCAACTCATTTCTCATACATCACTTCTAAAGACTCACTGTGAGTAGAAGAAAAAAGAAAAGAAAGTCTTTAGAATGGATTAGCTGCTATCTATCAATTCATAATATTTTTATGGAGTTTTCTATAATATTATATTATCCGTTAATTTGGGTTCATAATAGCTTAGGAAAATATGGGCTATGCCATTGAAAACTTTCCACAAAAGCATAACATAAATTCACATTTAAGTGTTCATTAAATAAAAATATTACCTACACATAATAAAAATACTACAGAAATTTATAAAATGGCAAATAAAAGTCATCCTCCCCATACATTTCTCCTTGTAGAAAAGAACATTGATGTGTACAACAGTCTATGTACATAGTTCTTCGTGTGTTCTTAAAAATATACAGAAGTGAAACTGAACATATTGCACTTTGCTTTTGTTAATTTGCTAGTTTATCTAGGCCTATTTTTATTTTTATTTATTTATTTTTTGACATGGGGGTTTCACTCTGTTGCCCAGACTGGAGTACAGTGGCACAATCTCAGCTCACTGCAACCTCTATCTCCCAGATTCAAGTAATTCTTGTGCCTCAGCTGCCTGAGTAGCTGGGATTACAGGTGCATGTCATCAGGCCCAGCTAATTTTTGTATTTTTAGTAGAGACAGGATTTCATCATGTTAGCCAAGCTTGTCTCGAACTCCTGGGCTGAAGTGATCCACCTGCCTTGGCCTCTCAAAGTGCTGGGATTACAGGCATGAGCCACTGCAGCCAGTCTACCTCATTGTTTTTAATAGATGCAAAATATTTTCTGTTACATGGTGTACCATAATTTATCTAATTTTCTATTGAAAAATATTAGGTGAATTGAAGTCTTTGGGTTTTTGTTTTTTTTTTTTTTTTTTTTTGTAAGATAAGGCTTTTAAAATTGATCTTATTGTTCCAAAGATCAAAAGTCCAAAATGGGTTTCTCTGGGCTTGAATGGAGATGTCAACATGTGTCCTCCAGAAGGAACATTGTTCTGTTGACATCTTCCGTCCATTTTTTTGCCTTTTCTGGCTTCTAGAAGATGTCTCCATTCCTTATCTCATAGCCCCTTCCTCCCTCTTCAAACCCAACAGCATTGCATCCTTAAGTCATTTTGACACTCTGACCTCTGCTTCCTTTGTCACATCTCCTTTTCTGACTCTGGTCCTTCTGCTTCTCTCTTAAAAGGACCTTTGTAATTACATTGGCTAATCTAGCGTAATATCCCCATTTCAAAATCTTTAAATTAATCACATCTACAAAAGGGACTACAAAAATCCCTTTTGCTATAAAAGGTAACATATTTGTATGTTTCAGGGATTAAGACATGCACATCTTTGGGTCATTATTCTGCCTGCCGCAGTCACCTGTATTTATTTGTGTTGTTTTAAACCACTAAGTTGTGATAATTTGTTATAGCACCAATAAGAAACTAATATAGTGGTTTTAATCTAGAATTACAATTTAAGGGTCATATCAGCTGTTGTCTGTTTCCCTTTCTTTAAATACAAATAGAAATTGTCAACCAAAGAAAGACTGAATTTGTGACCACACTACTAATAATCAATCATATACATAAAAAGCTGTTGACTTTTATGGATGAAATGTAAGAAACTTTAATTATTGTTTTAGGAAATACTTTTTTTTCTTTTTTCTTTTTGTTCTGATGCCTGGTTTTTCATTTTAATGTTCACTATTTATGAAAGAGAAATTACCAAAAGGTGTTTAATGAGGGTAGAATGAGGGAATACCATTACACTGCCATATATGTTGGAGAAATGGAAGTTTTAGCTTTTCTTTAGTCTTCTAACGTAAACAGTTCCTCAGGAAGATGTAACATTTTGTGGTGACATTGAATGCTGCCGGTCAGAATACATGGCACTGACACCAAATACCAAGCAAGGCCCGCTTTACTGCCCATCACTGTTCCTTTCTGTTTCGGCTCAGCAGTTCTCTGTTAGTTTTCATTTTAAATGTCAAGCACAACCAAAATGGGAATCGTAGAGAAAAGATCTTATAGACACAATATGTCATAAACGCCTTGTTTTCTTTGAGAGTTGACCAAATTTGTCAAAGTTTACTACGTTTTTGTTTCTCCCTGCACAGACTGGGAAAGCATGTTGGTGAACATCCTGTGGTCATGATAGGACCAGAGATAAGGCACGAGCGGGATAATTCTAGCATTTTCTCCTGAAATCCACTGTCTTCCTAATGAGTCTGTTGTCAAGAAATCCCATTTCATGTCTGAATTAAATGTATTTGTGCAAAGTGGGAGTGAGTGAGGTGGGTTGAAGGAAGGAAGTTCCTTGAATAGGGTGGGAACAATTCATTCTGTGAGTGAATGAATAAGATTGACTATAATCAGAGAGATAAGCCTTCTCTGATAGCAAAGAAAAAAACATAGCTGCTTATATCTGCATACTGCTCTCTGGAGATTTTGTTTATTAGAAGTTAGAACTGTGGGATTTTATGAACAGAACAGCTTGGTTTGAAATTTGGGTCTACTGCTTAGGTGCTGTGACCATGTAGAATATTGTGTCACTTATTGTATACTTAATATTATCTTACATTGCAGAATGTTAAAAAAAAGAAAAAAAAGTAAAGGAAACTTTAGTATTCCAGTGCTTCCAATATATACCCATATAGAGAATATAGATGAAGAAAATATAATCTTTAATTACATAAAATATAGTCAATTCAATTTACTCTTTTGACATGGAATGTCTCGATTCAAGATGCATTATAACTGGGTATATTTTTAGCTTCTACATGCATATTAACAATAAATCCATCTTATTTTCAATAATTGAACTTATACTATCATTAACCTTAACAATTCTTATTTTATAATTTTAGCTGAAAAGCAGCGCTTGCTGTTATTTAAAAATTTTCTTCTTGAATTTACATTCTCAGAATCCCTTAGTCGAATTACTATCATGAATGTTAGTGCCCATGCACTGTAATGAATTTCAGTTAGCCAAACGAAACATCTCTCTTTAATAGAAGTGCAATAAAAACATGACTTCATGTTTTTATTATACTTCTATCGTGTTGAAGATATTATGTTTTTATCATGTCAGCCAGGCTAGTCTCGATTACATGTTTTTATCATGTAACCAGACATTTAATTCAATTCATTAGATGGTTCATAACTACTCACCAGCCTTGGTATCCATCTAATACTTTGGAAACATAATCATTCATCATTCTTAGATAAATCATCCTGAGACTATTTTTACTAATAAGTAAAATAAGTCTTAATTTAATTTATTTCAGTAACAAATGGGAGTAAGGGTGAAGTGGCAGCTGGGGTGGAAAGAAATTTTTACTCTTGACCCCTGTAGCAGGCGCAGCTGGCTTCATGGGCATTTGATGGGTGCAGTTCGTTGCACATGGTTCCCATTCTCAGAGGGGTCTGGTGGTTGGTTTATCACTCTACAATCCTCTTCATGAAATTCTTAAGGTGTTATTTTTCAACATGTGGTTGGCAGAGGGGATTTCCTGGGGTGTGTCCATGGAAATTTTGTGATCCAGCAGCAATGCCCAATGGCACTGGCTCTGGGCCCTGGGCACAGCATGCAGGTGCATAGTGATTGGCCTGGCTACCTGGCATGCACACACAGGATTGAGGGTGCCCAGGGAACCACTGGGCTTAGTGTGTGACCCAGAAGGGACCTGGAACTATATTGGCAATGAGAACAGTGACAGTAGCTGCAGGGTATCTGTACCTTATATCTTGGGAAAACAGGGGACCTAGGCAGTGTTGGGAACCACGGGAAACCACCTTGCCTGTTAATCCCCCAAGAGAGCAACTCCTTGCAGCTTCTGCACAAATATTCCCTAGTTTAGTGTTGGGACAGTAACTCTTGGTGCTCAACCAGTAAACTTTGTCAGTAAATTATTGAAAAGTAAACTCACATACACATAGACATTGCAGTAAAGCATATCAGGAAGTTAGTTGAATTAGCAATTAGTCAAGGAGTTTACGGTCTTCAGTTTTGAAAACTGTTGAAACATTCCAAATCATATATCCACAGGCTTACAAAGAAAATTAACTTGAATATTGTAGCATTTGCAGTAAACCGAAAATAACTCTATTGTCATATAAAGCTTGAGATAAACAGATTACCAATAAGAAATAATATGAAAAATTGATTTTCTTGTAATGAAGGATATAGTGATAGAATACATAAACATGTTTTGAGTTATATACAAATCACGAAGCCACTTTCAGTTTCTTATATAACCTCCACAAATTATAAGAAATGTCAGAGAAAACACCAAAATGCCACTGAATAGCTTTTTATTTAAAATCAAATCCAAATGAATTAAAATTCTAATTAAATTTAGATAATTAAAAATTAAAAAAGGAAAAATAATTATTTAAAAATTAAGTCAAAATTGGTAAACATTTTTAAAAACATTTCATCTGAATTTTAAAATTTAGATAAAACTAAAGAAACTAATTTTTATGAAGAGTTAAATCTTTTCAGAAAAAGTGTTTTGTGAATTATCAGCTCTAGATGCCTAAAATTTATCTTATTATTATTATTATTTTTGAGACAGAGTCTTGCTCTATCGCTCAGGCTGGTGTGCAGTGGCGCTATCTCAGCTCACTGCAACCTCCACCTCCTCGGTTCAAGTGATTCTCCCGCCTCAGCCCCCAAAGTAGCTGGTACTACAGGCCTGTGCCACCATGCCTGGCCAGTTTTTATATGTTTAGTAGAGACGGGGTTTCACCATGTTGGCCAGGCTGGTCTCAAACTCGTGGACTCAAGTGATCTGGTCGCCTCGTGCCCAGCCAAATTTATCTTTCAAAATTATTTACCTAATTATTTTCAAATTAATGTATCAGAAATGTATCCCAATATTTTCACAGTCTGTAAAATGTTCATAATAGCTCCAGCAACAGTTGGGTCATCAAAAAGATTCTTCTTAAAATTAAAAAACAAGAAATTGCAATGCATTTGCAAGAATGGCTGACATCTTTTTCAATTGTATTGATTGAAAGTGAGCTGGCTAAAAGTTTACATTTTTATGATTTAATCAATAAAGTTGCAGAAATGTGAGTCAGGAAAATCTTATAATCATTGAGAAGTCCCATTAATAAAGTATGTTTATTGTATTATATGCAATTATGACACTCATTCTTTTTATATTTTATAATTATATATTGTTACTCATATATTATTACTACCCTTGTTATACTTCATAAATAATAAAATATTGTTAAAGGAAAATGTTTTATACTTTAGTACCTTTGGCAGCATGCTCTTCCTACCCTTTGAATGAAAGGCCCGTTTTCATTGTTCACTGGGCCCGGCAAACTACGTAGCTAGTGCTGGACAGCAAGATTTAGTAAAGAAGTTCATCTCCAGAAGATTTCTCCTTGAATCCTTACTATTCTGTAGATGAAAAATAAAAATGGCATGTATTTATGGAGTACAACATAATGTTTTGATATAAGTATATATTGTTGAATGGCTAATTCTAGCTAATTAACATATCTATTACCTCACGTTTCTCTTTTTTTTGTGGTCAGAACACTTAAAATCCATTCTCTTAGACAACTTCAAGTATTCAATGCATTGCTAATAATAAGTACAGTTACCAAGTTGTACAAGGATCTCTTGAACTTATTCCTGCTGTCTAACTGAAATTTTGTATCCTTTGACCATTACCTCTAATCCTCCCCACCCTCAGCCTCTGGTAACCACCATTCTACTCACTGCTTCTTTGAATTCAGCCTTTTTAGGTTCCACATAATAAGTGAGATTATACAGTCTATGTCTTTTGTGTCTGGTTTATTTCATTTAACATAATGTCCTTTAGGCTCATCCACATTGCTTTAAATGACAGGATTTCCTTCTTTTGCAAGGCTTGAATAGTATTCCATTGCAGGCATATATTTTATATATATATATATATATATACACACACACACACACACATACATACCACATTTTCTTGATCCACTTATCCGTTGATGGATACTTTGGTTGATTCTGTATCTTGGCTATTGTGAATAATGTTGCAATGAGCATAGTGTAGAGATCTCTTTGACAGGATGATTTCATTTCCTCTGGATATGTACCCAGTAATGGGACTGCTGGATCATATGGTAGTCCTATTTTTGATTTTTGGAGGAACTCCATACTATTTTTCATAATAGCTGCAGTAATTTACATTTCCACCAACAGTGCACAAGGGTTCCCTTTCCTCTGCATCCTTGACAATACCTATCTTTCATCTTTTTGATAACAGCCATTTGATGACAGGTATGAGATGGAATCCTTACTTTTTTTGTTTGTTTGTTTTTTGAGACGGAGTCTCACTCTGTCGCCCAGCCTGGGCATGATCCTGGCTCACTGCAAGCTCCGCTTCCCAGGTTCACGCCATTCTCCTGCCTCAGCCTCCCGAGTAGCTGGAACTACAGGTGCCCGCCACCACGCCCGGTTAATTTTTTGTGTTTTTAGTAGAGACGGGGTTTCACCGTGTTAGCCAGGATGGTCTGGATCTCCTGACCTGGTGATGCGCCCGCCTCGGCCTCCCAAAGTGCTGGGACTACAGGCGTGAGCAACCGCACTCGGCTGGAATCCTTACTCTTTGCAACTTAAACTGACAGGTGATTTGGCCCATTAGAAACAAAAATGTTTCCTGTTTCAGATTATTTATGTATCTTTCAGTATCCAGAACAACACAAACACTGAATGTGTTTTTGTTTTACCATGAATTATTAGCATGGGTCCTGGCCTCTCGGCCATCTGTTCCTCCTACCTTCCTGCTTTTGGAGATAAGGAGGTCATCTATGGTGAAGCCAGTTCCATGATGTGTGGAACACAAGGTTACTACTTTTAAAAATAATTTTTCATAGCTTTCCTTCAATTTGATACTTTCCCATTGATTTCCAGTTTGTAAGTCTAGCTATTTGACTTCATCCTGAGTGTATCTTGGTCAGCCTGAGTAAACAACGACAAGAGGCTCAGGTGTTCTGGTGGCCTCCAGTTTGAAGTCTGGAAGATGTATGTCTGGACAGCTGTGTGCAAAACCTTCTGTACATGAAGATCAGCATATCTCCAAATGATATAATAAGTAAAACTAGAAGAATAATGAAGAAAAATGACAGGCTCATGGAAGGGAATAAACAAGGTATGCCTCTGGTAAATAACTCCCTGAAGGACTCTTAGAAAAGACTTACTGGTTAATTGAATCAATCCATCATCCTTGGGGTGACAGCACCAACTTTGCAATCTTTTTTGGGAGTTGTTTTATTCCTTTGCAATACCGTTTAAATTCATAGAATAAGCAGTTAAAATATACCTGTTTTATTATTAAGGTGTCACATTATTAAGGTACTTTCATTATAGAAAATGCTCACATTAATTTTAATAACAATTTAGAACGTGTAAGAGCATCAACATGTGGTTTGTAAAAGGATTTTTTCTCTCTGAATTTGTCTTACAGAAATTAACTTTTATTATTTTAAAATTTTAAGCGCGTTTGCTTCTAAACTCCGTAATAATTAAGGATTTTTAAAAAATGACCTTCATTATAAAAATCCGCCTTTATCCCTTTTAGGAGGAACTCAGCTTGTCTTTTTTGCTGTCATGGGTAGTCATGTCTCCTAACACATGTGTAGATTTCAGTGGTAGATGTGATCCTTGAATGTATTATCTAGTTCAAGTTTTGTTGAATTTAAAGTCATAAAATACATGTATGTTTTATGCATTTGGCCCTCACAACTATCAGAATTGTTTCAAGATGCTCGCATATTGTAAGCTGGACATCGTGTATTAATCACAGACTTTGTTCTTTCCTTTCTTGGAGTAGGTGGAAGATAGGCATAAATAAAAGGAAACGAGCATCGGGCAATGGATCCTAAGCAAAGATTTGCATGTGACAAGAATAATTGGAATTTTACAATGTAAGGATCTTCATGTACAAGCTTCCTAAGTACAAGTGTTGAGTGCTAAAATTTTACCAAAGACAGATGAAACATCTGAAGAAATATTTTCTTGAAGAGTATTGGAAATAGTCAACACGAGACTGCTTATGTAATCTTAATCTCTCTAGTATTAGTTACATCTAAGTGTACTGTAAATGAAATAACAGAAAAACATATAGCCCTGAAATTGAACACATAAGTGTCTTACTAATGTATAAGAACACATCATATCTACATGTTTACATATTAATTTGGATTATGTTTTAAAAAACTATGATATAATAAAATATATTTAACATTGATACTACACTGAACCTGATACATAATAATTCAGAAATATTTTATGATTTAATACTGTTTTAGGGTCTTCCTTATCAAAGTTTATTTGAATTTATAAAACTCAGGGTCAGTTGATAGAGGCCGGGATTTGTTTCATTCTATTCTGACCAGAGTATACATCCTAAAATTTGCTGTGCAATGGTGAGTTATTTGCATTTTCAGGACACAAGCTAATATTGAATAGTTCCTTAACTGCCTTAGTAGGTTTTATTTTATGGGTTTGAATTATGAATTGGTTTGGATCTCAAAAGTTTGTTCTAGAATGTGACCTGTTTAAAATGAGTTTGTATTTCTGAATTAAAATGGTCTACTCATTATAGTAGAGTGAAATGTATCAGCTGTATAGCAGAGTGAAATGTATCAGAGGTTATATTTTTTAACAGTTAACAGATGCAGATCCTGGTTCCACAGGATTTTGCCAAACTCACGATGTATTTAATTGAGAACTCCAGAAGAAAGAATCCTTTCTTTACAGTATATATACATATAGTTGATCTATTAGTTTTGTCCTTTTTATGCAACTACATTGTTGTGTGCATTTCACATCACAGGGTGAAGAAACATCCTGACAGTTATTCACAGTGACTTCAATGAACACCATATCAGTATACTTCCACAGGGGACAAAAGTAAAAGCCAGCTTGATCATTTACAAGGCTTTCACCATGCAGCTGAGACGTCAAGGACTACAAGTTGATCTTCAGCTTCTTAAAATATGGCCTTGAAGCCTTTCGTGTCTTCAGTCAGCTCCAGCATTTTGACTGATGGGAGCTGGTGTGTGTCTGTGTGCAGTGGGAGAAAGGACATAATTCTGAACCTGACACAGCCTGCACCTGGAGCAGCCTGCGCCTGCTGCCCTCAATTCTTTGGGTGCATACAGTCAACCTCATCTGAAACATTGTTTCTACAATCGCTAATGCCAGTGGCTAATCTTTTCTATTTGCCTGCTTTATCCCAACATTGTCTTCTATTGAGGTGAATATCAATATTTGAATAAAAATAACAAAAGATTCTGTAATCAAAGTGGAAATAAATGAGTATCTTAGATTATTTTAAATAATTTGGCCTGTAAAAAGAAAAAGAAAAACTCTGCCTATAATTTAACCAAGATTTTAAAAGATAGTGACCTAACCCTCTGTCAACTATTAGCTTGATGCTAACTCTAAATCCCAGATAGAAGGTGGGGTGGGGGAAAGTTCTCCAAATGACAAGTCTATTGCAGGCAGTCTTCTAAAAGAACCCTCAGTGTCAGCAGATAATGAAAGTACATGTTACCTATGACTGAGCAGAAATGATGCCATGACCTGGCAATTTCTTTTCACTGCTGACATATCCCTGCACTGCACAAAATATCAGTGTTGCCTTCATGTACATTTAATAGAGTTTCTCTGTCAATGACATAAGTAAATACACCATGAGAAGCAGAAGGGGTTTTCAGGGATGGCTCAGAAACTTAAGCATTTTTCCATTTATTTTTAAAATGCAAATTACACGAGTAAGTCAAAAAAATCACTCTGTTAAAAATACATTCAGAATTAACAAATGCAAAAAAAAGGACACATCAGGATCATAACTCTTGCCTTCTAAATATTAGGTTTATAACAAAAGCTCAGCCTAGAAAAATAGCATTCTTCACCGGATTTTGAGGAGGATACAGCTGTACAACTGTAGATGTTTTCCCAGATATAATCACACTACTGTGCTTACTACTCCCATAAAAGACCTGTCCACCGATTACTTTTTAGTAGTCAACTACTGTTTTTTAAAATTTTGGTGGTGATGATAGTGGTGATTTGGTGAAAACTTGGCTGTAACTGAAAGCAGGAATATGAGGGCTTATTTTCTGTAGCCATATACATGTACTATAAGGTGAAATGTCACCACAGCATGAACGTACAGTGAAACCTCATTTTAATAGTCACATTAAAAGTCACATTAGAATAGTTTGTGGCATGTATAGTATTTATATTTTAGGAATCAAAGGACAATACATTGGTAAATATTTTTCTCATACATTAAACATGCATGTCACTATAAAAGCGTCTTATGAGGTTTCACTGACATGTTCGCAATTGTTTATTTTATACATGTATGTATGGACAAACATATAACCCACTGAGGAAATTCAAGCATGAGTGCTGGAATCTTTTTTTATAGTTTATGTTCCAATGATAACTCTTTGTTCCTCTATCATTTTCAAATGTTTATGTGTGTGTATATTACAGACATCCATGCAAACACAGTAATGGAACTGGTGTATGTAGATCTGAATGGGCTAAGGTCCAAAGTAGTTTAATCCAATAACTGAAACTTCATAGAAATCAAAGAAAAAACTTGCTCCATGCCAATTTATAACTTCTGAATTTCACTGCACTAAAGGATGGTGTGTTAGTTTCAAAAAATTGAGTTTAATGTCTCAGGTGTATCCAAGAAAAGATACGACTCATCTGAGTTCCTGATAAGCCTGAGCTAATTATGTTTTCCACTAATGAAAACCAAATAATGCTTTAAAATATAGAACAAAATTTCCTAGGAGTTCAGAATATTCCATAAACACATTGACCTACTATTAAGTTTCCAAAGGCATCTTGTTGCCAACTACGTTAACAGCACAGTTTTTTTTCTGCCACAATAATACAGGAGGATTGAAATACACTCTAACACACAACAGATCCCCCAAATACCACAAAAAGATCTCAAATATTTCACCAAGGTAACTATTGCTCCCCCCACCCACCCAAAAATAATCTTGTACGCTGAAGTTAGAAAAAAAAGTTCACCTACGTAGAGTCTTCAATTTGAATTAGATATAAAAGAGTAAACATAGCTAATACATATTCAGTTGGCCTCTGTTGATAGAAATCCACAGCTGTTTCTGTGTTAGTAAAAGACAATTGTAGATACTTATAAAAGCACCTAGAGTGCAATAAATAAAATCAGCGAGTTAAGCCATTTCTGCTTTCTGCTTCCCATAGATTAGTGAGTTTAGTAGATTAATGTTTTACTCTGTCCCATCCCCAACCCCATCAGAAGACCATATTTTAGAATTATAAAGATGACAAATACTGTTATTGTTACTTGTCTCTTTTGGGCCACCATGGAGGCTCTATGGTAAAGCACTTTGCTGACAGCTGGCACTTTTCTTATACAGACACACTGGAGCTGCTGAGCTATTCAGTCTCGTTCCTTGACATGAAACACACAGGCTTGAACTCATTCAGAATTAATAGCAGTGTGTTAGCCTAAAGGAAGTGACTTGGGGCTGTCTGCACTGAGATTCTTGGGCACACAACATAGATGGGTTAAGGCAAGTATGTACGGTACAGCCTTTAGGGCAAACAATCTGCCATTTCGGACTTCGGGTACAAGGTCATCATGACATGTTTTGTTTGTTTTTGCAATTACATTGCCTAAGTAGCCGTGGTGCTGTCAAGATGTGTGGAGTGCAGAAGACAGAGCTCTCAAACTAATGTGCCTTGGATGACTTCCCAGCTCACAGAGGCCGACCTACTGGGCTGCAGAGGAGTTAGCAATGGCCAGCAACCGTTGGGCATCAACACATCTCCTTTTGAACTTTCCAAAGGCCTGGGAGAAAGGAGCCTGCTTTCAGGAAATCCAAGATGGGCGTGTCCTGCATATTTGTCTGTTTCAGTTAGAAAGAGGAGGTCAAGTGGAATTGGTGTGTGCGTGCTCATGTGTGTGTGTGTGCGTGTGTGTGTGTGCTCATGTGTGTGTGTGTGCGTGTGTGTGTGTGTGTCAGTGTTGTATGTAGAGGCTTTGCATTTGTTTTGTTAATACGTATATGTATTTAAACTCGGTTGCTTCTTGCTCTTCATAAAATGCAGGAGGCCACTGCGAAAAAAGTTCTTTGAAAGGTTCGTGGGCTGACATACTGAAGTCATCTGTATTATTTTGACCTAAGAGAGAGAAAAGATGTTTTTAGTCAAGGGAGAAAGCGACGGGTGCCTATTGCTCACCACCTTCTCTCACCTTTCCAAGCACAAGAGCAAACAAACAAACAAACAAAAAAGAAGCCCAAATTGGGTTTTAAATAATTTTCCTCCTTTTTTAAATTCATCGCAACTGCATGGATAGAGAGGCCAGTTTTGGTCATTTAGAATCTATTTCCAGGGACAACTGAAATGAATATGTATTTCTGTACAATTAGGCTGCCAAAAAGAATGCAATGTTTTCAAATGTTGTCTGATATACTATAGGATATTCTTATATTGCTGGAAGCCCAATCAGATCTCTACTTGCTCTGACAGTCACTTAGGTCCCTGGTAGTCAATGCAGCTATTTTGTTAAAAACTTAAGCTGTAGACATGGGATTTTTTTTTTTTTTGACAGAGTCTAGCTCTGTTGCCCAGGCTGGAGTGCAGACATGGGATTTTTCTGTGCAGCAACTTCGTTGCTATTGGTTTGTTTCAACAACATTTACCAAACTGTAAGAAAAATATAGTTAATATAATTAAAATCTTTCATTTTTAGATTAGTTATACATAATCTGAAAAATTACAAACCAACAACAGTCACCCAACTTAAGAGGACTGTCTATTCGTTGTTTGCAAGAACTAAAACACAGCTGTGACTGTAGGTCAGCAGTGTTTTCAAAGCTTTGTCCAGGATCTTGGCCACAGAAGATTTGCTGGGAACAGTGGGAGCCCCACAGCTAAAAGTGCATATTGCTTTTCAACATTTGTTTTCCTTCCAAGGAACAGCTTTTGTTTCCATTTGCTATATAATATTGTTAGGGTGTTTGAACTGGCCCCTGAAGTTAAATTACTCTTACTTTACAAGACATATTTATGGCAGGTTGACAGAAGGTACACGCTAAATGATAAAGACATAGGAGATGCTAAGTTCTCTGCCTCTCAGTAGGGGATGAGGTTTATAGGTGTGTCAGTTTTGGTTTTTCACTAGATTTTCAATAAACAGTGGCTCTCAGATGATTGGTTTTGTGGGCTATGAAGTTGAAAAGGCCCTTCATTTAACAGTGCATAATGTAAAATAAAAAAGAAATAAACAGAATGCAGAAAAGGGAGAGAGGCACAGCCGTGTATGGAAATGTGGCAGCTAAGTTAGTGGTAAGAATACAAACAAGCCAATTAAAAATCAGAATGTAATACCAGGTCAAACTCACAGTCTATTTAAGAATTTGGAAAGAACACTGACTGAAGGGGTCAGGAAAACCCGCAGATAATCATGGCTGCACCACTAACAAGTTGTGTGACTTTTGTTTTTGTTTTTTTTGGGTTGAGTTTCCTCATCTGTAAAATAAAACCTTACTGTTCTGGGTCCAAGGTCTCCTATGGGATGTTTTGTGGAAGGGATGATTGGAGTATTTTGACTAGTAATTTTTAAATGTACCTTAAGTATACAAAACTTCCTAAATCTGAATTCCATTAAACATTTCATGACCAGTGAGACTTGAAAGCTCTGATACAATTTCACCACTCTCATGCAGGAAAGAGGAAAACAATATATTTTTTATAACTTTTAATTGGCATTTAAAGTGCTCTGTGGAACAAAATCATGGGAAGTTTTGTCCTCATGGAATTTAATTCCGGACAAAGATATCTATCTTTGTAGAGTCTCTTCTTTAAAGCCCATTAGAATTAGAAATACTTGATTTGAATTTAATATATTAAATTGCATATAACTAGCATTCTCATGTTTATCTTTAGATAAGAGATTACATCTAATTTATTACAGCTTGATAATATTTATTGATCACTCATATTGGCCAGTACAATAAAATATTATGTAATAATATTAGTAGCAAACAATTACAAACCTTCTAGATATTTTATTTTTTTATTTTTTGAGACAGAACCTCGCTTTGTCACCCAGGCTGGAGTGCAGTGGCATGATCTTGGCTCACTGCAACCTCTGCCTCCCAGGTTCCACAGATTCTCCTGCCTCAGCCTCCCAAGTAACTTGGATTACAGGTGTGCACCACCACACCTGGCTAATTTTTGTATTTTTAGTAGAGATGGGGTTTCACCATGTTGGCCAGGCTGGTCTCGAACTCCTGACCTCAGGTGATCCACCCACCTCAGCCTCCCAAAGTGCTAGGATTACAGGCATGAACTACTGTGCCCGGCCATATTCTACTCTTGAGCACAAATATATTGATATATGTTACCTGAGTTTATATTATACATTAGCAGTCCTCAACCTTTTTGGCACCAGAGACTGGTTTTGTGGAAGACAATTTTCCCATAGCCCAGGGTTGGGGGGAATGGTTTTAGGATGAAACTGTTCCATCTCAGATCATCAGGCATTAGATTCTCATAAGGATCACAAAACCTAGATCCCTCACACATGCAGTTCACAATAAGGTTCGCACTGCTATGGGAATCTAATGCTGCTCCTAATCAGACAGGAGGCAGAGCTTAGGCAATAATGTTCCCTCACCTGCTGCTCACCTCCTGCTCTGTGCTCAGCTCCTAATAGGCCATGGGCCAGGACTATTCATGGCCCAGAGGACCGCTGTTATATATAATATACCATTTACAGAGGAGATCTTTTAGGAATGACTTATAGTATATGTTACTTCTGACTTGATACAGCCTTTTCATGAGTGATGTTTATTAACATAAGCATTATTCTACCACTATGAATTATGTTTATTAAGCACTTACTATGTGACATGCCCTGTGTTTCATGTGCTTTAAATATATATTCTTTCGTATAATTTCAGAGCAATCAGATAAAGTCTGTATGCTATCTCTATTTTGCAGGTGAGGAAACTTAGGCTTGGTAAAATTAAATAGAGTTATTCAAACAAAGTTACATGCCCGTGGTCGCAGGGAATTTAATCTCAGAAAATATGCCTTCAGTAGGTCATCTTAACCACTATTCCTGATTGGTCTACCTTTTTAAATAGAACACTTTAGAGAATGTTACATAAAATCTTGAGAAGAATGATAAGGAGTGTCAAGGATTGATCATGTTTTATTGTTTTTATAGCTATCAAGAATCTTTCTGGGGGGATAGGGAAGGTTTGGCATGCATAGCAAACAACTGTAGTACATGGTGAAAGAAATAAAAGAGAAATATTAGAGGAGAAAAGATTAAGAAATGCTTCATAAAGGAATATATCTTAAGAAAATTCAAAGGATAGTGGGGTTTCAAAGAGTGGAATTTGGTAAAAAGATGATGTTTGGTGTCTAGAGAACAGCATGAACAATTGGAAAAATACATATATTTGGATAAGGCAAGAATTCTACTTTGGCTAGAAAAAAATGGCTAAGGGGAGCTATCAGACTGTTTATGCTCTCAATAGATTACAAACTTCAGGAGGACAGGGCTAGTTCTTATTCATTACTACATTTTCCTAATATATCCAGCATCATCTGCATAGGGTTGGGACTCAAACGTTATTAAGAGTTGAAGATAAGAGATACTGTTTCAACAGTAGGTAATAGGGACTCCTTGATAGCTTTGAAGCAGGGAAGTGAAATCATCCGCGCAGTACTTTAGGGTAGTTAATTTGGCAGCCATATGGAAGATACATTGGAGGTTCTGAAATAAGGAAGAGACCAAAAAACTTAACAGGTCATACATTGCATGAATTAGGGCAGTGGTTGAGGGGATGTAAAAGAGGAAATGTGTAATACACCGTTTATAGATGCAATACTTTGAATGAAGCAAAATTTTGGTTGACTTCTTAACTGCTGAAGTCTGTTTTGTGGGTGTTATTAGCAAATGATTTCAGAGAACTACAAGTGACACAAAGAAAAAGGCAGGCACAGTGCAAGATTATTCTTTTTTTAAAAAAAAAGCTGAAAAGAGGGATGTTTAAAGATTAATTTCTTTGGAGGAGCAGTACTTACTCCCAAACTCCATTTATTATCCTACACACTAAAGATATTAAAAGGTAAAATGATTCAATGGTGGAGGACAACGACAACAAACACATATCTTCAAAGAGAAGTTCACATTTTAAAATGAATTGGAATCTTACTTTCTATTTTGATCTTCGCTTGCAATTCAGCATATCACTTGATGCTGATATATAGAATTTGTTATCAGTTGTTATCCAAGGGAATTTGCCTAAACACAGATATAAAAATCAGGCTCTGATTGTATGTCTGCTCTCTTGAGTGCTAGAGTTAAGGGTTCGATAAGTTTCAGTGTTAATGTTCCAGTCATTTTCACTTTTACATCAGAAAAATGATAGAGAAAGTGTATTACTCAGTTTTTTATGTTTTTAACACTACATATAACTTGGGTGAACCTATTATTTATCATCTAAATGAGAACTCTCTTGAGAATAATAATTATGCCAGGATAACCACTGTAAACTGAAATCAGAACATGTGGTTTATACATAATTACATATAACTGCCTACATTGTTATATAATTTTCAAAAACTACAACTTTTTGGCAACTCAAAGAAGTGGTAGATAATTAACACAGGCTTTTGAGCCATGTAGGTGATACTTATGTAAGACTAAAGGTAACTTTAGAAAAGACATTTCTTATAAGTCAAATAAGAAAAATTCATGGAAAAATGTTATTGAAACTATCCCAGTCAAAACAATATTAATAGAAAAAATACTGGAAGTATGTAACTGAACAAAAGCTGCATGCCATTGATTTTGTATCATAATACAGTTACTTGATTGACTTTAGTACCCCAGAAGAACACCTTCCAAGTAAAATACTTACATGTACATAGGCTGTAGTTGTAAATGAGATGTCTTCTGAGGCCCTTGATAGCCATAAGAGTCAAAGCCACCTATGAAATCAACTGAAAAGGGACAATTTTCTTCATTAGTTAGCTTTTCAGAAGAGATAAACATCCTTGATTGATCAAGGCCCCACACAGATTACTAATAAACCTTTTATTAGTAATAATCTATTAAACTTTTAAAAGTAACTAATTGCTAAGAAAAAAGAAATGGAAGAAATGATAGTTCCTTCAAGGTAGTGATTCCGCTGCCTCCCTCCCCCACCACTCATTGTAAGATTCAATTATTGCTTTACAAGAATCTATTCACTTGGTAGAAAAAATGATGTACTGTTTTCAAACAACCAAGACCTAATTGGAGTAATAGAGTTCATTCACACAATGGAGATGCTATATGCCTTTTTGGTTAGTGTAGATTTTCTGTGACATGCTACAAAATGTTATAGCATCTAAATACAAATAGTGACCACTCAAGTGCATGTATCTATCAGCAATCGCAGCACTAGTAATAATATTACATGTTATGGTTATCAAGCACAAGGTACTATGGTGGAGGTCATGTAAATTAACTCAACATTGCTGTCCCTGCCAAATGTGGTTTACGATCTGAAACAATCAGAGGTAAACATGTGGAATGGTCTAACCAAATATTCAGATTCAATACATACTTAGCGATGTAAGATACAATAAGATATAATAAGAGTTACTGTGGCAGATTATATTTTCCAAAATGGCAGCAAGAGTATCTCCTATGTTACATGTTTTTACAATATGACTTTGACATTCCTCCCATACAATGGTTTGAGTATGTCTCTTCCTCTTGAACATGGGTAGACCTTTCTGGCAACTTTGACTATGCTATAAATGACACTATGGGGATTCTAAGGCTAGATCATAAAAGTATCATGCACTTTTCTCTTGCTCTTTTGGGATGTTCTCTCTTGGAACACAGCCATGATGCCACAAGGAAGCCCAAGCTAGCCCGCATGGAGAGATCAATGAAGGACCAATGGATAAGTGTTTCAGTAACAATACAACTAACGTATCAGCTGATAGCCAGCATCCAAACCCAGGTGTGGGAAATAAAATACCTTTAAATCAGGGGTGTCTTTTGGCTTCCCTGGGCCACATTCGAAGAAGAAGAACTGTCTTGGGTCACACATAAAATACACTAATACTACCGATAGCTGGTGAGCTAAAAAAATGCCAAAAAAATGTCACAATGTTTTAAGAAAGTTTACAGATTTGTTTTAGGATGCATTCAAAGCTGTCCTGGGCTGCATATGGTCTGTGGGCTGTGGGTCGGACAAGTGTCCTTCAAATGATTCTAGACCCTCACTGTTGAGTCAGTTCAGTCTTTGAGTCAGTTCAGTCTTGGTATCTTCCCAGCTCAGGTTTCTGACATCAGACAACAGAGGCAAGCCATTCTCTCTGTGCCTGTCTGAGTTATTAACCCACAGAACCTATGAGCGTAATAAATGGTTGCTTTATACCACTACGTTTTGGCAGCAATGGTAACCGGAACAGTCAAGTCTAAAAGAACTGTGAAAAAGTTTAGTTTTTGTTTTTTCTTTTTCATTTGTGAATAAAGAGGTTTTAGAGTGGGGATAAAAGAAACAAAAGAACACAAGGTCAACAAAATAAGAGAAAGGAGAAAGAAAGTCAAATAGAGATAAGCAGAATGACCTAGGACACCCATTCCTTTTTTTCTAGCATCTCCTTCTATTGTCTTACTTTGTCTAATTATTCTCTTACTAATATTTGGGGTGCTACAGACAGAAACTGAATCAGGGTGCAAAGTAACATTAAGTCCATGATGTCTGTGTAGTGGAGAAATCCTTTGTTTTCTCTTACAAAAAGACCTTATTGTTTTTAGAGCAGTTTTAGGTTCACAGAAAAAAGGAGCGGAAAGTACAGATAATTCCTGTATATTTCCTGCCCTGACACAAACACAACATCCCCCACTATCAATACCCTACACTAGAATGGTACATTTATTACAATCAGTGAACCTACACTGACACATTGTCATCATTCAAAGTCCATAGTTTACATTAATGTTTATTCTTGGTGGTGTACATTTTATGGGTTTTGATAAATGCGTGACATGAATCTACCATTAGAGTATCATAATAGTTTCACTGCCCTAAAATTCCCCTGTGCTCCTTCTAATCATCCCTTCCTCCCCCAACCCCTGGCAATCACTGATCTTTTCGCTGTCTTTATAATTTTGCCTTCTACAGAATGTCATGTCATTGGACTCACACAGCATGTAGCCCTTTCTGGCTGGTGTCTTTCACCTAGTAATATGCATTTAAGATTCCACCAGGACTTTTCATGACTTGATAGTGCATTTCTTTTCTCATGGGAAACCCTTTTACCAAGGCAGAATGTCTCTTCTCATCTAAAGTGGAATGGTATAATGACAAAAACAGAGACCCTGATATTAGAAGGACCAGGGTTTAATTCTGCTTTTCCCTTTGCCAGCTATGTGACCTTGGATAAAGAACTTAACATCTCTTAAAATAGGAATTATCATATTTATCTCATACAATTGGTATGAGAATAAAGTAAGTAGTGTAGAGTCCTGGATGAGACATATGGTGTAAAAGAAGAAAATTAAGAGCTCCTCAAAAAATTCAAGATTTCTTTATAATTCTAAGCCATTCAGCATAGCAGGAAAAGAAGACAGAAAATTCTTAATTTGGGACAACTATAGAACCATAGCAAGTATTTTACAGGAAATGGATCAAAAGAGTGTGATCCTCTTTTGTCTTCTACATTGTACCTTAGCTAATATAAACAGTACCGGAAGAACTATGTAATAATTACACAGTGACTCTATTTAAAGTTTGCACTTAAAAAAATTATTGACTGGGTTCAGTGGCTCATGCCTGTAATCCCAGCATTTTGGGAGGCCGAGGCGAATGGGTCACCTAAGGTCAGCAGTTCAAGACCAGCCTGGCCAACTTGGTGAAACCCTGTCTCTACTAAAAATACAAAAATTAGCTGGGCATGATGGCTCGCGTCTGTAATCCCAGCTACTCGGGAGGCTCAGGAGAATTGCTTGAACTCCAGAGGCAGAAGTTGCAGTGAGCCGAGATCATGCCATCGCACTCCAGCTGGGTGGCAAGAGGGAAACTCTGTCTCAAAAAAAAAAAAATATATATATATATATATATATAGTTTAAGACTGGGGATTTGTTGAAGATAGTGTCTACATTTCTGTTTATCTGGAAGGGCTGTTGTTGACAATGAGACTAAATTAATGACTAGTTCTCTAAGAGGTATTCACCAAGTTAGAGCTTCACTGCTCTGAGCTTTTCTCTTAGTAAGATGGTCTCTACCATAGTGGTGGAGAGTGGGTTACAATAGATCAAGATCATGGCAGACAGAAACAGTAAGGTCTCCACTGAAATTGAGATCCAAGTCAAACTCAGGTTTATTCATATTTTTATTGCTACTGCTGTTGTTGTTATCATCATTGTGTTTGTTTTGAAATATTTATTCACTTGTTTACAGGGATTTAGGGGGGATGGCAGAAAAACAAAAACAAAAACAAAAAAACAAATGATAATTATGAACCAAAGATCTTCGGATGAACCAAGGGATAATGTGAAGAAAATAAGATGAATCTTCAAGCCCAATGGATAGAATTAGGTCCAAAAATGGAAAGCAAAGCTTGAGTCAGAAGCAATGTAGACCTTCCAAAGACATGAGAAAAGGGAAATGAGGGTGTCCTGAATCTGTGGTGCGAATGAAGCTTGAGTGGCCTGGGGCTTGCTCTTATTAACCATGATCTGTATGCTGTGTAGGTGGAGAGAGATGGCTTACAACTCCCAGATTAGGGAGGATAGCACTAAAGCTCTGATGGAAGGACTGTGATCATTCTGATTATTCAGACCATGCTGATGGCCTAGGTATGGAAGAAATTCCAACAGAAGGTGACCCAGAACCAAGATGAGAAAAGAAGCAGCTCTGAATGTAACCAGGCTGGATTTTTACCATTTCACTTGTGAGGGGGCATTCAAATTTAAATCAGGAGCAGAGGGCATATTTTCTATAGTTTATTTTACCTACATGCTTGAGTTCACAGCCAAGGAGACTGTGTACAGCAAATTTTCATGTGCACTTCTTCTCAGAAATTGTTTGGATGTCTTCCTAAAGACCCTAGAGAGAGGAATAGGAATCAATTGGATCCAACCACCCATTATAGTTAAGATTATGGGGGTCAGCACAGGGAGACTTGATTCTTCTCACCTTTTACAGAAGGGTTCTTCAACCACATATGGAACTTTTTGGGGTGCCATGTAGATAGACAGAGAGGTAGAGGTATTTTTTTTTTCCTCTCAAAAATAGAATTAGTGGGGTTAGCTTACATTTTTAAGATACCCTTAATACCACTTTGTTCTGTTTTCAGTTTCTTTTATATAATGACATTTATTCAGGCTCTAAAGAGACTACTGCATATTCTAAAACTTTTCTGAGCAATAAGGGTCATAAAACATTTGACAGATTTTTGTCCAAGTAATTTGGATGGCAGCTAGATGTTTGGGTCGTAACTTATCTCTGCATTATTTAGAAAAGAGTAACTTCTATCAATCAAGAATCTCCTTACCTCCTTAAAAATAAACTACATTCCCCCAAATTGCAAAATACTTAATTGTTCATGAAGCCCTTTCAAGTGATATCATTTATCTTCACAAAATTACTTTGAGGTTGGTAAGAATAATTATCTTAATTTTACAAATCAATACAGATTTATTGAGTTTTATCCTGAGGCCACACAACATTTGAGGATGAGAGTAGAAACCAGGTATTCTATTTCCTTTGTACGTATATTGAAAAAGAGATTTCTGCATTTGAGTTATGCCATTCTAGTGCATTTTTCAAATGTTATCTACAGTGATCAAAAGCATCAAATCACATTTTTATGTTCTTTCTAAGTTATTAATTTAACAAAAGTCTTAAGTAGTTGCTTTGAGTTCCCCTTTTGTTATTTGTTCTCCAGCATCTTTTACTCTGTTCTTTCTAGAAAATTTGCTCTTTATCTTCTTCCCATCTAATACTGTAAGAATCTACAGTATTAGATTATTCTTTGATTTAATATTGTAGAAATATTTGGATGTAAACAATGACTTATCAGAAACTACCTTTGCTGAATTTGCCAGTGATAGCTGCCAATGTGGTATTTTTTTTTTTTTTTTTTTTTTTTTTTTTGTAATGTATCTTTAAGAGGTTTAAGAGGGTAGCATCCTTCAAGGTTTAGTTCACGTGCTCTGTGTCTGATAATTTATACAGGACACCAAATATGCATTTAAGCCATCCTTTCTTCTGAAAATTATTTATATTCTCATCCCCATCTTGTAGGACTGATAACGATGATGATTTTTAAAGTTATGAGAGATGTTTTCTTTCATGTGACTTGGCATATTGTCTGTGTAACTTCAATGCTTAACAGAAAATGTGAAAGACAGACAGGAAGTACTAAAAGCCTGAATTAGAATTAGGAGAATGAGAAAGGAAAGATGTCAATGAATTTGAGATGAATGGACAAAGAGGTAGAAAACATAGTTCATGGCAAGTTTTTGAACATGGGGGAAAGGGAGGAAAAGAAAAGGTTCAAAGTTGAGTCTCAGAAATTTGTTTGCCAGGGGCATATTGCTGCTTTTAAAGAAAAAAAAGGTGTTGAAAGGGAGTTGGTGTTTGGCTTTCTTTTGGAAATGTAGGATTTAAGTTATAAGTGGTACATCTAAGTGAAGAGATGCTTGGGAAAAGGGAAATGTAACTCTAATTAGTGCAAGGGAAATTGGAGACTTGCTGGGATGTTAGAGATGAATTTCTTCCTCCTCACTCAGCTTTATTTTCCTTCATTGCAACCTATTTCTACATGATGTATAAATCTGCTTGCTTATTTGTTGATTTCCTCCACTACTGTAATACAAGCTACAAGAGATTTATTGCTTTCTACTGTTTACCACGCTAGCTTCAGAACCCAGAACAGTGTCTGGCTCATGGAAGACACTCAATAGGTATTTACCAAATAAACTCTTACACCCTTTAGGCTGTAAAGGAAAATAAGGCAATTGATCGGAGCATGGAAGATGCTAGAAAAACTTCCAAGTGAAATCTGGCTGACTGCCAAGGCCTTGAATGATACAATAAAAACTTTTTATAGACAATCTACAAAGTTGTTGCCTGGTGCTGTGAGATACACAACAGAAACTTTTTGGATACCAGTAGGAAGAAACCACCACTACATCCTCTTTGGCCAAAAGGAGTGGAAGGAAAGAGGTTAGGACATGCATTTGCATCACAAGGACTCCAGTGAGATGGTCATTCATTGATGAATGCTATTGAGTGTTACAAATCTTGGTAACTGGTAGGAAGAACATTGTTTTCCTTCTGGCCAGTTTATAAAACCCTAACAGAGGCACACGACTGGACTGAAGGTGAAAAAAAAAAGGTACTTTCTTAATCTCTGCCTTTTTGGAGGGATTTGCATTTGGTTCTCTGAAGACAACTCAGGATTTTTTTTTTTTTTTAAAGAACTATACTGAGGTATAATTGACATGCAAAACACTGCACATATTTAATGTGTGCAATTTGATAAGTTTGGACCTGTGCATACCTGTGAAACCTTTACCACAATCAAGGTAATAATATATCCATCACCTCCAAAAGACAACTTAGAATGCTATCATTTTCTTTGCAAGTATATTTTCTTTTTGCCTTCATTTTCTTATCTACAATGTGGGTATGTTTACATCTATTGACCTATGGGTGGGGGCAGTAGAGGTACTGTAATAATTGCAGGTGCAATTATTTTAAATTTGTTAAGTGCCATATCAATTTAATAACTATGATTTAATAACATTAATGATAGTGGAATTTAGAAATTACCAAGTAAGATAAAAAAGCTTTTTGAATAAATATTCTTTGTGATATATATTTCCTGTTGTGAGCCTCTCTTTTATTTAAACCTTTTAATCCTGAACACTGAGTTCAGCAAACTTAAAACTGTTTTATTAAATACATGTTGGCAATGAGGTATTGTAATATAAAATTATCCCTTGGTGATTAATGACAAAGCCACTATTCAACATACTCCCTTTTGAAGACAGAGCTGTAAAAAGCCATGACGGGAAAATTTAAAAGGCAGTTCATAGGAAGCTAAGCCTAAATATTTAGAATAACTCATTGAAAGACACTAAAATGTTTGATGTCTTTCAGTGAGTTTTTCTAAATATAAAGGAAATTAATAGGGCCTATGAAAATAGAGTGTCTTTCCATTATTTCCATAGGTATAAATTCCAAGGGTACTTAGCTCCAGTAATACAAAAGAAACATAAAACATATCCAACCTTAAGCCAAATTGAAAAGAACCACTTTTTTCCCACTAAGCTCTAGTTGGTGGCAGGAATTCAAGCTGACCGTGTGAGCTTGAGGTGTTCAGTGTGGGCTAAAATCTCTGGATGACTCTGAACTATTTTTTTTTCCTGATAAGGAAAACACAATCCTTTATAGGAAGAGGTATTTTAGCCTGTTGTTGCCTGAAAGGTCACTAAAGTGTTATACCACAGAAGGTTTTTAGCAGGCGAAGCACACGTGGAATGAAATTAGAGTTATTAGCTAAATCACCGCCGATGCTTTGCTTCCTAACCTTGTTCATCAAATATGTTTTCTCAGGGTTTTAGTGCCTTATTTTTCAGTTTCCTTCTTACTTGTATCAGAAACAGATCTTTAATATTTGAAACTTGGTAACACATTCACACATGCTAAACAATGAAAATGAAAAGCAATAGGTATAATAGTATCATAATAAATAAAGTATATCGTTAGTTGAAAAATCACTTTAAGCTTTTGGTTCTAAAGGCCTAATAAAAAATGAAATATAAGTTCCACTTGATAAACTATTTTGTGTTGTTTTTCTTGTTCATATCTGCTACTTCTCAGTGAGGGCAGTGCCTTAGGTGAGATTTTAAGAAACACAAGATGGTTTTCTGCTGAGACTCAGATCTTTTTATCAGGTAGTCTTTTAATAACATAATGCCTGTACTTGATATATCATAATGCCACTACTTGATACATCATTGTAGAATCTGTTTGGTAGCATCAAGATGGGGGGATGTGGAGTCAGAAGACCTGTGCTCCGGTTGTGCCTTTACTTCTTACCAGCATTGGACCTATAATTAGGTCACAATTGCTCTGAGCCTTAATTTCTTCCTCTGTAAAGTGAGGATAATAAAGCAATTTCAGCTTCGAAGGGTTATTGAGAGAATCAGGTGTCATATGTGTGTAATACATAGAAGCATGTATATTAAAAATACACTATGAATATGATTGGGATCTCATCTGTTTTTAAAAAGGATTTATACAAAAGGAATGATTGGAATTATGCTTTAAAATGCACATTTAGGCTCTTTACTGAGATAATTAGCATTTCCAAGGGTAGGAGAATAGATGGAATAAGGCTCAAACGAGAGAATTTTGTATTAGAATTTACTAAAATTTTGTATAGAGTGACAAAAGTGTAGAAGACATCCACAGAAGCCGAGGAGACCAGAGGGAGGTCTATGGAGAGCCTTCAAATGCCCACTTAGTTAGTTAATTGTGATTTGACAAGCAACAGGAATAGCCTGTGTGACATAATGCAGAAGAAAAATAAGTTAATTTATATTTTTTAAAAATTACGTAGAACTGAATTTCCATATTTCAAATTCTTTTGGAAATGGCCTTGTATATTATCAGAAAGAACACAAATAATTTGGGGCTAGACTTGTCTGTGGTCTATGAGGCTTTGCCACATATGTGGGCAAAAGGAACTGTCCAATGAATGGTCAAGAATGAAGATCCTGAGAGCTCAGTGTCCTGGATCAGGCAAAACGACAGGCCAAATCTTGGCGGATGGATTACTTTGTAGAGGAGAAGCTTACCTGTTCCTCTCAGGTTTGGGCAGGGTTGCAAGAAGACAAAAGAATAATTGCCAGTAGAGATTTGTTGAGGTTCTTGAGGGAAAATCAAAGAAGTTTCTGTTTGATAGATTTGACTTTTTCAGGTTTCAGTACTTGGTTTAAGGATCCTGGAAAGGTGTGGAACAGGTCCCGTGGCCAGAGTGCCGCTTTGTCAAACGCAGATGAAAGCATGGTTGAGCTGGAGACAACACCCAGCTGAGTGTAGCAAGTACACATTTACTATTGGGTTTAGTTACTTTCTCCAGCAATGAGCAATTACCCAGGATTAGAAGTGGAGAAATTGAATCTGGGCATTGTCAGGAGCAGATGTTGAAAATCCAAGCGTAAAGGATGTACAAGCAAGGAAGGAAACCAAGGATGCTGACAAGAACACTGCTGCCTTTGCTAATCCTGGAGATAGATAATGAGTAGGAAGACCCAAAGCATGAGAAAAACATAGGTTCAGGTGGAGGGAAGCTTCCAAATAAGGGTGAAGAAAACTTTTTTCAAGAGGGAGGCAGGAGAACAAGGAAAAAGAATAGGTAGGTGTTTATAGTCAGGCAGAAAATTCAGAACTGGGCATCTTAGAGAAGCCTCTTTCCTCCAAAATGAAGGTGATCCATGATGAAGGGAAAGAAGGTGGCAGATGAAGGGAGTAGTGATGAGGGAGATGAGAACTAACAGGGTGGAGAAACTATAAAGCTAGAGTCAGAAAATTATGAATCCGATATCTTTTGAGGCTTTCAGTAAATGTAGAGAAGCATGTAATGAAGATTATGATGAAATAACTAAGGCAACTTCACCTTAAATGTGCCTGGGCTCACTCTGTGCCATGCCATTTGGATGGATTAGATTTTCCAGTCTTCATTTTGTTTTCCCCTGTTAGAATTGCTTTCAATTATATACGACATGTCTTTCAGATTTCAGAAATTGGAAGGAGCAGTTATTACAAGCTATAGGTGAGCTCTTTAGACACGACTGGGTATGTCTTCTCAGCTGACATCCAGAATATATTTAGAATCCACAGCCCATTTAAATGTAGGAATTTTAATTAGGGTTGTGGGTACATTAACATATGCATATTTAGGGAAATAAAAAATAAAACATGCGTGCTGTAATTACCTATTAGAGACATATTCTTTATCTTGTAATCTTTGCTAACATAATCTTTGTATCATTTTACAGCCTCCAGAAATGAAAATCACAAAACTCCTGAGCCTAAATTAATCATCTCCTTAGAACAACAGTAGCAATTTCAGGAAAGAGAATGTCCCACAGTTACTCTAACATTTTTATTGGTATTTGGGAAAGCTGAAACTAGATTTCCTATATCGAGTTCATTAAAAGAACTTAAGATCATTCCTGTGTGACTTATGGTGTACTTTTGGTCAATATCGATCCGAAAAGTAGTGCCTTTTAAAAAAGGCATGCCTGTCTTTGTTAAGTTCTACATAGTCCTCTAATTTATCCCTTAGGTTTCAGCTGAATCATCATGTCTTCAGTGAAGAATTTCCTTATCTTCTAAACTGCATGAGTTCTTCTTGGGATGATTTCCATGGCACCTCCATCCCCTTTCCTTGTGTGAACTTTCACCACGCTTTACTATAATTTCTCTTTCTCTTGTAAATTGTGTGACGGATTGTGGGCGCCATAAAGGCAAAGATGGTATCTGTTTGGTTCCCTGCTTTATCCCTAGTGACAACACATAGCCTACCACCCAGTAGTTGCTCAATAAATATTTGTTAAAAGAATCTGTCTCAGGTATCGCAGTGAAGTGACATGGAAAGTATTCTTCGAATCTTGACATCGATGTTCTGCTCCCTGTTCTGCCTCTAAATGATTGTTTAACTTTGAGCAAGTCAATTTGAGTGTCCCTTTCCTTAAATGTAAAATTAGGGGATTACAGTAGGTAACCACTAATACTCTTCATAACTTTATGATTATACACAATTCCATATTTCTGGGATTAGTTCACACACGAATGTTAGCAATATAATATTTAAAATGAGCAAATCCACAAAGGCAAAATGAATGGAAAAAATCAGTGCAAAGGAGTTATTTCCATCTGCTTGTTACTATTATGCATTGATTTTACTAAGTGAGTTTCCAGAAAGATTAGTTGCTGAAAATGGAAATTGGAAATTGAGGCATGAATGGGAAAACAGAATGATGAAAAAGTGGGGGACTTGGAGAGGAGAGTTGGGTTGACAGGTTTGGAGCCAACAGAAATACTGTCCCCTGTTCCATTTAATTCAATGGTGAAGGTGTATGGATGTGTGACTATGTGCTTCCCTTTGCAGTGCCACATTTGGGAATTCCTTTAACATCAGCTTCATTAGTTACAAAGGCAGCAATCCATATCCAATTTTCATTTTGTAGCAGGATTGTTAATGTATAAACTACACTCTTTGTTGAAAATATTTGCAATTAATCCTATAAACAAACAAACAAACAAGCAAATGCAAATGTTACACTGCCTGCCCCTGCCAACCCCGCAGACTCTGAGGTCTGGTCACCATTTATTATACTCAAAAATGAATTGAAATCCCCACTTTGGCCCTAACCTAATTTTCAAGTGATAATAGGCATGGATTCCCAGAAGCACTTTATGCCTCTTGATAGTAACATCCTAATTTCCTTTCCCGGTAAATGTTTTAAGTAAGATTTTAGCACCAAAGGAAATTAAACTTTAAATTAATCGTAATTATAAAATGCCATCACTGATTTTTGTCTTCAGCCTAATTACTTTCTATTATTTAAACAAACTGCACCTCCTGTGAGTTTTAAGTTTGTTTCTCTTTCATTCCCTGCCACACAACGCCAACCAATCATAGCGGAGGCCTCCCTGAGTATCTTCTGCCAGAGCAGCCTCATTTAAATGTCACATAGGATTGAGGGTTTGTCTCCAGCTCACTTATTTCCAAGGCGCTCTTTCAGTAGCTAGGTGTAAGGCTGCTTCGCTCAGATGTTTTCGTTCTGCATACCTGGTGGCCATCCTTAGAGATCTAGTGTTTCTTAGTCCTCCTGCTGTTAAGAAGGAGACCTCTGAGCCCAGCCTTCTGTTTCTATGAGATGCCACTTCTAAAACTAAAGCAGAACTGGGCATAAGGAAGTGGGCAATGGCCAACATCATTCATCAAGAGCCTAACTTTGAATGTCATCTTCTCAGCTTGTCTCTTCATTTTCCTGTGCCAGCTCTTTGTCTTGCTCTCATTTGTTCTTTGGAGATGGTACTAAAGGATCCCAGCGACTTCATTTTGTGAGCGTGTATGTCAACATTCTGCTGCAAAAATCACCTCACTTTTCTGCTGCTTGAATGTTTTCTTTCTCATGTCATTATCCATGAGAAATTAGAGATAGATGGTGAGGAAGCTAGTCCACGACACCCACTGCTGGCAGGCTGTGGGGGTCTGCACCACTGGAAGAAGCAGAGTCAGCAAAATCAAAAGTTTTTGTTCATTCATTTCTATAAATGTCACTACTTGCTCCTCCTTTAAGTCACATGCTTTCTTTTTTATTAAGGCTATTAAAACAACATCAGTATTCTTCATCTGCTGGATAACTTCAGTTCACCCTGTCAGAAATATTCTTTGCATAAAAAATACCTCTTTTGTTACACCCCAGTTAAAGGCCCTCCTTTGCTTATCTGAATATTGTTACCTCTATATTGTTTTGTAGAAACAAAGCTCTGATTATTCCTAATTAACAGAGGAGAGAGAATGAATCAGATTCTTTCCCCTCATATTCTTGACTTGGAAATATCAGATTTATTTAAAGATGAACATTGTGTGTGTGTGTGTGTGTGTGTGTGTGTGTACGAGTGAAAAGCAATATAGTATAATGGATGAGATACGATATTATGATAAAAGAGAGAAAATAAGAAGTGAATGTTGAAGAATCAGACTCAGTTTTGACCTGAGTATATAATTTTAAAAATATAGCTTATGTGTTTTCTGTTAGATGATCACAAGAGGGAGCAATTTAATAGAAGGCTGAAAAACAAACCAGTGTTCACCAATCTGGGGAGACAATGTGA
The DNA here is from genome assembly GCF_047675955.1 of Chlorocebus sabaeus. Classification (NCBI taxonomy): domain Eukaryota; kingdom Metazoa; phylum Chordata; class Mammalia; order Primates; family Cercopithecidae; genus Chlorocebus; species Chlorocebus sabaeus. The sequence continues at coordinate 49,002,473 of NC_132916.1, read as the reverse complement.
AAATTATTACATGTATCACTGTTGGAGAATGCTGTTGTCACTAATAGGAACTTGAATTTGATTGACAGGAGGAAAATTAATATGTACCATCTGTCTCAGGTGTTGATCACTTAGTTTTATATATAGCAGCACATCTTTCTTCCTCTTGTTTAGAAAATGATAGGTGCTTTATTCAAATTACTTATTCATTTACTTAGAATACATTGAATTCTAAGGAGATGTCATATTTCCTTGGCAGTTTCCGTATAGGTCAAGAAATGTTTGTGGAGATCTAATTGATTCATTCATTTATTTTTCAAATACTTCCTGAGTCCTTTTCTAGGTTGGAGATATGGTAGATGCTAAGGATACAGCAGGGAACAAGACAGGCGTGAATCCTGATAATGTCTCCTATTATTCTTCCATCCTGAGTGAGTGAGTGTGTACTGCATTTGAATGTTGGAAAGTCATGAATGAGTTAGTGACTTTGGGCAAGTCATTTGATCTTCCTTGGCCTATAAAATAAAGTGCTGAAATAGAGCAGTAGGCTGGTTTCCATCATTTTAAATCCTGTACAACTCATAATTCAAAACAAATCATAAACAGAACAAACAGATATAAAATTAAATAAATGCAGAACTTCTGTGCCTTGGTTTAGGGGGAATGGGAAGGAAAGGTGAAAGATGACACCTTTTTCACCTTGGCCCCACGAGGATTCTATAGGCATAGTGAGAGATTAGTGGAGTGCAAAGCCTGAGTCTTCAGGCTTTGTGATCCTGTTCAGAGATGAGAAAATAAATACCGAGTTTTGGTTTAGTGGGAAACTGGCAGATGTGGAGAAAATGTTTTCACTCAGTCACCATCAAATTCATAAGACAAATGTTATACAGAGAAGATAAATTAGTAAGATACTAAGATTATGTTACATTTTATTTGATTGCTTCAGTATGATGCCAGATAAGTAAAATAAACATATTCTAACAACTTTGCCTGTCAACCTGGCAGCCAGGAACTTGGTAACTTTTCTGAACTTCTAATCATCCCCTCTTAGGTTATGTTTGGAGAGTGATTTGTAAACGTGAAAGACAGCTCAGACTACCAAACAGAATGTATGAAATAGCCCTAACAATCAGATGGGAGGAATGCAGTTAGATGATAGATAGATAGACAGGTAAGAAGAAAGGAAGAAAAGAAGAGAGAATGAAAGGAAGGAAAAAGGGAAAGAAGGAAGGAAGGAAGGAAGGAAGGAAGGAAGGAAGGAAGGAAGGAAGGAAGGAAGGAAGGAAGGAAGGAAGGAAGGAAAGAAGGGAGGCAGGCAGGCACATAATACACCAAAATTTGAACTGAGTATCAGAACCCAGAATTAAGGGGTTATTTTAATTTTCCTTTTTTATTTATCTGTATTGTCTATGCTTTCTGCATTCCCTTATAGACAGGAAGTAACAGATATTTTTTTCAAGGGGAAATAGTTCTCCCTGTTCCCATGTTTACCCAGCCCCATGGTTGAGAGTGTGAGATTGTGCCCAGAGAACTGCATTCAAATCCAATGATCCTGACAAACTGGAGAAATGATAAAAACATACAGAATGGAATTCAATACACAGAAGTGTAGACCAGCAGGTTTTAGAAGAAAAATCAAACAAAAATAACAGAAAATTATTAGCCCCAGAGAAGTGAATAATTTCCTGTGGTTTTCTTTTCAAATGAAAGATTCAATAAATCGATTGTGAATTTTATCCCAAGGCCAGTTGATTTTGAGGAATTCAGGACAGGTTTTGACACATTCGTGCTTGGCTGGTGTAAATGTACATGTGTCTAACTCCAAGTTTAAGCATCTTGAATTCATTTTTCAGCATTGCTTTCAAAATAAGTCCCTTAGGATATTATTTTTTAAATGGTATTCCATGTCTCTCTCCAGATGATTTCAACATTTAACAACATTTGCAAATACATTGAATCTCTTTCAGCAAAGAGAATGACTGCTTAGTAAAATGAACCCATTTGCTAGAAGACCAATATTTAGTTTTAGTTTAACTATTAAGCCAATGAGTTACAAAAACACATAATAAAAATTGAGAAGTCATATGATTTTTTTTTTTTTTTTTGCTATCATGGATTAGCAATATTTGCCATGGTTGCATGGCTTCCTTTTAATTGTCACATCTAACAATGCTAATTAAGCACCGAGGACAATTTCTGGTTCTATCACTATGAGTGGGCATCTGACTGCGGTGGGGAAAACCCGAGGATGAAGTGAGACAGAAGAGCTACATTTATAATAAAAGGCACACCCGACCAGGAATCTCCAAACATTTTCTTTCTTTCACAGAATAGTGTAAAAGAGAACAAGCAGAGGGGAACAGAAGACGGGAGGCCATAAGGAAAACTCTGCATGGCTGGTGACAGATGAGACAGCAGAGAGCCCTGCCACAAAGACAGCACAGCGAGATGCCTGCTTTCCTGGAGAAAGCCTTTTCTCCCAAGATGTATCACTGTCTTTTCATGAACAAATATATAAAAGTATGTTGTGAAGGTAGCCCACTCAAATAGGGTTCTAAGGTCAAGCCACATCCTCTAGAGCAGGGGCCTCAGCTTTTATCCTGGTGAGAAGCTACTCATCTAGAGGCGGATCACCCCACAGCAGGAGATGCTGAGCGGGAATTCCTGCCTGGTGGCAGTGAGTGTGGAGCTGACCTAGCAATACAGCCCTGAAGCCTCTTACCCACAGGCATCTGATGGGCCAGTGAGCTGCATCTATCCTCAGTCTGTGCCCCACATATATTTTCAAATGTCCAGGACACATGTGGAGTGTGTGTGCCTGTGTGTGTATTTGGATGTGGACTGAATTGTGATCCTCCTCAAATTCATATGTTGCAGGTCTAACTCCTAATATGCCTGGCTGTACTTGGAAATTGCCCCTTTGAAGAGGTAATGAAGGTTAAATGGGGTCATAAGGATAGGGCCCCAATCCAACAGAAAGTGCCATCTACAAGACAAAGACAGAGGCCTCAGGATAAACCAAACCTGAGGTTTCTAACACCTAGATTTTGGAAAGCAAATTTCTGTTATTGAAGCCACTATGCCTGTTGTATGTTTTTATGGCATCCGTAGCTGCCTAACTCATGGCGGAAGGAGTGTCACATCTAATTTGGGATCTCTGCTCTGAGGGTTGCTGTCATCTCCTGGTAGGCACAGCAGATGGCAGTGGTGCCCTGTGAGTCTGCACAACCAGCTGGCCTGCCAAGCTGTGGCTCCGGCTTAGATAACTAAAGGGTTAGAGATGTAAACTTCAAGGTCCAGATTTTTTTCAATGGAAAAAAACAAAAACCCTTGCAATATAGTGTCTGCTATGATCTAAATGTTAGTGTCCCTCCCCAATTCATATTTTGAAACATAATCACCAACGTAATGGTGTTAGGAGGTAGGACCTGTAGGAGGTGGTTATGTCATGATGGTGGAGCCCTCAGAAATGGGATTAGTAACCTTCTAAAAGAAGCCCCGGAGGGCTGCCTTGCCCCTTTTCACATGTGAGGTTACAGCAAGAAGATATCACCTATGAGCAAGGAAACGAGCCCTCACTAGAAGCCATATCTGCTGGTGCCTTGATGGACTTTCCAGCCCGTAAAACTGTGAGAAATAAATTTCTGTCATTTATAAGACACCCTACCTATAATATTTTGCTATAGTACCCCAAGGGAACTAAAACAGTATCTCTACAAATATTAATCAAACTGGACTCTAGAAGAGTAATGAGATACTGCTTAAAAGGATACATAAGGGAAAAAATTCTCAGGTGTTTGATGTTCATGAGCCTCTCTGTTTCAATGATGATTTATTGCTATTTCATTGAGTCTAGGCTCGAGTCTTTGTGCATTGAGCTCAAACCCTCTCCATTGCTTCCTGGAGGTTTCTGCCTCTTTCCTCTGAAGTTTCCTGGATACACCTGTTGCTGTGAGGCTGAGGTATCAGAACTGAGCACATAACTGATTAGCTTCATGTTGACTTCAAGAATATTTTATCCAGTTGCCATCATTGGGCCCTTATCTCCACACTAGCTACAGAACCAAAGCTGTCCTCTGTTCCTTATAAGGCTCTTAATAATGGAAACTTCACCAATTTGGCAAGCAGGTAGCTAGCACCTACTCCTGACACTATGCTTCATTGCAAATAATGACGCGTTATTGCAAATCTACAGTGGGTAAAAATAGGCACATAGAGACCCTCTCAGTGTTTACATGTACATTAAACCCCTCCCGAGTTTCAGGGTTTGCTTGAGAGTGGTTTTATTTTAACCTTTCACCAAACCTTTTAAGGATAGGGATAATTTTTATAATATAATTACCAAAATTATACAGAAAAGTCAAAACTTGTTTACTTGATGGATTGGAAGTCATATGTCCAGGCAGTGTTTGAGGATAAACATCAGGCAAGTGATCATATATGGAGAATATCAACCCAAAGCATTGTAACCAAAAGATACTCATAACTGTCTAGGTGTGAATGACTACAAGTAAATGAACCTAACCGAAAGTCACCGAAGACCACTGGACAGAGAGCCAGTCCAAATGAGCATCTCCTCCCACCTCTTTACTAGTCCCATGAACATCTGAGACAAGCATCAGTCTACTTGTATATAAAAATTAAAAAAAGAATTCATATTTTGCCCACTGAGCAATAAGACTAACATGATAAAACTTGTCTTTGAGAAGTCTACTTGTGTTTTGGATTAATAAAGGCAGATGTGGTGTTGTGGTCAAGATACACATAAAGACATATATGTTATTTTTTGGAGTCTTTTGGGGGAAAAAGCTTATTAGATGCTTGATAGATAACTTGTTCTTCCAACAGATATTGGTGACTTTGAATCTCCTTGAATTTACATCGCTTTGGCCAAAACTTGGTTTAGTGCAGAATTCCCTTGGAAGAATTCTCCGGAATATTAAGTGCTTTTTTATAGAGGCGGCCGGTGGCGGGGAGTGGGGTTGGTGAAAAACAGGAGTCCTGTGTTCAAATATTTTGGGAGACTTGCATTAATCATCCTTTTAATTTATATAAATTGATGCTTTAACATCTACAAAATGACCACTAGCTGTTTCCAAGTAAGCCCTGACTCACCTCCAAAAAGCATGTAGAGACTTTAGATAGCCCTAAACCTATGCGTTAACAGTCACAGTGAACATGAATTTCATGGGGCACCAATTTGTAACACAGTTAACCTGTCCTAATAAACCTTCCTACCCTGCCTCATCCATTTCTTCTTGTAGGACTCGAACTAAAGGTTCCGCTCTCTCTCTGCCTCATGACTTACCCCACTCCTGCCACTGTGGGGCATGTGGTATTCTCCCCGGGGAACTGTGGGTGTAATCAAGCCGTAGAACTCTTTCTGGTTTTTCTCTTTGATCTGTGTCTGGCCTCAAGGTAATATAGTTAAAACAAAACTATGGGTTAGGAAAAAAAAATGGACATACTTCTTTCTGGCAGTACTCTTAGAAATGTTAATATATAAATGTGCATTCTAAATTTTCAGTGTCAACCTTACTTGGCTTTGGAATTTTTTTTTTTTTTTTTTTTTTTTTTTGAGCAGTATATCTTGTGGAACTAGCATTTCTGAGATCTCCTTTGAGAGGTGCTATTCTGACGAAACGCTGATTATGCATGTAGGAGACATGGTATGTCAGTAAGTATTGTCTGAAGATAAAAATGCACTGGTATCATTGTGAAATGAAATTCAAACAACATAGCCCAGAGAAAGCCCAACTTCCATATGAAAATTAACTGGGCGCTTCCCCTCCATCAGGGGTTTGGCACACAGACACTGAATGGTAATATCTCAACGAACTTACATAGTTTGTGTGGTCCATGCATTTTAAAATCCATATATATTTTGCCTTTTCTAATCTTTGAATAAATCTTTTCTGTATAAGACAAGTGCTTACTGGATGTCTTCTCTTGTATAGGTGCTAGGCACTTCAAACTCAACCTGTGCAAACTGAACTAGTGATCTTATTCCCATTTTTCTTCCCAAGTGGCAATTCCATCTACCCATTCACTTATATGAGACACCCAGGAATCTAACAGTCTCCTCCTTTTCCCTTATCACAGTACCCACCATTGCCCACTAATCATGTCATTTTGGCATGTCTCATGGCACATCTATCCTCTCTATCTCCAATACCGATCCTTGTCCAGATTCACATTATCTCATGTCTCACTTTCATGGTGTCTTAACTAGTTCTCTTCCCTAATCTTTCCCCCTCTTGAGTCTCTTCTTTATAATGATGCTAATGTATTTTTTCTAAAGAACGTTTTTGATTATGTTATTCTCTTTTTATAAGCTATCTGCCCTTTGATCTGTGATTGTATTATACAGAGCCCAAACTCCTTAATCTTTCATACCCACTTTTCTACTATCTCATTCATACATGTTTTTCCAATTTTCTCCAGCTGTCTACCTGTAGCACAGGAAACAAATTCAGTCACATTAATCTGGCCGTGATGTGCTTTTTCACCTTTTGTCTGGGACCAACCCTCGCTTCCATACTGGCAACACAGTAAAGATCTATTCATCTTTTGAAATCAAGCTCAAAAGTGTTCTCTATGAACCTTCTCCTGATCTCTTTCTTCTCTTTACCCACAGCATGCACTACAGAGTTTCTTATTTGTTTGCTCATATGTTTGTTTTACCTACTAGTTGGCAAGTTCCTAGAGGTCAAATATTATGTATGAATCATCCTAAAATCTCCAAAGGCTCACATAGCACTTAAAACACTAAGGAATATTTTACAAATGCTTATTTAGTGAAAGGACCATTTTTCCTTTTATATATGAAATAAATTATAAACTATATACTTCTGATTTTATATCATGTATGAGTATGATTGAAAAGTGCCTCTTCTAAATTAATCACTTGATATTGCCTCTTCCTTTCTAGTAAAATTGGAAAGGGAAGAAGAAACATATATTTATCTTTGGATGTTTTCCTCAAATCATCATATTCTCACCTTTCTCTTTCCTTACTGTTTCAAACACCCAATATTATAAATATTTTTGAAACCAAGAAAAATGATTCCCAATTCTGATTTTTCCTTTGAGTCTCTGAGTAAATGTAACTACATGGGCAATTATCCATGATAGTACCCACAGAGAATAGAAGTACTTTCCCCAGTTCTCCTATTTTAGATCCTTAGGGGCAGGGGTGGAATAAAACCTTCTACCCTCCATGTTTTGGAGAGCAGACAATGACAGAGCCCCTGGGAGGATTGTAAGAGTGTACTGTGATCTAAACTCTGGATCAAGCAATACGTCTCAATGTTGAGTCTTTGACATAGTTAGAGTTCTAGTCATTTGTATCAAATAGTAGGAACGAAAAGGACAGACGGACATTTGATTTCCCAAAGACAATTCTCTGAATTAATCTGAAGTCAGTTTCCATAAGAATCTTAGCAACTACTACAAATTGTTGATTTTGGGGATTTGTAGTCTTGGGTGAAACTGGTTAGTTATCAATACCTAATAAAGGGATCATAAAAAGAGAACGGTCAAGTTAGCCACATTTTAAAATCATTTCCATCTCCAATCTCCCCTCTGTTCCCTACTAGAATTTTTTATAAGAGGAAAGGATTTTTAAAAGCCCTTCAAAGAAAATAAAGAAGTTATGTTTTCAAAATGGGTGCTTCTCCATTCTTCACTTTGCTGGATACTGTTATGACAAACACTTTGGTCTGATGGGCACAAAAGGCTTATTCTCCATTCTAATGCTGTGTTGTGGGATCTTGTCTGAGGACTAGGAAGGCTAAGTAGGAGGCAGTAAAGAAGATGCTTTGAACTTGAAAGAAACAGAATAGAGCTTTAATACTTACAGCTGTCCTCTTCTTCAGTTATACATTTCACAACATAACAGGCGTAGATGAAACCTGCCAGCTGAAACAAAACAGAGATGCTTTAGACATCAGACAAAGGCACCAAAACCAGACCTCACTGGGGAGTGGCTTTTCAAAGTTAGGCAGTTTACAACCAGACTTAGGGCTCCAACATGGCTCATTGGACTGGATCTTGACTCCAGTGTGGATTCCTGATTCAAATGATGCTCATCTGTGTTGTAAATAAACATATCACTCTGTTTTTCTCTGACCTGTGTTTACGTGTAAGATTTGTTAATTGCCAAGCAATCTAAAACAAATTATTTTCAGTACAGAAAAAGCCTTATGACCATTCACAAATGGATTAACATTTGCATTTGTGCCAATCAACTTCTAGTTTACTTTTCATTAGCTCAGTACCTAAGATTCTAAAACTTGGACTCTCACAGACCATCAGAAAAATGCTTTGAGGGAAAAACATTAAGGTGATTCTGTGGTTTGTTGCATGGGTTCTTTGTAAGTAAGGAAGACTCAGATCTGTAACAGGAACCAGGGCATACTGAGTATGATTAAGACAATATGTTACAGAGAAGTGATGAGATGGACACCTATAAGTAGGGAGTATCATCAAAATGCATTGAATATGGCATTACACACATCACATTGTCTTTTCTGAAACACTACAAAAAAGTCTGTGTGCTTGTAAAGGAGCACAACAAAGTCATTTGATCTCTCTATTTTCTCAGATTGGGTGTTTTTGTATTCCTTCCTACTAGTACAATATTTATTTAGTCAATTTATGAACACTAATCAAAAGAAACAAATATAATTTCTGGATAAGTAGAAGACTATTTGTTTTCTTTTTTTGCAAATTGATCTAGTTTGGAGGAATCCTTAAAGGTATGTCCTTAAAACAGTGATGAAGATTATTCACAACAACATTTCAAACAAACATTGATCTGGCTGAGAACCGACCCCACACAATAATATTTAGTGTGGGGAAGAAAACATTAGGAAAAGCTGCAGTCTTCAATCAGGAAGTGAAAGCACGGGGAAAAAAGGAACTGCCGCGACAAGCCTAATGAAGTTGTTTTTCATTAGGTGACAGATAGTGATCTTCTGGAGGATGTGAGTGGAACATCTTAAGTCAAAGGCTACACTAATAGGTATTTAATGAGCACAGAACTATTAGGAGACAAAGCGGTCTCTGGTGAAAAGAAACTTTTAAGTCCCTAATTTGGACTTGAGAGAGAAAGCACGTTCTGGCAGATTCTAGCTATCTTCCAAAAAGAACTGGCATAGGATAAAACAGTGGTCATTCCTGGACAATAGAGAAAAGCAGTGACCACATTTGGGGAGGCAGAGTTGAAGGAAAAAGACTTATGCAACACTTCATACACTTGTTTTTAGATCCTGGAGGAGAGGGAATGGATACTCTCGGCCCTCTCTAGCCCCAACTGTAGTATCTGCACCAGTATACATCATAGAGAGTCAAAAATAAATACCACTGATGCTATATCAGTAGACTGAGTTTTCTTTTTAAGAAATATTTTAGAAAACTCATCAAATCAGCATGTTTCTCTTTGAATTATATGTTGCTATTGGCCATAAGATAGTGATAGTAAGAATCACTTCTTTATATAATAGAGTCATCAAGGTCTTTGTTTTTATGGCACTTATTTTTAGAGTTCAGAGTACTAATTAAAAACCAATGTCTCCTATTTGGCTTTAGCAAAGATTTTGATTTATCCAAACTCAAATCACATAGTGATTTGAGCATTTCATGGGTACTGAAAAAATAGAGACTATACTAACACATCTTGATCTTTCACCCACCAGGACCCATGAAAATGCTTTTTAATGGAGTGAGCCAGTCCCATGGGTGCCTGACATTGGTACTTGGATCTGGCTGTGTCTAGGTAAAGAGCCTATGGGTGTGGTTAAATCCCCTTGGTATTGCTTATAGCTTCACCTCTTCCTCTACATTGAGTTCTTACTATATGTGGCTAAATGTTACAGGTTTATCACTAGTTTTCCTCTTCTTTTCAGTGTTAAATGCTTATTAAATTATTTGTAAAGCAATTTGTCCTAATTACAAACTGTTTTAAAAAAATTCTTACTCATCACTTCATTTCTTTGAAATGAATATCTAGGTAATAAGCATCGATACATTCTGAGATTCATGGCCAATAAGTTTAAAAATCACATTAAAGTGTCAGTAGATTCTTGATTATTAAGTGTACTCTCCCAGAATGCAGCTAAGGCACTGCATTCTGCTTACCAATGATCTTTTAATTATATTCATTTTCATTCTTTAACTATCTGGGGAGCTCCTTTGATATAAAAGTAAATCCTGCTGCATTTTTTTACAAAAGCTTGCTGATTAAGAGAACTTTAGCTTTTAAATTGGTCACCTCTAACTACAAATGGAAATTTGTGTTCCCCAAATTAATCAAGATTCATAAACTCTGCTATCTTCCAATTTCCCTATACAGTACACATTTCTAATTTAATTTTACCTCCCCAGTGGCAATTTATAAAATTTACCAATAGAGAGGGGTTTCAAATTATTTCTAACAATTCTGAATGTTTCTGATATGGTTTGGCTGTGCTCCCAAATCTCATCTTGAATTGTAGTTCCCATAATCCCCAGGGGTTGTGGGAGGGACCCAGTGGCAGGTAACTGAATCATGGGAGAAGTTACCTTCATGCTGTTCTCATGATAGTGTGTGCGTTCTCAAAAGATCTGATGGTTTTATAATGAACTTTTCCCTCCTTTGCTTTCATTCTTCTCCTTGCTGCCACCATGTGAAGAAGGTCTTTGCTTCCCCTTCTGTCTTGATTATAAATGTCCTGAGGCCTTCCCAGCCATGCTGAACTGTGAGTCAATTTAACTTCTTTCCTTTTTAAATTACCTAGTCTAGGGTATGTCTTTATGAGCAGTGTGAGAACAGAAGAATCCAATCTCCTGTAATATGCAACTCTGCTAATTGCTACCTGGGCTACAATGATGAACTAAAGCAGAGTTCTAGTCACCACCGACATTTTGGGTTTGGAATACTTTTTTATTGAGGCTGTTATGTGTTGTCAATGTTTAAACAATAACATCCTACAATCAAGACTGTCAACAATTGAGGCAATAAAAATATTTCTAGACATTGTCACATGTCCTCTAAAAGGCAAAATTTCCCCTGGTTAGAGCCGCTGTTTGAGATACAGTCCTAGCTTTAAGTAGTTTGCAATTTTGTAGCAGGTGTATATATAATTGTAATTTGAAGTAGATTTAGGTAAATCTTCAGAAAGAAGGAAGAAAATTGTACCTCTAATAAGTAACAACAAACAGTAGACTGGATACTTTCATGTGTTAGCCCATTAAGCCTCACAAACACCCTTGGAAGAGCATTATATATATTTTTGCAGATGACAGGCAAAATGGGATTTGCTTTTCCAGAGTGAGATTATCAAGCAGGAAAGATATGGGTTGTGTTTAGGTAAGAGGCAGTAGTTAAATCTGATGAGAGTTTGGGGACTTCATACTAGAGCAATGGAAATTAGAGCTGTGAAGACCAGATTAGGGTCATAAACAGTGGGCCTCCAGTGTGCCAAATTGCCAATGGAACTATGCCATTTTTCTATGAAAATTTTCTATGAAAATTTGTATGGTGTGCTGAAGGAGCACACCATACAAAAGTATAACATTTTTCATGGGCCCAAGTCTTTCCTGATGCGATACTTGACTTCCTTTCTAGCCTCATTTCTCACCAGTCCTTGTCAGAACTGATGTCAGTAGAAAGCTGTTGGTAGCTTGCTGACATCTATCAGGTAGCTTTCCTTCTCTGTTCCTTAACTCATTTCCCCAGTCTGTCAACAAAGAATGCTAACGCCCTCTACCTCTTCCTTCCCCTCCCTACTCAGCCTTGCACCTCCAGTAAAGAGTGATTCTAACTCATTCTTTTTTTGCATTTGTTTTTGAAAACAGAGTTCCGAGTTGCTAAGCTGGATATAAAGCTTTACACAGCAGTACTGCCTGCTTACTTCCCAGGTCTTCTTTTTTAATTTTTTATTTCACTTTTATTTTAAGTTCTAGGGTTCATATGCAGGTTTGTTATACAGGTAAAGTTGTGTCATGGGAGTTTGTTGTACAGATTATTTCATCTCCCAGGTATTAAGCTGGCCTTAAAGAATGAGTTAATACCCACCAGGAAAAACAACTAATGGATACTAACTCATTCTTTAAGGCTGAATAAAGGTGCTGTTTCCTCCAAGAACTGGTAATCCATTCTCAGAGTAGGTTGGTGCTTGGCACTTTTGAGATAGACCTTGAGAGGTGGGAGGACTTGAAAGGGAATAAAGAGGGGAACAGAGAGATGGAGAGTACATCTTCCAAGCAGAGCTCAGACTAGAGCTGGAAAGAAATAGATACATTTAGGGAGGAGGAAGTGGCCCAGTTCAGAGAAGCTTGGGGTGTATAAAGGGAAGTAATGGGTCACAAAGCGGATAATAGAGGCTCATGTTGGTAGAGTAGATGTTAGTATCTGAAATTAAAAGAAAATAATTTTATTTTGTTCCTTATGTGAAGATGCTTAGAATAATAATGGAAGGGATCTGTGGCACTATCTTAGGCAAACATACAATTATCCGCTAGTGAAAGAAACAAAATATTCTAGTGTTTCAGTCTTTGTCATTCAAAGCAGAGCTAAGTATAATTTTTTTAAATTTTTATTTATCTTTTCACCTTCATATATCTAATGTGATTTGTTCACTTCTAATTCACCTGATAAGGAATTACATATCATCTTGATATTATTACTGACTGGAAGGAAGTATTTTCTCTCTATAACTAAATCAGATTAAAATTCTTTTTTATATCCACAAACCAAATTATGATTGTATGTCTCAGAAATTCACTTAGAAGCTAATAGAAAAAGTGAAACCAAAGCCTTTTGGTAAGTATTTTAAAAGATTTAATTGTTATAATTGAAAATATAGCAACCTTAGTGTTTAATCTATTACATTCTAGATTTCCGCTTCTGGGAAGTTGGAGTAATGGGAGGGATACCTTTCCCTATCTTTCCTATTAAATACAATTAAAAACCCTGAACATTATATATATATATAACAAACACAGGAAGACTGATGCAGACCAACTATGGTCTTTGGTACTCAAGAAAGTACATGAGGGTGAATTCCATTATTAGTATTACTATTATTATTATTTCATATACACCAGACTTATTTGGAGCTGAAGAAGCCTATAACTCTGAAATGCCAACAGGTACAGATTTTTTAAAAGCCCCAGTAAACGCTTGCTGTCTCTAGCCAAAAGACCAGAGAAAAGGGAAAACGCAGCCCACCAAGACAGAAAGTTTTACAATGATAGTACCTCTTTGTTTCAGCCAACACCATAGAAAAACAAAACAAAACAAAAACACAAAAATTGTAGCCCCACTCCCCAACCACAGCAACAAAGAGTGGGGAGCCAAGACTTCCCCACTGCCTCATGGGTAATCCAGACTTTTAGCCTCACTCTCCAGTAATGAGGCAGACGCTCTCTTTTCTCCACTGGGGTGTTGTCAGTGGAAGCTTAGTAGAAGATGAGGACTTTTACCAATGCCCAGCAGTACTGAGGCCTGTCCGCCACCCCCGTGGCATCAGTGAAAGCCACCTTGGAGCAGTAATAAGGCTCTTGCCAGATATGGAGGTATCACTGAGAGGCTAGTGGGGAGCAGGACCTTCCACAGCTTCCCAGACTTAATGAAAAGCCCTTCCCACATTGAGTCTCAATGGAGGCTAAGTGGGAACCCTGGACTTCTATCCTCACTTGGCAGAAATAAGTCAGCATCCCTCCTTCTCCTATCAAAACAGCATCAGAGGATTCAACTAAAATGAAAGGTTTAATTAAGATTTAGGGTCTCATAGCATAATACCCAAAATGTCCACGTTTCAATTAAAAATTACTAAAAATACCAACAATGAGGATTTCCTCAAACTGAGTGAAAGGACAGCCAATGTAACCTAACCACAGAGGTGATAGAGATGTTAAGATTTTCTGGCAAATATTTTAGAGTAGACATCGCAAAAATGCTCCAATAGGCAATTACAAACATGCTTGAAATAAATTAAAATATTAGAAGGTCTCAGCAAAGACACAGAATATGTGAGGAAGAACCAAACTGAAAATTTAGAACTGAAAAATGTAGAGAACACAGAGGAAAGAATCAGTGAACTTGAAGACTGAACAATAGAGATTACCTAAACTAAGCAACAGAGACAAAGTAAACTGGAAAACATGCACAGAGTCTCAGGGACTCATGGAAATATCAAAAGACCTAACTTTTTTCTCCCCCCACTGCAGTCCTGAAAGGAAAGGAGAAAGAGATCAGCACTGAAAAAGCCTTCAAAGAAATAATGACTGAAAACTTCTGAAATTTGGCAAAGGACATAAACTTACTAATTCAAAAAGCTTAGTGAACCGCAAAAGTATAAATCTAAAGAAATTCACGCCACAATGCATGACAGTCAAACTTAGGAAAGCCAAAAACAAATACCTTGAAAGCAGAAACAGGGAAACGTTTATGTACAGCCATTCTGGAAAACAGTTTGGAGGTTTCTTTACAAACTAAACATGCAACTACCATATGATCTAGCAATTGCACTCCTGCCCAGGAGTGCAATTTTGTCTCAGAGAAATAAAAACGTGTTCCAACAAAAACCTGTACACTAATGTGTATAACATCGCTATTCATAATAGGCCCAAGGTGGATGCAACCCCAATGTTGTTCTGTGGGTTAATAGTTAAACAAACTGTGGTACATCCACACCATGAAATACTATTCAGCAAGAAAAAGGAACTGATGACTGATACATGCAACAACCTGCATGAATTTCCATAGAATTGAGGTTTGTGAAAAAAGCCAACTCAAAAAGGTTGTATGTTATGTGATTCTAGTTATAGAACATTCTTGACATAATAAAATTGTAGAAATAGAGAACAGGTTGGTGGTTGCCGGGGACTAAGGAGGGTGGGTTATGAAGGAAGTGAATGTGGCCATAAAACGCAACGTATGGGATCTCTGTGGTGACGAAACTTTCTGTCTTGACTGTATCAATATCCAGATCCTAAAAGTGAAGCTGTACTGATTTTTGCAATGTAATACTATTTGGAGAAACTGGGTAAAGTGTACACAGAATCTTTCATTTTATTTCATATAATTGCATGTGATCCATATTTATCTCACAATAAAAAGTTTACTTGAAAAATACTACATTTTACGGTACTTTTATTTATGTTTAAAAACCTTCATATTATAATTTATAAATTAGAAGTATATCTAAACCAAGTAGATTGTTTTCTTAAATATATCTAAACCAAGTAGCTTGTTTTCTTAAGTACAAAGACACATTTTAATTTTGTGCTTTTATGCCAACATGATTAGAAATGAGGAGTAGCAACATGACTTTTGTATCCACAATTATCTCACATTCCACATAAATTGGTTATATGTTTTATTAAAATTAAATAATCTAATTTTATTCTGAATTCATAATTCACAGGCTCTAAGCCCATGCTTTTTGTAATAGGAATTTGAACAGAAGGATATTATGCACACACAAAGTATAATTTTAAGTTGCAGCTGATTTTTACTTGCTCTTTTTCATCTTATTCCATCTACATAATTTGAGATTGCTTCAGCAAAGGATTCAAATGTGATTACATCAGCGTTATTAATGAAGGTCTTTATATGAAGTATTTTATTATGTGGGCTGGTATATCATCTCTATTGTTTACCAGATGATTCTTATCTCATACTAATCCACTGGCTGGACTATTGTGGAGCACACTGCAAATTTTCTCTGCTACGAATAATCCAGGTGCAGTTATCAACCCACAATAACACATGGAGGATTGCCTCCAGGGCTATTGTGAATGTTCACAGCCTACTGGGTCAGAAAAGCTTTTCAGAGGATCAGAAACATATCTTAATACCAGCCTTTAGGTATTCTGCTGCATCATCAAGCATGACTGTATTAAACACTTTTTAAAAGATTAAATAAAACCAGACATACATGCAAACTTATATTATCTACTTTAAGTTGGGAAATAGGCTGAACTAAATGACAACACTGGTTTACCCAGTCATTCCTGTTATGAAATAGTCTCTGGAGACTGGTAGATTTCTTCAGTCCAAACTTATCAAAAAGTAAAGGAGTCTGGTGTATTAGTAAACTGGGCAGAGCAGAAGAAATTCAGGCAGGACAAAAGATGGCTAATAATATTCAAATGTCATCATGGTTAATACCTCTCTCAGGGTTTAAATATGAGATTCATTTTTAAAAATGTATTGAGAGCAGTAGTTCAACCATTCTATACATGTGCCGGTTGGGAGATGATCAAAGAAATGGCTAATCTAGTGCAATAGAACTGCCATGAAATTGCCTTCCGGTTTAGAGATAAGAGCCATAGGGGAGTCCTTAACCAAAACTATTCATTGAAAATAATTGGGAAATGTAAAAAGCAACTATCAATAATACCATACTATTTTAATGGTAAAGTTGAGTTTAAGATTGTATGTTTGTAATGTGCAAAAGGAACTCTGATTTACTCATAATGAATCATTTGAAGCAGAAAGTACAATTTTTAAATATTCTGTAAAATGTACACAATTAATACTGTCCTACAGAATTTTGGAACAAAATCACTACATAGTTCTTTGGGGAGCAAATGGTACAAGTAGCATAATTTTTGCTCAGAGATAATAGGGTACCAATAGCAAAATTAACTGTATGAAAGGTAAGGTATTTGTAAAAACAAATTAGCCCGTATTGGATATTCTCTAACATTAGTAGACAAGGCTAAAGAAGGATCCTTGTATTTCATTGGAAGGAGTATGCTGCCCCAGTGATGGCAATGGGAATACAAGGCCAGATTTCTCTGTAGAGACTAGGAGAGAAGATTATTTGTATTAAAATACTTAGTTGTAAAAATAACTGGCATTAAATAGGTGCGTTTGGAAAACGAAAGGGGCTAAAACTATGTTAACATTTCCTTCTTTTTAGAGGTACTAGATTGGAAGGTAAGGAAAGTGTGGAATATACAATGCAGCTGAGACTTCAGCACATACCCAATGATCAAAAATAATGCACTGATTAATATTATATTAAAATGATGTCAGTAGTACTCTCACTGCACTAAAAAAGAAAAAGTGAAACACAATGGAAACATCAGGACAAACCAGCTAGAGAGAAAAATGACTTTAAAATGTTATTGTAAACTCAGATGTATTATTAGGGTTTTGAAAATATAGTTAAGTAGGAACCTTAGAGCAATTGGTCCCTTTCCCTGACATTTGTGGGAATAAGCTTTATGCTTATGAAAAGGTATTTTATGTGGCACCCAATAAAGCGTACCTCTGAAGCAAAATACTTGTTGCAGTATGTGGCAAGGAAGATGAATGAGAGTGAAGACAGGAAAAGAAAAAGAACCCTCTCGGGGAATAAGATGTGGATTGGGGAAGACACAAATTTGAAGACCAGTTTTTTCCCCAAAGCAATTTTAAAAAGGCACGATACTGAATCGAAGTCACTTAAAAGGCCCATCAAGTCTATCCATGTGTAGCAGTATAATCTAGTTGGATTGAATAACTTTGGAGTCAGAACTTGGCTATAATTAGTGTTCTTCAGTGACCCTTTCTTCCTTTCCATCTGAGTTACCTTCTTTTCAGTATAAATCTTAGATTGTCTTCTTTCTACATAGCTCATAGCCAATGCAAAGGTGAAACAGAATGTCATAAACCTCAGAATGAAGGGATTTCATTAATTGCTAGCAATACCATTATTACCAATTGAGAATATATAACCTAGGACAAATTGCAATTGTATTTCTGTGCATTACTTTTTGTTTTAGTGTTTAAACCTCAAAACCAGCCAAATCATCTAACCAACCCTCCCATCCTGGTAACAGCTGGGAGGTAGAAAAGGAAATGCCAGTGATTACTATTTAAAGTAGTATCTGCCATTACTATTCACTATACTCTGGGCATGTGGTAACATCTTTACAGCCATTCTGCTATCCATTCTTTCCAAAATGAAGGAGACAATTTCTGTTATCATCTATTATGTATAAATGAAAAAACCGAGGCTTAGAGAAGTTAGATAGTTCTGTCCCAAGATTCAGACATAATGAGAAGACTTGATTCATGCCTACGGACCCTAAATCCTATGCTTCTCATTTTCACACAGTCTTCTTAGTTTATCCAAAAGGCAAAACTGACAATACTCTCAAGCAAAGAGAACATAAGATTCTAAAAATCAGAGTGAACTCACATTCACTTAAAAAATAAAAAGTTAAAATTAAGTTCACCTAGTTTTTCAAGTTGGAAATCTGGATACAGAAGTTACTGCTGAGCTTTGAATTAGCAGAGCTTGGAAATCATCAAGAAACAAAGTGGCTACCAGATAAACCACAGAGGAGTTTAATACTACTTGTGGGAAACCTGGAACATGTAGGAGAACGCATGTGCTCCTCCCACTCGTTTAATTACCATTTCAGTGGTTCCGACTCATCATGATTTTATAGTTCTCCTCTGAATTGCTTACACGTGCTTCTACACACCAGCGTGGGCTTCTTATATTAGACATATATTGGTGAGCCACTAATTAGCTTCAGTTTACTGCTGGTGAGCAAGGTGAGCCTCGCATTAGGTGGAGAGTCAGATGGAGGGATGGTTCTAAGAGCTTGAAAATCTAAACATAGCTCTTTTTGCTCATAAGATAAAGACATGATAGCAAAGTATCGAAGGACATTCATGACTTGGCTCAAGCCTATGCTTTCAGTCCCAACACTTGTGGCTCCCCTTTACTCTTCCATATTAAATCTCTGGCAGTTCCTCTACTACATATGCCATGCTGTTTGATATCTTTGTGTTTTTGAATAAGGCATTTCTCTGTCTGACAGACAACATTTATTACCATATAGTGAATGCCTACATGAAACATGGGCTACTTCAAGGTTACTCCTCAGGGAAATATTTTCTAAACATCAAAAAGCACAGATAGGCATTCCTCACTCTCTGTGCTCTTATAGCACCCTGTCCAATATCTATATTGCACAACTTAATTCATTTTTGCATATTAATTCTTAAACTGGACTATCAGCATTCTCTAGAGTAACCAAGAATATTTCTACTACCCCAGAAAGTTCCTTCTTGGCCTTTCATCCTCACCACTCTTTCAACCCTTACACCACCCACCAGACCACACCTGTTCTGATTTTGATAAACATAGAATACTTTTGCTGGGTCTTGAACTTCATACAATAGAATCTTATTGCTTGGTGTCTGGCTTCTTTCACTAAGCATAATATAATATTTTTAAGATTAATCCAAGCTACTGCATCTGTCAGTAATTCATTGTTTTATTTCCAACTGGCATTCTATAAGTATGTGAATATAATTTTATCAGCTAACTTTTGATACATAACACACAAAACCAAAATTTAGTGGCTTGAAGAAACAACCATTCATTTCTGCTCATTGTTTTTTGGGTCAACATTTTGGATTGAGTTCAGCTGGGCAGTTCTTTTGCTGAATTTGGTTGGGCTCACTCATGCGTTTGTGATTGACTGTGAATTAGCTAGGTAGCACTTTTTTTCTGGGGCTTGGCTTATTGTTAGGTGGGGGTGATGAAGTCAAATAAATGGACCACATATTTGTGGTCTCACATATCTAATTATTCATCAGAACAATCTGGTCTTGTTCACACTGGTGTGGCAGGTTTAAAGAGCAATAATAGTAAGGTGCACTTCTCAGGTCTCTGTATGATGTTTGCCATCATCTCAATGTCAAAATCAGTTGGAGGCCATTATAGCAAAAGTCTTCCATGATGCCACAATTTATTTACTTACTCATCTGCTAAAGGACATTAGGCTCTCAAGGATTAACTGGTTTTTATTCTCAGTTACTTCCAATCTTATATCTTGAACCAACTCATTTAAATAATTTTGCTTTAGGATTTCATGATTACATAATGACAGGAGGACTTCCTTCCCTCCCTTCCCTCCTTCCTTCCTTCCTTCCTTCTTTCCTTCCTTCCTTCCTTCCTTCCTTCCTTCCTTCCTTCCTTCCTTCCTTCCTTCCTTCCTTCCTTCCTTCCTCCCTCCCTCCCTCCCTCCCTCCCTCCCTTCCTCCTGCCTTCCTTCTCTCTCTCTCTCTCTCTCTTTCTCTTTCTCTCTCTCTCTTTCTCTTTCTCTCTCTCTCTCTTTCTCTTTCTCTCTGTCTTTCCTTGTTGGAGTCAGGCTCTGTCACCCAGGCTGGAATGCAGTGGCACAATCTCGGCTCACTGCAACTCCGTCTCTGGGGCTCAACTCTGCCTCTGGGGCTCAACTGATTCTCCCACATCTCAAAATCTCCCAGGTATCTGGGATTACAAGCCTGCACCACCACGCCTGGCTAACTTTTGTATAATTTTTTAGTAGAGACGAAGTTTCGCCATGTTGGCCAGGCTGGTCTTAAGTTCCTGACAATATATTTCATCCAGTTTATGGGCCCAAGATGAAGATAAAAAAAAATCATTATGAACGCACTGAGCTCCTAGGAGATGCAAAAAATGTATTAACTCTCCTCATTTGTAAATGTTCATCGGTTTTTGACTCTATTCAGCCATTCCTACAAGCAGGAAGGTAGTCTTTCATATATTTTTTTCTTCCTAGTATATGTATTAATTGGCTCAAGTGGTTTCTGTTTTTTTCTTTTTTTTTTCTTTAAGTAGGCAGAGGTTGAGAACGGTTAGCTAATTTAGAGATTTTTTGGAGTCAACTTCTAAAAGAGAAGTTTAAATATGGGGATTGGAATTGCTTCTCTTACTACTCAAATTCTAAAAGTCCTTTAAGAGTTACTCACCTATTCTTTATTAGTAAATATCACTCATATTTCTGAACTTGAATTTTCCTTATATTTATATCAAACTAATTCTATCCAGATCATCAGTTCTTACTTTTTCTTTTAAATTATTATATCATTAACATTTTCTCATTATACACTTGCCAAAAAACATCAAGGAGAATACAACATTGATGACTCTATTAAAGAAACAGAAGAGTAGGAGAAGAAAAATAATTTGATAATTTGTCAAAGATCAAAAAGGAGACTGTTAAGAATTGCCCCCATGCAGAGCTTTTTTTTTGAAGTATTATCTGAAAATTTCTATCAAGTGCTGTAAGAACCATGTTTTCATTCCTTAAACTTGGCATTTTAGTATCTCCATTGACTTGTAGTTTTTTTCCCTTAACTTCTGGGAAATATGCTTTCCATTCCACTATATTTCTGACTATATTTGAAAAGATACAAAGGCATGAGCTTGTTATAACCACGGCATCAGAGCTCGGGGGAGAGCAAACTGTTTGTATTTTTTTCTTGCCTTTAAAGATGCCATCATTATCACTTGTTCCCCCAGAAAAGTGAAGTTTGATGACAATCTGTTTATCTCCTCACTGTACCTTAATGACTTCAAAATTGTTGAAACCTCATTACTGGATGTCATCTCTGTGCGTGTGTGTGTGTGTGTGTGTGTGCACGCGCGCGCGAATGTGAGTTGTAATAAAGCAAGAAATACTGAGTATGAAATGACATTGTGCCGATTTTTATGGTCTTTTATGAAGGATGGCTGAATTCTATAATTAGCCCCAGTCTGCTTCTGCAGGTCAATTTTCTAAAATTAGACAATGTAAGAGAAATTTTTTATACCTGACTTCTTCCCTCCACTATGAAAGGTCCTCAGCTAGAATTTATTTGTGACTATGATTCCTTCTAAATCCCTGTCTTTAGACAATTCTGACTCCCAATGACTTGTAACTTCACTATTCCAAGTTATATATAATTTACAACCTTCACAGCTTCCTAAAAGGCAGGCAGACTTTGCTGTTCCTCATCTCTGATGAATGTATTCAATCTGAGAATATTAGTGAATAATAATAATTAACATTAGTGTACTACTCATTCTGTGCTAAGCACTATTTATGCATAAATTCTTACTCCTCACAATCACTTTATGAGATAGGAATAATTATTATATTCTCTTTATAGATGAGGAATTGGGGGCATAGAGAAGTTAAAAGGCTTCTTCAAAGTCACCTACTAATAGATAGTGGAGCTGAGATTCAAACCCAGGGTGACTGACTCCAGAATCCATGTTCTTAACCACTCTACTGTCTGCCAGTCAAGCTCAGGATGTAAAAGGCTACATTCTCCCTGGCATCCATGGGTGACAGTTCTTTTGAATATATGCGTCATAGACTGAAATTTCTTCCTTTATATGTAGCTGATTAGGAAAGTAAACATAAATAAATACACAAAAGCGTAACTGTCCATCTGCACTTTAATATTATTTATTTATTAAAAACCTGAATTATAGAGAATAAATTCTCATATTTAAATCTTTAGAAAATACTAAAAAATCTGATAACAGGACCATATATTACCTTGAATATATTTTATTTTAAAGAGGTAAAACTTTTAGGTTGAAACCAACTATTTCTCTTTATTAATGATAATATAACACTTAAGCCATTAATCTAAATTGCATATCTATAACTAAGATAAAATATGCTATGACTAAGATGAATATAGACACTCAGCAATAGAAAAATGAGACCTTTTAATTCTGCTAAATGTAAGTAATTGATAAAAGACTACTTGGCACAAAAATACATGAATAATTGTCAATTTAGAATGTCTATAATTTGAAGCATAATACTCCAGCAATTGTTAAAGAAAAAAACAGTAGAAATTATACTTTTATCTCTTAGAAAATACTGTATAAAAGAAAGATGTGATAAAAATTAAGGTGTAGAATAAGGGAGTTCAAGCTATATTGAAGTGGAAGTGTGGATGAATACAAGACTATAGCAGAAACAAAATGCACCACCTTACCCTCAAGAGCTTTAGCTATTTGTAAGGCAAAGGCATCCTACCCTCTCACCTCTCAAACACATACACATATCACATGCTATTTGGAATTAGGTGGACTACAGACTGGAATGATGATGCACTTCCTCACGACCTTTGTGTGGCTATGGTTCCTGTCTTGATCTTCTAAAGCAGTGTATTGAGTGATTGGAGTGTGAATGAAAATGAGAGGTGAAGGGATCCACTTCCTACCCTGAGTTCTTCTAGTTTAGAATTTCTGCTCTTTTCAAACTCAAAAGTCAGTTTCAAGCAAGGTATTGTCAGCAAAAAGCCAGTGTAGGGTACAATAAACCCAAGGTCTATTCAGTGCTAAACTGTTGGGTAGAAATATAAAGTTCATAGTTATGAAAAATGTCCATGGAGGCTTAATGAATAACCAAGCTAAATTCGTTTCAATCATTGTTTACAGGATAGACAGTATGAACACAGATCACTACATATTCTTTCAGAACAAAAACTCCTCTAATCCAAACTGCAATTAGATTTAGGAGGCAAAGGTTTGCTTTCGTTTCTGCCAGAGCTGCCAGCCTCAGGGAAAAGAAGCAGTGTACTGAAGCTGGCACAGGAGTGGGGTACTTCCACATTACCAGATCTTCTTATGCTGTACCATGACAAACTTTTATTGCTGCACTTGGCGTTGACCCTTTGGATCCTTTGGATACTATTGGTATTGCAGTAGCTTGACCTCTCTAAAAGAACAGAAATGTTCAGGATAGTAAAAGAAAAAAAAATCATTATTTCAATTAAACCAGTGTCAAGAGGGTTCTGAAGCTGTCCAGTGCAGTAAACCTGACTGATAGTTTGGCTTCTCTGCAGTGTTATCATAGCTAAGATGGTAATGTCACTGACCACATAGAGTGCGAGCTTGATGTTGCAGGCATTTTCCCATTTCACAGATAATGTTCTCTTTATAGTCACATGCAATTACAATTCACTTTTACATGATAAATTGCAAAGTTTTACTTGTATATGACTATGTCCTATTCGAAGACTTTTTGAAGGAAAACGAAATGGGATTAAATAAACAGAAATAATGTAATGTTCTGTGGAGGTCAAAATCTCCTATATAATTAATTCAGAACTTGAATATACTACTTGGAGACAACTTAAATTTATAATGTAGGTTTTGTTGTTGTTTTTTTTTTTGTTGTTGTTGTTTTTAAAGCTGTCCTGTATCAACTTCTTAAGTAAAACCATTAATTCAATGAATGAAAACAAAGTCCTTTGAGGAGATTAAAGGCTGGCTTCATTCCAAGAAAGCTGCAAAAGAAGTTCAGAATGGCTTGGCCCAATCGGCCTCCTGAAAAAGTGGCAGATGCAAAACTCACTTCTGAGTTCCACATTTGCCTATCTCAAATATTGTCTGAATATCTGCTTTTTCCCTCACTCCCAGTCTAATGAATACTCAATAGTTCAAAAGCCTGTTGTTAAAGGAAATGAAGCATTGTCCTTCCATGGAAGTAAAAAATGTGCTCAAATTATTTGATTATCAAATATTGACTGTGCCTCTTCCATACCCTATGCCCAAGTGTTGTGAAAGCGCAGATGGTTTAGAGGTCAGGAAATTAAACCTTTCTCTTCTCTTCTCTCTAGAATTGGAGAGTTTATTTTTTTAAAAATCATTACATTCATTGACAGCATCTTTGGTGCTTGTATCTTTGGACAACAATAGTCAAAGCTTGCAGTCCAAAGCTGTCCAAAGATACTGTCAAAGAAAGATACAAGATGCTGACAGTATCTTTTTTTTTTTTTTTTTTTTTTTTTTGAGATGAAGTTTCACTCTTCTAGCCCATGCTGGGGTGCAATGGTGTGATCTCAGCTCACTGCAACCTCCACCTCCCGGGTTCAAGCAATTCTCCTGCCTCAGCCTCACAAGTAGCTAGGATTACAGGTGCACACCAGCATGCCCAGATAACTTTAACATTTTTAGTAGAGACAGGGTTTCATCATGTTGGCCAGACAGGTCTCGAACTCCAAACCTTGGGTGATCTGCCTGCCTCAGACTCCCAAAGTGCTCGAATTACAGGTGTGAGCCACTGCACCCAGTCAAAGCGTTGACAGTATCTTTGGACATACTTGTGTGTCTGACTTCCCACCAGATATCTCCCCTCAGACGTCTTAGTAGACATTTCAAACTTACTATGTGTAAACTATACTCCTGCTCTTCTCCCTAATACCTTACTATACCTAACTGTACCCACAGCTGTTCTGTTTCAGGTAATGACAATGCCATCCTTCCAGATGTTAAGTCCCAAGCTTGTGGACTCATCCTTGACTCTTCTTTTTCTGACATTATAGAAAATCTGTCAGAAAATACTGTAAGATTTGCCTTCAAGGTATACTCAGAGTCTGACCATTTTTAACCATCTGCAGTGTTCTCTCTCAGGTCCAAGTTGCCATTTCTTTCACCTAGATCACTACAATAGCCTCCTAACTTGTCTCCCCACTTGCAACAATTCAGCTTTACTCATAGTCTACTTGTAGCACAGCAGCCAGCCTGATTATCTAAGAATGTAAGTCTGATCATGTCACTCTTTTGTTCAAAATCTTCCATGACTCTCCAATCTACTCCCAGTAAAGGCCAGTGTCATCACGGAGGCTTCCAAATGTGACATAATGTGTCTCCCCATTACCTCTTTGACTCAGTCTCCTCCTCTTGTTCTCCTACTCACTGTTCTCTAGCTATCATGAGCTTTCTTGTTATTACTTGAAAATACAAGCCCATGGCAGCTTTTAGGCATGCAATATTCTCTCAGTATCTCTTTCAAATCTTGTTCAAATGTCACTTTGGTGAGGTTTACTTTGATCACTCTATTTTAAATTGCACCTTTCTTGGCACTCACACTACCTCTAACCCCACTCTATTATTTTTTCCATAGTAATTTAATCTGATACATGAAAAAGTCCTTTTTATTGTGTTTCTGAAACTAATGTGGTTAACCTGGTTAATTTTGGCACTAATAATCTGGATAGAAATTGATGGGTCTAGTCCCTCTTCAAGAAACTGAATATAACTTGCAATTTTTACCTGGTATTCTACTTAGAAAAATTCTCCCAAATTTTTCTCGCTCTCAAATTTACCTCCATCGCTATCCAGCCTGCAGGCCTTTAAACCCATCTCCAAGGGTAAAGACTTTAACCTCTGAGCCATAGCTGATCTTTCATTCTGGTCCGAATGTTGTGTCCTTCTGTTTCTTTTCTTCATCAATTACCTTTTTTCCTATTCTACCATTCCTTTCCCATCAGAAAAAAAGAAATGCAAATCTTAAAAGGACCTCCAGTTACCCCCCACCACCACTCCCACCTCTTCTCTCTCCCTCCTCTTTCTCCTTCCCATTTGCTGCCTGGCTTGTTGAAGGGTTATTCTACACTTGCTCTTCGCGTGTCTTTTATTCCACAATCCAGAGTGATTAGGCCTCCACTTTCTCTTCTATCTTCAAATGGTTCTCACTAGGAGGATATCCAGTGACATTCAGGATACTAAGTCCACAGAAAGTGTTCAGACTTGACTTTACTTGGCTTGGCCAAGTTCCAACACCACTAAAAAGCCTCTGGAGTCTTGAACTTTTCACATCCCTCAGCCTTAGTAGCAATAGTCTCTTCTGTTTTTTTCTCCCATCTACTTATGAATTTTAGTCTTATTTTTGTTTTTCTTTTTTTCTTTCTTTTAGATTCAGGGGATATGTGTGCTTGTTTGTTACATGCGTATATTGCCTACTAGTAGGGATTGGGCTTTTAGTGTGCCCATTATGCAAAGAGTAAACATTATACCTGATAGATGATTTTTCAACCTTTGCTTCTCTCTTATCCTTCCTGCTTTTGGATTCCACAGTGTCTGAGTTTTTACGTTAACAGAACTTTAAGTAATTGTGATCCCTAAGTTGTCTCCTAAGCCCTCTTCACTTCTTCCTTTACCTATTTCTCGATTCGTTCCACAACTTTCACTGTACATGGACTTAGCCTCTTGGAAGTCATTGGAGATCATTTTAGTGAGAACAGTAATTAACACAGAGGAGGTGGGGAAGCCGGATTGCTCTAAGTTATGAAATGAAAAGCATGTGAAAAGCAAGTGTAAAATAATCCTTTAAAATCCTGGCTGCAAATGGGAAGGAGATTCCCCAAATCCACATGTGCTGCTGAGATCTCCCTTCAGTGCTCCAGGCTCTAATGTGCAGCTGCCCACTGGGCATCTTCACTTGGAAAAACTCTGCGTGTCTCAAACTCATCATGTACAGCACAGAGTCCTCTTCCCCTCAGCTCTGGCCCTCCTCTCTTGCTCTCTGTCACAGGGAATGGCACCATTGACTATTCCATTGGATTATCCTGAATCTCAGAGTTCATCATTGACAGTGTCTACACCTGTACTTCCACCTACCAAGACCCAAGTTTCTACAACTAACACTATAAACTCAATTATTTCCTTTCCAACCTCATTGTGACGGCCTCAGTCTGGCAGAGTGTATGGTAAGAGGTTGCCAATTCATTTTTCACAATGCTTCTGAGTGATCTTTCTAAAAATGCAATTCTATTATGCCATTATTCTTTAAAAAATATCTTTCTCACTTTTTCACGACAAAATTCATATTATTTTACCTGGCATATGTGGCATTTTCAAAATTTGCCTCCTGACTGTCACACCCATTATATTTCTATTGCACTGTATGTTCTAGTCTCATTGAGCTGCTTATAGTATTCATAAATGCCATTGTCTCTAGCAACTCCTCTAACATCTAACAGCCCTTGCCCCTGTTGTTGCATGAAGGAGAACCACTGCATTCATCTAGAAAACTCTTCTTGTTTGTTCAGAACTCAGCTTAAGTGTCACCTCCTCAGTTTTTGCTGGGTGTTTTAACTCTATGAAATAAACTCTTTTTAAAAAAAATTTGGATTCAGATTTCATTAATTTCAAAATTCATTCATGTTCAATATAGAAAAAGTAGAAAGAGAAAAAGAGAAATTACTCATAATTCTGCCATTTACTTAATCTCTGTTAATACACTATAATCTACATATAAAAACACAATTTTGTGAAAAAGTTAAATCCCATTGTATTATATATGCTCTTAAATCTACTGTTGTCCCTTAGCAAAATATCATGTTACAATGACAATAATAGAACTCTCAATCATTTTTTGTAATGCTTACATATATTTCCTTATATTGATACAACAAAATTCACTCAATCTCCTATTTTTAGAGAGCTTCAAATTTTTCTATAAAAGACATATCCTAGGAAAACACACCTGTTGCTTCAATTATCATTTTTTTTGAGGGTATATTATTCCAGATGGAATTGCTGGGTCATGGACACTTCAAAACATTTCATATATTATGCAAAATGTTTCTTAATTCTTCTATAAACAGTATGAATCTCTGTGGTAAACATAGCCTAAAATAATAAGACATATCCACAACACTTTTTGGTCTACTTCAAAGGTACAGATTCTCTAAAATGTATTATGGTGAAGAAACTGTCTTAGGCAATACACCTATTTTTGTTAGCTCTCATTGGGATTAGGAGTAAGGACTTTTGGACTGGTTAAGATACTCATGGAATTAGGATATGCAGCGAAGTCTCATAGGAGGTTCTGAGAAGCTTTATAAACACAAACTTGCAATTACCAGTAGCTGTTAATTAATGGTGAGGTCAGCTCTTCCTAGATTTCCTCTTACTCTCTTTTCTTTACAATTTTCTGGTTTTTCTGATATGGCAAAGGAAGATGAACTGTGCATGTGGGTTTTTTTGGGTATTATTTTAGTTATAGGGATGATACAGTGTATGCTTGGAAAGAAAGCTCTCATGAGGGCAGCAGATAAAAAAACAAGTAAGAATCATTGGGCTAGTGTGAAAGTACCTGTCACTCCTCTGGAGCCTTAATAGTATTTTAAGTGGCCTCTGGTGCACTTAAAACAGTCAGATCATAAGAAGTGAAATAATGAATCAGAGCGTGGTTAACAAGAGAAGGCAGACTTCAGGTAGTAAAAAGAAAAGGCGAAAAAACTAAAATAAGAGAATAGAGTAAATTAAAATGTGTAAATTACATAATGAAATCTTGAAATAGATGACATGCAGAGGCAGTTAAAATAAAAGATATTGTCAACCTAAAAAAGACAGACAAATTCCTTAATATCTCTCTCCAGGAAGCCAAATTCTCTGGGGAAATGGAAATGGGATTTGAAGTTGTTTTTCAGCACATTGTACCTAGACACACAGTAAGAATTTTGCTAAGAGATTAGTGAAGTTTTCTCACCTCCCTTTTCAGAAAGGCTGAAATGAATGTAAGGGTGTGAATGGAGACTAATAGACAGGAAACAGAAAATTCCCAAGGGGAAGACTGTCTGACATGAGGGAAACCAAGTCCAGTAGGAAAAGGGCTGGCGTTGCATCTAGGAACGGGTGATACCAAAAACATATTGCAAGATTTAGTTAGGCAGTTTTAAATTTAAAACGTGATGTTTTCATATTTTTAAAGTAATGTTTAGTTTGTTAAACTAAACATTTTCTCCTGTTAAAGCCAATATGTACCCTATTTTCTCTAACCCCTATTGAAGCTGACTGCTCTCATTTGAGGGAGCTATTGAAGTGCTGACAGACTCTGTCTCTAGAGAGGGCCACTACCTGCTTGCAACCAAGTCGAAGATAATAAAGGAAAAGAGATTAACTCTTGAATTTCCAGAAGAAGGTGTGACATATGAAATGATACACACTATTCCTCCCTCTTCCACATTCCTCTACCTAAAACAAAAATGTCAATCTAGAGCGTGCTACAGGGACCTAAAAATGATCTTCTCAAGTTATGAATCTTCATGTTAGGTTTAGGATTAAGGGCTTGCTTTTTAAAAGCAAATAGGTCTTGAAGTTGCCAGGTAAACTCATCAATCACTTGTAATGAATCTAAAAACCCAAATGTAGTGAATGCATTTCAATTCCTTTACTGACTGATGTGCCTCTACTAGAACAATAAGTAAGAGGAATCAGTAAAATGAAGGAGCGTATCTTTTAGGTGCATTGCTTGAAACAGGGAAAACAATCTTCCTCATGAGGAGACATGGAGAATTATGAGTTCTTTTATAATCTTTCAAAGTTAATCTAGTTGATATTTCCACTCTACAGATGAATAAAAGAAATCCCAGTAAACAGGCTTGCAAAAACTATCATTCCTCCCTGTCTGAATTCTTCATTAATAGGAGGAACTACAGAAACAGAGGGTGGGGGGTGCAGGAACAAAAACACATACAGTATGTGTGAGTTCTGTTCTGGAGAATTATTTCAGTACTAAACATTCAAAACATTGCTTACCTTGTTTTGTCTTTGGGGAATGCTGCAGAATGGTTTAATCATCTGGCTTTGGTTCTGACTGCCTAGGGCATCTGTAGCCTTTCTTATCATTAAGTCTCACTGAGTGTCACCTTTCCCAGACAACTATAGGATCAGGATAAGAAAAATTGTTTCTTTATGCTGTAGATCTAACAAAACAACAGGCTGCTCATAGCCCACCAAATGAATGGCTAGCATTTAAAATCGACCTGAATTAAATGAAGCAGTTGATTATAAATGCTAGACACTCAATTTAGAAACTGTGGCTTAAAGAAAGAAACAACATGTGACTATAGATTGTTCATTCTGCATGAGAGGAAAAATGTGATGTTATGACCAGAATAAAGTATTTTCTGAGGGGTGAATGAATTCCAATGATTGTGGTGACCCAAAACAGCTTTGTAAATGTGACACTATAAAATGGGTATTTAAATGGTGTTTCCATCAATATTTCTGTCCCTGGAAAGAAACACAATCCAGGAACAGGCAAAGTATAAATTTCTCTTTCATATATTTTACTATAGTATATAAATTACTAAAATACTGCTGGTAAGATGGAGAAAATCAAACAAATGTTTTGTTTTTTTTTCCCCAAGGTACAAAAATTTTGAATATATGAATAATTAGACAATTCCTGTGAATAATTAGACAATTCCTGTATCTAGGAAATGCTTGAGAGTATGTTTTTGGTGACTGATGTCTGTTTATAGCTACCTCAGAAGTGTTGTACATACAGGTTATGATATTGCATTTTTAGCTTAGGAAACTCTGTAAGATTAGGATGGTGTGATTCGTTATTTTTCTGATAATGAAGGTTAGGTGCCTGAGCTCTCAAATAGCAGAAGGATCTTTCACAGAATGGCCAGTGAGTGCTGCTGAGATGACAGATTAGATTGATGTTTTGCTGTAGAGGTAAGAACTTAGCTGAGATGGCTGTTCAGCACTCTCAGAGGAAAAATTCATTATATTTCCACACTGATAGAAGTGGAGAGCTTATACATGGTTTCCTTTGCAATAAGGTTGGATATAGAAGCTTAATAAAAAGTAAAATGGTTCCATCCTGGTTTGTTACATTCAATACTTTTGCACGTTGTAGTAATATGCCATCTGCAAATTATATAAATTTACATAGTTTATTAAGACATCTCCTTGAATCAAAATGATTAGTGTTTTAAATGTTTTGGACTCTCCTATCTCTAGAATGAGGATGTAAACATTCTGTTTATTTTACTTTTAATGGTCTTTCAATAATTAACATGACTTTAGCTTTAATTTAATTATTAAATTATAAATTTAATATAATTTAACATAACTTTAACATAAAGCCATTGTCACATGATATGATGTAAAATATCAAAAGTCAGGTAAATATGTTGGGAATCTGCTGTGTGCTGTGCATACCATCATGTGCTGAAACGTAGTGGTGCCAGAAGAGAAATCTGTTCTCCCAGAGACTGTACTTTAGTGGGAGGCACCAGACGAGAATAAAAGTAAAAAATGAATGGACCGATAAATAAATGGGCAAGTGCAGTGTGGATCAGCTAAAACGGAAGCAGAAAACCACAGCCTTATTGGCCTCAGCATGGATGCAGGACCACCAGAGTGTTGAAAGGAGAGAACAACAGTGAAAGATATCAAGATCTGCCTATAAAATTTTCTCAAATCCTTGTCTGACTCCTGAACTGCATATGTGCTTATGACGTCCCGAAGTGTCCAGGGAGAAAAAAAATAACTGGAGGCTATAAAGAGCTGAGCAGATATTTTAACTGAAGAGATAAGAAAGTCTGGAGTTTAAGACCTGCCAAGCTAATTTAAAGCTTGGTAAATACTCAGACTTCCCCATTTTAAGAGTAAAGGTAGTGGCCTAGGACTAAGAGATTTTCTCAGGATTAGGAGGCAAAACAAAATAGTCCCACTTTCATAAAGAAGAAAACCAAACCTCTACAAATTTATGCTTATCTGCCAGTCATTTAAAACTTTTTGGTGAAAAATAACAACTTTCAGGGAAAATTAATAAAATCCCAAGATTTCACAAAATATTATTTATAGTATCTAGTATAAATCAGAAATTGCTAGGCATAGGACGAAATAGAAAAGCTAAGAAAGACAAAAATAGGGCCGAGTGCGGTGGCTCATGCCTGTAATCCCAGCACTTTGAGAGGCTGAA
Organism: Chlorocebus sabaeus; assembly: GCF_047675955.1. Taxonomy (NCBI): domain Eukaryota; kingdom Metazoa; phylum Chordata; class Mammalia; order Primates; family Cercopithecidae; genus Chlorocebus; species Chlorocebus sabaeus. Next base: position 48,970,190 of record NC_132916.1, on the reverse strand, counting down.
GTGGGCAGATCACGACGTCAGGAGTTTGAAACCAGCCTGGCCAAGGTGGTGAAACCCTATCTCCCCTAAAAATACAAAAAATTAGCAGGGCGTGGTGGCGGATGCCTGTAATCCCAGGTACTTGGGAGGCGGAGGCAGGAGATTTGCTTGAACCAGGGAGGCGGGGGTTACAGTGAGCCAAGATGGCGCCACTGCACTCCAGCCTGGCAAAGAAGAGCAAAACTACGTTAAAAAAAAAAAAAAAAAAAAAAAGACAGCTCAAAGGAGGAAAATACTCAAAGATCTCTCAATCACTCAGTCATCTCAAAAGTCTCCTCAGTCATCTGTGATTTCAATTCCTTTGCCTAAAATTTTTAAACTCTTCATTCTGTTATAATTCTTTGGATTGAGAAGACTCCATAGAGAGAGTGAGTTTAGGAAAAGCATATACTCAAGAGCCTAGCTTTTCTTCGTGCTAATATTCTATCGTGCCAGAAACTGTGTCAGCAGGTATGTAAGCAAACAGTGACTACCTGTGCTTTTGCAGACTCTCCAATCTGGGCCATGTGTTTTCTGAGTATGAAATCCCTTGCAGGGGTTGGGGAAATGGAGCACTAAGGGTCAGCAAGAATCTTTCATCAGAAATGTAAAGGAATGATTAGGTTTTACACAAAATACAACAATGATTTTGTGAGTAGGCAACCGAGAGGGTGTGTGGGAGGGACAAGTGGCTGGGAATTTTTAAGTTTCAGGGGAAGGTGCTGTTTGTGAGCTGGTCTGAGTGCCACACCCTGAGGATTTCTTATCCTTGTACCCACTCTTACAAGGCAACCATAGGTCCTCTTCCTCTCATTTTGGATTCAGGACCCAGAAAGTAGAATTCATCTCGACAGTCTCAAAAGTCCTAAAAGGCACTTTAAACAAGTGTCTTAGAGAACACTTTACAGTCTCCTATAAGTCTAGAGCTTGAGTTTGCAGCTGTCTCCTCATGGAAAGGTAGTACCTTGGTGCAAATATGAAATCAACTGAAAGCTCAGTTATTACACTTAGTGTGTTTTATAAAATAAAGACACATTATCTTAGTTGTGTCTTGTGAAACATTCTGATGGGGAAAAAGCCAAGGTGAACTGTAGCATGCAAAACATGAAAAATAGCAAATATCTAGATAGTTTACAAACATTTAATTTTGTTTTAGACGTGAAGCAGAATAGAGACAGTTTTATATAAATACAGAAAAGAGTCAGGTATTGTTCCCCAGAGTCCCTGAACAGGACCAATTTCAGAACCTCCTCTCAGCTCCTATGATGTCTGATCTGTAATTCAATTGGCACAGCGATAATGGAATCTCACATTTAGCACCTGCTTTGTGTAGTGCTATAGTTTAATTTAATGAGATTAAAGAGGACTCTTCAGTTTTTAGAGATTCAGGGTGGTGTTACACAATAGGAGGAACTTCTGCAGAGAAATTCAGTGTCTACCAAGGAGGCTGGGGAAGATGAGGCATTAATGCTTGTGCATGTTCTTATTCTCCATGAGGCCTTCCACACTATTTCAAAAACAACTTAAGAGGAGTGTGACCTTATCTCAGCCTGAGCCTCTTTGGCAGGAATAAAGGCTGGAGAAGATAATTTAATTGGCAGGACATAAGAGGATCCAGTGTGACTCTATGAAATGGTATCCAAGTCACACAGGCGTCTTTCAGGACAGAAGTGCTGTGCGGCAGCTTGATAAAACCAGGGACTGAACAGAGCCAAGAAAGAGCAAAACACACATTTCCTTCTTGATTGTTGAGGTCTCTCTGTAAATGCAGTGAAATCACTAAAGGAGGCTTTAAATATTGTTGGAAAAACTGGTCAGGGTCTCATTTGATAAAGCCATTGGAATTTCAGCCAGCTATTCACTGAGACTCTATTCTTACAGAACGGAGAGAAGCAGCTGCTTCCACTGCAACATGCTTTGATTGCATTCTTCTAAGCACAGGTCATTTCAAAAGAATGTTACATGTTTCAGTGAGATCCAAATATCCAAATATTTAAGAAAATAATGATTATAGTTAGTACTTAATACAGTAGCCTCCACCTGAGGGACTTAGATATTATGTCATTATCTTTTAAAATATTATCCGGAGATTGCTTAAGTGAAAACAATATATTTGTGTTTTAAATCTAGTGGAACTAATATAAGAACATGCCAAAAAGTTGAGAGCATTTAGGCATCCTTTTGATAAGTTCATTTGATATCTGGATTTCACCTTAAAGTAACACAAATCAAGAGAATGAATAAGTTTTTTTTTTTTTTGCATTAACATTTAATTGATAAAATTTTCCTCGGGATGCTTTACTCCTCTCAACCTGATTTCCTCCTGCCTGTTCTGACTCCAGGGTAAACGAAATAAAAGAATCCATTTACAGTCAACTTCAAGTGATAAGAAGCCATCTAGGAAGGCTCAGAGGTATCGACTCAAAGAAATATGATAAATACAGAAATAGATGGTTTAGTATTCAAAGCAAAAGCCTGAACACAGGTTTCTTAAAGCAAGGAGTGATAACACATGGCAGTTCTCCCTCCACCCCTAGACTGGAGTAATACTATAGACTCCTTCTAAGTTGTGGATTCTTAACCATTTTTATCCCATAGACTCTTCTGCCTGTTTCTTGTAGCTTATGGGCTGCTTCTCAGGATAGTTTTTCAATGCATAAAACTAAATTCAACCAGTAAGATGAAACCAGTTCTCCAGAATTACAGTAATCAAAATATCTAAAAAATCATAACATTAACAAATATTATATTATTGGTGAATTTTTATTACCAATAAATAATGAGATCTGTCATCAGGTTTGATAACCCCCATAATTTTAAATTAGTGATGAGCATTAAAAAAATTTCAAGGTTTTCACAGTAATCGTAATGACCTATAAAAACATCTGCTTGTGTTGCCAATTTACTTTAAAGAGAAATGTTATATTTCAGTTAGAAGTTACTGAAAATAAAATATGTAATTATTTTCTCACCTCTGCTCAAGAACCCCATGTTAAGAACCTACAAGCTAAAAAAATTAGTTTCTTCCACTCCTCAGAATAAGTTCATAGTTATCTAAAGAGTCAAAGACTGTAGTTGGAGAAATACTGATACAAGTAATGCAGGAGTATCAGACTTTGTGAAGGGTGATCATGAGACCAAAGCAAACCATTGGTTTAGGCCCTCAAGAATATGTATATGAGAATTTCAGCTATGTTTGGGGTCCAGTTATGAAATAGGAAATGTTGAAACATTTGAGGAAAGGAAATGCTTTATAATACAGACTACTGTTAATATAGAGTTTGTTTTATTTTTTAATTATATACACTTTAACTGACAAATAAAAACAGTATCTGTGAATGTTGTTTAAAACACAATGTTTTAAAATATGTCTGTGGAATGGCTAAATCAATCTAGTTAACATATTCATTACCTTATATACTTATTTTTCAGGTCGAGAACATTTAAAATCTGCTCTTTCAGCAGTTGTCAAATATACAACCCTTTATCAACTATAGTGATAAGCGTTGGATTTGTGTCCCCACCCAAATCTCATGTTGAATTGTAATCCCAATGGTGAAGGTGGGGCCTGGTGGGAGATGATTGGATTATGGGGGCAGATTGCCCCCTTCGTGCTGTTCTCCTGGTAGTGACTGAGCTCTTGTGAGATGTGGTTGTTTAAAAGTGTGGCACCTCCCTGCAGCTCTTGCTCCTGTTCCAGCTGTGTACGAAGTGCCTCATTCCCTCTTTGCCTCTGCCATGGCTGGCAATTTCCTGAGGCCTCCCCACAAGTAGAAGCTGCTGTGCTTCCGGTACAGCCTGCAGAACTGTGAGCCAATTAAACCTCTTTTGTTTATATATGACCCAGTCTCACATATTTCTTTATAGCAGTGTGAGAACTAATATTATACATATAGTCACCATGTTGTACAATAGAGCTCTTGAATTTATTCCTCCTGTCTAACTAAAAGTTTGAATGTTTTGACTAAACATCTCCCCAGTCACTCTGCTTTCCCCCAACTCCATTTTACTCTCTGCTTCTATAAGTTCAACTTTTTTAGATTCTACATATAAGTGAGATGTGGTGTTTGACTTTCCGTGCCTGGCCTATTGCACTTAGCATAATGTTCTTGCTTACCCATTTTCAACACTGAACAGGACCTGTAAACAAAAGAACTATCAAGAGCACTTTGACTTTAATTCTTCCCTGTCACTGACAGAATAAAATCCAAATTCCTCAGCTTTACAGTGAAGTTCTACTTATCTTTTCTAGTCTGAAATCCCTCTAGACTTCTTCTTACCCAGGGGCACCCCTGCTCCTGCTCCTGCTCCTGCAAACCAACACTCTCCGATAGTCAACATTCCAGCCAGATCAATTCTCTATTCTTTAATGAGTCCTTTGTGTTCCTGCCACTGGGATGTGTGCAATTTATTCCCTTCACCTTTTCTCCAATTTCACTGCAGAAATCCTATCCTTTGAAGTCAAATTATATCCTCTTGTGGTCTAGCTCATATCTTATTTCTTTCAAAAAACAAAATAACAATCAAATATCTAACCAACTAAAGCAAAAAGCATCGTATTTATCATAACCTAACCTTTTGAGTTTATCACATCTTTCATAACTTACTTTGAATTCTATACTTTTATGACTACACTTTTCTCTCTTGTGAAATATTTATAAAGTGAATTGTGCCCCTCCCAACTTTTAAATTCAAATGTGGAAGTCCTCAGCCCAGTACCTCAGAATATGACTACATTCAGAGATGTGTCCTCTAAAGGAGTAATTAAGTTAAAATAAGGCCCTTAGGGAGGGTCCTAACCCCATCTGACCAATGTCCTTATGAGAAGAGAAAATTTGGATGAACAAAAAGACATCAGGGATGGGTTCACACAGAGAAAACATGACATGAGGACAAAGAAAGAAGGTGGCCACCTGCAAGCCACAGAGAGAACCCTCAGGAGAAACCAGACCTGCCAACACTTTGATCTTGGACTTCCAGTCTCAAGAACTATGAGAAAATAAATATCTGTTGTTTAAGCCACCTAGTTTGTGGTATTTTGTTATAGCAACCCTTGGTAAATTAATATGAGCTATGAACTCTTATACACCAAAAATCTAATAATTACTTCTAAATGTAACAACGGAAAAGTATGAGAGAACCAGGGAGTGAGATAAACAAGGAAGAAAGAGAGGGGTAAGGAGATAACAGACACCGAAATGGAGATTATGGGGTATACATCTGCACATTTTGGAGACATATTTCCCCTTCCTATTTCTGTTTCTCCAGAATTCATAATGTGGTAACAAAAGGATTTATAATGAAAAATGCAACAGAATGGGTTACTAATATAAGATTTTAACTGTATTTTTCCCACTCAGATTGTTAATAGACCTTTTGTGGTTATCATAACAATGATAAATGTTGAATGAAAAAGAAAAGAGAAGGTTATGTTAGAGGATGTCAAAGAAAACAAAGTAAGGAAGGGAAAAAATGTTTGAAAGCATATTCTCCAAAGGTAATGTAAAGGAGAATTAGGAGCTGTTTGGCATTACAGTATTCTATTTGTCAAGATACAAGCTATGTGGTATAGAAATATGTGATATTATGCAATCTAGAGAAAAGTGTCCATGAGAGCCAATGGGTGAAAGCCCACTGATAAGGAGCAGAAAGAGGTGATTAGAGAACAAATGAGTGGCATCTTCATCTTTCTCATTGTGGCAGAGAGCCTTAGAGATAATAGAAGTTAGAAAGAAACATGGTATGAAGTAATAGCATCATCTGAGTATAAATGGGATTATCAAGGTCAGGGATGGCCAAGTAATTTGAAGACCATCTAACTAGCCACCCCCCGCCCCGCACCGTCACATGTGGTAACTATCTGAACTATCTGTTCTGAAGCTGCAATAAGGAAAACAATAAAGCATTAGCATGATAATATAGCACATATTGTAATTAATAACAAGGGGTCTGAAAGTCGGTTACTATAAGGAATTTGTTCTGTTACCAGCTTTTTCACATTGTAGTAAAGGGAAATTTATAAGTGGCTAAATTGGCAATACACTCTTATATTGAATTAACATAACCCTTGTATCTTTACTGATGATTCAGACATGAGAGAGGGAACTGAGGGCAGGGCACTGCATTGTTGTCAATATTTCATTTATTTATGAAGGCAAAAAAATGTTTACTGGGTGCCTGCTCTGTGCCAGGAACCATTCTGTGTAGTTGGGTACAATAATGAAGAAGGCAGACAAAAATCCGTGGCTCATTCTCAAGGTACGTTGATACTCTTTGTTGGATTAGACATATACTCAGACAATTTGAGTAGGAGGATCAAGATTTCAGGGTAAAGTGAGTGCTTTGAATAACTCATTGCTATTGCAGATGTGCACAGATAGCCTCAAACAGCTTTCTAAGATTTTCCCAAGCAGTGGCTCTTAATATGAACTTATCATAATATTTAAGACATCATTCTTTACCTGAATGATGAAAGTGACACTTACTAACTTACTAAATGCAGGAGACACTTATTAACACCAAAATCCTAAACAGCAAAAAAAAAAAAAAAAATCTGGTATTGGCCACAGGCCACAGTTCCCACTGACCCAGAGTGGACTGAGGAAAGATTGTTCTGGATGCTTCTGGAGGCTTTTTAAAAATTTATTATTTATTTATTTTTTTTTAGCAGAGTAGAGGGAATCTGGCTCAAGAAAAGATGCCCTTTTTTAAAACTTTTATGTTCCGGGGTAGGTGTGCAGGGTAGAGAGAAAAATTATATAGGTAAGCTTGTGTCGGTGGGGCAGGGGGCGGGGGTTGCTGTACAGATTATTTCATCACCCAGGTACTAAGCCTAGTACTCAATAGTTACTTTTTTCAGTTCCTCTGTCTCCTCCCATTTTCCCGCTTCAAGTAGACTCCAGTGTCTATTGTTCCCTTCTTTGCATCCATGAATTCTCATCATTTAGCTCCCACTTATAAGTGAGAACATGTGATGTTTGGTTTTCTGTTCCTGCCTTAGTTTGCTAAGGATAATGGCCTTCATGATCTCATTCTTTTTTATGAAGCTGCCCATTTTTAATAGGCTCATTCTCTGAGTGGAAGCTTTCACTGTTTACACAGTCAACTAGGTGTTCCCTGTTCCATTCACATCTCCTGAGATTATGCAAAATGGCAAGAAGAGAGTGTCCCCTTTTATTCCTGTGCCTCTGTCCACGTTTGTCTAAGCGTGCCACTCTGTGGGCTAATGAGGCGCATGGATCATGTGTCCTCTGCCACTTCTCTGCTTGTGAGTTTTTTCTCCCATAAGCAGTATTTTACTTTTACTATCATGCTTTCAACACTTCTCATTAGGCTCCACCTCCCAACGCTGTTACATTGGGAAATATATTTCCAACACATGAATGTTGGGGGAAACATTTAGACCATTGCAGTATATTAGTGATAAGTGTGATGGAGGAAAATAAGGCAGGAAAGGGAGATAGGATATGTGTGTGTGTGTGTGTGTGTGTGTGTGTGTGTGTGTGTGTGTCTGCTGCAATTTCAGACAGGGTGACTAGGGGGCAGACTTCCTTGAGAAAGTACGGCGTGGACAAAAACCTAAACAAAGTGAGGAGAGAACGCAGTGGGTTTCTGAGAGAAGGATGAACATTTCTGGTGTAGATCATTTGAAATATTAAATGTTAAATTAATACTTTATATAATATATTTACAGACTAGATCCTTCAGTTCATATTTACTAACTTAAATAATTTTCTAAACCCTTGATAAGAACTGGTAGCTTAGAAAAATTTGTCAAAGCATGTTAGAATATGAGATTCAAGAATGTTTTGACCTCACTTATGCAACCCTATTGTAAAGTTAGTAGCATTGTGCTTGGCACATACATATGTTGTCTACTTAATTAGTCTTTGTGGAAAACAAGATTAAATAGGTGATCCGCCACCATGTGTCTTGCCCTGTTCTGGTGGCTGCAGGAGATGTTCTGTTACTCTCTAGGGCTAATGCTAGGGGCATGCTCAATAAAATCAACATGATACAAGGTACAATACACATGGCAGAAATGAATAATGTTAAGGAAGTGAAATAGGATATATGACTGAAAAATCGGAAAAGTTATTTTTAGAATAGGTAATATTTAAAATCATTCTGAAGGACAGGTTCCTCATAAAGGAAATTGAAAAAATGCCCTTGAGAGGAGAAGATACCAGACAATGTGAGGAAATATAAGATGTTCAATTTTGCTAGAAGATGGGGTTTATGTCAGAGAATAGAAAGCGACGTAGCTGGGGAGAGAGGTTGGAGCTATATTGTACAAGGCTTTGAATTCTGGGCTGAGGTATTTGTAGTTCATTGAATGGACAGTAAGGAACCATTGAATGTTTTATAAAAGAGAGAAAAATAACCCAATTGAAGCTGTAACTTAAGCAGAATTCCCTGGCAGAATGGATAGTGTAGGAGACAGAGAGATTAATCAATGAGGCTCTGCAGCTGGGGTCAGGTGGGAACTGCAGCCTAATCAAGCAGTGGCTTCTGGAATGTCTTTGTTGATATCTTAGTCTGTTCAGGCTGCTATAGCAAAAATACCATAGACTGGCTGCATTTAGCAACAGACACTTATTTCTCACAGTTATGCAGGCTGGGAAGTCCAAGATTAAGGTACTGGTAGATTCCACATCTGGTGGGGTCCTCTTCCTGGCTCATAGAGGACTGTCTTCTATCTGTGCCCTCACGTGGCAGAAGGGGCAAGAGAACTTTCTAAAATCTCTTCTTATGAAGGTTTTAATCACCTCCGATGAGCCCCACCTCCTAATCACACTGGGGGATAGGATTTTAACATATGAAGTTTGAGGAGACACAAGCAAACATTGAGTTCTATAGCTTTTTGTAACAGGAAAGTCAAGGGGGAGTCAAGCATGCAGTAGAGGGAGGGATCTGGGGCTGCTGATAGCATTTCAGGTTGTTAGAACTGGAGTCTAAAGCTGAGTCTTCTCTCAAAACATTAAGAAAATAATTGAGCTTTGTATAACACAGTAGTAATACAACAAATGAAAAAACTTGGGGATAATATGCAAACATTCTCTTGTCAATTTAATTCACTGAACTGGAATGCCTACACAAAGGAACTCAGATACTATAAGTATTCACAACTTTGTTCTCTTATGTTTTTCTATCTTCCCTTAATAAAGAGAACCTCATAAAGAGACAATACTATATTTGTTAATGGCGTGAACCTGGGAGGCAGAGCTTGCAGTAAGCCGAGATTGCGCCACTGCACTCCAGCCTGGGCGACAGAGCAAGACTCCATCTCACAAAACAAAAACAAAAACAAAAACAAAAAACACTTAATAAACATGGTGTTGACACATATTGAAGTGGGAGTTAATTTATTCTTAATCTCAATAATATTGACTTTCCTATTTGAATCCATTCTGTTTTTTAAGACTATTTGGGTCTGTTTAATTTAGTGTCCCGGCATATTTTATAGTTCAAATATAACAAGTCACTCCTTATTAGATTGGCTCATTTCTGGACAACCTTACACAAACATATATGTCTCAGGAAGCTCCACCACACTGGGACAATTATCTTTTAATGACTACAGCCTGTTCTATTTGGCTGCTTTGGAAAACATAACATGTATCTTAAAGAAGCCTGTGTTAATTATACAGATATGCATCAATTGGTCTAATCTTAGATGAAACATCTTTTCATTGTCATATGTGCTCTTGTCATTGATGAACCACAACTTTATAAGTGCATGTATCTGGTTTGATATCTGATCATGTTTAGTTGGATAAAATGTAAGTGATATCTTTTGACTCCTTCACAAGGTACACACATCTAGTAAATTTGGGAAAAAATGAGAACAGGGATCCAGTAAGTAATAATATGAATCAATATAGGAGAGTGACAGGAATGTTGAAGCGTGCAGAGAGAAATAACAGCAAGGCAAATGAGGCCTGTCAATGACCAAACAAATCTATATCTGTTTAACAAAGGAAATGTAGGAAAAAATGTAGAGAACGAATAGAAGATCACATCAGAGGACAGATAAACAAATGATGTTTCAAATACATATTTTAAAGCTGGCAAGGGATAAAATGTCCTTTAACATAAAATTTCAGTTTAATAGCAGCAGAGTTGCTCTTTGCTAATAAAAAGGGTGACAGTGGAGAGAACAGAATAAAAGACTGCAAATGAATACACAGAGTTCTAACAATGTCACTAAAAGTTTCTTCCTGTGGGTTTTGTACAAAACTTAGATGTAAAGTAGAAAAAACTAAAATGAAGCAAATAACTTATTTTGGGAAACCTGTAAAAAAAGACTGAAAACTATTTGAGATTCATATTAAATACTAAAATAAAAGCAAATGTTTTCTAACACTTAAATATGTTTTACAGATTAAAGAAATAAAAATAAATAAAATGCTTCCATGATATATAAAATGAAGGAAGACTAATGACATGAGAGAACTAAAGATAAAGATGAGGAAGGAAGGATTTTCAATAGTCTGAAAAAGCACCAGAACTGCTGGTTTAATTAATGATATCTTTTGAATCTACTATGAATTTCATCATTTTGCTTCTGTTTTTTTCATTGTAAGTTGCCTTTTTCCTATTTTTAAAAATTTATTTATTTATTTGTTTGTTTGTTTGTTTATTTATTTATTTATATAGAGACAGGATCTTGTTATGTCACCCAGGTTAGTCTTGAACTCCTGGCCTCAAGTGATCCTCCTCCTAGGCCTCCCAAAGTTCTAGGATTACAGAAACAAGTCGCTGTGCCCAGCTTGCCTATTTAAATATTCTTTCAATATCCAGCAGTGTGGAGGATTAGTGCTCTTGAGTTTGGGTATTTGCAGTCCTGGTCATAGTGGAAGGGTAAGGGAAGTCCTAGAAAGATCTTAATCTTTCCTCCCTCTTCCAAAACAAACAAACAAACAAAAACCAAATGGGTTCACACCTGTGTCTAAAAAGCCCAGTGTTGAAAGCAGAAGGAAACTTTATTTAAACCACTGCTTTACTTTCACAGTTAGGGATGAGGAAGGGGCCTCAGGCAGCCAGTTTTTTGGGAAGGTATTTTATCCAGAAACTTTGGAATAAAACAAGGTAGAAGATCTTGGACAAGACACCTAAACCACTGTTCATTTTGCTTATTTATTTATTTATGTAAAAAATATCTTTGTAATTAGTACACTGAAAGACAGGCATAAATGAGTTCATGGAAACTAAGGTAATATACCAAATGTGGTAGTCTTGAGCATTCATTCATTGATTCATTTAATAAGTATTGTCTGTGCCAGACATTAGGTTAGGTACTAGGCATGAAAAGGTAGAAAAGACACAATCTTTAGCCAGAGTGCATTTCAAAGAGAATGGAAAATTATATCAAATTTAACATTTTCATTTAAAAATGTTTAAAGCTTTTTTTTTTTTTTTTTTTTTTTTTTTTGAGATGGAGTCTCGTTCTGTCGCCCAGGCTGGAGTGCAGTGGCCGGATCTCAGCTCACTGCAAGCTCCGCCTACCAGGTTCACGCCATTCTCCTGCCTCAGCCTCCCGAGTAGCTGGGACTACAGGCACCCGCCACCTCGCCCGGCTAGTTTTTTGTATATTTTAGTAGAGACGGGGTTTCACCGTGTTAGCCAGGATGGTCTCGATCTCCTGAACTCGTGATCTGCCCGTCTCGGCCTCCCAAAGTGCTGGGATTACAGGCTTGAGCCACCGCCCCCGGCCTAAAAAATTTTTTAAACTATTAAGTTCAGGGATACATATGCAGGTTTGTTACATAGGTCAACTTGTGTCATGGGGGTTTGTCATACAGATTATTTCATCACCCAGGTATCATTAAGCCTAGTGCCCATTAGTTATTTTTTCTGATTCTCTCCCTTCTCCTGACTTCTGCCCTCTGGTAGGCCCCAGTGTGTGTTGCTCCCCTCTATGTGTCCATGTGTTCTCATCATTTAGTTCCCACTTATAAGTGAGCAAATGTGGTATTTGATTTTCTGTTCCTGTGTTAGTTTACTAAGGATAATGGCCTACAACTCCATCCATGTCCCTACAGAGGACATAATCTCATTCTTTTTTATGGCTGCATAGTATTCCATGGTACATGTGATGGTTAATATTAGATGTCAACTTGATTGGATTGAAGGATGCCTAGAAAGCTAGTAAAGTATTGTTTCTGGGTATGTCTGTGAGGGTGTTGCCAGAGAAAATTGACATTTGAGTCCGTGGAGTAGGAAAGGAAGACCCACCCTCAACGTGGTTGGGCACCATCCAATCAGCTGCCAGTATGGCTAGAACAAAGCAGGTGGAAGAAGGTGGGATAAGCTGGCTTGCTGAGTCCTTTGGCTTTCATCTTTCTCCCGTATTGGATGCCTCCTTCCGTTCTTCCTGCCTTCGGACATCAGACTCCAGGTTCTTCAGCCTTTGGACTCAGGTGGTTTGCATGGGGCTCTCGGGCCTTCAGCTACAGTCCGAAGGCTGCACTGTTGGTTTCCTTGCTTTGGAGGCTTTTGAACCTGGACTGAGCCACTGCTGGCTTCTTCCCTAGCTTGCAGATGGCCTATCATGGGACTTCTCCTTGTGATCCTGTGAGCCAATTCTCCCTAATAAATTCCCTTTCATATACACATATATCTTGTTAGTTGTGTCCCTCTGGAGAATCTTAACTATCACAGTGTATTTGTACCACATTTTCTTTCTCCACTCTATCATTGATGGGCATTTCAGTTGATTCCATGTCTTTGCTATTGTGACTAGTGTTGCAATGACATGTGTGCACATGTATCTTTATGACAGAATGATTTCTATTCCTTTGGGTGTATACTCAGTAATGGGCTTTCTGTATTGAATAGTATTTCTGTCTTTAGGTCTTTGAGGAATTGCCACACTGTCTTCCACAATAGTTGAATTAATTTACACTCCCACCAAGTGTATAAGCATTCCTTTTTCTTTTTTTTTTTTTGAGATGGAGTCTTGCTCTGTCGCCCAGGCTGGAGTGCAGTGGCCGGATCTCAGCTCACTGCAAGCTCCGCCTCCCGGGTTTACGCCATTCTCCTGCCTCAGCCTCCCGAGTAGCTGGGACTACAGGCGCCCGCCATCTCACCCGGCTAGTTTTTTTTTGTATTTTTTAGTAGAGACGGGGTTTCACCGTGTTAGCCAGGATGGTCTCGATCTCCTGACCTCGTGATCCGCCCGTCTCGGCCTCCCAAAGTGCTGGGATTACAGGCTTGAGCCACCGCGCCCGGCCAAGCATTCCTTTTTCTCCACAGCCTCTCCAGCATCTGTTATTTTTTGAGCTTTCAGTAATAGCCATTCTGACTGGTGTGAGATGGTGTCTCATTGTAGCTTTGATTTGCATTCCTCCAATGATAAGTGATGTTGAACTTTTTTTTCCATATGATTGTTGGTCACATGTATGTCTTCTCATGTGGCCAACAATCATACGGAAAAAAAAAAATGTGTCCGTTCATGTCATTTGCCCACTTTTCTATGGGGTTAACATTTTCATGTTAACCCCAGCATTTACTCAGTGACCAACAGATACAAGACTCTCAACAAAGTCTAATTTAATTAATTAAAGGATGTGATGAACTCGAATAAGACAAGGAATTCAGTTTGCTGTTAGCATTCTTCAGAACTTTACTATATTGAGTTTTACATTAACTATGTTTACATCCATAAATACCAACTGAAGTAATTGCAAATGACTTCAGGTTTCCAGGTTCTCAGGTAAGAGTCTCAATCGTCATAGTACACAATTGCAAACTCAGTTAATTGGAATCTGCTACTAATGCAGGTGCAATGCAGAAGGGATTGAACAAGTGCTTTGAAAATTGAGCCTTTGAGGAGCTTACTAAAATAGACTCATGAAAATTAAAGCCAAGAAAGATCTGATTGTTCTACATAATTCATCCCTTGAGGACTAGTATGAGATTGTCTTTTACAGCCTATTTTTCCATATATTTCCCCACGTAAAGTTTGAATCACTCAAACAAAAGGACTTCTAATACTTCCATTGGGACAATTTTATAAAAGACCTCTTTATTAGGGAGTGTTTCCTGATATACATCATGAATTTTTCTGTGCTTAATTTCATCCCATTAACCCCAATTACACCTCCCTGGGGCAACAATAAACAATTCTAGTTTCTCCTCTGAAGTCATACTCTTCAGAGATTCCTCATTCTTTCCTGGTGTGATGTAGTCCAGCTGTGCACCTCAGTTTCTTTATTCTGAGTTCAGGAGCCAATCATGGCCATCTAATCACTTTTGTTTCCTTTCTTTGAGCAACTGCCAATCTGTTAAGAATTTTGACTCTTGATATAAATCCTCATATGCTTCATGTCCATTGTGGTCCATGCATATGAACCCTGATTATATAATAAGCTATTTTTCTCCAGGTGAAATGGTAATATGAGTATGAAAAAAGAATCTTAGTGTAAATGGCATGCATAAAAAGCTAAACCGACAGAAATCACATTCTCGTTAGGATTTTCATCTTGCTGAATACAATTTTATGCTAAAGAGATTATCTTAGGAGGTTTTGTCTGCAGTACTGTTATTGTACTGGTTGATTTATAATCATAGTGTGCAGTTTTGCAAAGCTGCATCTTTCATTCAGAAAGAGATTTTGCTCTGCAGACAAGGTGACATGAAACACTTGCCCTTCTAAAAGAGGATTAGAGACTTTTACATTTTAAAGCCCATTTTGGTACAATCACTAACATGAAGCCAGTTTCCAATTTCATATAAAAAAGATCTCTAAGGAGATATCCAGCTTAATTAACTGAGAAATGAGGAATATGACAGAATTTCATACTGATAAAGTGTGACTTACTGTAAAGAACCTAACCTCACCTGACCTCTTCAGTGAAAACTGGCTTAAGAAAAGTATTTAAAAATTATGCCTGAACACAAGCATTAAGAGCCAAGTGGACAAGAAAGAGAGGGAAGAATGATATAAAATTTGGATGTTTTTTGTTCCTTTTGTTGATGTGTAGTCTATGAGGCATTTGAAATATTTTCTGCATATATGTCAGATTCATTTCACAAGCATAATTCCATAAATACAATGTATTTCAAAAATACAATTCATTCATTTCACAAGCAGAATTCATTTCTTCCTACACTGGATGCATACTTAGATATATATTCTTTGTTTAATCATCTTTGTATAATGAGCATAGAAGTGTACCTATGAGCTCTGCTGACCTACACAGAAGTCTAGCCAAGTTATCTGGTTACAAATAACCAGATAATTGTGGGACTGTCATCCTGTGAAATTAGTTGCTTATTGTAAATGCTTACACTCCCCAAACATGCAGGCATGTGTGTGCACGCACACACACACACATTTTGATAACTAGAAACTTATCATTTTGATAACCAGAAAGTTTAATCATTTCAGAATAGAGAAAATAACAAAGACAGGATAGGAGTAAGAAGGAAGAAAGAAAGCTTGAAGAAAATAAGATACCCTAGGAAGAAAAGAAGCAAATAATGTTATTCTTATTACTTCTCACTTTTTACTTAATGCCTAAAGTATGTTTTAGGGGATTGCAGAACCAAGAGCTTGGATAAAAGTGAAGAGTAAAGGAAAAAGCATGTCTAAAATATTAGGATTTTAAAATTATTCTGGAGAATATCCAAGGTTAATCACAATGCTCCACCAAGAGCAATAGCTAAGCTTTCCTTCGTATGTTAGCCCCTTCTAACAGAATCGTAAGGAAGGGATAGTATGGGCCATGGGTGGGATTGTAACCTCCACTGCCTTTTAATTGTTAGTAAAATGTGAAATGAAAAGTAAAGCTTCACATTTTCTAAAGCAGTAATACTTTCTGAAATACAGACACTTGTACATATATATTGTATGAAACCAGATTGAGATCTCTGGGTTTTTGCTTGGTTGGTTGGTTGCTTGAGTCAGGGTCTTGCTCTGTCACCCAGGCTAGAGTGCAGTGGTGCGACCACAGCTCACTGCAACCTCAATTACCCAGGACCAAGAGTTCCTCCCACCTCAGTTTCCCATACAGCTGGGACTACAGGTACTTATTTATTTATTTATTGTGATGAGGTCTCACTATGTTACTCAGGTTGGTCTCCAACTCCTGGGCTCAAGCAATCCTCCTGCCTTAGCCTCCTAAAGTGTTGGGATTATAGGGTTGAGTCATGCTGCCTGGCCTAAACCTGTCTTTTAACGTAAATTTCCTTAATACATAAGGATTTGGAGATATACCCACTCTACCATAGCCAAGGGCTAGTTCAGTGCAATTTGCTTATGAATAGACCTGCTGAGCTGCACTATGATAAACAGCTCCCTTTAAATAATTTGTTCTCCTGTAACTACTCTGTTTTTCAAGGGACATCTCGGAAATCCATCCTTTCTGATCCAGAAATACACACTTAGGTTTCCACCCACCAAGAGGACCTTAACATTCCCCTCTGGTTGACTAAAGTTTAAGACAGGCAGGCTTCTTGACTCTAGGCTCCTAACCCCAGTTTTGTTTAAGCATTTACTTTAGAAAGTCTGTATTTGTAAATCCTTTCTCTGTCCTTTGGGGAAGTAAATCTTTTTAAAGGCCTCTTGCCAGTTTTACAACCAAGGAATGTCTTTCTTAAGGACCCGGAGACCATTCTCTGAAATGTAATCATCAATAAAGATAGTGCCCCTATCTCCCAATTTCTGTGGGAGGATAGGAGCCTAACATCATTAGGTGCCTTGCTCCAAGTTGTAAAACTACCTCTTCTCAAGAAGGTTCCAAAAATTTAACTTTACCTTTGCATAAGGCCAATTAGCAAACACAGGTGGTTTTGACACTACAAAGTCTAAGATATTTCTTACTGTATTTAGGTCAGCTGTCGAAACTTTCCTGTGTGATCATTTTGCTTTCTAAGAAGCAGCTCTTGCTCTATCCAGAAACCCTAAATATTAGTTTTTTTTCAAAAATCATAGTAGCATTTTTGATTACTCTGTTGAACTGCACCAAAGGGTCACAATGCAAATGTTTTGCTTGAGTGAAGGTAGCAAAGAAATGAAAGACACAACCTTTTAGGAATTTAACATAGTTATAGGAATAAAAATGTAAATGAATAGGTATTCTGTGAACAAGGCAGCCAAAGAGATAAAAAGACAAAACAACACAGCCAGAATGATATACTTACACAATTGATATATTTAAAGTAAATTAAGCATATGTATTATTTGTTAGTTACTCTGCTAGATTTATCTCACATCCATCCATCCATCCATCTCTTCCTCCAGACTTGTGAATGACTAATTTATACCTTTGCCAGGTGCTATGGCTAAAATGATAAACAAGACATTCTTTCACTCAAGAAGTTTATAAGGTATTAGAGGACACAGGTAGGTATAGACATTGCCCACTAAAGTGTGATAGTGCTAAATATACACAGTTATGGAAGACTCAAGGTTGAGAATCTTACTCTACCTGATGGATCTGGGCAATGTGACAGAAGTGGTGAACGTAAGCCTGGAGGAAAAATGAGGTTCTCTAGGGCAAAAGAATAACTAACATTTAGTAAATGTCCATTATATGACAGATATTGTTATACGCTTTCATGTGTATTATTTCAGAGCCTCAAAATATTCTTGCAAAGTAGCTTTTAATAATCCCATTTTGCTCCCCAGGCAAAGGAACTTCTGAAAGACTCAGGCCTAGTAAGTGTCAGAGTGGCTAGTTCAAATACAAATCAAAATGGTTTCCAAGCTGATGCTATTTCAATTATATCACATGACCCCAAAGAGAAATTTCATCCAAGCCGAAAGGAAGTTCCATCGAAGCAGAAAGAAGAGCATGTGCAAAGATAAGCATAAGTGGCACAGAATTTTGCAAGCATTTTGGTGTATTGTAGGCAATGAAGGAGAAATAGTGGTAAATGGGGTTAGAAAATAGAGTTAGATCAAATTATGAAGAATCAGATTTGTCAAACAAAATAAATGGGATTTAATATTTTAGTGTGGATTTTTGATCTACATTTTTAGAATTTTATGCAGAGAATTGGGGCATGAGTTGACTATGGTAGAAATCTGGAGGGTGCACTGGGATTGAAACAGCGTGTGGCGGACTATCCAAAAGACCAGATGAACAAAATAAACAAAGTACAAAGTACTTTCCCAGTATGACAATGCACACAGTGTGACTCTACCATATCTCTTAGCGCCTTGTCCTGAATGCTTATGTAAGATTAGAACCTTATACAAGGATAAAGTTAAAAACATATATTTATAATTTTCTTTTTTACCCTAGAATAAATTTATAAATCTCCTGTTGAGATAGGCAGGGTGAGGTCCCCAAATACGTCCATCTCCTAGTCCCTAGAACCCGTCCGTGAACCTGTTACATAACATAGCTAAAGGAACTTCGCAGATATGAATAAGGTTACAGATCTTAAGATGGGGATATTATCCTGGATTATACAGATGGACTCTGTTTAGTCATAGGAGCTCTTAAAAGCAGAGATGCTTTCCTAGCTTGGGTCAGAGAGATTCATCATGGGAAGATCTCCGCTAGTTGTTGCTGGATTTGAAGATGGAGGAAGTCTCAAGCTAAGAGACCTGGTGGCCACTAGAAGCTGGGAACAGCCCTCAGCTGATGGCAAGGAAATGAGGACTAAGTAACACAACCTCAAAGAACTGAATTCTTTTGACCACCTGAATATCAATGAAACGAAGTTTCTCCTAGAGCCTCTGGAAAAGAATGCAGCCCTGATAACAGCGTAATTTCAGCTCAGTGAGACTGTGTTAGACTTCTGACCTACAGAAGTTGTGAGACAATAAATTTTTGTTTTAAACCACTAAGTTTATGGTTCTTTTTATAGCAGCAATAGAAAACGAATATACTTGCACAGTTTTTTTTTTATTTTTAAATTAGAAGTTAATATCAGAGCTGGGGAAAGTAGCAAATGGTTCTCAAATAGTTTTAAGAAAGGATTTAATCAACATTTTCACACAAACTCAGTAAACCAAATGGATAAACTAGAGAAACCTACAGATAAAGACACAAAACCCAGTGCCTTTAGCACTCTGAATAGCAGAAAACAAGACGATAGATCTGCGCTTTATGTTGAAATTGTTATAACTTTCTCCATGTTTATTTATTGTATTTTATCTTGCTTTGTCTGAAAAGTGATTGGCACTGATACTCTTGAACTGTAAGAAAAGAAATCTTTGTGATCACCTTTGTGGGAAGCTAGGGAGACAATGTTCTATTTTGTATTTTGATGTTCTTCGGGACAAGCAGGTGGCAGTTACCACGAAAGGCGAGAAAAGCATTTGTACCCTTGGAATCTGGGGCAAAGGAATCAGGAGAGCATGGGAGCTTTCCTGATGTAAGAAGGGTGCCTGTAGGTGTTAAGAGCAGAAAGTCTTATGCTCTTTTGTGCTTCACTTATTCATTCACTCATTCATCCAATAAATACTGAGTGCCTCCAATGTTAAGTGCTGGCTTACCCATTACAGAACTCCCAGTCTAATGGGGCTGTGTAAATAAACAGTTGCATTGTGGAAAATGCTGAGATAAAGCTTTACAGGATAATTGTTTATATGGTGCTAAGACAAAGTGCTTGTGTACATGTTGTGGCCATGCTGTTCTGCAACAATACTTGTACAGAGTTAAATGTTAAGAAACTTTCATGGCAAATTGCGGAGCGATTTTCTTGACTGTTGAATATAGTAATCACAAAGTGGGCTTAGTTTTTTCATGTTTTTATTTCACTTTTGTGATATTTTGTTTTTATTATATTTTTCAAAAACATTCATTGTGATGGACTGGCAAAAAAATTTGTTTGTGAAGCACTATTGTAACATTTAAAAGAAGTGCTAAGACTATATCATGAGGAAATACAGGGAAGAAAGGGAAGTCAGGAGTATCCTATTTCAATTTTTGCTTTGAATTGAGTGTTTTATATTTTATTGAGGCACATTACTAAAAAAAAAAAAGAATATTTTTGAGGGAAGCAAATGTCCCTCATCTGTTTGCATATAGGCCGCCCTCCTCCATTTCTCCTGTGGGCCCAGTTCTTTGGAGAAACTTACATATGGCAGAAATGTATGCAACTATTCATCCCATCAATGAAAGATTTTAAAGTAATTCCTAACTGTTTAAGCAACACCCACACATGGGCTAAGCAAGTTTTCTTCTTCGCCCTCTGTACTTGGAGCTTGTGCTAATTTTCCTGGCACGTTTACAGCTCTGGCTTCAGCATAACTTCTCTCCTTCACACTAAGCTGTTCTCTGATAAGGTGCAGCTGGGGAAATCCATCGCTCTGTGGACCAGTCAAGTTTTCACATCAGTTAAGTTAATTGACAGAAGGCTTAACATGTTTCTTAATTATGGCTGCGAAGTCATTCCTAGAAGAATCCCCCAAATCATGGAAAAACAATGTTTTCTGATTAATTGGTTCTGAAAATGGTTCAATGAAACTGCAACATACACCTGATGGAATTAGAAGAAAGGACAAGGACAGCTCAGGAGAGACTCACAGAGTGAGAAAAGACCCGAGGGTAGTTAGGGACCAGGAAAGAATTGTGACCCCATCTCTGGCCTTATTCAGCATCACTCAGCTTGGGTGACTGTGTCCTGCAAACCTTATGGGGCTATGATTAAAGAAATATTGAATATTATCTTTGAAATGGTTTTGAGAATTTAATATCATAAACAGATACAAGATAATAATTCATAAAGAATAATAGCCAGTCCCATCAGAGAAATGCAAATCAAAACCATAATGAGATACCATCTCACACCAGTTAGAATGGCAATCATTAAAAAGTCAGGAAACAACAGGTGCTGGAGAGGATGTGGAGAAATAGGAACACTTTTACACTGTTGGTGGGATTGTAAACTGGTACAACCATTGTGGAAAACAGTATGGCGATTCCTCAAGGATCTAGAACTAGAAATACCATATGACCCAGCCATCCCATTACTGGGTATATACCCAAAGGATCATAAATCATGCTGCTATAAAGACACATGCACACATGTGCTTATTGCAGCACTATTCACAATAGCAAAGACTTGGAACCAACCCAAATGTCCATCAGTGACAGACTGGATTAAGAAAATGTGTCACATATACACCATGGAATACTATGCAGCCATAAAAAAGGATGAGTTCGTGTCCTTTGTAGGTACATGGATGCAGCTGGAAACCATAATTCTCAGCAAACTATTGCAAGAACAGAAAACCAAACACCGCATGTTCTCACTCATAGGTGGGAACTGAACAATGAGATCACTTGGACTCTGGAAGGGGAACATCACACTGGGGCCCATTATGGGGAGGGGGGAGGGGGGAGGGATAGCACTGGGAGTTATACCTGATGTAAATGACGAGTTGATGGGTGCTGACGAGTTGATGGGTGCAGCACACCAACATGGCACAAGTATACATATGTAACAAACCTGCACGTTGTGCACATGTACCTTAGAACTTAAAGTATAATTTAAAAAAAAAAAAAAGAATAATGGCCAGTCTTTTGTGGTTTTTAAAAAATACCTAGTAGGCTTAATCCATACGTGATAACTTTTGTTGCTACAAATGCTTAAATTAGTCTTTGTTTTCTTTGGATAAAATAGTGTTAATAGTACATTATTGATTCATAAAATGATAGAAGTGAAAGTGACCTTAGGAGGTGATCTGGTTCAAAGTTCTCATTTTATGGATAAGAAAGCTGAGACTCTGTAAGATGAAGTGACGTCCCTTAGGTCACTTAGCTTATTGATGGTAGAAGCAAGTCTAGAAGTTTTTACATTTCTTGGCATTGAAAAATTTCTTTGTGTGATCATGGAAGTAATAAATGCTCACTGTAGAAAACTTGGGACATACTAAAGGTATAAAATAAATGAAAATCATACATAATTCCACATTTCAGAGATAAACATTCTTGATGATGTTTTACTGTATATCAGTACAGATATAAATTTTCCTCTAAAACTGAGATCTCATTTCATAGATAGCTTGATATCCTCTTCTTTTATTCAATGTAAGTGTGTCAAAAAATTTATGCTGTGATTAAAAACTTCTCCTGCTATGATTTTAATAACTGAATTATATTCTATTTCAATGTGGTACAATAAATATAAACATGTTTGGTCACTGGTAAAAGTGAAGACTTTTAGCTCTTTGTTCTCCTCTTTAAACTAGTCCATTCCTTTCCTTTTGTCTGTTTTTCCAACATTTGATAATATGACTCTCAGTGATTTAAAATGTTCCTTACTTATTAAAAGTACTAATTTTCTTTTGTCCTGCCCTCATAAGTAGAGTGTTAAAACATGTTTACTTTTATTGTAATTTGGAATAATCATTATGAAGTTCAGTTCTTACCATGCACTGTATTATGGGTTAAGTAACTGGCCCAACCCAATGCAACATGGCTCTGAGACAGATCTGTCATCAAAAAGCAGGGGTGCCACCTCCAAACCTGCCTCACACTGCTTTTCTGTAGAGTTGATATCTGAAAAGTGTGGCTTATTTCCAAATTGTTACACAGGTAATGAATTACAATATCTGATATTGTTTACATTTCATTTTGATTCTCACTGATACCTGAAACTGAAAACATCCCCCATTGTTTTATCTGGCCTTTGACATTCAGTTAATAATTCTTGGTCTTTTAAAAAAATGTATGCCATAGGAGGTCTCAAGATTAATGAACAACTTAATAACATATGTATTGTTATTATTTTTGGTAACTAGGCAATCTTATAGAATGAGGATATTTACATGGATTTGCACACTAAGGATATGTCTGATCTTCGAAACAACAATGTCTAAAGAATACACAGGAACACAACTGAGAAGTAACAGTAAAATTCATACTGTTTTTGGACATGTGAACATTTTCTTTATTTAAGTCTTTATAATTATTCTAGATTTGGTGGTTAAATAGAGATCTCAGCGAACGGTTTTAAAAATAATATTTAAAAGAAAGGGCATGTAAAATAACTTGGACTTCTGTAATGTTTTTATTTCATAATAATTTTTGTTTAGAAAAAAGACAATTTAAAATTATTACAGATTCATATGTCAAACTATAAGGAGATTTTTGAAAAGCTGTGATACTTACAAAATTTCCACTAATGGGAAATATTCTAAATATTAAATTCACCCTTACATAAAACTGAAGTCTGAGAGAGTTTGTCATTTTAGATGGTAAAATGTGAACATTAAAATCCCACCAGGTAACAGACAAATTGTATGCTTCTAAGTGTTTGTACATCTACTCTGATATATTCATTTTTAAAGGCAGAAGTCAGGAGAAGGGAGAGGATCAGAAAAAATAACTAATGGGCACTAGGCTTAATGATACCTGGGTGATGAAATAATCTGTATGACAAACCCCCATGACACAAGTTGACCTATGTAACAAACCTGCATATGTATCCCTGAACTTAATAGTTTAAAAAATTTTTTAGGCCGGGCGCGGTGGCTCAAGCCTGTAATCCCAGCACTTTGGGAGGCCGAGACGGGCGGATCACGAGGTCAGGACATCGAGACCATCCTGGCTAACACGGTGAAACCCCTTCACTACTAAAAACTACAAAAAACTAGCCGGGCGAGGTGGCGGGCGCCTGTAGTCCCAGCTACTCGGGAGGCTGAGGCAGGAGAATGGCGTGAACCCGGTAGGCGGAGCTTGCAGTGAACTGAGATCCAGCCACTACACTCCAGCCTGGGCGACAGAGGAGACTCCGTCTCAAAAATAAATAAATAAATAAATAAAAATTAAAAAAATAAAAAATAATAAAAAATAAAAATTAAAAAAAAAACTTTTCCTAATATATAATTAGATCAAATAAAACCTCTTTATTATTACAACCTTTACTGTCCTTCTTGATCTGGCTTCTTCTCCAAATGTATTCTCTACTGTGCTCCTTCTCTCTCATTCCTCTTCACATACACTAGCTGTCTTATAGTTTCTTAGAATGGCAAACTCACTGCCACTGGAGAACTTTGCCATTGCTATCCTATTTTCCTGGAATGTTCCTCCCATGGATATTAACATGGTTGACTTTATCACTTCATTTATGTCCTGGCACAAATGTCGTTTTATCAGAGATGCCGTCCCTGCCCTTCCAGATCTAAATTGCCCATTCAACCCTTTTCCTTCTCTGTTTCTGTACCATGCTCAGTTTTTTTCATAGCGCCTGTCACCACACACACACACACACACACACACACACACACACGTGTATATATATGTTACTTTTCTGTCTCCTTCGCTGAAATATGAGCTCCATGAGGGAAGAGTCTTTGTCTTCTCCTCTGATGGGTCCATTGGACCTCAAACACAGCTTTGCATTTAGTAGGCACTCAGAAAGTATTTGTGGAACTACAAACATACATACATAAATTATCTGGGGGAAGATTATATGGCTATGAACTAACCATGTCTTTATTCCTGGCTCCTCACCATTAGACTTCCTTCCCTAGTTAATACCATACTTAAACCGTACATTTCAGTCACAGTAGTGAGATGATGGAAAGAAAAAAAAACAGAGGCAACCAACTTTTAGTTATTTTGAATGAGAAGTTTTGAGTGAAGACTAGGAGAAAAGCAATTGATTTTTGTGCACAAATGGAAGCACCAGCCATTAACTAAGGGTCTCTCCAGGCCCCTTTGTCTCAGATGAAACAGCTGGAGGGGCACTCCCAGCACCAGAGAGCATTTAAACCTTTCCCATGCTTTGCTCACTGCCCAGCACAGTCCATCTCTTTCTACTTTCCCCCTGTCAGAACATACGGATTGTGAGGGAGCTACTCAGAAATCATGAAGTTTCTTTAGGTGCCCTCTAAATCCGGAATAAAAGGAAGCAGGAACACACGGGCTCTTTCTGAATCATGAAGTGTGTTGTGTTTCTGCTAACCTAGGCATTAGGTTGATGTAGTGCTCACTCTTCATCTTCGTTTGTGACCCTGTTGAAAACTGTGTAAGCTTATCCCTTCTTCAAGATGTGTATGGTGCCTCTTCCTTCTCTTTCATGCACTCAACCCAGTCAACTAAGCCACATGTCTTCCATTATCCCAAGGGACATGCTATAATGATAACAGACTATGTAACCCCGAGCTGGCTCCAATCTTTATCCGGTAACATCTCTTGATGATCACACTGTGGAAGGGTCATTGGTTCAAAGACAATAGTTTCCGACACATGTGTGTGTTCCATAAGTTACCTGTGGGTCACTTCCTAGTTGTTGTGAAGAATGGTGTGCACGCATGCATACAAAAACACACACACACAGAGAGTACGACAGAGTCTCTAATCTCCTATGATTCATTTCTGCCCATGGTGGGTGATATTGGCTGCCACTGCTTCAAGAATCAAGATCTAGAAAGGTGTAGTTATGTCTTTATACATTTTTCAATGGTCTATGAGGGCTAATGAATGTTAAACAAATGCGGCCTAACCTTGAACTTGGATCCTATTAAAGAATCCTGGTTCCATATTTATCTCCATCCATATTGTATTTTATATTGGCATTAGAACAATTAGAATCAACTTTGAATATTGAACAAGTAACAGTAGTATTGCTTATCTTGAACAGTTGGCTTAACTAATTTTTTTGCTTTATTTTCCAAAATGCATTATGCCTATGGTAGTTATATGCATTATCTATAAATAAAATTTTAAGAGAATATATTAAATACCCTTATAGATGAATTAGAGTTAAAAATCATAGCTTGAAGGTAAAATTTACTGGAAATAATTGGGAAAATAATTTATTAAGGATAACAAAGAAAATAATTGCTAATGTCTGTAATACATTGCAGGTTGTGAATCACTTTCTCATATAATATGTCCTTTAGTTCTTATAACAATGTTATAACATTTATGGTGAGCTCTATTTCATGACGAAGAAAATGAAATTGAAAGAGATTGATTTTCCCCAAATGACTCTCAGAATCAGGAACCTAGCCAAGGTCTTCTGGTAACTACTCTTTATACTCCCATGGTCTAGGTGAAAAGAGGTTACATGCATATTAAAAGATTCATGATGCATAAGTAAGAGCAGTGTAAAATGTTGGTAAATAGTATAGCAACAGTCCCATGGTCTAGGTGAAAATAAGTTGCATGCATATTAAAAAGTTCATGACACATAATTAAGAGCAGTGTACCCGGGGGGCGGAGCTTGCAGTGAGCCAAGATCATGCCACTGCACTCCAGCCTGGGCGACAGAGCGAGACTCCGTCTCCAAAAAAAAAAAAAAAAAAAAAAAAAAAAAAAAATATTGTTAAATAGTATAGCAATAATTTCCATTGTTTTTCCACTTGTAGGCAGAAAAATACAATATTGCATTTTCAAGCAAATGTTGTAATTTTGCTTTGTGGAATAAATATAAAGAATGTATATTTAAAAAAGCTATACATTATTGAACCACTCCTTGGACATAAAAAGTTATATCATTTAAAAAGTTATTTTTATTGTTTCTATGTTTTATTTCATTATCTAAGAAATAGAACTATGCTCATACTATCTTGGCTTATTTATTTAGATTGCTCATGTAACAAAACTTTTAAAATTGCAATTTTGCCAAACATGGAAAAAAATTAGTTAAGTGTGTTGTTCAATGTAGGCAATATTATTGTTACTTTTTAAATATTCTAAGTTGATACTAATTTATCTAATGCCAATATAAAATAGAATATGGATGGAGACAAATATGGAACCAGGATTCTTCTACAGGGTCCAAGTTCAGGGTTAGCCCACATTTGTTTAATGCTCATTAGCTCTCATAGACCATTCGAACCTTAAATCACATTTTATTTTATTGTTACCATTTCCCTTGAAGTATTTATTACCTCAGATATTTCCATTACCCTGCACTTTCTTTAGTTTGTTCCTACTGTTACTTATTATGGTCTCATAATGCCATTGGGATTTGATCTGTGGAATGGCTTCTTTAACTCAATTAAATATATCTGACTGTATGAAGTTCTAAGTTCCAAGGGTTTATTTTTAACCATGACAAGATGACACATTATAACAGCTTTTTAGCTAACCTAGATTGGAAGATACTATCTGACAGAGAAACTGTCATTGGCTGATGGGTATGGATAACTGTAACTGAGAATGTATCATGCTGTCAGACTCAAACAATTGGTTTGCTGCTGCTATAAATGTGGGTTATGAGTGAAAATCAGAATTTTTTTTTCTCAGGAGGCCTCCTCTTACCTGCTCTTCCTTATACATTTTCACACAGTTGTAGCAATTGTGGAATTTTTGAGAACAGATAGTTGTGAAAGTGTCAGTACACAGTTTCAAATGATTCTTACCAAGTTTAATAATACATTTGGCTAACTTCCACAAAGACTGGGGCGTAATAATTTCTTAGGTAACTCAGAAATTTGAAGCTTATATTGTGGAATCCTTTTATCTTTCAATGTTTTGTTAATTCTGATCTATTAAAAAATTTGATGTTTTTCAACGCTTCACTATATTTCTTTGCAGAGTACATTTAAACTTAATGGGAAAAAATGCTAAACAGCTTCACTGTCAATGGAAAAATCATGCTAATTCTGGTCTCCAGGCCCCTAGGCATCTAACTGCCACCTCCATCACATCCTACACTGTATTTTTGTTCTTTAGGAGCCCATAAGATATTCTTTAAATGATTTCACCTCACTTGATCTCCTCCATCAATGAACACCTGTAATTTTCTCTACCAAGCATTTGGCATGGAATCATATCCTGCCTTCCAGGGTTACTTAGGTGCATTGTATCTGGATTATGCTTCTGAAGACCATGAAACTCTATTCTTGTTTTTCATGTACCCACATCATCCTTTAGCATAATGCATTGTAGCTGCTCAGTTACTACTTGGGTAAATTATAATATCTGTTTCTTCTTATGCTTAAGCTAGTCAAGTAGCAATAAGAAACATTATAGATTGAGTACTTCCAAACAGAGTGAGTTTATAACTTGAATTCTCTCATGGGAATTCGAAAACTACCAGCACAGCATTAAGGAAGGACAGAATTCCTGATGTAGGAACTTAGGGAAAGAAAAGGTATCTTTGGGGGCCTTTGCTGGTAACTCTCATTGTGATCCTGAACCACTTTATCTGCATATTCATCTCTGTTTGTTCTTCTGTAAAATGAGGAGGTTGGTTTAGAGTCTTTTAAGTTCTTTCTACAAATTTGGGATTATTTTAATTAAAATATTGTATAGAATATCTTTTCTATACTTTTGCAGGTATTATTTCAAGGTGAACAAAAATCAGAAGAAATAACAAAAGTATATGCAATTATTCAGGCAACCTCAGTTCTAGACCCAGAGAGGCTTATGTGGAAATGTGCAGAAAACAGTTAATGAGTAGTATCTCAGATGGTAGGGCAGCCAGGGGGGCTGTGCAATAGAGCGAGAAAGAAAGGATCATTCAGTCAATAACTCTGCACAGTAGGCTGTGCTTAGCTTGGAAGCTATCCTGTTCCTGCCAAAAGTCATAATCACACTGAAATCCATCCATTCCCCCCTTGTAGGCAGGGTTGGCTTTGTGGGTGTGTGATGTGCAATCACACAAGGCCTCTCACTCAGAAGGGACCAGTACTTGGCTTAATATGCTGTTGCCATAGTCTTGGAATTCTTAATACTATTTGAACAGGGGGCTCTGTATTTGCATTTTGCCCTGGGCTCTGTAAATTAGATAACTGGTCTCTCTTGCAAATTAGGACAAGACTGAATGGAGATGAGAGAATAGAGAGAGCGGACACAGATAACCTGAGAAGACATCTAGACTGAAACAGTCATTTTTCAGAGTACACTCTGCATAGTTAGGTGTCTGCAGAAGTCTTGACAGTAGTTAGTGGCAAAGGATAACCAGAACTATTAAAATACAGTTGGAGAAGAACTAGCAGAGCTTCCTAATATGAACCGCTGCAGAAGAAAGGACAGAAAATGCTTGGCAATTAAAATGAAATCTCAGTTTCAAGAAAGTATTGTAATGCATGACAACATGTTATGTAGACAGGATATAGAAGAATAGCAAATAAGTGAAAGAGAAAGAGAAAAAAACTAGGATGCTGAAAAAAGATTTTACCAGATAAATATACATAATCACTATATTTTTCTAATAAATAAAATGCACAAGCCATATTATATAATTGTATATTAACTCAACTTTGGGTATTTACATGTAGTTACTCATATATGTTTGTCTACAATGCATATATATGTGTGTATGTATATCCATATATACACATAAAGTAAAGATAGCTAAATCTCCTCCCCCAGCCCCCATCACCATTTCACAGAGTGAATTCAGTGATCACATCACTCTAGCTATGTGATTAATAGCCCTGTGATTTTAGGTCTGACTTCCCTAGGCCTGGGCTTCCTCATCCATATTATAAACAATTAAATTAAATCTGTCAGGTTTTTTACATATTTAAAATTTTCTCTTTCTCTGAAGAAGAGAATAAAATAGTAATCTAGTCTCTTTCCAAATGTTGGTGTTATTAAAAATAAGAATTCTGTTACAGGGATATAGAAAGTTGTCATCTTAAGGTCAACCTGTCTAACTTTAGGCTGGTAATGACAGAGTATGAACTTGGCTTCTGGGCTAATGTTCCTCACAGGTATTGGAGAGCTCCCTCCTTAAATGTATGTACACAGCCAATGGCTGTTGAAAAGTCGTATGTCATATTTCTCTTTTCTGTTTTGACTTTGCTCTCCTGTGATCTTTCTTTAATACAAAGAAACTTACATGTTTACACAATTAGGTTTCTATAGCAGTGTGTATTTTATGCTCTAAGAATACTTTCCGTACAGTACATTTGCATCCTTGTAATTTTTGTTCACTTTTAATAACCTCTCTGCAGTTCCTTCCTAAATTATGCCCTCTAAAATATGTTCCTATTGCACTTTAAGAGTTTTTCTTCACCCATTACAAAGACATCTCATGCTTTACTTTCATTGTGCTTGTGAATTTGGACCATTTTCAACTTGAATGGGATATTTTTATCTGAAGTACAATAAAATGTTTGTGTATTTTCTCTGTTGAAGGAAACAAATAGAATATGAATCTCATGAGTCTATTCTCTTACAAATTGCAATACTACTGAACAGTGCAGCTTTTATCTGATTTGACTCTGTAAAATTTTATTTGCATATATTTCAGAGTGCTATGTAGCAACTGCACTGATTAGGGAGAGATGTATATCTGTTCCTCCTTCCTTGAAAAATTAATAACAAAATCTCTCTCTGTCTTTCTCTCTTTATATATATGCAACACTCACACATACATAATACACACATATACATATATATGTACACACACAAACATATAAACATGCATATAAACATATATTTTCACATATTTTTATATATGTTATGCAAATTCTGGTCTTCTCTATAGATAGAGAACTGAAGGAAGGAGGTATGTCATGGTTCTATTATTTAACACAGTACCAGGCACATAGTAGAAACAATAAATGTTTAGTGAATGAATAAATGAAGTGAACAAGCTGTGATCAGATACTTAATCTTATCTTTTAACAAGTTAATACAGAATGGAATTTTGGCAATACTTAAACTTGTCATTTTAAACTACTTGGGATACCCTATACAGTCCTCTGATTTTTAAATCTTAATATCACCTGTTTCATCTCCCACTAACATCCTCATTGAAAACAACTAAATGTCAAATAGATAAGCATGTATGAAATGCCTATCAAGAGCAAGCAAATATGGGAGGGTAGAGGAACAGAGCTCTTCTTTTGTTTTAAAGCTCTTATAGTTTTCTGTGAGGAAAGGAAACATAATGAAAAGACAAATAATCAAATGGTTCTATGTGACATGGATCAAGTGAATGACCCACTTGAAAATCAAGGGCTTTAAATATTCAGAGCAAGAGGTTTGCAGCCATTGATGAAGCTTCATGGAGGAAGGACAACTCTTTCTTCTGAGCGAATAGGATGTTTAAATGAATCTCAAAACCAAACAGAAATAAACATAACCCCAAACCTTAGCGTGGAAAGTTTTCAAAAACAGGCTGTGGCATTTAAATTTTATTCTCCAGGCAATGGAAAGGCACTAAGCCTTTTTGAACAGGGTGGTAAGATGCAATTCAAAGGTGAAATATCACTGAGGTGAGGAAACCCTCACGAGATTGTTATAATACTTATAACATCAGCATAAGGTGTACACTCTGAAGAGAAAATTAACTGATAGAACCTGATGAATGGGTGAAGACAATGGAGAACCAGGAATACGAAGATTTCAGAAATGTCACCAATGATTCCAATCTGAAATAACCGAGGAAGTCTAAAGAAGGTTATGTGACTGAAGACCGAATAAATGGCTCTTGTGAGTGGGTATGAGCTGGTTTCAGCACACAGCTGCTAGGGTATGTCCATGTTTAAGGCACATGTGGAGAAAAATGTACCATCAAATGAGAAGGAAATAGTTAGACAGGTATTAGGAAAGGCAGGACAGGGAATTATCATAAGTGAAATAATAAGAAAGATTTTTAAGAGGATAGTTTAGGCTTTCTGTCATTTATACCTAAGTTACATCTACTATTAACAGCACAGTCATGCTCTCTAGAAAAACTAGTCTGCTATAGACATATCTTGGAGATATTGCAGGTTCTGTTTTAGACTATGCAATAAAGTGCATATAATAATAAAGTTAATCATACAAAATTTTTGGTTTCCTAGTGCATATGGAAGTTATGTTTATACTATAGTCAATTAAGTGTACAATTATTATGTCTAAATACAGTATGTTTACATTATACTGTAGCCAATTAAGTATTATATCTAAAAAAATGTATATTCCTTAGTTAGAAATGCTTTATTGCTAAAAATGCTAATGATCATTTGAGCCTTTGGCAAGTTATAATACTTTTGTTGGTGGAGGGTCTTCCCTTGATGTTGATGGTTGCTGACTGATCAAGGTAATGGTTGCTGAAGGTTGGTGTAGTTGTGGGTGTTTCTTAAAATAAGACAACAATGAAGTTTGCTACATTGCTTGACTCTCCTGCCATGAAAGACTTCTCAATAGCATGTGATGCTTTTTGATAGTATTTTACCCATAGTAGAACTTCTTTCAAAATTGGGGTCAATCCACTTAAACTCTACAGGTGCTTTATCAATTAAGTTTATAAAAGCTTCTAAATCCTTTGTTGTCATTTCAATAATGTTCACAGGATCTTCACCTGGATTAGATTCCATTTCAAGAAATCACTTTCTTTACTTATCCATAAGAAGCAGTTTTTCAACTGTTAAAAATTCGATCATGAGATTGAAGCAATCCAGTCACATCTTCAGGTTCCACTTCTAATTCTAGTTCTCTTGCTATTTCTACCACATCTGCAACTACCTCCTCCCAGACTGTATTAGTTTGTTCTCACACTGCTAATAAAGAAATACCTGAGACTGAGTAACTGATAAAGGAAAGAGGTTTAATTGACTCTCTGCATGGCTGGGGAGGCCTCAGGAAATTTACAACAATGGTGGAAGGGGAAGCCAACATGCTCTTCTTCACATGGTGGCAGCACAGAGAATTGCCAAGCAAAAGAGGGAAAAACCCTGTATAAAACCCTCAGATCTTATGAGAACGCACTGTCATGAGAACAGCAGGAGGGTAACTGCCA
Source organism: Chlorocebus sabaeus (assembly GCF_047675955.1). Lineage (NCBI taxonomy): Eukaryota > Metazoa > Chordata > Mammalia > Primates > Cercopithecidae > Chlorocebus > Chlorocebus sabaeus. Next base: position 48,937,568 of record NC_132916.1, on the reverse strand, counting down.
CCATGATTCAATTACCTCCCACTGTTGTCCCTCCCACAACACGTGGGGATCATGTGAACTACAATTTAAGATGAGATTTGGATGGGGACAAATCCAATCCATATCATTCTGTCCCTGGTCCCTCCCAAATCTCATATCCTCACATTTCAAAACACAATCGTGCCCTTCCAACAATCCTCCAAAGTCTTAACTCATTCCAGCATTAACTCAAAAGTTCGAGTTAAAAGTCTCATCTGAGACAAGGCGAGTCCCTTCTGTCTCTGAGCCTGTAAAATCAAAAGCAAGTTAATTACTTCCTAGATACAATGGGGGTACTGGCATTGGGTAAATACACCCATTAAAAATGGGAGAAATTGGCCAAAAAAAGGGGGTACAGGCCCCATGCAAGTCCAAAATCCAATAGGGCAGTCATTACACCTTAAAGTTCCAACAAGATCTCCCTTGACTCTATGTCTCACATCCAGGTCATGCTGATGCAAGAGGTGGACTCCCATGGCTTTGGGATGCTCTGCTTCTGTGGCTTTGCAGGGTACATCCTCTCTCCTGGTTGCTTTCCTGGGCTGGCATTGAGTTCTGTTGTTTTTCCAGGTGCACAGTGCAGGCTGTAAGTGGATCTACCATTCTGGAGTCTGGAGGATGGTGGCTCTCTTCTCACAGCTCCACTAGGCAGTGCCCCAGTGGGGAATCTGTGTGGGTGCTCTGATCCCACATTTCCCCTCTGCACTGCCCTAGCTGAGGTTCTCCATGAAGTCTCTGCCCATGCAGCAGACTTCTGCCTGGACATCTAGGCATTTCTACACATCCTTTGAAATCTAGGTGGAGGTTCTCAAACCTCATTTCTTGTCTTCTGCATATCTTCAGCAGGCACAACACCTTGTGGAAGCTGCCAGGGCTTAGGGCTTGCACCCTCTTAATCAACAACTTGAGCTGTACCTTGGCCCCTGTCAGCCTTGGCTAGAGCAGCTGGGACACAAGGCACCAAGTCCCCAGGATGCACATAGCAGGGGGGGCCCTGGACCCAGCCTGGGAAACCATTTTTCCTTCCTTGGCCTCCAGGTCTATGATGGGAAGGGCTGCTGCAAAGGTCTCTGGCATGCCCTGGAGACATTTTCCCCATTGTCTTGGTGATTAACATTGGATCCTTGTTTCTTATGCAATTTCTGAAGCTGGATTAAATTTCTTTTCAGAAAACGGGTTTTCCTTTTCTATTGCATCATCAGCCTGCAAATTTTCCAAACTTTTATGCTCTGCTTCCTCTTGAATGCTTTGCCACTTAGAAATTTCTTCTGCCAGATACCCTAAGTCATCTCTCTCAAGTTCAAAGTTTCACTGATCTCTAGGGCACAGGCAAAATGCTGCCAGTCTCTTTGCTGAAGCATAACAAGAGTTACCTTTGCTGCACTTCCCAACAAGTTCCTCACTGCCATCTGAGACCACGTCAGCCTGGACCTTATTGTCCATTCAGTATCAGCATTTTGGTCAAAGCTATTCAACAAGTCTCAAGGAAGTTCCAAACTTTTCCCATGTCTGTCTTCTGAGCCCTCCAAGTCTCTAGGACGTTTCAAACTTTCTTACATTTTCCTGTCTTCTTCTGAGCCCTCCAAATTGTTCCAACCTCTACCTGTTTACCCAGTTCCAATGTCACTTCCACATTTTGGAGCATCTTCATAGCAGCACTCCTGGTACCAGTTTACTGTATTAATGACATACTAGAGACTGGGTAATTTATAAAGGAAAGAGGTTTAATTGACTCACAGTTCCACTTGGCTGGGGAGATCTCAGGAAGCTTACAATCATGGCAGATGGGGAAGCAAACATGTCCCTCTTCACATGGTGGTAGCAAGGAGAAGTGCCAAGCAAAAGGGGGAAAAGCCCCCTTTAAAACCATCAAATCATGTGAGAACTCACTGACTTATCACAAGAATAGCAGCATGGGGGTAACCATCCCTGTAATTCAATTATCTCCCACCACATCCTTCCCATGACCATGGGGATTATGAGAACTACAATTCAAGTTGAGATTTAGGTGGCTACACAGCCAAACCATATCAATGACTAAAGCCTTGAACCCCTCAAATTCATCCGATGGCTGGAATCAACTTCTTCCAAACTTCTATTAATGTTGAAACTTTGACCTTCCCTCATGAATCCTGAATATTCTTAATGGCACTAGAATAAAAAGGAAAACCTTCCTTCGCAGAAGGCTTTCAATTTACTTTGCCTAAATCCTTCAGATAAATTATTGTCTATGCAACCTATAACTCATAAAATGTGTTTTTAGGTCGGGCGCGGTGGCTCATATCTGTAATCCCAGCAATTTGGGAGACCAAGGCGGGCAGATCACAAGGTCAGGAGATCAAGACCATCCTGGCCAACACTACTGGCCCGTCTCTACTAAAAATACAAAAAATTAGCCTGGCGTGGTGGTGTGCACCAGCTACTCGGGAGGCTGAGGCAGGAGAATGGTGTCAACACGGGAGGCAGAGCTTTCAGTGAGCCAAGATCGCGCCACTGCACTCCAGCCTGGGTGACAGTGTGAGACTCCGTCTGAAAAAAAAAATGTATTTTTTAAAAATAAAAAGAGGTGCAGGTTGAATTACTCCTTGATCCATGGGCTGTAGAATGGATGTTGTGTTAGCAGGCATAAAAACAACATTAATTTCCATTAACATCTCCATCAGAGCTCTTGTGTTACTAGGAACCTTGTAAATGAGCGAAATATTTTGAAAGGAATCCTTTTTTCTGAGCAGTAAGTCACAATAGTGGGCTTAAAATATTTAGTAAACTGCTGTAAACAGATGTGCTGTCATTCAGGCTTTGTTGTTGCATTTATAGAGCATAGGTAGAGTAGATTTAACATGATTCTTAAGATCCTTAGGACTTTTGAAATGGTAAATGAGTCTTGTCTTCAACTTGAAGTCATCAGCTGCATTAGCCTCTAACAAGAGTCAGCCTATCCTTTGAAGCTTTGAAGCCAGGCATTGACTTCTGTCTAGCTATGAAAGTTCTATTTGGCATCTTATTCTAATATAAAGCTGTTGTATCTAATTAAAAAATCTGTTGTTTAGGGTAGCCACCTTCATCAATGATCTTAGCTAGATCTTCTGGATCACTGGCTGCAGCTTCTATATCAGCACTTGCTGCTTCACTTTACACTTTCATGTTATAGAAATGGTTTCTTGCCTTAAACCTCATGAACTAACTTCTGCTAGTTTCCAACTTTTCTTCTGCAGCTTCCTCACCTCTCTCAGCCTTCATACAATTGAAGAGAGTTAGTTCTTTGCTTTAGATTATGCTTTGGCTTTGGGGAATTTTGTGGCTGTTTTGATCTATCCAGACCACTCAATACCTGCAATAAGGATGTTTCTCTTTGTTATCATTTATATGTTTATTGGAGTAGCATTTTTTAGTTTCCTTCAAGAACTTTCCCTTTGCATTGACAACTTGGCTAATTGTTTAGGGCAAGAGGCCTAGCTTTCATCCTGTCTTGACTTTTGACATGCCTTCTTCCTCACTAAGCTGAATCATTTCTAGCTTTTGATTTAAAGTGAGAGACATTTGGCTCTACCTTTCACTTGAATACTTAGAGGCCATTGTAGGGTTACTAATTGGCCTAATTTCAATATTTTTGTGCATGAAAGATTAGGGAGGTCTAAAGAAAGGAGAGAGATGGGGGAATGGCCAGCCAATTGAGCAGTCGTAACACATATAACATTATTGATTAAGTTCTCCATCTTATATGGATGTGAATTGTGGCACCCCTGAAACATCAAAGATCACTAATCACAGGTCACCATAACAGACACAATAACAATGAAATGAAATAGGTGGAAATATTGTGAGAATTACCCAAATGTGACACAGAGACATGAAGTGAGCATATGTTATTGGAAAAATGGTGCAGATAGCCTTGCTTAACTCAGAGTTGCCACAAACCATCAATTTGCAGAAATCAAAATTACTGTAAAGCCCAATAAAACAAGATATGTCTATATTTGTTTCTCCCAATCTACCACTACTTTTATTTTTTAAACTCTTTAATTGATAATAAAAATCATAATTTTTCAACAAATGAAATTTATAAAGTGATTATTCTGTCCTCAAAATATTTGCAGTTTTTTTTCATTTATTCTTCATACTAACCTTATTGATGAGTGATTATGATTATCTCTACTTTATAGCTGAAAATACTGGGGTAGAGAGAATTTATATAATATACCCATGTTGGCAGAGCCAAGATTCAAATAAAAGTCTGTTTAACTCAAACTGAGAAGCCTACAGAGGTGAGAGAGGTAAGAACCAAGTAGATCTGGGCAGCTGCAAGTGCCACTCTCTTCTCATTGAATGTTGTGCAGAAATGAAATTCCTGAGTTATAAATCTTACCATTTTTAAGGGAATTCAGATTTTAAGGTTAATTCTTCATTTTTAAATTTTTTCTCATATTTTTCAACGTTTCACAAATCAAAAAAACAGTGAGTATGGACCATTAAAGTCTGTACTATAATGGTGATGACATTTAACCTTTCTAGAGCAGTAGAGAAGGTAAGAGGAATAAGGATAAAGGAAACTTTGCAGAGATTTTAAACACACCATGTGAAGTCTTTTCAAAAGTCTAAAAGAGAACTTCAAGGAAAAATGTATCAAGCACATGCTATATGTAAAGCACATTATTATGATTTTTTCCAGGTATGGCATCATAAGCTGTAATGACCTTTTATCTATTATCTGCCATTTTGGACCCACTTCAGTTCTATTTAATAAACATTTATGGAATGTTACCCGTTTACTCTGTGCCTTGAACTAGGTAGTGTCTGTTGTTTTCCTGTTACTACTTTTCTTAACATTCCACCAACCCTCTTTTCTTTCCACTACCTACTCTCAGAGTGTTTGTCAATTAAGGTCTCTTGGGAGGTATCTTCTGGAACTTCTCCAATATCAGTCTTTTTTTGTCCTGGCTTATAGGATTTCTGGGCTCTGCCAGGGAGATTGTGGAATTCACCAACAAGGTAATCTGGGATCAGATTTTGAAGAGTAATGATAAAGAATTTAGGTAGTACGGGACCATTTAAGGATTTTAAGCAAAGAAGAAACATGGTGAGAACTACACTTAAAGAGATGACTCTGGGTCACTTTGCGAAATACAGTGAACTATAGATAAGGCTGAAGGCAAGGTCCCAGTCCCGAGGCCATGATAATAATTCAGAGGGAGATAATTAAAAGCCCAGCAGAGATAATAGCAAATAGGGTCAAGATTTAAGATCTTTTTGTAAATATAATTTATATACTTGTTGGATATGAATAATAAGGGTTATAATCCAATATTTACTTATTTTCTTGAACATATGATTTCCACTTTGGCCAATAGGGCTCTTTCAGCCCGCTCCTGTTTTTTAGTTTTTGTTTTGACATACGCCCATCATTTTGTGTATGTGTGTGTGTGTGTGTGTGTGTTTCCTCATTTTCTGGTATTATAAGATACTCCCAGCTGATCTTACATATTTCCTGCTCTAGTCCTAGAAAGAGTTGTTTTTCCAAGATGCTCCTTATTGAAGAGTGGTGTTAGAAACCAAAAACTGAGTGTTAGACGTGCCCATTGCTACTGAGGTGTCATTGTTTTAGGCCCTGTCAACTGACAGTGCAAGAAAATATGTGTGTGTATACTAACCTATGGGTACATGTATGTATGCATGTATATACACATATGTACTGTGTGCTTATACATGTGTATATTTCTATGTAAATATATATATTTACATATGTAACTATATGTATCTATAATCAGCTAAATATGAACTCATACTAATGTCCCCAATTCTAATCCATTATCCCATGGATCATTCTGGCTTTCTCTTCTTCAACCTCCCACTAAAACAGTGAAAAAATTGGGCTTTTAGCATTCTCCATCCATTTACTTAATTGTTCAATTACAGTGCAGTTGTATAGCAGTATCAGAATTGCTAACATTGCTAACATGGAACAATACTTATCAACTAGAGTACAGTGCTTATGTAGAGTTTCATTTTCCTTTAGTCTTACAGACTACTAATTTCCAAAATTACTTAGGTCAGAACGTTTTCTGCTCACCCTCTTTAGTTAAGTTGTTTCATATATCTGTAATACAGTTAGATTATCTTGTCACAGTCTGCATTATTTACTGGGCTCTTACAACCTCCTAAATGATATTATTAAAAAGAATTCATACATTAAGGCTTACTCTTTATGCTGTAATATTCTGTGGATTTTGATAAATGCATAATTTCATGTATCCACCATTATAGTATTATACAGAATAGTTTCACCACCCTAAAACATCCCCTGTAATTTACCTATTCAATCTTCCTCTCCTCAGCCCTCGTTCCTGGTAACCACTGATATATACTTTTGCTTTGTTCAGAATACCACAGAAATGTAACCATAAAGTCTAGAAACATTTCTGCTTTCAGTTGACATATGCACTTAAGGTCCATCCACTTTTTTTGTTTAATTTCCTTGTATTATCAAATAATATTTATTTCTATAGATGTATCACAGTGTATCCACTAACCTACTCAAGAACATCTTGGTTACTTCCAATTTTTGGCAATTAAGACATACATAAACATTAGCAAGAAGATTTGTATATGGATATAAGCTTTCAAATCAGTTGGGTTAATATATAGTAGAATGATTGCTAGAACATGAAGTAAAATTATGTTTAGTTTTCTAAGAAACCATCAACTGTCATTCTAAGTGACTAAACTAGTTTGCATTCCAACCAGCAATAAATAAGAGTACCTCCTATTTGTTCACATCTATGACAGTATTGGGATTGTCTTTTTAAAACAATTTCAGTCATTATGGGATGAATAGTAATTATTTTAACCTTTAAAATAATAGTTATGATAAACTGAAACAGAATGCATACTTGCAAATCTTTTTTTTGTTTTTTGAGATAGAGTTTCATTCTTGTTCCCCAGGCTGGAGTGCAATGGTGTGAACTTGGCTTGCTGTAACCTCTGCCTACTGGGTTCAAGCGATTCTCCAGTCTCAGCCCCCTGAGTAGCTGTGATTACAGGTGCCTGCCACCACACCGAGCTGATTTTTGTATTTTTAGTAGAGACGGGTTTCACCATATTGGCCAGGCTGGTCTCGAACTCATGATCTCAGGTTATCCACCCTCCTTGGCCTACCAAAGTGGGCATGAGCCACTGCACCGGGCCAATATTTGCAAATCTTTCCATTCTGGTCAATCAAATGTTGGGTTATTTTCCAAGTTGAAAACCACATTAACACATTTAATTTTACAGCATTTTAAATTATATCCAAAGTTTAAATACACTGATGTAAGGGACCAGTAGCATAAACACTTCAAAGGGGGATAATCTAAATATGAATTGTGTTTGGCTTAAAATGCATTTTATGATTTCTTTTGTGATGGCAAACTTACTACTATAATTACGGTAGATTTAAGAGTTATATGTACATATTGCCAAAACAACTGGTGGGAAGCAGTGCAATTTTTATTATGGGTTCTTAATGTATACTAATGAGAGTTTGTATTATTACTTTAATTTAATTTACTAGTTTTATCTTAACTTCCTGATTTGGCATTGTGTAGCTTCAGGTTCAGGCAAAATTAAAATAGTGTTTTTTTGTTTTTTTTAAATTTTTACATTCTTTCTACGAATCAGTTAACAGGAGGATATGGTGTGATGGCTGGCATGTGAGGTTGAAGAAACTACCTTGGATTAAAGAGGTTCCAAAGACACCAATACGCAAAAAAAAAAAAAAAAAAAAAAAAAAAAAAACCAAAAAGTTGATTACATTGGATTTCTTATGTAAATATACTAACAAAAAGCTAAAGCTGAAGTAGATGCTAAATAAATTAAATTCCTGTTGAGCAAACATATTGGTGACTTTTAAGAGCTATCTCTCTTTGTAATAGATGTAATTCCATGATATATTGTCTTAAGCTTATTTGATGGTAGAAGTTTTTTTATTTCAATAATTTGTTTTTGTCATTACTATATTCTTAAACATTTAGGATACTGGAAATATAAGATCCTGTTGAATAGTTTATATAGATGATTTTTTTATGATAATGAAATTATTCCTGATGTAACAATTTTTATTTTCATACAATGCAAATTTCAAATAAAACAGAAAAAAATGAAAATATTACTTCATTGTATTTAGTGCTACTCATTTGAAAGAGAAAATTAGATATTAAAGTCAAGATTCCCAGATGATCTATTAGATATTAACATTTATTTTAATTTATTATATTATTATTTCTTAAATATTAAATTATTAATTTAATATTTAAATTATATATTAAATTATATAAATTTATTTTATATATTATATATGAGATTATATATTTATTATAATGTTATATGAAATTATATAAATTTATTATATTATTACATATAATTTATTATATTATTATATATTAACATTTATTTTAATTTATTATATTATATTTATTATATTATTTACTTATTTTAATTTATTATATTATTAATATTATAAATAATTATTTAATTTATAATATATTATTATAAATATTATAATACTATATATTTTTATTATATTATTATTGAGAGAGTTTCATTTTCACTTCAGCTCAGTGCATTATCTCCACCTTATTACATAGCTCTTCTTTCTGGGGAGGTATGGTTTCAATCATGGAACTTTGTTAATGATATGTGGATTGCCTGCAACTATTGCCCTAACCCTAAGTGTTGTTTTTCAACATCTAGAAGTCATGGTTCATAAAGTGAAATAATAGTTTGAAAAATAAATGTAATATGCAAGGCAGCAATTTATGTGGAGTGAAAGTCAGTAGCTAGGGTGAGAACTAGCTAGTAAAATGCTTTCTCCTCCAAGATGAATTAAATAACTACTGGGAATCCTAACACAAGGATCTTGATATTGTGATCTACTTGCCTGTCTGTTGTCTTCTCCATATTCCCAAACCAAGCACTCTAAAAAGTCAAGAACAACTACAATCCATGTTTTGAATGAAGAAATTCCTCAACATTTCAAAAAATTGAGCCAGTTTATAAACTCTTTTTATCAGAAATATATACACATTTAAAGCCACATTCTAACGTGGATAATTCTGACAATGATCCCCTGAGATGAGGGAACTCATGACACTTTTACTCATTGCCAGTTTGTTCCTGATTGCATTCTTCCTGTAGGACTCAGGGGCAATAATTAAATACTGTCAGTTTTCTGGTACTTATGCAGGGTAAATATGTGAGTAGATCAGACTTTCAGAAAACCTTTCATGATTAATAAGTAAAAAAAATGTCATCTTAAAACCACTCAGCAGTTTTCCTGAGACCAAACTTGCATTACAGCCTGAGAATGGATTTATGTATCTAAATGCAAAAAAAAAAAAAAAAAAAAAAAAAAAAAATTAAACCATACCGGTACTAGAAGAAAATACAGCAACTTGTTCTTTAACACAGTTGTAGGGAAAAGCTTCCTCTGACTCAAAATTCCAGAAGTGATAGTAAAAACAGATAAATAACTTCGGCTAAACAAAATTAAATTTTTCCTCAAAATTAAGAACACCATAACCAGCCAGGCATGGTGGCTCACGCCTGTAATCCCAGAACTTTGGGAGGTCGAGGTGGGCGGATCACGAGGTCAGACGATCAAGACCATCCTGGCTAATACAGTGAAACCCCGTCTCTACAAAAAAATAAAAATACAAAAAATTAGCTGGTCATGGTGGCGGGTGCTGTAGTCCCAGCTACTCGGGAGGCTGAGGCAGGAGAATCGCTTGAACCTTGGAGGTGGAGGTTGCAGTGAGCCGAGATCATGCCACAGCACTCCAGCCTGGGCAACAGAGCAAGACTCCATCTCAAAAAAAAAAAAAAGAAAAGAAAAAAGAATAAAAAGAACACCATAACCAAAGAGAAAAGATCATGGGAAAACTGGGTAAAAATGTTTACAACATTTATGACTGACTGGGGATTAATATTCACAATATAAAGAGTTATTAAAAATTGAGGGTATACTCCACCCAGTTTCTCCCAAAAGTAACATTGCAAAACAGTTGTAAAATATCACAACCGGGATATCACCATCCATACAATCTTATTCAGATTTCATCAGTTCTATTTGTACTTATTTGAGTTATTGTTTCTTTAAGAGTGTAACCACAGAAAAAGTAAATTATTGAATTTCACTCTCTATAAAATGGGGAGTAATGATATAAATCTAGCTAGGTTCTTGTAAAGATTAAGTGAGCTAACGTTTACCACAGTACTTGGCATATAGTGACCATTTATTAATGGAATCATCCCATGTTTCCTGCCATCACCGTGATCCATCTTCTGTCCTTATTTGCCTCTTAGCCTTAGCCTTTGCTAACTTCCCTGGGATTTCACCAAACCCTGTCCTATTCTTCAGCTTCCATAAAAGCCCATATCTCTATTCCTTACTCTTTTCTATGGCACCTAATATGTACAAATGGTCTCTTCTTATTTGCAATCCCCAGAAATAAACTAGAATTGAAGAAGGCTATTCCTACTCAAAAGGTAAAGGAAGGGCTGGAGAAGATGGAGCCTCTTTCTGATGAAGTCATAGCAGGCAAAGATGATTTTTTTCTCATCTCTATTTTAAAGTTCTATGGAATTGGCATGAGAAATGCTTTAATAAATGGAGGTAAGGTCATATGATACTGCACTATTAGAATGATAATCCATTTACATGAAGGCTAAGTAAAGTAGGCTTTTAGAGTCTTGCCTGAGATCCATTTATTATATTCATTCTAAAACCAATATTAATTTAGCACTTACTATGTGTTCATTTTCATATGGACATTTAACAAGGACTTTATAGATACTGTTATGTAGACACTACTAATAGTTGATAGACACTGCCTATTAATATTTAGATTGTTATGTGGAGACAGAATAATAGTTCAAGATAGCTCCTTAGAAGAAAAGTGAGCAGATGAGTAGCAATAGCTATGATAAAGTGTATAAACTAAGTCTCTATTTTCATGAAGCTTCCACATTCATTTTTATTTGGAATATTGTTCTGGAGTTTAAACAACTGATCCCACTTTCAGAATATTACCCCATTGTATTATTTGGAATACTCTTGCTTTAAAGGAAATGTAATGGCCAAGTTTGGCTAATAAGGGAAAAACAACTTGGCATATGATATTTAGGGGAAGACAGGATAAAACTAAAGATTCTTTCTCTAAAAGATCTTCAGTTTTAAAGATAGAACAGGGCTTAGGAATATTCCAGGATGATAAGACCCAAATAACTCAACGACTTAAAAATAGTATAAGGGGCTGGGTGCCATGGCTCACATCTATAATCTCAGTGCTTTGGGAGGCCAAGGTGGGAGGAGTGCTTGAACCCAGGAGTTTGATGCTGCAGTGAGCTATGATCATGCCACTGCACTCCAGCCTAGGTGACAAATGAGACCCAATTTCAAAAAAAAAGGCCAAAAGAAAAGCCAGTTTTCTAGTATCTAAATTGTAACTTAAGAGTGGGATATATGTGATAGAGGACATGAGAAGTGAGAAGACATTCGAGGTAATTCAAAGCAGCTACTTAACATGATGGTTCATTTGAAAAGAAATGCTGATACCAGCAAGGGGCCTAAGTCAAAATCTGAAGAAGGAAGAAAGGGGCAAGTCAGATTTCCCTAGTAGACACTAGGTAAACTTAGCTGAGCTGTTGAAAAGGATACACATGAAATCATTGCAGCTTTATGAGATCTCTTGCCCTTAGGAGGATAAAATAGTGATTAAAAGGGATCAACTCAACTTAGAGGTAGAAGAATTTAGGGTAAATTATCCAGAAGAAAAAGAAAACTAAGGCCAAGGTATGGGAACATATTCATGGGCCAAAGGGACATATTTAAACCTGGATGGAACTAATCCAGCAAACTGGGCTTAATTCATTTATGCATTTAGAGTTTTAGTCTTTTTATATGCAATAAACTGTGCTAAAGATTGAAGAGACGTACCTATTAATAAAACATAATCCTCATCCTTAATTCTTATATTATTAATAAGCTATTCCCTATCTTTGAAACAATGTTGAAGTTGTTATATCACTAAAACTCATTCTATCCTGTATTCTAGGAGATTACCTATGTACTCCTTTACACTATAGTGAAAAGTAGGTGAGTATCTTACCTGTGTGAGTTGTGCGGCAGTGGACTGAATTAGAACAAAGGGAAGAAGCAATGAAGGCAGGCAGGTCACCCAGAATAATGCGTAGTGGGAGAAATCACTTTAATTTTACCCTTGGGTAGAAGCACTGAACGGTGAATAAGAGATATATTCTAGTGAAGATATAATAACTTAAAATAGCTATTCTTTAAATACCCTGTGAGAGCAAACTTTTATGCATTGACTGTAAAGTCATGATGGACAAGTTGGGGTGCCATCTCGTACTGTGCTCTGGTTTGTCTCAGTGGTTGCTTTTGGTCAGGAAATTACTCATGATATTTTAAAAGGAACGTAGGGGCTTAGAATTTAAAACTCTCTAGAATAACAGACAGTTTAGCTGGAATGATATAAACTGGAAGAAAAGGTAGCCACTCTTCCTTGCTGCCTTGGTGTTGGCTCACTGGATTCCATAGTTCAGTGACTTATATCTGGACATTATGAAACTTTATCACAAAGAGTTTTATTCTGCTATAAACCTGCAGATGCAAGGTAATTTAGTTCATATGCTGCAGTGATGCAAATCAAAACCCATAATATTTTTATTAATTGCTGAAAGCAGACAGGGTTTCAGAAGCATAAAAATACCAGCACAGAACTATAGAAACACAAAATGTAAAGAGTAGGATTGGACAGATGCCCAGCATTTTGGAAGTAAAAGGTCTGCTTTTACATGATTTTATAAATCTAGTTTTGCTGAAGCAGAATCAGCACAAGTAGTTTAAAATTTTAAAAAATCTTTGGCATAAGCTAAAGCTTCTTAATTCAAATCTTGACATTAAGCACCTTTTAACTTGTTTCTTACTTACAGTAAAAACTGATTTTATTCCTGTTCAGTTGACGTTCCTACCCACTGTCATTTTGGACACAATTTCATTTTGTTCCCTAAGGTCTTCTCTCATAATAAACTGGAACCTTCCCAAATAGCTAAGGTCTAAGGCACTATCTACTCACAGAAAATAAACAGTGCCTAGCACAGTAGTCAATCTAAAAGATTCAAATAATCATAAAATAACTGAAATGCCAACATCAACTTTTACTGTTCAAAAGAAGGGAAATGAATAAAAATAAAAATATTTGCCAGTGCAGCAGTGAGGCAGATATCATTATATATGTGATATTCACCCCTGCCATTGAACACAATGAAAGTGCTTATTGTTTCCCATCAATTCAGTGATGATAATGGTAACGTTCAGCACCATGATGTGAACTGTCACCGTGTGGCTTGGGATTTAGTTATATTTGCAAAATTATACATCTAGAGGTAACAAGTTGCTAGCTGTTTCTACATAATCTTAGTTTATATATTCAGATGCAAAGTGACAGTTGTTATGTCAACTATTCTATTCTATATGGTATCTGTATGATTCTCTGCAAATTTTCTTTCTTATCTTGAGGTACTTTCACATCATATCCATCCAATATGGTAGGCTGTATAGCAAAACACCATCTCAGGCATCCACTAACACATTGTGAGGCCCAATCTCTAGAGCTTTAGATTCAGGAATCTAGATATTCCTCATGTGTTTTTGAAGTGATTCTAAGGCATATCTGCAAACTACACCTTGAAAGACTCTAAAATAGTAGGTCTAAAAATGAGCCGCTGCTTCACATTTTTTAGGATGGTTACAAAAACAACAACAACAACAACAAAACAGAAAGTCACGTGTTGACAAAGACGTGGAGAAATTGAGACCCTTGTGCCCTGTTTGCAGGAATGTAAAATGGGGCGGTAGCTATGGAAAACAGTATAGCAGTTCCTTAAACCAGGGGTCCCCCTTCCCCAGGGAACTGGTCTGCGGCCTGTTAGGAAGTGTGCCTCAGAGCAGGAGGGGAGCAGCAGGCAAGGGAGCATTACATTACAACCTGAGCTCTGCCTCCTGTCGGATCAGTGGCAGAATTAGGTTCTCATAGGAGCGTGGACCCTGTTGTGAACTGCGATGCACGTGATCTAGGTTGCATGCTCCTTAAGAGACTCTAATGCCTGACGATCCAAGGTGGAACAATTTCATCTCCAAACTATTACCCCCCACTCCTCCCCTTACCCCATGTCTGTCCTGTCTGTGCAAAAATTGTCTTCCATGAAACTGGTCCCTGTTGCCAAAAAGTTTGAGGACTGCTGCCTTAAACTATTAAAAATAAAATGCTGTATCATCTAGCAATTCCACTTTTGGATATATATCCGGAAGAACTGAAAGTAGAGCCTTGGAGAGATATTTTTGAACCGATGTTCATAGAAGCATTATTCACAATAGCCAAAAGGTGAAAGCAACTCAAGTGTCTATCAACAGATGAATGGATAAAGAATTTCTGTTACACAATGGAACATTATTTAGCCTTAAAAAGAAAGGAAATTCTGACACATGCTACAACATTGATAAACCTTGAAAACATTTTGCTAAGTGAAGTAAGCCAGTCACAAAAAGATAAGTACTGTCTGATTCCACTCACATTAGGTACCTTGAGTAGTCAAAATCATAGAGGAGAAAGTAGAACCGTGGCTGCCAGGGGCTGGGGAGAGGTCATAATGAAGAGCTGTTAGTTTATGGACATAGAATTTCAGTTTTACAGACAAAAAAAGTTCTGGAGGTTGGTTGTGTAACAATGTGAATGTACTTAATACCACTTAATACTACTGATGTACACTTAAAAATAGATAAAAAGGTAAATTTTATGCTATGTATATTTTACTACAGTTAAAAAAAAAAATAGCCGCTGCTGGGGCCATTGGGGACAGTAGATTGAGGCACTAATGGGTGAACAGGCCGTTGCACTGTTCTCAAAAAACATTGCCTGTGAAAGGAAGCCGGGATGCACGGCAGTTTGAAGGTTGACAAAGAGAAAAAGACTTCTTGGAATGACTTGAAAAAGACTCTAAACTGAAGGAAAGAACTCAATGGAGAGAGAAGTGTTGATAATGCAAGCCATTTAAATATTATATTAAAATAAATATGTTTGTAATTCACAAGTAAAACTTGGCACCCAGTGGGTTCTCAGTATCTTGAGTCCTTCAGTGTACACTCTGCATCAGAAAGTGAATTTGTTGAAATGTCTGATGGACTGTAACTTTTCATATTTCTAAGCCATGTCAGTGAAAGTGGGTAGGTATCATGGTTAAAAGTCCTTCTTATCTGGCTGGAACTATGCTAGCCCTGAAACACTGAATGCTTTGTTGGAAGTTTTCAGAAATGCCAAATGTAAAAGAGGTTCACATCATTGTTTTTGTACAGCACACCCTTATTCATGACATGGGTTATCACATTGATTCTATAACTAAAATGGCCACCAGTATTTCAAAATATAATAATCTTGGCAACCTCACTATACTGCTGAGGATAAGGAAGACTGATTTTAATACTGGGACCTAGATTTAATTATGTCCTCTTCAGAGACTAGAAATATTCTCATACTGAATCCTGTAGATTCTCCCATTCTTTTCTCCAAATGGAACCACCTGGCTCCTGGGCTTCTCTGGACCCTGCAGAGATGTGGTCACTAGGACTGAGGTGTTGCCCAGTCCCACAATGCAGGTTTGCAACCCCCATGTGGCTATCTGAATCTCCAGTCTATTTTAGATAGAGAATATCCAAATAGGGCTCTATGCTTCAGCACCATTGGGACATAGAGAAATAAATGTCATTTTAAGTATGACACATATTTCCATGAAAAATTTCAAAACATGCTTGAAACAGGACTGAGTAATATTTGAAAGGTAGCAATTCAGATTTTCAATGTGCCAAATAAGCTTATTTCTGTGTGTATTTAAATCATTTAAATCATGCAATTATCTTTTTCCCGTTGTAATTTACTCTACTTAATTTACCACATGTTAAAATTAATCGACCATCCTAATACTCAACAAAAAGAAAAACAACAAACTTGTCAATTGCGGGTAAAGGTGAGGTGTCCCCAATGAGTCTAGTGAATCGTAAAGAGGACTGAAGTTTCCTGACAGCTATGTGGGTCTTTGCTAGAAGTCTACACTCTCTTCCCATCTATGACTATAGAAGTGTCTGACATATGGTCTTTGTGCTGCTTAATTACACATTTCTTTTCCACTCCAGTTAACATATTTCACTTATTTGTCATTTCTAATATTTTAGCTAAAATTATACCATTTTTCTTCCTTTCAGTTTGACTGATAGCATGAATCTTGATTGCCAGGAAAAAAAAAAAAGATTCAGTCCTCTAAAGAAAGAATGAGGATCTAATCAGCAAAAGTCCTGAAAGAATCTGACATTCTCTTTGGGGGATGATTGGCTGCCCATAAAAGGGAGCATGTGTGAGAAACTTCCTTGAGTCTCTGCTATTTGATTAACTTGTAAAGGCTAAAATCAACTGACAAATTCAATTATACATTCAAATTATATTTCTAAATTGGCTTAATTTTTTAAAGTGATGAATGAACCCTAGGAGAAAAATTCCATTACAATACGAACAAGCAGAAATAAGTCACACCATTAATAGTATGCCTGTGCACACAAACTTTCCTAATTTTTTTTTGATTAGCAGGATCATTTTAATGAACACAAATATCTGGCATATAGGTCAGCCATGGTATTTACTTTCTAGGAGAAGAAAGCCGTTTAGGGTGCCGGAGAGAATAAAAGAAAGATGTCTTTGGCAAAGTAAAACAAAACAAAACAAAACAAAACAAAACAAAACTGCTTCCTTTGGGACTGTTTCTATGCTAGCAAAGCAGACCATAATAAAGAAAACTATTTGATATTTGTCTACAGAATGTTTCTAAAGGTATAGAATTTGCTAATGACTGCCTGGTAGGAGCAATTCAGGAAGAAGTCATTGCTGATTGCAAAAGACATTTCTGAATTAGAGTCCTACGTAGTCACATAGTGATAAGTAACATGTTGCTAAACATTTGCCCCCTCTAGAGACTTAATGTACCATAGTCAGAAAAAAAAAAGAGAAACATTTCCTATATATTCTACTATTAAAGTTTGAACCAGTGTCAGCACTTGACTACAGTAAATCTCAATTTTATGGAATAGGTTGGGACAGAACTGTTACATAAAAATGGATTTTTATCACAAAATGGAAATTAGCAATTTATCCTAAGAATATTATGGAAAAAAACAGTCTATTTGACTAATGATAGATGATAAATCATACCAATGTTTTTCCTTTTTTCTTTTATATCAATAAATTAGCAGACAGAAAAACTCAATGAAAATTATACTTAAACTCATAAGTATTAAGTCTTCTTTACTAGTCAGTCACCTTCATTTGATAAAAATGACATGTTAAATTGAATTTTTTCTCTGTTAACAAATATTATGAATTGTAGTTCATTATTTTTTTATTACTCAAATTTTACCTGGATTGTTTAGATATTGAAATTGACTTAGAAAGGAAGCACTCCCAACCTGCTACCTCTAAGGTAGCTGTGAAGATAGACACAGGACAGAAGATTCAGAAGATTTTTTAGTATTCTGCATAAGCGTCACTTTCAAGCACTTAACTTTCTGCCAGCATGTGTTGCAAATGAGAAAACAGAGGCTCAGAGAAGTTAAGCAGATGCATAATCACACAGTAAGTGTGGTGAGCCTGGAGTTTGACTGTGTGTAGACTGTGTAGTTGCAAAGATTGTGAATTTTTTCATAGGAAATTCTGTGGGGAATATTAATCTTAGAAATATTAAAAGACAATGAACAAAAAGTTGTACACAAATGTTCATAGTCACATTATTCCTAACAGACAAAAAGTGGGAATAACCCAAGTGACCATCAACTGGTGAATAGATAAGCAAAATGTGGCACATTTATACAACGGAACTCGTTTGGCAATAAAAAGGAATGAAATACTGATGCATGCTATGACATGAATGAACTTTGAAAATATTATGCTAAATAAAAGAAGCCAATCACAAAAGGCAACATGTTGTGTGATTGCACTCAGATGAAAAGCACAGAATAGGGAAATCTATATATAAAGAAAGATGTGTAGTTGCCAGGGGATGGGAGAAGGGAGAGATGGGGAGAGATGGCGAATGGGTACAGGGTTTCTCTTTAGAGAAATAAAAATGTTCTAAACTTAGATTGTTGTGATAGTTGCACAATTGTGATTATACTAAAAAATCATTGAATTCAACCTTTATTTGGGTGAATTTCACAGTCTGTGAATTATATCGTGGTAAGATGTTAAAAAAGACAATGTGCAATGATTCTGTCGTTACATCACAGTGACCTCGTGTTTTTTCTTCATTTTGTTCTATTAACTAGATGAGCCCTCAGAGATAAAATCATTTGACTCAGGGTTTTCTTGTGAATATGCCTGGGGATAACACCTCCTCCGGAATAGCAACTATTCTGCTCCCTTTCATTCTCTTGTTTTATGGAAAAAATCCAGGAGAATAGGCATAGTGACCCACCAATGGGCAGAACCAGAGTGGGCTAAACTCTCAAGCTTATGAATCTTCAGAACACACAATTCATTCATTAAAGGAGAACTTTAATGGTGGAATTACAGTCATCTTAGATGGAGACATTTGCTTTTTAATATAATGGCTGAACTAGTGTTATTCCTTTCAAAATAGTTACAAAGGGATGGTTTTTACATACTCTGAAAATATGTCTACTCATGTTAAGGCTTACTATTGTTATAATTACTGTTATTGTCATTCTGGAGTTATTTTTAAAAGTTTTAAAACTTTTTCTGGAATAATGATACTAATTATTTGGGGACAAATTTTGTTTTTTAGTTATGCCGAAAGTTATTTGAACTCAACACAAATGAACATGACCAGTAATCACACTGAGTAATGCCACTGGGATTCAACAATTGATACCTACCTGGGTTCTTTCAAAGGGAAATTTTAAACTATCTGGAGTATTTTTTGTGTAATTTATTTGATATTTCACATATATTTATTGAGTATCACTAATTGTCTTAGACAGTGGGAAAATGTTACATATATAAAGTGACAGCTATGAAGAGGAGAGTAATTAACATTTAATAGTGCTACAATTTACAGAATAATTTTACATAATTTATCTTAGAACATTATTCTCAGAACTCTAACTTTTTTAAATCTCCTTTTAACTGAACATGAGGTTCACTTATACAAATAGTGAGAAAGTGTCAAAGCGGGGCTCAAAGCTAGTTGTGTGTACTGTAGTTCTGGATCATCTTTTTAATTAGAATATGGTCTGCAGTAAAATTTTATAAAAGAACACTTGCTTACAAACACCTACACATATGTGATGGCATTTATTCATTCACTGACTCTTTCAACAAGTATTTGTTGAAAGTCTACCATATGCTAGACATTGTTCTAGATGTTGGAATTCTGTAGAAAACAAAACAGACACAATTTTCCTGCCCTCATGGAGTTTATCCCCTAGGAGGGAAGATGACTATAGACTAGAAAAATTAGTAAACTATATAGTATGAAGATGATTATAAACAAGAAAAATTAGTAAACTATACAGTATATTAGATGACATAAGTGCAATAGAGAAAAATAAAGCAAGAAGTGAGAGAGAAAGCTGTGGGAGTTAATCAGGAGAAGAGGGTTCTAGTCAGCAGGAAGGGCAGGTGCTAAGCTCTAAGACTGGAGTGTTCTTGGCATGTTCAAGAAAAAGTGATTAGAGGGATAAAAGGGGCCAGATTATATGCTGTGCTGAATTTGCCTTTAACTAAGTGATATTAGGAGCCACTGTAGGCTTCTGAGAGAAGGGATGTCATGAAGCTCATGTTGAATGTTGTGCAGCTGTGTTTAGCTGATGTTGGGCAAGGGCATGTTTCCTAAAGGCCCATTTCATCACTCTGTGATCTCAACTGATATTCTCAGACTCTGACTGTTTTTAGTGTTCCCCATACCACATCTCGGAAACAGATGTCTCTTGCTTTGCTTATTTATAAAGGCCTCTTTAGATTCCATGGGTGTTCCCATAGAGGGCAGATAAAAACTTGTTTGGGAACCCCAAAAGCTAAAGTGGCAACTACCCTGAAATTGTTATAGTTGGTGGGTGCAGTAGGCATGCACAGAACTGAGAGGAACGTCTATTATCTAAAAATTATGTTCTGAACCTTGAACCCTGGTCACAAAGCAAGATGAGATCTTAACTATACAGGTCTCCAAATAATTTTATCATTGTGTGTAATTTCTCTATGTGTCTTTTAATAAATAACTTTTGTTGTCAATAGACTTTAAATCTCTGGGTTCAGAGCCTATTGTTGTGAAAAGAGGGAACAAAAATAAGCTTTATCAAGCTGATAGGAAAGTACCAAAGAACACCCCAAACATGGGGCTTTACCTTTAGACATTGCTCTTATTCTGGAGTGAAAATGTGTAGTGGAGTGATTTCACCTGTGCCTCCTTCAACAACCACATTTCCTTAACTCTAGTCAAAAAGTGGCACTAAAGTATTCACTTTAGTCAGAATCTAGATGTTATATTTTCCCTTTGGTTTGGGTATGTGGAGCAGGAAGAGGAAGAGTGAAGGAGGCTAAAGAAAAAGAAGAGGTAGAAACCAGGTAGCAGTTTTGTGGAGTTGGGCAGAGGCAGTGACAGGGAGCAGGAATTGATGGGATGGTCCATGGTCTTCTGCAGCTGCTAGCAATGTACATCGTGGCCCTTGATTCTCCCAGCTCGTCCACCTCAGTGACTCCCACCTGGCCATATTGCTGGCTGCTTTGGGTGAGACTGTTCTATGGTGTCAAACCAACCTGGTTTCAGAAGGGGCATGAATTCCTCCCAGATTTGCTTACAGAGTGATCAGGGAAGAGTGACTCACAGAGCAGAGCTCAAGGCTAAGTCTAGTTCTAGCCCCACAGTGAGGGGAGAAGAGAAGGGGACATGAAGATACCACATCAGAAGAAATGTGAACAATGAGGTCCTGGAGCAGCCTTTCACCTTAATCTCCCATGCCAACCCTTTCTCCTAATATGTGGTCAAGCGTCATGTTTGGGATGGCAAGCCACAAGATCCCTCAAGCTTTGTCACACCTTGATGTGGAGCATGAAGGGAGATTCAATAGCTGATTTTCATCCTTAGCAGCTACAAGTTAGGGAAGATAACCAGTGTGATCTGGCTAGAAGAGAAAATGGAGAAAATGTCTGTATTCTAGAGGGCTCCAGAGAGGAATTGCCACAAGCGGTAATGGAATGAAATCCACCTCTTCCCAGCATTTTCAGGGAATGGGTGGCATTTATAGGGTTAAACCATAATGATTTCTGTGACCCAGGTGCTCAGCACTCTCTGAATCATTTTCATGGTTTCTGGGACAGCCTGCAAGGCTCTTCTGACATGTATAAATGCGTACTGCCATCACTGGGCTCTGGCTCTCCCAGTTTAAATGAGGAGTTTCCCATTACTCAGTCAGGCATACCTGCTTCTTGCTTCAGAGCCTCCGTTTCTTGGAAATAGCCTGTCAGGTCCCATCTGCTTCATGGAGCTGCCAGTCCCCTGAGAGGAGGACCTACACTCTGATCTCCTGTCAGATGCTGGAAACCCAGAAGGGAATAGCCCTTCCAATCTGCCAGAAATTGCTTTTGTGATATCAAGGCCTGCCTCGGGGAACCACAATATACTATGCTCAGATGAAAATTGGATCTGTAAGTACACCACTTTCTTCTTTAGAGGGCCAGCGAAACTTCTCTTACTTTCATTTGTAGGGAAGGCTGCAAAGACTTTAAATGTATAGCCCTTAATAAGTAGGATTCTGCCACACACAAATATTGCTTTCCTATATCTGGCAGGTGTGGAGAAGGCCCAAGAATAGACAAAAGGCTTTTCACCAGTGAAAAATGAAAGTTAAACTTCCATGTCAGCTCCAAGCATGAAGTGGATTGTAGCAGGTGCAATTAATTGCCATCACATTTATTGGAACCTTGAAAATAATTAGCAAGTGTCCTAGTTGATATGACAGATTCATTAATCATTTCATATATTCTTGCAAATTGATTTATCAATCAAATAGCTACCTCTGGTTGAATAACTCATGACTGTGCTTTATGGCTGTATTCATAATGCTCGTCTGTTTTAAAAGAGAACTAGGAAGCTTTAGCTTAATTTAGAGCCCTCAGCTCCAATATTTATATAGATTACATCTGAATCTCTGGAAGTTAGAGTCACTACAGCAAGATAAGGGGTGCACAAAGCACATATTTGAAAGGCTGGAAACAATGCGTTAGGGTCAGGTATACATCCCATAGGGGTAGAAATTACACTGACAGAAAGGACACATCCAGGAGAATGTCTTAAGGATGCTGCAGTCAGATCTAGGAACAGTTAGACTTTCTCCAAACCGATTTTAAAGTTGCTAGATGAGCAAATAAACTTCTTGGAGATAAAAACTACTGAAGGTCGTTTAATCACCCCTGACTCCATAGCATCTCTGACAGGTGGCCAGACAACATTTCCTTGAATGCTTGCATTGATAGAGTGATCACTTCTATTGTATTTTGGAATGGTTCTGATAATTCAAAATATTTCTTAGAGTGAATTTCTGCCTCTTTATTTTACCCTCCTACTTCTACAGTTATAGAGAATAAACTTATTTCTCTTCTAAAAGATTGCTTTTCTAACATGTGAAGACAGCTTCCCTAACACCCTAAGTTTTCTCAAAGCTATGATTTTTTATGTACAATGGCTCTAAAACCTTTCTCCTACCTCGATTTTTTGGGTGCATTTTCATTTCCTAAAATGAAACCACAATACTACAAATATGGAAATGTAAGTTCTACCCTAGCTCTACCCCCTCCATTATTTGGAATTCTTAGATCCTTTAATGCAGCTTTAAGCTTGTCTTGTCTTTATTGGAAAGTTTCAGCACAGTGTTGACTGATAGTGGGCTTGCTTTCAACTAGAAATCTCTAAAGCTTTATCTTCCAATGTCTGTTAAATCATACCACCCTACTCTGTACTGTAATTCAGGCCATTCTTGTAGGCTTTCTTAGGAAGGAACCAAGTTTATTACTGGTTTATTATGGTGATTAAGAAAAATATTTTATGGATTTGAATATTTGCTCCTCTACTTGATAGCTATGACCAGGTACAAAGAATTTAATCTTGCTGAGTCTCAATTTCTTCATCTGTGTAACAGGAAGCACAGTAATACTTGTATCATAGGATTGCTGTGAAGATTAGTGAGTTATGTAACGTGTTTTTCTGTGGTGCTTTATATGTAGATAACATTCCATAAGTGTACACTATTATTATTATTTTAAATGTTTACTCTGTCATTCAACATATCAGTTTTGCTCTCCTTTCATCTGTACTATTTCGGTATATAAGGCAGAGATAAATATTTTGAATATAACTGAGAATAAAAAGCTGTATAATTTAAGACCTAAGCCTCTTTTCACTATGTAACATAAAACCTGATCTCTATTATATAGTGAGATGTAATGTTATTCTGCTTAAAATAGAGCTTCTTAAAATAAAACCAAGTATATATAAAGAAAATGTCCTTTAATGCATTCAGTCTGTTTTATTTATTTTAGTTTTTCAGTTGGGCTGTCATTACATGCCGGATTAAGCGCTGGAGTCAAATGACGATCAGATGCCATGTTGTCGTGGCATCCATGTTCTAAGTGCCTTGCTGCTCTGTGACCACTTATTTATATTGAGACTTTTCTACCTGCTTTCACATCTTTTATTCCTGGATTCAGCTCTTTGAGCCTGCCCTCTCTGGAACTTCTCAGTTTATTCATTTTGTTCTCTAAATTTTCTAGATTTTCTGATAGTTCTGCCTGGACTTTGGGCTATTCAATCTTTTTTTTTTTTTTTTTTTTGAGGACCTCCATTGAGCAAGAAACTGTCTCAGCTGACATAGAATCATATTTCAGCCAGGATGAAATGCTGCTTATTGTAATTCAATATATAATAATAGCAATTAAAAGCCCTTTAATCAGATAGGTTTGGATTTGAACTAGAACTTTCTCATTTATTAGGAGTAATCTTGGCTAAGGACCTGCCTAAGGTTCATTTCTTCATCTGTAAAATAGAGACAATAATATTACGTAGACCTCACAGGCTTGTTGTACTAATAAAGTGAAGTAAAGACTTACAAGATGTTTAGACAACTGTTGAGTGTTATTATTAACTATCATTCAATTCAATTAAAACAAGTGGATATCCTCCTAGGTACTAGATACTGGAACAAACCAACGGACAAACCAAATGTGGTTCTTGCTTTCAGGAACTTACGCTCTGGAGATCCTACGATCATTATCATTATGATCACCATGGTTGTCATAGTCATCATAGCCTTTGTTGTCATCATCATCAATGTCTCAAAAAACATAATGGTCACCAATAGTATGTGTGGAGGATTTGTAGGTCCCTCAATTTGGTGAAGCCCACATTCTCTCTAGGCTTTCCTCTGCTGCTTCAGAGCTCTTCATGCTACTTCTTTGACTGTCTGTTTTAAAATAACATATGCTTAATTGAGTTATTTCCATAAACTCTTTTCTAACCCTTACTATTTTGAGCCTTAGCGACTGTTATCTCCACTAGGTGCTCAAAATTCAGGGTTTAATAGTATGTCTTATGATTTTACTGCGACTCTATAAAAAAACTTGTTCCCTTCAGAAAGCTTGTTTTTATAGATTTTGAAAATCAGGACCTAATTTGCCTGTTTCTAGTCTTCCAATGACTCCATCTTCATAATTCCCCAAATGCTACTGATAACATCTCCACTATCTTATTCACAAACTTTTTAAATACCCTGGGATGCAATTTTTTCAAACAGGAGACTTGCATCCATGGCAGGGACTCTTCTTTTCTCCACTGAGGGTTCAAGTTTTTCTGACCAATGATCACTATCCCTACATCAGTCTGTGACAGATAAAAACAAGAAAGCAGCTGGGAATTTCTGCATTTTCTATGTCATACCATATCATTTTATAAGCCATCTAACAGCAGATTATTCCTCTCTTATTTGTATCTTGTTCTGAACACACTGAAAAGTCATTTTTATTATTCTATTTATTTTTCACAGGCCTCAGCTTGCACTGCTTAATAATAACTAAAGGACTCCCAATCTTTTATATGTATTCCTTTTCATTAAGAGCTTATAGAAAACTCTGTGCATCCAGATTCATTTATCTACTTAGTTATTTCTTCCTAGTACTATTTATCAAATTTGTCTTTGTGTGATCATGATCTTATTCTCAGGAGCATCTGGTTTCTTTCCAAGCCATATTCCGTTTAAGAGTTTTGGCCATTGGATGACTTCTATCTTTTAGCACAAACCTTTTTTTTTTTAAAAAAGAAAAAAAGGTAGATTTGTAATTAAATAAATTATTTCTTCCCAAGGCCATTATAAGTATTAAATAAATATATTCACAGGAAGTTTCCATTTTTCCATTTTACTATTAATTGGTTTTTCTTGGGTGGTAAAAATTAAATGCAGATAGCACTTCCTCTGTTGTTTCCATTTCCTGCTGAAGGGTAAAATCAGGAAGTTAAGTAGAGAGTGTATTAGATGCTCTGGTTCTATCAGGATATAAATTATACTAGCTTTTCAGATAATGAAAGTCTCTCAGAATTAAGGTACATTGCCTTTAATTGGTGTTAGGATAATCCGAACATCCAACCAGGAGGGTGTACCATACGCACGTCTCTCTCTCTCTCTTTCTGTCTCTTTCTCACTCCTCTCTCTCTCATTTTTTTTTTTTTTTTTTTTTTTTTTTTTGAGACGGAGTCTCGCTCTGTCGCCCAGGCTGGAGTGCAGTGGCGCAATCTCGGCTCACTGCAAGCTCCGCCTCCGTGAATGGGTTCACGCCATTCTCCTGCCTCAGCCTCCCGAGTAGCTGGGACTACAGGCGCCCGCCACCTCGCCCGGCTAATTTTTTGTATTTATAGTAGAGACGGGGTTTCACCATGGTCTCGATCTCCTGACCTTGTGATCCGCCCGCCTCGGCCTTCTCTCTCATTTTTTGTTTCCAGTTAAACATTGTCTATTATTTTCTCCCAGTAGGGTTGTGGTTTTTCCTTATAGGTATATATTTGTGACATATGCTCTTCTCCAACATGTTTTATTATTATTCTTATTTGGAACAAGTTAATCTTCCACTGCTATTCAGGAGTCATGAGCCATTTTGGTCTGTCTCGGGTATAAGTACCTGTGGGATTTTAATTGTCATCCTGCACTTGAATTTCAACTTACATTGTTTATTTAGTTGCTGTGAATTTGAGTATAGAAATTATAACATTTGTGACCGATGCGCTCTCTCTATTTCTTCCTTCTATAGTCTTTTCTGAATTTTTTTCTAGGAAGTTCTTAACAGAGTGTCTGTTACATGGTATTGTTTTAAGAAATGTTTAATGAATATATTAATTTTTATTCTTCAGTCTCTGACACATCGCTAATTGGTTTTACCTCCGTGCATTTTTTCTCTCAGTCAACGGGTTAGTGAGCCTTTTCTTATACATAGTACTTTTGTCATTGTGAATTGCCGTTTGGGCCTTTCTCATGATCTAAACCAATGTTTTTCCAGAACTCCCATTTTTGTATACATGCAATCATGATTCTGGAAAACAAATACTGCTCTTCAGTACCATTAATTTAGTTAGTTCTTTATTTCTATTTTTAATTTTTTTCTAGAGACATACATTTCAGATGGCAGACATACATGAAAAAGCCTTTTTATGTCCTATGGGACACTGAATTTACTAACCATATATTCCAGATCTCCACTGGCATATTCCAGATTCACCCACAAACTGGCACAAATCCCTATCTGTTGATAAATTTTATATTTCTTGGCAGATTCTCAATTATGTCTCACACTTATATTCTGAGAAGATCGTTTATTTCCTAACAGACGTCATAGTCAGCACAGAGTCACTTTGTTACTTCTTAGCAAAAGGCATTAACCTTTATGACTAGGCTCATGCTCATGGGACTAATAAGTGTTTCCCACACACTTGTCAGAGCTTCCAGTGTTTAGTCTGTACAATCTTCTTGGTATCCTTTTATCCTTCTCTTGTTTTCTTGTCTATAGTACCACAGACTAAAAAGTACAGTTGAATGCATGGATTAATGTAATGATTGAAACATTATATGAAAATCAAGAAATGTGTGAATTAAATAGCCAAACTGAATATCGGAATTTTGTGCTCTATACAAACATCATAGGCAACTTCCAAAGTTGGCCAAGTAAGGAAACATGCTAAGCGGTAATCAGTACTCATGATTTAAAGTTTATGTTGATTATCTAAGGTCTGGAAGAAATTTTCTCATGTAGGTCTTTTTGTTTGTTTGTTTTATTCTTTTGGTCTTTTCCACTTTACAGGACATATTATACCTACTTTTGAAAATTCCCACAGTAAACCCAGTCAGAAGAAATCTTGAAGGATCATTGGTTTGTTTCAGATAGCAGTTTTTGTCTTTTGGTGACAATACATTTGTAAAAGCTTTATGACTTTGCTGACAAAGTACTGGCTGAATCTGAATTTAAATACACCCAGTAGAATGATGGAGACAAGTAGTAATGCCCTTTTTTTGCATGCAACATTTACTCTATCCAGCACATAAGCTCAAGATGACTTTTTAAGCCCACGGAGCTTAT
Organism: Chlorocebus sabaeus; assembly: GCF_047675955.1. NCBI lineage: Eukaryota > Metazoa > Chordata > Mammalia > Primates > Cercopithecidae > Chlorocebus > Chlorocebus sabaeus. The sequence goes on along the minus strand of NC_132916.1, from coordinate 48,909,837 downwards.
TTTTAATTTGTTTTCAAATAAAAATGTTATCATGTGAATAAAGCAGTGAGCCAAATTTAACTTTATGAAACCATATATTTAAGGCATATATGCTATTTGGAAAATTACTCACATAGCATTGAAATAATGTCACTGTAGTTTCAATGCTACGTTAGCATTTTTAATGACTAGAGAGGCTCTGATTGCCTTTAGGACACGGAATTGTAATGACTGATGTCAGGGCATTTGCGCTGGCAGTTGAGCTTTCAAAATTTTACATTTTGTAACTCTCAGAAGGCTAATAAGCATTGATCATTTAATGGAGAAAGAACAATACTAGCATCAAGGTGGGGAAATGGGGAATGTGATGAGTATGGAAGTGAGAAACAAACATCATGAGACTATTTCTTTTCTCCCCCCCATGCTTTCTTGGCTACAAATTGCCTTCTTCGACACTTTACCTAAACCCTGTAATGTATCTAAAAAAGCCCCATTAAGAAAGAAAATGAAAACAGTGTTGGCAAGAATTTGCTGGTTGTTCATCTCAGCTAGATATGGAATTCACGGAGACAATTCACAATGCTTACTAATCATTCAAGTCAACATAAATGTCTTTTTGCTGTTTGTCCTTATATTTAACTGTAAATATATCACACTCCAAAAAGTTTTGGATTTATGTTTTATAAGGTTTCATATTTATGATTTATAAGGTTGGCATTTGCATGATATTCAAAATATGATCTATTTATCCACACAAAAAAATGAGTATCAAATATTCAAAAAGGATTCTAATAGAGTTGGAATGCTTCCCGTGCCTGGTTTTGATATTTTGTCATTTTCATCATGCATATTTGATAGGCAAATATGTATATATAGCAGTATTTGAAATTGCTGTATCTGTCAGTTCAATGTAACCCAACTTCAAACTATTCTCCCATGAGGAATGTTTTGTATATACCAATAGTTCAAATTGTAGCCTTGTCCAAATTCTTTGAATCTCCATAGTTCTCCTTTGTGGGCTCACTGTAGTTCCAGAGGTTAGCACAAATGCCCAGCGCAACCTGGGATGGAGGGACAGGACTAATCTCACTCTCAAAATATCCTAAAAATTTGTGATGTCTTTATTAAAATATGTTCTGTTAGGCCATGCAATAATCTTGATAAATAAAAAAATGAAGTGATTGATCCTCGAGGCAGAACTGGTTCTGACCAAAAATAGTTCCGAAAAATTTCTAGGTTCTTAATGTAAAAAATAACAAGACTCAAACTTTGGTAATGACACAAAGAAGAGAAACGCATGTAAATGTATGTACTCTCCTGTTGATTAGACAAATAAAATTTTCTTTATATCTATTGTCATGCTTCTTTTTCTCCTGAGAAACAATTATTATGTCAGTGTTACAGGTAATAGATCCCAGTTAACTAATTTTATCACTTACTTCTCTGCTTCCTTTAATTAGTTGTTTTTCAGCTTATTATTTATTGTACCAGTTTGTATTGTTTAAGTTTTATAAAGCTATATCAACATTTTAGTTGACAGAGAACAAATCACAAAAATAGATACATAATACTCTTCTGAGTATTTTTCAACATTATGTGTAAAACTCATATGGACAGATGTTTAAGTTGAGCAGCTCAAACAAAGAAAGTCACCATTGATTGTCCCTAAGAAAGACTTTGTAAGATCACACAATTTAACATCCTTTCTTACAGTATTACAACAGAAATTATCAAATAAAGAAAAGTTAGGGTAAAACATTATAAAAAAGAAATAAAATTCCAAAGTTTTAGCTCAGTTTTTGATATGTATGTGATCCTGTGTGTGTGTGTGTATCTCCTTAGATTTGTCAACAAGAATTTTTACGCCAAAAATTCTAGATGATCACAGTCTATGAATAAATAAAATATTTTATAATAAGCTTAGTTTTGGAAGTGTAAGAGGACTTAGTCTCCAAAGTTTCAAAATTCTAGAGCATTATTTTAAAATGTTCTAATTACAATATTTATGTGTGTGTGTATTTTTTATATACACACATACATAGAAATTGTCTCTTTCATGACGAGTGTGTGTGTGTATGTATCTCCTCAGTTTTATCAACTAGAATTTTTATGCCAAAAATTCTAGATGATCACCGTCTATGAATAAATAAAATATTTTATAATAAGCTTAGTTTTGGAAGTGTTACAGAACATAGTCTCCAAAGTTTCAAAATTCTAGAGCATTATTTTAAAAGGTTCTAGTTACAATATTTATGTGTATGTATGCATTTTCTATATACACACATACACAGAAATTGTCTCTTTCATGATGAGTGTGTGTGTGTGTGTGTGTGTGTGTGTCAGGAAAGAGATAATTTCTATATGAAGAGCCTAGTATATTCCTTTTTATTGGAATTTAAGGAAAGCACCCTAATCTATTATCTGAGGTTGGAAAATGAGCTTCTGTATTAGGGCACTCAATTTTTTTAGGTGCATTTTTCTCTAGGTTCATGTCAGAAATTTTATGTTCCTCTTGCTCTAAATGCTTGTAAGTTAGCCTCTAGGCTACAGTCAGTGAGCTGGCCAGTAACTGTTTTGGAGGCGCAACTTCCTGTCTTTGGTCTTAATTATTAGTTCATTTTTGAAGAAGGCTGGTATATACTGTTACCCATTTGCAAACTGAGGTTTGTAATCTGACATTTACAAGGGACTGAACTGTGTTTTGGACATAAAGTCTTCTACCTGTGACTATAATAAACTTCTCAGTTGTTATGAACCTCTTGCTTTTGGCAAAAATTGCTGATGTAACTCAACACTTTGAGTTTTCATTAATGAGATTCCGAGTGAACAGAAGTAATACTAATCAATTCAGAGGGAAGTGTATTTTTAAATGTTCTTTCCCACATCTTGGTGAGATCCTATTAAAATATTTAATGCATGAGTTATTTTCCCTTGTGACTTCTATGATTTTGCCTGATTTTTCATCTAATTCCCATAATGTTCATGTGTAGAACAATAATTAGAGTCACTCACTTAAAGAGTGAAAACAGGTTATTCTGAATATTAGTAATGAGGTGTGTTGGAAGTCATCAAAATGTGAAATTAAAAATACATCGATGAATCATCTTTATAAATACACACTTCTTTATGTATTTTTTCTGAGCAGAGAATTCTGCTGGATTCTAAATCTTACTTAACCGAAAGAAAGAAAAAGAAAAGGAAAATTAATTGTTCCCCCATTTGTTTGTTGACAAAAATAATGATTTCTCCCATTCCACATGCTCTTCTTAATGTGATCGTGCCACCCTTCCCATCAGAATGTAGTCTAATTTCACATTACAAGAATCTGTGACTTCCAAGGTGTATTAGTCCGTTTTTGCATTGCTGTAAAGAAATACCTGAAACCGGGTAATTTATAAAGAAAATAGGTTTAATTGGCTCACAACTCTGCAGGCTGCACAGGAAGCATGATGCTGGCATCTTCTCTGCTTCTGGGGAGACCTCAGGAAACTTACAATCATGGTGGAAGGCAAAGGAAAGCAGGCATGTCTTACATGGCAGGAGCAGCAGCAAGAGAGTGCTCCACACTTTTAAAAAAAACAGATCTCATGAGCACTCTCTATTATAAGAACCGCACCAAAGGAATGGTGCTAAACCATTTATGAGAAACTGCCTCTGTAATCCAATCACCTCCCACCAGGCCCCACCTCCAACACTGGGGATTACAATTTGACATGAGATTTGGGCAGGGACAGAGATCCAAACCATATAACAAGGCTGGTTCATAAAGGCCTTGCAGCCTCCTCTTGGGTCACTAGGAAGACAGTTTCCTGGGTTGCCCTCACCCTCCAAACTGAGCTGCCATGCTATGAGAAACTGCAGTACATGGCAGGGCCATCAGGAGGCACCCTAGTTCACATTCCAGCTAAGCTCCAGCAGTGGCTAGCATCAACCGTGAGCCACCTTGAATGCTCAGTCCACGTGACTTCCCCTCAGGTCCAGACATCACGTGACTGAGTTCCCCAAGCCAGAGCCACATAGCCAAGCTTGGTTAACCTACAGAACTCTGAGAGGTAGTTAATAAATTATTGCTTTAAGCCACTAAGCTTTGGGGTGGATCCACGACTACAACTAACTAGATTGCAATCTCATTTTACAGATGGGGAAGGTGAAGGACCAAAAGGTTAAATAATTTGCCCAAAGCCCTACAGTTAATAAGTGGAATTGCTAGACCTGGATCACAAGTAATTTAACTCTCAACCTTTACCCTGCACTAACCTCTACACCCCTCTAGAAAACATTCTGTGTTACTACTGGCAGTGACAAAACTATGGGATGCATAAATAAATCCATAAATGGATGCATAAATGATCCACCTTCTGTGGAAATTCTCTTTTTCCTAAATAACTTCCCCCTACGTTTTGTACATTGACATTGACTTTTTCCCACTGAAACTTTGGAGTTGGACAGGGAAATTAAAATGGCAAATCTGATATAGCTTTGAAAAACACAATACATAAATTACAATCACATTAAGATGATTATGGCATAGGAATGACAGTCAAAGGTAATGAGAAAAGGACTTCTTTTCTAGAGAGCAAAGCAATTATCCTGCAAGATGGTAAGTTGGCTGTAAATCTAAGATACACTGCCTGCCTACTTATGCAGAACTGGTGTTGCTATGTCATTGTTATGTTACTTAATGATACCAATTATTTAAAAATTAAGCACAGGGTACTTCATGACATGATATTTATTATATTCAAGTGGAGCTGATTTCAAATTTTCTTCAGGGTAACACAGACTTTCACTACTCCTTCCCAAGCCTTTCATATTTTCCCTGGAGCTGTCCTTTTTTTTATGCTAACACTTTTAGTGGAAATTTCTAACATAAAAAATTAAAAAGGTCAATTTTATGATGAAGCACAGTAGCTTAGATATTTTAAATGGCACCCCAGACTCAAGAAGCTAATTGCTTTTTCATAGCACAACACTCTGAAGTGCCCACACTGCAAACCGGCTTAGATAAAAAAAAGGCTGCATCTTTCTCTTCTGTTTCAAGGTCCGCTGGGACTTCCAGAGACAAGTGATGCTATAAAGAAAAATAGAAATCACCTGGAGCCTGGGAAAATAATAATGAAGTAAGACTACAATTATGCCAGTCTGAATCCATCTGTCTCTGTGTGTTTGCTCCATGTTTCATCACCTGTTCAGTCACAGGTGTACTTTTAATGAAGTCAGAGATCGTACAACCCCATCGAACCAAGACTTCTGAATGTGAGATACACACCATCCTTGCTGACTCATTTAGACAGACCAGCCACCAAGATGGATTTGAAGTCTATATGGTACCAGTGTGTAAGATATAGGAGTTTTAATGGCAGGACTAAATGAAATCTGGATTCTTCTTAGAGAAAATATTCTAGGACATACATCTTTTGCTGATCCCTGTTAGTACACAGTAGAAATATTACTAAATGCTTGCTTTATAGGAATAATAAAATTTAGCATTTGAAGCAGACGCAATATAGACTGGAAAAGTTAGCTGAAGTGCTACAAATAAAAAACAAATGCCTATTAACCTACAATTATTTTGCAGGCTGAAATTCTGCATCAGTTTCTGCTGGAGTTTATAAAAACATAGCTTATACAGAGTAAATATTAAATTGTCATAATGTTTATCATTTAGGAGAGCTCTAGTGTGATAAAGACACCGGAATGTACTCATAACTGCAATATGAAAAAAAATAGATATTTTATATGAAGAAACAAATTATGATGAAAATCTTAGAATATAAATTAGGTATTACATGGTTAATGAGCCACTAGAGTAAAAATCTGTTGAGTAACCAAGGATTAAGCCAGAAACATCATCATCTAATTAATTTAATTGTGCTTTTCAACACAAGACATTTTTTCCTTCTTCTGATTCCCACATCGCACCCCACCACTATTGTCGTCATATTCATTACCTTTACATTCTGAAAATTTGGTTGATTTGTTTAGGCTATTTTAAGACCTATGGATTCTGCAGATGCCCAGTTTATGTGTTCTGACTCTTAGACCATTAATGATTATATTGCACTTTAATTTTTAAAAGGTTTTCAAGATTTAAAGAAAACCCCGGAGAAAAACAATTAATATTATGATTTTTATTTTATAATGGAGATACCAAAAGCTACATGCAAATAACTCATTGAAGGTCATGCAGGTAGTCAATAGAAAAAAAATCCATCTTTTAGTTTTCTTTGCTATTGAAGCACTTACTAAATCCCAAGTGAGCTTGTTTGGAATTCCTATTCATACAAGTGTCAAACAAATAACAGGAGCCTAAATAAGCACTAATTGTTTCAACTGCAGAACAAGTTCCCTAAATTCTGTTATTTCAATCTTCTTGACCTATACTTATTTTCCTGCAAGAAAAAAAATAGATCCTTTTACTTTTTTGTAAACTTATGCAATCAAGCACAGAAAACAACATGTCAGTTGGGTTTGATTCTCAAGAAGACACTTAAACATGGTCGAGGTTTCAGCAATTTAACTTGTCAGGGCGACACAGAGAGCTAAATTATGAGGGATTTATGTTTTCCCATGATGATAGCGCAATAAAGGCCAGCTATGAAGCAATATCAGGCATATAAGAGCAACATTTTTTGTCTGGTAGACAGCAAATCTGGAGGCCTGTTTTCAATCCTGTAAGTCTCAGGGCACGGGAGGTAGCTTGTGGCAGGGAGAAAACTCTGAAGCAAAATTAGTTTGTATGTGGCCCTTTTGGGGCTTGGAAAATGATGCCCCAAAAAAATGCACTTAGGCACACTGAGTACTTTTAATGAAAGGAAATTAGAAGACCTCAGAAGCAGCCTCAGAAGCAAACTCCCTCTCTGACCTTCTCCTTTCCTCCTGTCTCCCACTTCACTTTCTCATGCAAAATGATTCAGACAAACCAGAATTCATCTTCTCCAAGGTGGGTCATGAAAACTAGAATCCCTCTCCTCTAAAGCGAGAAATCAAATCTAGAAAGATCACTCTTTTCGTTCTCCCTGAAGACTCTCACGGGGTCCTCCCTCCTACCTGGAAGGACGAAATGCTACACAGAGAGACCAAGAAGAATCTGAACCGACAGATGGGTTTCCCCTCCCAGTCTATTGCCATTAGATCCCACCATTATGTCCAATCACATGTCTACAGGCCGTCCATTCTTCAAGGAACCTAAGCATAAAAACATTTTCCCCTGCATCTTTGGGTCTTCATTTTTGAATGCCATTGTGCTACATAAAATTTTGCTTAAATAAATTTGTTATGCATTTCTCTTGTTAACCAGTCTTTAGTTAGAGGAGTGTGGGCCATGGCCCTTATGATGAGTGAGAAAAGACAGCACATCTTTCCATTCCTGCAGCCTTCCTTTCTATATGAACCTATGTGTTCTTCGAACCCTCCCACTTTAGCAGAGTTTGCGTTCCATTTCCTTTTTTACTTAAGGTAATATGAAAATGAAATATTTTTTAATGCAACATGGTCCTCTGAAAATAAATGTCCTTTCAAGTCACAAAGCAGATTTCTTCATATCTGCCAGAACTCTCACCTTAAAATAGATATGGTTTAAAATTTGGTTACTCAGGCTACTGTTATCAATATGAGACCATTGCATTATGTGAATGCACAGAACAATATTTAACCTTCATAAAGCTCTCAGAATCAAATCAATAAGTGGAGTTCATGGAAAATTCTTGCAAGAGAGTTATGAGATCTTTAAAATATTTGTCTGAGATTCATTCTATTGTCCTGGTAAGACTAGATTTGCCGTAAGAAACCCTTAAGTGAGTTTAGATGGCTGGTGTTCTGAGCTGGTCAATCTCTCTGACATGTATGTTTGTATCTAAATCTTCTGCAGTCTAAAGTATTTTCAGAAGCAGAGGCAGAGATGGTTGTTTATTAATCCCTGATGGACCACAAGGTGTCTTCCATATTGTGAATCTGTTTGGGGGTTCTACTTTTTTTTTTTTTTTTCTGGGTAGGCTACAGTAGCAGTAAATCCTATTTACCTAAAGACAAATGAAGACATTAAAGGAAACAAAGAACAGTTTTTCCATGCACTACTGAAAAAAACACTATCCAGTTTAAAAAAAAAATTGGAGGAAGAGGAAGAAGAGATGGTTTAAGGGCATATATTACATATTATAGAGGTACTACTACAGTTTGAAAAACAAAACAAACAAAGTCAATAATTCCATAACAAAAGAAAACAAAACCTTCCATCACCTATTCATGCACTTTTAGGTGAAACAAAACTGAAATATTTTTATTAAATTTACTGGCACTCTTAGCTGACTGTGCAAATATAGTCTTCACTTCTGTCAATAAATATTCATGTTAATTTTTTAGGTAAAAAATCAATTTCATGCTAGCAGGAATGCTTCAGAAAGTGACTAGATTAAACTATGGCTTCCAGCCACATGTTTCTAGCACCAAAAATAACCATATGGCATTGAATGTGTGCAGGTCACTCTGGAGATTTACTGTAATTATGCCATGATGCGCTTATTGTTATGGATTCAACAGCCTTTCTTGCCTCTCTACCTGCTTTGTTCAAGAGCAGCTGCTGGATTCAAGCTGTTGTCTGTTTCCAGCACAGAGGCTGAATGAAGAAATGCTTTCTAGGGAAGTCATATTCCAAAGCAGGAATGGCAACAATAAATGGATTTAATGGAGGAACATAAAGTTCACTGGGCAAACGTCTCATAATCAGCCGGTGCTAATTTACTGCTGCTGGTTCCAGTTGGTAAATAACACTGCCTATGCAATTTATGCAAAGTTGAAAGGGTTGGGGGGTGGATTTAATGAACAGAAGAACTGAATACTGCTTTGCAGAGTGCCTGATTGTGATGGTTTCATTAAAGCGACTGCATGAGTGAGCCTCAAGTACTATTCCTACTCACCATATGTGCCAGGACAATAGAATCATGAATGCCAGGGTTCAGAACATTCCATTATTTTCTGCTGAAGATAATACTCAGTACATATATATATATACACACACACACACACACAGACTTGTTTAATTAAATACTCTATGTTAAATATTCATATATGCAAACGTGCTTTTAAACAAATGCCTTAAACACTTGGAATGGGGGTGTACAAGATGCAAATTTAAGGTAATTGACTTGGGTTACTGATTTTTATGGCAACAACAGCTTTTTAAAAATATGTTTTACAAATTATTTTAAAAATGGACCTTTATTTTTCTTACAGTTTACAAGCAAGTAGGCAGGACTGAAACAGATGCAATTTAGAGGACTTTATATTGTATACTGTGTCCCCTTGGAGTCATAAGGTGCATTTTCTCCATGGGTCCTAAGACAGGAAGAGTCTAACTAACTGGAGATATAAAGTACAATGTGCTAGTGCATCCACATCCAGCATCTGGAACCTCTTTGGCTTCCTCTGGTATGACACTCCCTATGCTCCAGCCACACAAATGTCAAACTGTCTTTGATTGAAATGCCTGCCCTTTCCCTTCTCCCCTTCACCTACTACTCTGAATAACTCCTTCTCAGCCTTCAAGGCTCACACAGAAGTACCTCACCTTCACCTTGCCTTCTCTCATCTTTCAAGGGTGAGTTAAGTGTTCCTTATTTAAGTCACCTTATTATCTGGGCCTTTATCGATAACACTATCTATCACATCACCGTGGAATATTTGGTCTAAATGCCTCTCTCTAACCTACAGTAAACAGTCATAAATCATTTAACGATGGTTCTGAGAAACGTGTCCATAGGTAATTTTGTCAGTGTGTGAACATCACAGAGTGTACTTACACAAACCTTGATGGTATAGGCCAGCACACACCTAAACTATGTGGTATAGCCTATCACTCCTAGACTACAAACTTGTGCAAAATGTTACTGTACTGAATGGTGTAGGTAATTGTAACACAATGGCATTTGTGTAGTTAAACATTTCTAAACCTAGAAAAAGTACAGGGAAAAAAAAACAACAGTGTTATAATCTATGGGACCAACATTGTATATGTGGTCTGTGGTTGACCAAAATGTCATATGGCTCATAAATGTACTCCCCAAGGCAGGAGAATTCTATACAAATGACACTGTTTTTACTCAGCACACTTCCAAATGGATAATTTTAAAGAATGTGATTTGAGATAGAAGTTCAGTGTAAACACTGGCTAGATCAGGTTTCCTTAACATCTGCATTATGGTGTGTAATGCTCAGTGATGCGTTCAAATTATACTAAATGCTCCAACAATAAGTTGGGTATTTAAAACCATAAAAATGTTTCCTATGTCAAATGCATAGTTCGTCTTGTGATACTACTGGAGGTGGCATCACATAACTGACTTTTTCATGTTACATTTGTTTTTGAAACGGAGTCTTGCTCTGTCACCTAGGCTGGGAGTGCAGTGGCACGATCTCAGCTCATTGCAACCTCTGCCTCCCAGGTTCAAGTGATTCTCCTGCCTCAGCCTCCCGAGTTGCTGGGACAACAGGCACCCACAACCACACCTGGCTAATGTTTTGTATTTTTAGTAGAGGTGGGGTTTCACTGTGTTAGCCAGGATGGTTTGGATCTCCTGACCTTGTGATCCGCCCACCTCAGCCTCCCAAATTGCTGCGATTACAGGTGTGAGGCACTGTACCCGGCCCTCATGTTACATAATTTTTATATGTGAAGTGATAATGACCTTCATTAAAATAATAAAACTTCTGAGTGACTGTGAGAAAAATAACTACCTTATTTAAAGGCAATTTATTTTGTGCTCATTTATCTTAAAGAACTTTGTTTACTTTTATATAACAAAATGGGAGGGTGAGAAATAGTGTTTTTATGAGAATACTTTGTCTCAATGATTTTTGTATCATCTACAAACTCTGATGCCAATTTATGAAAAATTGCATAAGAAAATTTTTGAGAAATTGCTGAGAAAAACAGCAAAATTATTTTTGTTTATTACTTTCAGCTTACTTTTAGCCCTCATGAAAATATTTATTTAAAAAATAGTAGTGGAGTACTTCTTTTCTGATGCATTGTGAATTATAGATTATGAGTTCTAATAGGAGTTAAACCAGTATTTATTTATTTATTTATTTATTTATTTTTTTAAATTTTTTTTTTTAATTTATTATTATTAAACTTCAAGTTGTAGGGTACATGTGCACAACGTGCAGGTTTGCTACATATGTATACTTGTGCCATGTTGGTGTGCTGCACCCATCAACTCGTCATTTACATCAGGTATAACTCCCAATGCAATCCCTCCCCCCTCCCCCTTCCCCATGATAGGCCCCGGTGTATGATGTTCCCCTTCCCGAGTCCAGGTGATCTCATTGTTCAGTTCCCACCTACGAGTGAGAACATGCGGTGTTTGGTTTTCTGTTCTTGTGATAGTTTGCTAAGAATGAACTAAACCAGTATTTAAACAAAGGTAAAACATATCAATACATGCAGTAATACATTTTATGATAGAAGTGATTTTAGGTACTTTTAATAGAAACATAGCTAAATATTCAGTTTTATTCAAATATCACACTTCATATTTTTACCCTTTACCAAAATATAACTTAATGCACTTTTATAATTTGATGATTATGAAGCAATCACAGTGTACTGACATAGAAGAGAAGTTAGAAAGAAGTGATGTGATTTTCTTAAGACCTATCTTAAAAAAAAACTATATTGTAAAGTACATTTCAGTTTATTACCATGCATTTGTTTCTTTATTAATTTCCTGGCTATGCTTATTCTGTGTTGTTGTAGGAGGTGGTGTGATAGAGGGCCTCACCTGTTACCAATAAGGTGAAATCTTGGAATGGAAAAATCAAATAGGTCATTTTTTTCCCTAAGGATAATGCTGGGTATATGACGTTTTCCATTCTTATTTGGCCAGAGTAGACTTTTAAAGAGTTATAAATGAAAGTAAACTTGGATAATTCAGAAGAAAAATAAAAATATAAAGCTGTAAATTAATTTGGGAACTAGTGGCTATTCAACCTGACAATAAAAGTGGAGACAACACAGGGGGTAATGGACCTTAGTCTGCCTGAGCTCTCCAGAGAGGAACCCATCCGAAGAGCCAAAAAATCAATTATGAAGAATTTGAATCTTGTACAGTAGTGACAGGGAGCAAACACAGGGTTTGAGGACTGGCAGGCAATAAAGCTTGTTTTGGCAGCAGTATTTTCTGCTGATTAGAAAGGACATAGACTGAGAGTGCTGGGGTTAAATGGAAATTAGGTTGAAGTGGTCCAGGAGTATAGTGATTAGAGCAGAGATTGCCATCTGGTCAATGGGAATAGAGAGGTAATTTTTAGTTTTCTTTGCAGAAGTGATCCAGGATTGCTGAACAATTCAAATGTGGCACAGGAAAATAATGGAGGTAAAAACAAGTGTAATGACATGCTTGGAATGAAAGCAGTGTTTTCTATAGCGTAATTTGGAAAGCATAGGTGGAGATAAAACAGAAATATAAAAAGTTACAACTTTTAACCTTCTGCCTTCCTTGCATCCTTTTTTTCCCTGTCCTTTCTTCTTCATTCCTTCCTTCCTACAAATCTTAAACACTTACTCCAGGCACATTGAAAAGTTGGGAGGGTGGATTGGAGAAAATGGATAACAGATCCTAAATATTTAATTCTAATATGACAGGCAAAAGAAAGCCATGTGACAAAATAAATACAGTGCTTTTGGAGGAAAAGTGTGACTTTAATGTGTGGAATAACAGAACAGAAGAGGGAGGAAGTATATTCAATAGAATTGAAGAGAAAGCTGCTATGCTATTCAGGTGAGATGTGATGAGACAGCAGTGGTGGCAATAGGGAGTAAGATTCCATCTGAGATACAGTGTAGAGAAAGAATATGTACTAAGAGCCAAACTTTAGCAAAAAAGGACATGAAAAGAACAATTTCTTCAATGAGTAAAAATCCTGAGACATTAAACTAGAAATGTAAGATAAATTGTTCAACTTGATAAAGAATATCTAGAAAAATCTATATCATATTTAATGGTGAGAAACTATAAAATTCCTAAAATCAGGAATATAAATATGTCCCCTTTCAACACTTTTTTCAACGTTTTATTGGAAGTCATAGTTAATGAAATGAGACAAGAAAAGGAAATTGAAGGTATGCTGATTGAGAAGGAAGAAATAAAACTGTCTTTGCAAACCATACGATTCTCTATGTAGAAAATTTGAAGAAATCAGCAAAAAACTTTGGGAACTCATAGCAATTGTAGCAAGGTTGCAGGATACAAGATTAACAAACAAAAGTCAATTGTTTTCCCATATACCAGCAATTAACAAATAAAATTTGAAATCAAAAGCGCAATACTATTCACACTGGCAACACAAAAATGAAATACATAGGAATAAAGCTATAAAAATATGTACAAGATCTATATGAGAAAAATTACAAAACTCTGTTAAAATGTCAAAGAACTAAATAAATGGAGACACATACCATGTTCATGGATAAGATTATTCAATATTTCAAGATATCTGTTCTTCTGAACTTGATCTACGAATTCAATACAATTCAAATAGAAATGCCAGCACATTATTTTGTGAATATCAACAAACAGATTCAAATCTTTATATGGAAAGGCAAAGACTCTGAATAGACAACACAATATTGGAGGAAAAGACCAAAGTTGGAGCACTGACTAACCTCAAAACTTACTCTCATTAATTAAGATAGTGCGGTACTAGTGAAATATTAGATAAATTGATCAATGGAACAGAATAGAGAGTACAGAAATAGAGCCACATAATATAGTCAAACTAATATTTGTTACAGAAACAAAGACAAAGCAATAGAGAAAAAGTAGTCTTTTCCACAAATGGATTTGGAACAATTGAACATCCACATGAATCCAGAATGAATTTAAACATAGACCTTGTACTTTTCACAAAAAGTAACTCAAAATAAATCAAGATTTAAATGTAAAAATGCAAAACTATAAAGCTTCTAGAAGGAGACCTAAGAGAAAATCTAGATGACATTGGTTTGGTGATGACTTTTTAGACAAGACACCGTCTTTGCACAATCTATGAAAGAAATAATTAACAAGATGCTTTTCATTAAAATTAAAACTTTTTGCTCTGTGAAAAACACTGTCAAGAGAATGAAAAGAAAAGCAACAGTAGGGGAGAAAACATTTGCCAAAGACATATATGACAAAGGACTGCAATCCAAAAATCACAGGGAACCCTTAAAACTCAATAAAAATGGGCCACAGATTTTAGCAGACACCTCACCAAAGAAGACATCCAGATATCAAATGAGTAGATATAAAAAGGTGTCCAACATCATATGTCATCAGGGAGATGTAGATTAAAACAAAAATAAGATAGCTCTACACACTTTTTACGATGCCCAAAATCCAAAACAGTGACAGCATCAAATGCTGGCAAGGATGTGGAGGAAGAGGAACTATCATCTATTGCCAGTGAAAATGCAAAATGGTATAGCAATTTTGGAAGACAGTTTGGCAGTTTCTTAGAAAACTAAATATACTCTTACCAAATGACCTAGCAATTGTGCTCCTTGGTATTTACTCAAATGAGTTGAAAACTTAAGTCCACACAACAATCTGTGCACCGACTTTTATAGCAGCTTTATTCATAATTGCCCAAATTTGGAAGCAACCAAGTTGTCCCTTAGGAGTTAAGTGGATATATAAACTGTGGTTCATCCAGATAATGGATTATTGCTCAATGATACAAAGAAATGAATTATCAAGACATGAAAAGATATGGAGAAAAGTTACATGTACATTACTGAGTAAAAGAAGCCAATGTGAAAAGACAACATATAATTTCAACTATATGACATTCTGGAAAAGACGTAAGTATATAGAGAATAAAAGGATCAATAGTTGCTAGGGGCTAGAAAGCAGGGAGGGAGGGCTGGGCAGACATATCATGGTGAATTTTTAGGTCAGTGAAAATACCATATATGATGCTACAATGGTAGATAGATGTTATTATTATAAACCAAAAGAGTGTACAACACTACAGTGAATCACAATGTAAACTACAGACTCTGGGTGATAATGATGTCTCAGTGTAGATTGTAACAAATGTATCGCTCTGGTGGAGGATGCTGATAACCGGGGAGGCTGTGCATGTGGAGGGGCAGGGGCACTTGGGAACTCTCTGTACCTTTCTTTCAATTTTGCTATTAACCTAAAATGGCTCTAAAAAAGTATTTAATAAGAAAAAACAGGCCTGGGAGAACCAGAAAAAGGAATGGCTCAAAAAGATACATTCAGATTTCAAGACAGAATAGAGGATACAAATATAAAATCTGGTGAGGTAAAGCACTGAATGTGGTAAAGGATTAACACTTAGTTATACTGTTATATTTGTTAATGCTTGGAGAACAGCAGAAAAAAAAAATTAACAGAAACTCAGTGACATCATTAAATTGGGGAGATTAGAAATGTTTTATATCCAAATGACACTCATCCTCAGGGTAGAAAAAAATTGACCTGTGATGAATAATGATGGTTAGTAAATTGTTTTTCAAAAGCATAATAGCTGGTTGCTGGAAGCAAAAAATGAAGAATTAATCAGTGATAGTGGGCAGGATGTTTAAATAAATGGAAGTTCTATCAGATCCTGTGGCAGACAGACTCGAGGAGGGCCCCCATGATCCCTCTCTCTAGTATTGCATACTTTATAAGTATGGGCATTGTATTAGGGTTCTCTAGAGGGATGGAACTAATACAATAGAATATATATAAATATCATATATATATATGAGCTTATTAAGTATTAACTTTCGTGATCACAAGGTCCCACAATAAGCTGTCTGCATGCTCAAGGAGCAAGAAGAGCCAATTTAGGTCTCAAAACTGAAGAACTTGGATTCTGATGTTCAAGGGCAGGAAGTATCCACCATAGGAGAAAAATGTAGGCTGGAAGGCTAGGCCAGTCATGCCTTTTCAGGTTTTTCTGCCTGCTTTCTATTTGCTGGCAGCTTATTAGATGGTGCTCATCAGATGAAGGGTGTGTCTGCCTTTTCCAGTCTACTGACTCAAATGTTAATCTCCTTTGGCAATACCCTTACAGACACACCCAGGAACAATACTTTGTATCCTTCAATCCAGTCAAGTTGACAGTATTAACCATCACAGGTATGGCCTTATGACTTGCTTCCAACCAACAGAATACAGAAAGGGGATAAGATGTATGTGATGCATGTACAGGATTATCTGCATAAGATTATGATATGGTTTTGATCTGTGTCGCTGCCCAAATATCATGTCAAATTGTAATACTCAATGTTGGAGGTGAGGCCTAGTAGGAGGCGACTGGATCATGGTGACGGTTTCTCATGAATGATTTAGTGCTGTCCCCTTAGTGCTGTTCTTGTGAGAGTTCTCATGAGATCTGGTTGTATAAGGTGTGTGGCACCCCTCCCCCTTCTGCCTGCTCTGGTCATGTGAGGTGTTTGCTCCCTTTTTGCCTTCTGCCATGATCATAAACTTCCTGAGGCCTTTCCAGAAGCTGAGCAGAAGCTGTCATGCTTCCTGCACAGTCTGTGGAACCGTGAGCCAATTAAACCTTTTTTCTTTACAAATTACCCAGCGTCAGGTCTTTCCTTATGGCAGTCAGAGAACAGACTAATACAGGTTGTATTTAAGGCCTGCCTTTCAGGAGTCTTTCCTTTGCTTGCAGATGTCAAGAAACGAGCTGCAATGTTGTGGAGTGCCTATGTTAGGAAGTCTACAAGACAATGAACTATGGGTAGCCTCTAGGAGCTGAGAAAGTCCACTGGTTGACAGCCAACCAGAAATCAGAGCCCTTAGTCCTACAGGCACATAGAACTGAATTCGGCCAAGGATCTCAGAGAGCTTGGAATTTAATCCTTCCCCAGCCAAGCCTCAGCTGAGAACACAGCCCTGGCCAAAACTTTGATTATCATCTTGTGAGAAACACTGAAGCACAGAATTCAGCTAAGCTGGGCTTGAAATTCTTTTCCATAGAAACTGTGAGATAATGAATGTGTGTTGTTTTAAGCTGCTAAGTTACTCTTAATCAATACAGCAGCAATAGATAACTCATACAAACAGGAAGATATGGTGAAGAAGTTTCTAGCCTGGTAAAAGCAGAACTGAATTTTTGTAGTCAAGGTATTTTTATCATTCTGAGTCTTAATTTGCTTTATTCAGAAAATGAGAAAACTGGACTAGAATGACTCTCATGCCTTTTCTGACCAGAATTGGATCTACATGAAGGGTTCTTAGGATAGAATTTCATCATATAGCCAATATAGGAATGTTTTTCATTGTGCATTTTATCTTGTGCTAGACACAAAGATAATTACTTTTTCATTAACTATCACATTGACGTCTCAAAATTCTTTATTGTTATTCTTAAAAAAATACCAAGGTTGGAGGATTTTCTTTGTACAACTTCTTGAAAATAATCTGATATATAATATCATTGGCAAATTGTTAGTGGTCAGTCTTGAGCAATGAAAAATGGATCAAATTTTGAGAAACCACTACATTCAGCAATTACCTTTCAAATTTAATGCATCCTTCACTACTAATTGTTGTTATTCTATGCCTTTTTAGTTTAAAGTAGAATTGTTCACCTTTCCACGAAAAATTAAAATAGGTAGAATTTTTTTTTAATGTAGGACTCAGTTTTCTATAGTGACCTTCCATGTTTACTTCAAGTCACTTGTGTATCGTATGAGAAATATCTCAAATTCCTACTTACTGAATTTGTCAGTTTCTGATCCTCAGAAGTGGATTTAAAATATGTAAACAAATGACTTCCAATACCATGTGATAAGTGCAAAAATAGTAGTATGAATGTATTTCTGTGAGAGTCCAATATATAAAGTAACTAACTTTACCCAGGAAGTCAGGGAAGATTTTATCAATATGAGCTGATCTTATAGGATGGATAAGAATCTTTCTGATAAGGAAACAAGAAGGAGGACTAGGATAGCATTTTAGAACAGGAAAAGCATGTTCACATTTCAGAATTCCCAAAGGGCAGGGAATGGAATGCCTGGGGCTGAGTGTTAGGTATTTGGGGGTTAGGGTGGTTTGCTATTTTTATTGGTATTTCTCTATTTACTTACTTGGTGTTCAAATGTAGTAAGCACTCAATGAATTCTAGTTAAGTGACTGAATGGCTGAACTAATGAATGAGGCTGCAGCGATAGATGGCAAACATTGTGTACAGACTCTATGTCAGATTAAGAAAGTTATGCTTTTATCCTCTTGGCTAGAAGAAACCCATTACCATGGTTAAATCTGTCAGATTTTAATGGGTTTTTATATGTTTTATGAGACTTCTCTCTATTCACTCCCTGGACCCCCAGCAAATGTTTTAGAATAATATGTAGCAGAAATTGTTTACTAATGTTTTGCTTTTGCTAAGGCAGTGGACATCAAAGTTTAATTTGTATCAGAATCGTCTGGAGAAGTTGTTTAAAAATATTGCTGAACTGCATCACACAGTTTCTGATAGGAGTCTGGGGTAGAGCCTGAGAATTTGCATTTTTAGCAATATCCCTAGTGCTGCTGTTGCTCCTGGTCTAAGAACTACACTTTAACAACTCCCTATTTACTAAACTCCACTACAAGTCATTAGGCTGTTAACTGCTGTTATGTCTTTTAAAAAATGGAAAATATCTTCAACAGATTTATGCAAACACAGAATTTCAAGCAGACATGTATTTATTTTCCTATTGCCTTTGAAGATACCAGATTGCAGGTGTAACCAATTTTATGGAATTGGTACATGCCTAAAACTATTGTATGTCAAATTCCATTTTATATCACTAAGAAAAAAATCTTTAGCTGAATCCTCAAGAAAGAATTAATTTAATGATGTAAATGCTCACCCCTAATTTATTGGTTTTGATATGTTGTTATTATTTTGAAACTTAACGGTTTCTTATGAGGACTCACATACAACGAACCTGTTCTCCTTTAGAAATCCAGTGAGACTTATTGGTTTGCAGGGAGCTTCAACCTTCCACAATATGCTGAATCCTGTACACACTAGCCAGAACCATGTGGGCTCACCATTACTGCCAAGTCCCAAACCTCTCTGCATAGTGATGTTTTTCCTAGTTGCTGTCCCTTTTGTCTCTGCTTTTGAAGCCAATGCTTATGCTTGAGTGAGTGAATAGAGAGGTTGCTGTTGGCTCTTCATGTGCTAAAGCAGGGTTGGGGGGATCAAACAAAGTGCTTGCATACTGGTCAAGCACGCACCCTGGAGGCTGATGAAAACATGTGACGTGCTGCTCAGCCTGGTGGAATGTTCTCCTCTATATGGGGTTTCTATTTCTCGGAGCCCTTCACATGGACTCTACTTGGTAGATGCATTATCAGACTCCCTTATTCCAGTAAACTGTGTGCAGAAAAAGCAACTTCTCTCAGTGGAGGAGATTTTGACATGTGGGCATCAGAGAAATAATGTAAGAATTTAAATCTGGCCAAGGAGATCATTTAGATAAACACAGACGATTGACAACACATAGAAATAGAAAGAAAGTCTCCTTAAAAAGACCCTAATGGCACCACATAGACTTACCTTGTTGCACACAAGAACGGAGTTTTCTGTTCTCCATGGTTACATTTAAAGGGTTGAGAATCTGTGATCCTTTTTCTGCTAACGAGATGTGATTGAAATAGTGACTTAACAATTTCTACTCATGGTTCATGTTGTTTCAGTTAAAGGCACCGGTGATATTCACCTGTCAAGTATTTACTTATGTTTGTTACAAACGTGTTTGAGGACGAGGGTGGGTGGAAAACCAAGCCTAATCTTGATCCAAGAACAGTGTGTATTTTCTTTATTTAGAGAGTTGAAAATTTATCATGACATATGCTGGCTGCACAGTCAAAACTTATCACTGCCCACGACTTCGGAAGCATGACAGGAGAGCTGTGGGAGCCACTTCCTCATCAGCTGTGGTTTGATATGTCAAGTGCAGAACTTGAGTAAAGCAAAAAGGTAATCTTTTTAGCTGGGCCTTCCATATGTAGGGTGATTGAAGAGATTCCATTAATCTCTACTCATAAAATAAAAAATGCATTGTTTCATAGTTTATAATTCTATGATGAGTTTTTTAAGTTCCAATATATCAATCTTAATATTACAGAACATTAATTGATACTTTCCTGAAATGTAGATCAAGTGGAAAAAATTTACTCAAGTCCAGCACATTTTGTTTGTATTTTATCACAAATATTGGTAGTGTTTTCCCTCTGGATTGAAGTTGATGCTAGATACGATTTTACTTACACAATTCTTTTTGAGACTTAATACTGAGTTCAAATAATGATATCTTGTGGTTATGAGTTCTTACAACAACACTAGCTCTACTGTCAGTACTTCACATCACAAAATCTAAAAGCTAATAAAATATTTTTAATCTTACGCTCCTACTCAAACATTGTGACCCTTCTATAGACTACGAATGTTTTAACAGATTAATACAATGACCATTTTCAAGTATATAGTGCCAGCATCTTTTTCAGATAGGCTGTTTGAAGTTTTCTAACTTATGACTACAAGGTCTTCCTTCCTGTACTGGGTACTAGTCATTAAAATTTGGTAGTTCTCTGATCATAGCTCTCTGGCTGTTTAAAGATTAGCCATTTCATGATCATTTATTTGTCCCCTAAATCTGTTCACCATTTCATTTAACTGTGTTACTAATAATTTTTATTTGTAAAAAAAAAAAATTTTTTACTTATGAAAATGAAAAGCTTGGATTTATATATGTTCAGAAATTTTTTGGAACTTGAAGCAAATCTCTGATTCTTTGAAAAACATGCACATTGCATTTTTATCCCTAGTATTTGCTCTACTCTTTCTATTTTTCTGAACTATCTCTTGCCTTTCCTATAATATTTTCTTCTCCCTCTATTCCTTTCTTTCATGGTTTCTCTGCAAGTTTGCTTCACTGGTGCTCAAGGTATCAGTTCTGCATTTAAATGATCTCTTACATTTTTATTTCTATTTCTGGTTTCCCACCTGTTTATAGGTGAGGGTGCTTAGAAGGATAGAATTATCAGAAACATAGAAGATTTTCTCACATAGAAGCCAGTAAGATCCTGTATTATATCCAATTTTAGATTTCTCAAACATTCACTTTCTCTATCCCCATATGTCTCAATCTCCAATCTTCATTCCTATCTATAGCAGCAGAGCAGATATACTGTGCATATACTTTGGCAACAAGCAAAATAACCAGAATGGTATAAAAATAAATAATCACCCCTCTGAAAACTACATCATTCTGCAGCAAGCATAAGTCAAAGGCTACAAAGATATTTATCTGAAAATAGCAATTAAGTAACAAGATTAACCATACACCAAGATAATACATCAAGCTATTATTCTCTGAACTTAGAGATTTTGGACAACATATAATTTATATTCAATCAGGGGTTTGTTTGTTTTTAATAACATTTACCCCCAAATAAGTGGAAGACAGATGGTGTGATTTTTATCAAAGAAGATGATATTCTTAGCGGGAGGTAGAAAGGATAGAAAAAAGATGTTTAAAAAAGTTAAAATAAATTCCTGATATTTTATAGGTGGACTTGAAATTAAATCTGTAAGTAGAGCTCTAGGTTATATTTCTTAGAATGCTAATAAAATAATATGTGAACACTAGAGTCAATACAATGATGTGGGAAGAATATAGATCTGTAAAGTGCTTGTACTCCTAACCCTGCAAGGATTCAGCTATATGACTCAGTGTTCTCATCTATAAAACAAAGAAATTATACTAAATAATCTCTATGGACTGTTCTCAGTTTTGGAATCTTGAAAGTAATATTTAGAATAGGATTAACTAGAGTCATTCATCATATGCTACTATCTAGTTGCATATTTTGGCTTGTTTTTTAATTTATATATTAAGAAAAATACAAAGTAAAAGTATATTTTAATTATACCTATTTGTTCATTTCTTTCTCATTTATTTTATTAATATTCTTTAATTAAAGTTAGGTATCTCATCGCACCTTTAAGGGAAGGGACGGTCACTTTAAAATTTGCTTACAATTCTGTCTCAGCACAACTATTATCTGCAGTGGTCAAGTAATTTGCTCTATTTAAACTTTATTTTGTCCATTGAGAGTATGAAGTAAAAGCCAAAAAAAATCCTGGGATGTCTTGTAATTCCCTTATTTGCAAAGATGATTTTTCAAATGCATACATATAGTATTTGAACTAATAAATATATTTTAATTTGTATGTTCATTCAGGGAGAGCCACCTGATAGCCAAACACCACTAAGACATAAAATCTAAAACTTTGGTTCCTGTATGTAGGAACTCTGACATTTATGCCAGTTCCTAGGTGGACTGTAAAGACTGATGCAAAAAATTTATTCTGAGGTAAACATTTTTAAAACGGGAGTGTTCTATGTTAAAAGATTCTCAACCAGCTTTGAATGAGTTCATGAGAAGCAATCTAATTATTTGCCACTAAAATTAGATGTCAGTTCCACTCATAGATATATACTGATTCTGTCTTTGACTCATCAAATCATCATGAACCGCCACAGCATCTCTTGGCTTCTCCTTTCTAAAGATGAAGGAAACACTTCGAGGAGGTCTGCAGTAAATCTTTAAAGGAAACACATTCCTTAAATTTTAAACATTATGATTGATTTATTCTTTCTTAAGGTCTCATATTCAAATAGCCATCAAGTTTTGGTTCTTCCTTAGGTTACTTTATGGCCAGATTATTATGAAGCAATTTTCAGTATAGTAGAAACAGCAATGTGTTATTATTGCTTAATAAAAAATATAGCACATAAGAGAATTATAAGAAAATTTTGGTGACTCAGCGTAATAAACAAACAACAATACCTCTTGCTTTCTTATCTATTTAGATGCTTACAGTGGTTTCTGTTATCTTTCATATGACATTTAAAAATTTTGCCTACATTTCAGACTCATTTATCAACTGACAACTTTGAATAGCCCAACTCTCATGTTAAAATCCTGAATGCTCACTACTTCTATTTTTTCCATGTAACTCTGCCTAGTTCCTGTCACACATTATTAACAATAATTATAACAAAACAAATAATATTTACTGAAGACTTATTCTGTGAAAAAAATAGAGAATTTTAAAAACCATTATTTATTTTATTCTCACACACAAAATCCAATAAATTAGGGATAGAGACATCATCGAATGGTAGAATAAAAATTCTCAGGCCCTCCTTCCTCTGTGGAGAAAACGACTAATACATGGATCCATTCTTTTTGTGAGTAATCCACAAACCAGTTAAGAGACTACTAAACCCCAGGTGATTGCAAAACTAGTTGCATCAAAGCCAGTAAAAATCGATGGTGCTCATTCATCACAGTCCTTCCACTTGGCTCAGTATAGTATGATTGGGAAAACACCTCCAGCTCCTGGCTTCTTCCTAGGTAGGGAGGAAGAAATCTGAAATATGTCCAACATTCATACTTTTTGGGGGGCTTCCCAAGGCACTGGTTTCTGTCTTGTCTAAATGCAAGTACTGACAGAAAAGGGCACCAATTTGAGTGTCACTGAAACAAAAGTGATGCTTAGGACTAGCACACACTTACGCATCATAGTCCCACCCTTCTCCCTGGTTCAGGGTACAATGGGCAAGAGAAAACCCCAAGACACGGCTTCTTCCAGGGGAGGGAAAGAGTTGAAATGTGTTTTCAATATTCCGGATTATTTTTTGGGGGTGGGCTGTCCAAGGGACTGGCTTCTCTCTTGACTGTCTTGGAATCCTAATGAGACCTAGTATACTCGAGAAGCCTGTGGGCCACAGAGAATAAAACAGAGGGGGGCGGAGCAAGATGGCCGAATAGGAACAGCTCCAGTCTCCAACTCCCAGCGCGAGCGACACAGAAGACCGGCGATTTCTGCATTTTCAACTGAGGTACTGGGTTCATCTCACTGGGGAGTGCCAGACGATCGGTGCTGGTCAGCTGCTGCAGCCCGACCAGCGAGAGCTGAAGCAGGGTGAGGCATTGCCTCACCTGGAAAGCGCAAGGGGGAAGGGAATCCCTTTTCCTAGCCAGGGGAACTGAGACACACAACACCTGGAAAATCGGGTAACTCCCACCCCAATACTGCGCTTTAAGCAGACAGGCACACCAGGAGATCATATCCCACACCTGGCCGGGAGTGTCCCACACCCACGGAGCCTCCCTCATTGCTAGCACAGCAGTCTGTGATCTACCGGCAAGGCAGCAGCGAGGCTGGGGGAGGGGCGCCCGCCATTGCTGAGGCTTAAGTAGGTAAACAAAGCTGCTGGGAAGCTCGAACTGGGTGGAGCTCACAGCAGCTCAAGGAAACCTGCCTGTCTCTGTAGACTCCACCTCTGGGGACAGGGCACAGTAAATAATAACAAACGCAGTAGCTCTGCAGACGCAAAGGACTCTGTCTGACAGCTTTGAAGAGAGCAGTGGATCTCCCAACACGGAGGTTGAGATCTGAGAAGGGACAGACTCCCTGCTCAAGTGGGTCCCTGACCCCTGAGTAGCCTAACTGGGAGACATCCCCCACTAGGGGCAGTCTGACACCCCACACCTCACAGGGTGGAGTACACCCCTGAGAGGAAGATTCCAAAGCAAGAATCAGACAGGTACACTCGCTGTTCAGAAATATTCTATCTTCTGCAGCCTCTGCTGCTGATACCCAGGCAAACAGGGTCTGGAGTGGACCTCAAGCAATCTCCTACAGCTACAACCTACAGCTGAGGATCCTGACTGTTAGAAGGAAAGCTATCAAACAGGAAGGACACCTACACCAAAACCCCATCAGTACATCACCATCATCAAAGACCAGAGGCAGATAAAACCACAAAGATGGGGAAAAAGCAGGGCAGAAAAGCTGGAAATTCAAAAAATAAGAGCGCATCTCCCCCGGCAAAGGAGCGCAGCTCATCGCCAGCAACGGATCAAAGCTGGACGGAGAATGACTTCGACGAGATGAGAGAAGAAGGCTTCAGTCCATCAAATTTCTCAGAGCTAAAGGAGGAATTACGTACCCAGCGCAAAGAAACTAAAAATCTTGAAAAAAAAGTGGAAGAATTGATGGCTAGAGTAATTAATGCAGAGAAGCTCACAAACGAAATGAAAGAGACGAAAACCATGGCACGAGAAATACGTGACAAATGCACAAGCTTCAGTAACCGTCTCGATCAACTGGAAGAAAGAATGTCAGCGATGGAGGATCAAATGAATGAAATGAAGCGAGAAGAGAAACCAAAAGAAAAAAGAAGAAAAAGAAATGAACAAAGCCTGCAAGAAGTATGGGATTATGTAAAAAGACCAAATCTACGTCTGATTGGGGTGCCTGAAAGTGACGGGGAAAATGGAACCAAGTTGGAAAACACTCTTCAGGATATCATCCAGGAGAACTTCCCCAACCTAGTAGGGCAGGCCAACATTCAAATCCAGGAAATACAGAGAACACCACAAAGATACTCCTCGAGAAGAGCAACTCCAAGACACATAATTGCCAGATTCACCAAAGTTGAAATGAAGGAAAAAATCTTAAGGGCGGCCAGAGAGAAAGGTCGGGTTACCCACAAAGAGAAGCCCATCAGACTAACAGCAGATCTCTCGGCAGAAACTCTTCAAGCCAGAAGAGAGTGGGGGTCAATATTCAACATTCTTAAAGAAAAGAATTTTAAACCCAGAATTTTATATCCAGCCAAACTAAGTTTCATAAGTGAAGGAGAAATAAAATCCTTTACAGATAAGCAAATGCTTAGAGATTTTGTCACCACTAGGCCTGCCTTACAAGAGACCCTGAAGGAAGCACTAAACATGGAAAGGAACAACCGGTACCAGCCATTGCAAAAACATGCCAAAATGTAAAGAACATCAAGGCTAGGAAGAAACTGCATCAACTAACGAGCAAAATCACCAGTTAATATCATAATGGCAGGATCAAGTTCACACATAACAATCTTAACCTTAAATGTAAATGGACTAAATGCTCCAATTAAAAGACACAGACTGGCAAACTGGATAAAGAGTCAAGACCCATCAGTCTGCTGTATTCAGGAGACCCATCTCACACGCAGAGACATACATAGGCTCAAAATAAAGGGATGGAGGAAGATTTACCAAGCAAATGGAGAACACAAAAAAGCGGGGGTTGCAATACTAGTCTCTGATAAAACAGACTTTAAACCATCAAAGATCAAAAGAGACAAAGAAGGACATTACATAATGGTAAAGGGATCAATTCAACAGGAAGAGCTAACTATCCTAAATATATATGCACCCAATACAGGAGCACCCAGATTCATAAAGCAAGTCCTTAGAGACTTACAAAGAGACTTAGACTCCCATACAATAATAATGGGAGACTTCAACACTCCACTGTCAACATTAGACAGATCAACGAGACAGAAAGTTAACAAGGATATCCAGGAATTGAACTCATCTCTGCAGCAAGCAGACCTAATAGACATCTATAGAACTCTCCACCCCAAATCAACAGAATATACATTCTTCTCAGCACCACATCATACTTACTCCAAAATTGACCACGTAATCGGAAGTAAAGCACTCCTCAGCAAATGTACAAGAACAGAAATTATAACAAACTGTCTCTCAGACCACAGTGCAATCAAATTAGAACTCAGGACTAAGAAACTCAATCAAAACCGCTCAACTACATGGAAACTGAACAACCTGCTCCTGAATGACTACTGGGTACATAACGAAATGAAGGCAGAAATAAAGATGTTCTTTGAAACCAATGAGAACAAAGATGCAACATACCAGAATCTCTGGGACACATTTAAAGCCGTGTGTAGAGGGAAATTTATAGCACTAAATGCCCACAAGAGAAAGCAGGAAAGATCTAAAATTGACACTCTAACATCGCAATTAAAAGAACTAGAGAAGCAAGAGCAAACACATTCGAAAGCTAGCAGAAGGCAAGAAATAACTAAGATCAGAGCAGAACTGAAGGAGATAGAGACACAAAAAACCCTCCAAAAAATCAATGAATCCAGGAGTTGGTTTTTTGAAAAGATCAACAAAATTGACAGACCACTAGCAAGACTAATAAAGAAGAAAAGAGAGAAGAATCAAATCGACGCAATTAAAAATGATAAAGGGGATATCACCACCGACCCCACAGAAATACAAACTACCATCAGAGAATACTATAAACACCTCTACGCAAATAAACTGGAAAATCTAGAAGAAATGGATAATTTCCTGGACACTTACACTCTTCCAAGACTAAACCAGGAAGAAGTTGAATCCCTGAATAGACCAATAGTAGGCTCTGAAATTGAGGCAATAATTAATAGCCTACCAACCAAAAAAAGTCCAGGACCAGATGGATTCACAGCTGAATTCTACCAGAGGTACAAGGAGGAGCTGGTACCATTCCTTCTGAAACTATTCCAATCAATAGAAAAAGAGGGAATCCTCCCTAACTCATTTTATGAGGCCAACATCATCCTGATACCAAAGCCTGGCAGAGACACAACAAAAAAAGAGAATTTTAGACCAATATCCCTGATGAACATCGATGCAAAAATCCTCAATAAAATACTGGCAAACCGGATTCAGCAGCACATCAAAAAGCGTATCCACCATGATCAAGTGGGCTTCATCCCTGGGATGCAAGGCTGGTTCAACATTCGCAAATCAATAAACATAATCCAGCATATAAACAGAACCAAAGACAAGAACCACATCATTATCTCAATAGATGCAGAAAAGGCTTTTGACAAAATTCAACAGCCCTTCATGCTAAAAACGCTCAAGAAATTCGGTATTGATGGAACATACCTCAAAATAATAAGAGCTATTTATGACAAACCCACAGCCAATATCATACTGAATGGGCAAAAACTGGAAAAATTCCCTTTGAAAACTGGCACAAGACAGGGATGCCCTCTCTCACCACTCCTATTCAACATAGTGTTGGAAGTTCTGGCTAGGGCAATCAGGCAAGAGAAAGAAATCAAGGGGATTCAGTTAGGAAAAGAAGAAGTCAAATTGTCCCTGTTTGCAGATGACATGATTGTATATTTAGAAAACCCCATTGTCTCAGCCCAAAATCTCCTTAAGCTGATCAGCAACTTCAGCAAAGTCTCAGGATACAAAATTAATGTGCAAAAATCACAAGCATTCTTATACACCAGTGACAGTCAAACAGAGAGCCAAATCAGGAATGAACTTCCATTCACAATTGCTTCAAAGAGAATAAAATACCTAGGAATCCAACTTACAAGGGATGTAAAGGACCTCTTCAAGGAGAACTACAAACCACTGCTCAGTGAAATCAAAGAGGACACAAACAAATGGAAGAACATACCATGCTCATGGATAGGAAGAATCAATATCGTGAAAATGGCCATACTGCCCAAGGTAATTTATAGATTCAATGCCATCCCCATCAAGCTACCAATGAGCTTCTTCACAGAATTGGAAAAAACTGCTTTAAAGTTCATATGGAACCAAAAAAGAGCCCGCATCTCCAAGACAATCCTAAGTCAAAAGAACAAAGCTGGAGGCATCACGCTACCTGACTTCAAACTATACTACAAGGCTACAGTAACCAAAACAGCATGGTACTGGTACCAAAACAGAGATATAGACCAATGGAACAGAACAGAGTCCTCAGAAATAATACCACACATCTACAGCCATCTGATCTTTGACAAACCTGAGAGAAACAAGAAATGGGGAAAGGATTCCCTATTTAATAAATGGTGCTGGGAAAACTGGCTAGCCATAAGTAGAAAGCTGAAACTGGATCCTTTCCTTACTCCTTATACGAAAATTAATTCAAGATGGATTAGAGACTTAAATGTTAGACCTAATACCATAAAAATCCTAGAGGAAAACCTAGGTAGTACCATTCAGGACATAGGCATGGGCAAAGACTTCATGTCTAAAACACCAAAAGCAACGGCAGCAAAAGCCAAAATTGACAAATGGGATCTCATCAAACTAAAGAGCTTCTGCACAGCAAAAGAAACTACCATCAGAGTGAGCAGGCAACCTACAGAATGGGAGAAAATTTTTGCAATCTACTCATCTGACAAAGGGCTAATATCCAGAACCTACAAAGAACTCAAACAAATTTACAAGAAAAAAACAAACAACCCCATCCAAAAGTGGGCAAAGGATATGAACAGACATTTCTCAAAAGAAGACATTCATACAGCCAACAGACACATGAAAAAATGCTCATCATCACTGGCCATCAGAGAAATGCAAATCAAAACCACAATGAGATACCATCTCACACCAGTTAGAATGGCGATCATTCAAAAGTCAGGAAACAACAGGTGCTGGAGAGGATGTGGAGAAATAGGAACACTTTTACACTGTTGGTGGGAGTGTAAACTAGTTCAACCATTATGGAAAACAGTATGGCGATTCCTCAAGGATCTAGAACTAGATGTACCATATGACCCAGCCATCCCATTACTGGGTATATACCCAAAGGATTATAAATTATGCTGCTATAAGGACACATGCACACGTATGTTTATTGCAGCACTATTCACAATAGCAAAGACTTGGAATCAACCCAAATGTCCATCAGTGACAGATTGGATTAAGAAAATGTGGCACATATACACCATGGAATACTATGCAGCCATAAAAAAGGATGAGTTTGTGTCCTTTGTAGGGACATGGATGCAGCTGGAAACCATCATTCTTAGCAAACTATCACAAGAACAGAAAACCAAACACCGCATGTTCTCACTCGTAGGTGGGAACTGAACAATGAGATCACTTGGACTCGGGAAGGGGAACATCACACACCGGGGCATATCATGGGGAGGGGGGAGGGGGGAGGGATTGCATTGGGAGTTATACCTGATGTAAATGACGAGTTGATGGGTGCAGCACACCAACATGGCACAAGTATACATATGTAGCAAACCTGCACGTTGTGCACATGTACCCTACAACTTGAAGTTTAATAATAATAAATAAATTAAAAAATAAATAAATAAAATAAAGAAAATTTAAAAAAAAAAAAAAAAAACAGATCTAGGCATCTGGTGATCACTCTGGAGAACCTTCAGTACTTCTGACATGCACCAAGGGAGTGAAAGAACACAAATTGCTGGAAAAAATGAAACTGGTAAATCGCTCTGATTTGAAATTTACACACACTAGTCCAGGGAAGATTCATCCATAGAAAAGGCTTGAGAAGTTGTCAGAGTCTATAGGTGGGTTGATTAATGAAGATCTTTCCCTGTACAAAGTCAGTTTTTAAAGTTTGGAAGAAGTGGCTACTTTGACAAATGTGTGAATCCAAGCAAAAGTTACAAGGCACATAAAGAAACAGGGATACATGGCACAATCCAAAGAGCAAAAGAAAATTTCCAAGAATGAACCCCAAACTATGGGAGTATATAAAATTTCTGACAAAGAATTCAAAATAACTGTCATAAAGATGCTCAATATTTCAGGAGAACAATGGGTGAACAAAATGAGATTATTAACAAAGAGATGAAAACTATTAAAAAGAACCAAGTGAATTTTAGACCTGAAGCATACGATAACTGAATTGAAAAATTCACTAGAGAGTTTCAACAGCAGACTTAATCTGGTGTGAGAAAAATCAGCAAACTCAAAGAGTGGTTATTTGAAATTACCTAGAAAGAGGGGAAAATAAAGAAAGAATGAAGAAAGTTGAAGAAAGCTTAAGGAACTTATGGCACATCATTAAGTGAACCAATGTACACATTATGAGAGTTTCAGGAGTAGAATATAGAGAGAAAGGACAAGTAAGCTTATATGAAAAAATAATGCCCCCACACTCTCTAAATCTAGGTAAGGAAATGGAAACCTAGATTCAAGAAGTTCCAACTACAATTAATGTAAATCCACATTGAGACGCATGATAATTAAATTGTTAAAAGTCAAATGAAGACAGAATTTTGAAAGTAGCAAGAAAAAAAAGACATCACATACAAGGTAGTCTCTATAAGACTGTAAGTGGATTTCTAAAAAATATCTTGCAACTCAGAAAGGAGTGGGATAATATATTCAAACTGCTGAAAGAACAAAAAACATTACCAGTGAAAAATACTAAATCTGACAAAATTGTCTTTCAAAAATGAAGGAAAAAGAAGACATTCATGGGTAAAGAAAAACTGAAGGAGTTTATTGCCACTAGACCTGCCTTAAAAAGAAAGGTTAAAGGAAGTCTTTCTAGTAGAAATGAAAGATAACAACACAAAAGCATATGAAAATAGA
The DNA here is from genome assembly GCF_047675955.1 of Chlorocebus sabaeus. NCBI lineage: Eukaryota > Metazoa > Chordata > Mammalia > Primates > Cercopithecidae > Chlorocebus > Chlorocebus sabaeus. The sequence continues at coordinate 48,878,611 of NC_132916.1, read as the reverse complement.
AAGATCATGGGTAAATGTAAGTACATAGATAAATACAGAATACTGTAAAACTGTAATGGTGGTACATAAATCAATTTTAATTCTGACACAGAAGTAAAATACAAAATTACAAAAATAACTATTACTATAAAAATACATTAATAGATATACAGTATAAAAAGATGTAATTTATGGCATCAGTAACATAATGTGTATGTGACAAAAAAGTAGTTTTTGTATTTGATTGAAGTTGTGATTAGTTTATAATAGATTGTTTTACCTATATGATGTTTTAAATAAATCTTACAGTAACCATACAGAAAATACTATTGAAGACACACAAAGGAGAAATAAAGTATATCACCGAAAAAAAGTCAATGAAACATAAAGATAGACTGTAAGAGAGAAAAAGGATGAGAAAAACCTACAAGACCAAGAGAAAACAATTAACAAAATGGCAATAGTAAGCCCTTCTCTTTCAGCAATTACTTTAAATATAAATAGATTAAACTCCTTTTTGAAAAGATGGGAAATGATAGAATGAATAAAAACACAAAATCTGGTGTGTTTATGGTGGCTCACGTCTGTAATCCCAGCACTTTGGAGGGCCGAGGAGGGTGGATAACTTGAGGTCAGCAGTGCGAGACCAGCCTGGCCAACATGGTGAAACCCCGTCTCTACTAAAAAGACAAAAGTAAGGTGGGTGTGGTCACATGTTCCTGCAATCCCAGCTACTTGGGAGGCTGAGGCAGGAGAATCGCTTGAACCTGGGAGGCAGAGGTTGCAGTAAGCCGAGATCACGCCACTGGACTCCAGCCTGGATGACAGAGCGAGACACTGTCCCCTACCCCAAAACAACAACAACAACAACAACAACAGCAACAACAACAAACCCCACAAGATCCAACTTAATGCTGGATCTTGAGATAACAAGAGACTTATTTTAGGTTTAAATATTCACATGGGCTAAATGTGAAAGGATGGAAATAGATACTCCATGTAAATGTTAACCAAAAAAGAGTAGGGGTGGGCTATACTTATAGAATACAAAATAGACTTTAAATAAATTGTCGCAAGAAGGCTAGTTGTGGTGGCTCATGCCCATAATCCCAGCACTTTGAGAGACTAAAGTGGGAGATATTTTCAGCTTAAGATTTGGAGGCTGCAGTAAGCTATAATTGTGCCACTGCATGCTAGGTTGGGTGACAGAGTGAGACTCTGTCTCTAAAAATAAATAAATAATAAAGAGTCACAAGAGACAAAGAAGGACTATATAGTGACGATAGGGTGAACTCATGAGGAAGATATAACAATTATAAATATCTATGCATCCAACATCAGAGCACTCAAATATATGAAGCAGTTACTGACGAACTGAAGGAAGAAATAAACAGCAATTAAATGGCAGTAGGAGATTTCAATACCCCATATTCAATAATGGATAGAATGCCCAGATAGAAAGTTGATAAGAAAAAGAGGACTAGAACAACAATATAGACAAAATGTAGCTAAAAGACATATACAGGACATTCTGTCCAACAGCAACAGAACATACATTCTTCTCAAGCACACACAGAACATTCTCCAAATGAATCACGTTAGGTCACAAAATAAGTCATGACAACTTTAAGAAGATTGAAATCATACCAAAAATATTTTCTGGCCACAATGGAATGAAGCTAGAAATCAATAGCAGAAGAAACAGGAGAATTCACAAATAAGTGAGAATTAAGCAATACATTCTTGAACAACCAACAGGACAAAGAAGAAATCAAAAGGGAAATTAGAAAATGTTTTGAGAAACAAAAATAAAAACAAAATATATCAACACTATGAGATGCAGCTAAGTAGTATGAAGAAAGCAGTTTACAGTGATAAATGCATACTTGAAAAAGAAGAAAGATATCAAACAAACAATGTAACTTGACAACTCAAAGAACCAGAAAAAGAAGGAAAAAATAAATCCAAAGTGAGCAGAAGGAAGGAAATACAAACATTAAATGAGATAGAGAATGGAAAAAATATATTAAAAAAACAAAAAAACTAAGAATTGTTTTTGGAAAAGATCAACAATATTAACAAATATTTACTTAGGATAAAAAAGAAAAAAGATAGAAGACTCAAATAAAATCAGAAATGAAAATGGAGACATTATGAGTGTGATGGAAATACAAAGGATTATAAAAGACTACCATGAATAATTATACAGCAACAAATTAGATAACTTGGAAGACATGAATAAATTCCTAAAAATATATGATCTACCAAGACTTAATAATCAAGAAATAGAAAATCTGAACTGAACAATAACTCATAAGGAGAAGGATTAGTAATTTAAAACCTCCGAACAAATAAAAGTCCAAGAACAAGCAGTTTCACTAATTAACTCTACCAAACATTTAAGGAACTATTCATGCCAATGCTTCTCAAACTTTTTCAAAGGAAAATAAAGAAGAGAGAACACTTACAAGCTCATTTTATATGGCTAACATTGTCCTGATATCAAAACCACAAAAAAATACTACAGGAAAGAAAACTATAAGTCAATATACCTGATGATCATAGATGTAAACATCTTCAACAAATACTAGCAAATTAACTTCACAACACCTTAACAGGACCGTAGGCTATAATCAACTAGAATTTATCCCTGGGATGTAAAGATGGTTCAACATACAAAAATCAATTAATGTAACATACCACATTAACAGAATGAAGGAATTTTAAAATCTCATGATCAGATCAATTGATGCAGAAAAAAGCATTTGACAAAATTCACCTCTTTTTCATGATAAAAACCACTCAACAAACTATGAATAGAAGGAAAATTATGCCAGTATAACAAGAACCATATGTGAAAAGCTCACCTACAGCTAACCTCATGCATAATGGTGAAAAATGGAAAGTTTTTTCCCGAAGATCAGTAAAAGGCAAGTATGCCCACCTTGCCACTTTTATTCAACATTGTACTGGAAGTCCTCACCAAGATAAATTAGGCAAGAGAAAGAAATAAAAGGCATCCAAATCAGAAAAGAAGAAAGAATAATATCTCTGTTCTCAGATGACACAAACTGTATAACCCACATCAAACAGTAAAGGTCTCACAAAAAACCTGTTAGAAACAAATTCACAAACATTGCAGGATATTAAACCAACATACAAAAATCAGCTGTATTTCTATACATTAACAGCAAATAATCTGAAAAAGAAATTAAGAATATCCCACTTATAATCATATCTAAAAGAATAAAATACTTAAGAATAAACTTAACAAAGGATGTGAAAGACTTGTACCCTGAAAAATATAAAACATTACTAAGTAATTAAAGAAGATACAAATAAATGGAAAGACATTCATGTTCATGAATTGAAAGAACTTACTATTCTTAAAAATGTTAATACTACCAGAAACAATTTACAGATTCAATGAAATCCCTATCAAAAACATAATGGCTTTTTTTCACAGAAATAGAAAAAATATTCTAATAATCATATGAAACCACCAAAACAATCTTGAGAAAGAAAAACAAAGCAGAAGCCTCACAGGTCCTGACTTCAAAACATATTACAAAGCTACAATAATCAAAACAGTATGGTACTGGCATAAAGACAGACACATGTAGACTAATGAAACAGAGTAGAGAACCCCCAAATAAGCCAGAGAAACCGATGCATATACATTCAAAGGATTTTTGACAAGGTTGTCAAGACTACATAATGGTGAAAGGATAGTCTCCACAACAAATGATGTTAAGAAAAGTAAATATCCACATGCAAAAGAAAGAAACTGAAGTAATATAACATATATGAAAACCAAATCAAAATGGAATAAAGGCTTAAGAAGCTGTAAAACAGGCCGGGCGCGGTGGCTCAAGCCTGTAATCCCAGCACTTTGGGAGGCCGAGACGGGCGGATCACGAAGTCAGGAGATCGAGACCATCCTGGCTAACACGGTGAAACCCCGTCTCTACTGAAAAATACAAAAAAACTAGCCGGGCGAGGTGGCAGGCGCCTGTAGTCCCAGCTACTTGGGAGGCTGAGGCAGGAGAATGGCGTGAACCCGGGAGGCGGAGCTTGCAGTGAGCCGGGATCGCGCCACTGCACTCCAGCCTGGGCGACAGAGCGAGACTCCGTCTCAAAAAAAAAAAAAAAAAAAAAAAAGAAGCTGTAAAACTCCTAGAAGACACATAGGTGGAAAACTTCATAGCATTGGTTTTGGTAATGATTTCTTTGATATGAAATCAAAAGCACAAGCAACCACAAAAAATAGACAAATTAGAATTTAAAATAAAAGATTCTGCACAGCAAAGGAAATAATCAACAGAGTGAAAAGGCAACCTAGGGAATAGTGGAAAATATTAGTAAACCATATATCTGATAATAGGTTAATATTTATAATATATAAGAAACCTCTATAACATAATAGTGGGAAAAAAAAACCCAATTAAAAAATGGGCAAAGAACTTAAGTAAATATTTCTTCAAAAAAGACATTCAAATGGCCAACAGGTATATGAAAAAAGTTCAACATCACTAATCATCAGGGAAATACAAATAAAAACCACAATGAGATATCACCTCATACTTGTTAGGATAGCCATTATTAAACAACAACAACAACAACCAAACAGAAAATAACAAGTGCTGGCAATGATGTGGAGAAACTGGAACCCTAGTGTACTGATGCTTGAAATGTAAAATGGCATAACAGTATACAGTTCTCAAAAAATTAAAAGTAAAACAATCATATCATTCAATAATTCCACTTTTGGATATTTAGCAAAAGGACTGAAAATTGCATCTTGAATGAACATCTGCATTCCCATGTTCACTGCAACACTATTCACAGTAGGCAAGATATGAAATCAACCTAAACATCTGCTGACAGGTGAATGGATACAGAAAATGTGGTATATACATATCATGGAATGTTATTCCACATTAAAAAGAAGAACATCCTATTATATGCAACAGTAGATGAACTTAGATGCTTAATGAAACAAGCCCATCACAGAAGGACTGACGCTACAGGATTCCACTTACATGAGTTATCTAAAGTAGTCAGACTCACAGAAGCAGAGAGTAGGATGATGGGTGCCAGAAACTGGGGGAAGGGAGAAAATGAGGAGTTGCTGTTCAATGAGTATATATTTTCAGCCATGCAAGATGCAAAGTTCTAGAGATCCGCTGTACAACAATGTGCATATAGTCAGCAGCAGTGTCTTGGACACTTAAAAATTTGTTGAAAGGGTGGATTTCAGGTCATGTGTTTTTTACAACAATTAAAAATACCAGATGAGATAGAGAGTATTGTTATGCCTATTACAGATAAGGAAACTGAGGCTTAGAGAAGATTCCTAATCTTTGTCTCTGTAGTTTTTACATATAGTTTCAATAATCTGAGATGTTGAATCCTCTTCTTTGTCAAGCCATTTTTTAACTTTATTTAATATCAGTTATATCCACACCTTTCCCTTATTCCACACAGCCTCATGGTCAAAGGCTTACTACTTTTTTCCAAGAGCCCCGAAGAATATTTGGTGTGCTATAAATACTCATGAATGATCAATCTAACTGACTTTTCTTTTTATGTAAAATAAAGATGCTCTGAGTAAAGGTCCTTTTTTGTTCTTTGGAATGAAAGACATTCCCCTTACTTCTTCCAAAGTTTTGACCACACAGAGTTAAAAGCACTGTCCAATAATCATAGAGACATGACTGATGGACAAAGATTCAGAAGCAGACACAATTTAGCAAAATCCAGGTTGAGAACTTTTTCCAGTAAGTTCCTTTTAATGTTAGAAGGGTGAAAGAGATGGCAACCGTTCCCACATTGGACACTCCCGTAGACAACTTTGGCAAGAATTTATTTCATGCCCAATATTCTTACAAATCATCTCCTTGATGATGACAGTGAAGGCAACTCAGCTTGCTGGCTCACAAGATTTGATTTCCTCTGTTATCTGGAGGCATCATTGCAGACTTATAATTCTTTCATCTCACTTCACGGAGTCCTAGAGCAATATCTGAAAGTACTATGAAATGTAATTTTCTCCCCAGACTAAGAATCTAGTAAGTGGTAGAAAACTTAAGAATGGCATTCTAGTTCACTTTATAAATATTTAGAACAGTGTATTCTCTCTTTTTTTTTTCTAAAATGGGCTCACTGACAGGAAAAAAAATCAAAATATTGTATAGTTCTTGGTGGCCAATCTAATATTAAAGCTAACTGCCCCATTCTGTACTTAGAATGACCTCAATTTGTAACTAACTGGATTGCCTCCAGAGCCATCTATAATTTAATTATATTTATCCCAGCTCACCTAGAACTGAAAATGAAATGGTGACTTTGGTTTGTGAGGCCAGAATCAATAGCCATTAAGAGAATGAAGAGATTTTTAAATCCAAGAAAAAAACCAAGTACCTAAAATATGCCTTGCATCAGCTTCTATATACTCAGAGAGTGCAGGGATGGTGAAATTTTTATCATGAGGTACTATATAGCTTTTATGCCTGGAAAGAAATGGATTAAGGCAAAAACAGATTGTCGATCAGAACAAGAGCTAAAAGTTCAGCTTTCAGAGTATTTTGAACTTGTGTGCCACATTTAGAGAGGCAGACAGATCCTAAGGAAGGACAGAAATAGATGAAAGCTATAGATGAGAAGAAACTCCTGTGTAAGCCAAGTGTATGAGTTTCTCTAACCATGTCATTGGCATCATGTAAATGCCAGACATCATTTTATATACAGCTTAGATGCAGCAGATGTTGGCATTTAAGTATAGTTTGCTAGGAGAGAAAATTACCCTTGAATGGAAAAGGAAGTTTACTGGCAGAGAAAAATAATTTTCTCAGTTAACGTTATAACCTCAATAATAGAATTGTTTTCAACCAGAGGTTGTGGGGTGCAAAAGGAGGAAAGATGTAATGATACCTCAATTCCAATCTAACAAAGAAAGAAAATCAGCTTCAGTTTAAATTGTGATGTGTGGGTTGTATACATAGAACCTTCTCCTCCCTCTCTTCTCAAACCTTAAGGCTTCATGTTAAATGGAACAAATCACATCCTTTGTGGTTCTGCTCTGTTTGGTACAGCTGCTTGCTGCAGGTGGTGCCCTAAAAATATATTGTTTGTTTATTTTGCAATATAGCAGTCTGCAGAGTGGTACCTAAAAGTACAACAGCTCCCTTCTCTTTCTATTGGTGAAACAAATGATGAAAGACTAAGACCCCTGCCAAACCTAGCGTGAAAAGGCCCAAATAACAGGCACAGGTAGTGCTTGAGGCTCAGCTTCTGATAAGTTCCATTTTCTTTGGATTCATGAAGCAAAGCTGATGGGCAGACTATTTGTCATCAGAGCTTCCAACTGGGTGTCAGTGAAACAAAGCCAGGCAACAAACCGCCTTTCTTGAGAGAATTATTGTTCTTCTCTGGAGATTAACATCTGTAAGCATATGGGTTATAAAAGAAAAAAATCTATTATGCAACACACACACACACACACACAAACACACACACAGAGAGAGAGAGAGAGAGAGAGAGAGAGAAAGCAAAGATTAATCTCAGGTAAATGCTCTGGCAGATATATTTAATAGCACTTTCAGTGATTTTTAATTTATAGCTTAAATAGTCAAATAATTTTTCCAGACACACTCTCGTGGCACTCAGATTTAATCTCACTTATGGAGTTGTTGAACACATCACAATAATTTGTATGTGATGATGTTCTATAAACTATGTTTAAAATAATGCTATACAAAATCATATTTTATTAATATGATTCTATACTTTTCTCATGGAATGAATCCTTTAGAAACACTTTTGAAAATTCCAATATTTATATGAACTAATCTGTACAGAGGGAAGAGTGATGATAATGAGTCATGCCAATCAACCTTTGGCAAGGCATTGTTTACCTTAAAAATATTACTTAACATCAGCAAGATTCTGGAGAATAGGTTTTATAATCGAACGGATGAGTAACAACAGTGATTTTCTAGAAACATTTGGAAAAATATTGGCTTCTAGCAATCAAGTAACTAACATTTCTCTAAAATTTAGTTACATAGTAATGCATTTGGATTATTGTGAGGTTGGTGCAAAAATAATCGTGGTTTTTGCCATTACTTTCAAATGACAAAACTGCGATACTTTTGCACCAACCTAAATGGGAGGAGATAGAAAACAGAGTGAAGATGACAGCATATTTCCAACCTCAGAAATGGGGATGATGATATTTATCCTGACAGTGATGGAGAAGAGGACAGAAAGGGGAAGACTTGAGACGGGGGGCAGTATGCTCAATGTCAGGCTTGTCAGGCAGAAGGAAACAGACAAATGGAAGATGGTGAGGTGGATAGAAAAAGTTGAAAAATAAATGTAATGCCAGTTCAAATGTGAGAAATGGAGATGGAGAGAATGATTAGATTCTGAAAGAATGTGGGTAATGAAAGAGGAGAATTTAAGAAGTCAGAAAGAGGGAAGAAGAAAAATATATGTAAGCTAGCTTCCTTTTAAGAACAGTAACATGTATTTACTGACTGCAGACTAGGTTATACCTGGTCAGAGCTCCAGATATGCCCGCCTGAGTAGAGGTCCCTACCCAGAATGTTCTCCTACCTATAATGCTCCTTTTCCAAATATCCACACGGCCAGTCCTCACGGCAGTCAGATCTTAGCTCTAAAGTCACCTATTCAGAATGGCCTTCCCTGGCTATTCTCTGACGGCTCTTTTTTACCTTATCCCTATTTTATTCATCAGCAGAGCAGCTACCCTACTGAACATGCTATAGATATTAATTTGCTTCTCCTCACAAGAATTTAAGTTGCCCGACAGCAAAGACTTTGACTCACCCCTGTATGTACAGCGCCTCATACCAATGCAGGGCAGAGACACTCAGTGAATTGTTGAGTGACTGAATGAATGTAAACCTGTTTCTAACTCCAACCAGTTGAACAGTATGGAAGAATACAATGCCATTGGTTACCCTAAATTCAGACCCTGATGAAGTTTCTGCCTGTATTCCAAGACAGCAACTATGATCCATTACTCCATATACTATCCTGGTGATAAATTGTCATGTGTACCCTATCATATTGCCACAATATATTGCCCAGAAGAAAAATTCATACTACTGCTGGGATGTGGGTCTTCCAAATTAGCCCAGATAAATGATCACAGCAACTTTTAAGCTTTCAAGACCACAAGTTTGAACCAAAGAAAATGTGGGTACCACATGGCTATGTCATATCGATTCAGATCCCAGAGTAACAATCAAAGGACAATAAAGATGTGGCCAAACACATTTTGTCATCTATTTTGGTGACTTCTTTACTATATTTTTATTATCAAGTTTCCTTTGACAACCTGTCTCTAATTTTTAAATTGTAAGCAACACAGCCATTTCTGTTTGAGAAAAAAGACATAGCTGAAAAGAAATACATGAACAATTATTGAATCACTGACATGGAAGTTTTCTGTACCTCACAGTATAATCTCAGGAAAAATTGTTTTTATGCTAACATATGGTATGGTAGGACTAAATTAACCTAAACATGGCAGTAAGTTAAGAAGATGGCATGAAATTAGAATGTGTATGAGTTGAAAAACCAAGACATTAAAAAATAAAATACAACCTTCTCTGATGAAGAAAGTAATTAAGTTATGGAACAAGGGTAGGGAAAGTAAAGATGAATTGCTAGAAGACACTAGGTCATGAGAGGAAAAAAGAATAGTCTCTATTTATAAAGTTGTTGATGATAAGCTAATCAAACTTAAGAGGTAGAGCTATTGGAAATCAATAAAGGAGAATAGAACAACTCATAAATATTAGGATATAAGAGGAGATAAAGAAACTCAAAATATTCTTGAAGACAGGACACTCTACTTTAGTCCATGACTCTAGAGCCATATTTGCAATTAGCACTAACCAAAATAATCACATGACAAATAACTGCCTCCTTAAGTATAATAAAGTGTAATATTATGAATTAAGTTAGGAGATTACACATAGTAAAGATATGTATATAAAAAGTTGTGGTCTTGACCGTCAGGGCCACTGCTTGATAGAAGTTTAACAAAATGAATGGCAGTCGGGACAAATGTCAGAGAGAAACAAATGGCAGTAAGGACAGAAGCAGCCACAATACCACGAGGAGAGGAAAAGGCAAGAGAATAATAAGAATTAGGAATCAGGTATCTTGTTATATAGAAGAATGTGTGGGTTGGGAACATTAGAGTTTTCAAGCCTATTGATAAGATTGGTAAAAGCACAAGGTACAGAAGGAATGTCACCAATGGCTCTCTCTTTATTGCATAAAAATTATTTAGCTTAAGTATGTTTGCCCATATTTTAAATTCTTTTCCCCTCAAGTATAACATACTAAACAATAAATTATCCCTCAAATTACAGTTGTCATATGTATATCCTTCCTTTGAGAATTCCTTGCTCTTATTTGAAAACACTAACACATCCTGCTATTATTGTCCTATCACCATGTTTAGAAGTTCTCATGAAGAGGAAATGGCCATCAAAGATATATTTTTGAGAAATTTGTATCATAATAATTGATCATGACTGGAAAAACATCCTAAAAGATAATAATATTATATACAGTATTACGAAGAAGGATGGTGACCTTTTATTCAAGGCCAACAACTTTTAATGTTTTCCAAAAATACTGTATTTTAATATATCTTCATATACTTTACTTATTTCTGAAATAACTTATAATTTAATATACTTCATGTATTTCTTCCTGAAATAATTTTATGATTATAAAATCAAATATAAAAATGGGATCATACATTGTTTTTGCACAACACTCTATGCAAACAATTTCAACTTTTAAATCTCACATTACTAAGAAAACACAACTATTGGTGGTTTTTTCTGCAATGTATAATCCTTACTAGTATCTTAAATGTGTTGGTATTTTTATTTCCTGATGTTTCCAAACATTTCCATAGAATGTGATATGCTTAGAAGTTAAGCAAGTGCTTCAAAGAGTACACATAGAAAAATATATTGTGTCCTGATAATAATGGTTGATATGGGATGAAATTTGCTCCTGTGTCAGGTAGTCGTGAACTACACTAAATATTATTACATTAGCTTTAAGAATCACAGTTTTATCTCGGGAGTAAGTAAATTTAGTAGGATTTTGTTCATTTTTGTATATCACTGTGAGTTGGCCTGAAAAGGTAATAGTATTCTTAATGAGCAGTGGAAGAAACCGAGCTAAAGAGAAAATAAATAACATTACCTTTATTGTTTTCAAGGCAATTTCTTAAGCATTTTCTCATTTAGTTCATAATTACAAAACAGTTTGTTATACAACTGGGTATAAGATTTAAGGATTGTTATTCCCAGACTGTAAATATTTTACCTTATATTTCTAAATTTGCATATAGGGAATACCTGAGAATATTAAAAGCAAAAAATATCTTAGACATAATCTGACTTTAGAGGCTGTTTAAATTCTTGCACTTTGCTAATTCATGGGCTCACAGAACCACTCACCGATTTACAAGTGCACTTTTCAGTAATAAAGTGAAATAAAATTTAAAACATGATAATTATTTAGTGTTGATTTTAACCAAAACTTGATTGACATTAAAATCAAGGTGTTACACTCAGAAGGGGATAATATTCAAATGAATTTATTATTATTTAGAGGCATAGAGAATAGATTGGAAAGTTAAACTTGTGCCCATTTCAGAAGTAACAACAACTTACTTCTTACTATTCAGTAATAATATTTCTTACTATTCAGGGATAGATCCAGTCAAGGTTCTGAAATTAGTTTGTAGGACTTTGCTTATTTATACATGCTTTGCAACTCTGAACTGTGCCAAGAAATGTCCTTTCCCTATTCTACTTACCACCTTCATTCTCCTATTTCAGTAACATTGCCATAGAGAAAACTCTATTTACATTGGTATTTGGTTCTTCTTCCCATATTTTTGCGACTATTTGTATAAACTATTTTAATGTTACTGAAAAACAAGCACATTTATTTTGTTTACTGGATTACTATCTTTTGACAGGCAGGTTTGTGTTTCTGAGTACACAGGAGAACTAGAGTTGGAGTAGTAGACATAATAACTGAGGTCATGTAACAAAGCTGTTGAACCACCATGGGAACTGGGAAAGAAGCCCAGGGCTAGTCATTCTGTCTATTTTCTATTGCAGGCACAAGACAGTTTTGTCCTAAGAAGAAAACTGTTGTAGAGTCTTTGATACTGGACTAGGAAGAATCTGAAGACTTAGTTTTCAATTCCAGATCTACACCAAGTCATGATTTACTGAGAAGTACAGTACGCACAGTATAGATACACAGATTCATTATTTGATAAAAGGCTAGTTATGTGAAAGGCTTGACCCCGCAGTCCCAGAAAGGAAATGACTCTCAGGGCCCATAAAGAGTCAATGGAGCGATCAGAGCTGTGACGCCATTCTGGTATTAGAGAATCATCTTTCCTGACTAGACACCATGTGTTTCTGAGCAATTTAGGATGTAGAAGAATTAGTAGTGAAGAGAAAGGGAAGGCACTAATATTTCTGATGAAAAATTTGAAAAGTGTACCTTGTAGTCTCTACCTGAAGCCTAAGGAAAGAAAACTTCCATGAGTCGGTCATATCATGGTAACCCTTTAAACAACCGAATAGGAAATTCCTATTCTCAGCCAGTATAGAGAACTGCTGACTTAGAGTACTTCCCACTTCTGCTCCCATATATTTGGAAAGAATTAAACACTTGAAAACTATGTACATTTAGAATTGATGCTTGATGTTTTTAAACATTACTTTAAATGACAACCTTGTTGAAGATCAGCTGACCATTATATGTGGATTTATTTCTGGACTCTATTCTGTTCCTTTGGTCTATATGTTTGTCTTTATGCCAATGCCATACTGTTTCAATTACTGCAGCTTTTTAAATATTTTGAAATCAGGAAGTGTGATACTTCTAACTTTGTTCTTTCACAAGATTGTTTTGATTATTCATGGTGTTTTGTGGTTCCATATGAATTGTAGGGTTTTTTTTATTTCTGTAAAAATTATATTAAGACTTTTAATAGACATTGCATTGAATCTGTAGATTTCTTTGGGTAGTATGGACTAGAATAATTGGCTGCAAAAGGTCTGTTTATTTTGGCACATTATCAATACTAATAGATGTTAAAGGAACTACTACATTATTCTTTTAAATAAATCCAATGAAATTTGAATACCACTGTGATTTGAAATTCAGCTTCTTTCATTTAAGATATATGTACACATTCTTGTTTAAAGATCATACATTTTATGTAATTCTTTCTCTTTTTGAACTCCACTGCTTCCATAGAATATTGTGCTCATGTTTTTTAACTTGAAATTTTTGTATTGATCATTCTATCACACTTCTTTGCAGAAAATATATATGTATATGTATAAATTTGTATGTATGTTAAATTATATATGTATAACTTAAATTTGATTTATTCCCATGTCCATAAGGCATTAAGTGTTGAAAATGTATTCTTGTTTATCAACACAATAATTGTTTTATAAAATTGATCAAAATAACATTGTTTATTATAAATATTGATTAAAACTACTAGGTATAAAATACAATTTTATTTGATATGAATTTCTTTTTTTCTTTTTCTTTTTTTTTAGACACAGTCTTGCTCTGTCACCCAGGCTGGATTGAAATGGTATGATCTCAGATCACTGCAACCTCTGCCTCCCGGGTTCAAGCAATTCTCCCACCTCAGCCTCTCGAGTAGCTGGGATTACATGCGTCTACCATCACGTTCAGCTAATTTTTGTATTTTTAGTAGAGACACGGTTTCAGCATGTTAGCCAGTCTGGTTTCAAACTCCTGACCTCAAGTGATCCACCTTCTTCTGCCTCCCAGAGTGCTGGGATTATAGGCGTGAGGCACCGCACATTAGCACTAGAATGAGACAGAATTAAGGATGATTCCATTTCTAGTTTTTTCTCCTTAGGGTTTAAGTGTTGAAAAATCTTTTTCTCTAAATAGAGAAGTATTGAAGTCAGACTTTTCATTATAATGATGCCACTCAACTCCAGCAACTTTTTGCATGCCACAATTTACATAATTATCTATAACAAAATTTATTTCAAATAGTCTACTAACTGACAAATCTATTAGGTCTTCCTTCAGTTTTAATGAAAGCAGAGAATTGAAAATTGCCCAATTTGCAACAGTAATTTCTGGGAAGTATACCGAAAATACTACCAAGACATAACAAACAACTATTAATTATATTCCTTCTTCTTTCTCCTATAGTCACCTAGTTCAAACTGATGTATACAATAACAGTTTGGGAAATACTGAAATGTTATTTAATTTAAATATATGTTTTTTGACATAATATTTTCTATCAGCTTAAGAAGTCATGTGTTTTTTGTTTTTTTTTGTTTGTTTGTTTTTTTGTTTTTTTGTTTTTGTTTTTTTGTCAAACTGTGAAGCTGAAGATCTGGTTAATTTAGTGTCTGAAAAATGATAAAATGTGTAACTTCTTTTTTTTTTTTTTTTTTTTTTTTTGAGACGGAGTCTTACTCTGTAGCCCAGGCCAGAGTGCAGTGGCATGATCTTGGCTCACTGCAACCTCCACCTCCCAGTTTCAAGCAATTCTCCTGCCTTAGCCTGAATAGCTGGCATTACAGGTGTGCACCTGTATGCCTGGCAATTTTTGTTGTATTTTTAGTAGAGATAGTGTTTCACCATGTTGATTAGGCTGGTCTCCAACTCCTGACCTAGTGATCTGCTGGCCTCAGCCTCCCAAAGTGCTGGGATTACAGGCGTGAGTCACCGCGCCTGGCCAAAATCTGTAACTTTTAAATGATGAAATCATTTTCTACTGTGAATCAATTAAAATCAAATTATTTTTCCTTTAAAAGTCTAATTTTTTTTAATTTCTTTTTATTTTTTTAATTTTTTTTTCAGTAGATGAATAAACAAGTTGTATATATCCCTGCAATAAACACATGAGCAATAAAAAGAACTAAATTACTGATACCTAGATGAATCTCAAAAATGTTACAACGAGCAAAAGAAACCACAAAATAGTACATACTGTATGATTCTATTAATATGAAATGAGAAAAGACAAATCTAATCTTTAGTAACAGAAAGAATACTGGGCAGAAGGGAACTTTCGTGGAGTGACAGAAATGCTCATCTTAATCACAGTAGTAGTTACATAGCTGTATACTGTTAACAGACAAAATTACCACAAATTTGGTTATAGATCTGTTTAGCTTTGCTCAAGACTTGTGAATTGGGATAGACTCCGTTCTACAAAATATGATGAGACCTCCCACCGAGCTAAGGCAGAACACTGGGGTTTGTGAGATGAAAACAAGGAAACAGAACAATAGCACTGATTAATATGAGGTACTTTTTTTTCCGAAAAGTTAAAGCAGAGGAACTTCCTCATTATGCTGACTCAGGTAGACTGGAATCTCCTGTTCTCAAAAAACTGGTCTGTCTGGGGATCTATCTGCTTGCTTCCTTGAAGTTTCAGTTTGATTATGTGGCATAAGTGACTCTGTTTTGGTTTGGTCTGGTCTGTTGGGGCCTAGCACAGGAGCTCAGCCTAAAACAACGGCCTTCCATAATTTTGTTTAAAAATACGATTGTCAAAACTCATCAGATAGTACATTTATAATGGGTGCATTCCAGTGTATGTAAACTTAAAGAAATTCTCCACCAGGAGCAGTGGCTCATGCCTGTAATCCCAGCACTTTCAGAGGCCAAGGTGGGTGTAGGTTTGAGCTCAGGAGTTTGAGACCAGCCTGGGCAACACGACGAAACCCTGTCTCTATAAAAATTGCAAAAATTAGTCAGGCCTAGTGACTTGCGCCTGTAATCCCAGCTACTCAGGAGTCTGAGGTGGAAGGATCACTTGAGCCCAGAAGGTGGAGGATACAGTGAGCTGAGATCATGTCACTGCACTCCAGCCAGGGCAACAGAGCAAGCCCCTGTCTCAAAAAAAAAAAAAAAAAAAAGAAAGAAAAAAAAGGAAAAAAAAATCCTTTCTTCCCTGTACTTTTCCATCTCTCCAAATCAGCTTCATTGGGTTTCTTTTTTACTCCTCCTTTCATCTGTTCAGAACCATTCCTCTCTGAGGAATATTGTATTTGTTTGTTTCTTTTATTATTATTATTATTGTTATTATACTTTAAGTTCTAGGATACATGTGCACAATGTGCAGGTTTGTTACATATGTATACCTGTGCCATGTTTGTGTGCTGCACCATCAACTCATCCGCACTCATCAACTCGTCATTTACATCAGGTATAACTCCCAATGCCATCCCTCCCCCCTCCCTCCTCCCCATAATAGACCCCAGTGTGTGATGTTCCCCTTCCAGAGTCCAAGTGATCTCATTGTTCAATTCCCACCTATCAGTGAGAACATGCAGTATTTGGTTTTCTCTTCTTGCGATAGTTTGCTGAGAATGATGGTTTCCAGCTGCATCCATGTACCTACAAAGGACACGAACTCATCCTTTTTTATGGTTGCATAGTATTCCATGGTGTATATTTGCCACATTTTCTTAATCCAGTCTGTCACTGATGGACATTTGGGTTGATTCCAAGTCTTTGCTATTGTGAATAGTGCCACAATAAACATACGTGTGCATGTGTCTTTATAGCAGCATGATTTATAATCCTTTGGGTATATACCCAGTAATGGGATGGCTGGGTCATATGGTACTTCTAGTTCTAGATCCTCGAGGAATTGCTATACTGTTTTCCACAATGGTTGAACTAGTTCACAGTCCCACCAACAGTGTAAGAGTGTTCCTATTTCTCCACATCCTCTCCAGCACCTGTTGTTTCCTGACTTTTCAATGATTGCCATTCTAACTGGTGTGAGATGGTATCTCATTGTGGTTTTGATTTCCATTTCTCTGATGGCCAGTGATGATGAGCATTTTTTCATGTGTCTGTTGGCTGTATGCATTTTTTAATTCAAATAAATGTAACAAAGGATATTCCCATGGCCATGGCAACCACACCACTTCTGATGGGAGAGTAGCTAGGTATCAGCTCATACCATTTCCCATTCATCCCTTTTAAACCACACAAGTTCACAACTTAGATTTAACATGTAAAATGTGAATGGCCAATATCCTAGGTGACATGGAAGTCAGAATTCAAATCTTAATGACAAAATATTTGGGACTGTTTCAGATTAAAAGAGGCATCAAACAGCAACATGCACAATAAGGCCACTCGCATGCATACATCAACATCAGCTATATCCAAAGAAACACCCATGTGCCATTCCCAACACAACCTCAAGTCCACTTGGATAAAGAGTTTCAAAGTTTGGAAAATTTCTTCACTAATGGTATCCCTCAGTAAGTCTGAGCCAGCCAAATGGCAAACATAAATTATTAACAACATAACTAAACACATCTGTGACTTTATTGATCCCAATGTATATATTTTATCTACATTATTTTCCTCAATCTGTTGAAAAGTAAGTTTTACCATTTCATGAACTCTACAAAGTAGAGAGTTTTCTGAATAGGTAATAGATATAACTGAAGGAGAACTTGACTTTAAACTATATTTAGCTATGAACCAGGCAACAGGTATTAAAATGTTTTCTAATGTCATCCATGGCTTCCCTGCTCTAACTGTTTCTAAGCCAACACTAATGGCTGTGGGAAAACAGAAAGCGCGCGTGCGCGTGTGTGTGTGTGTATATATATATATAATATATATATATTATATATATTATATATATTATATATATATATAAAATATATATATTTTATATATATATATATTTTACCAATACCTTCTGCCAGTTGCCTAAAGAAAAAAATCATAGTCAACCTGCCATGAACTTAAAGTGTGTCAGAAGTAAAGGAAATAAAGTAGAGGAAATAAAGAAAAAACAAAACAAGCAATTTGTTTGAAGTTCATATTAAATTTAGAAATACTGATTCTCTGGATGTGGTAAAGAGATATTAAGGCCCCTACCCAGATGAATTTTTGTAATATTAACATATTTGAACATACATCGCTAGGTCAGCTATCGTAATACACGTTTCCTCTTAAATTGTTTTCAAAAAATTATTCTTTCTGCACATTTGTTTGTAAAACACACTCCCTTTTCATTGTTTTTATCACAGGAAGTTTTTTTTGTTTTTGTTTTTGTTTTTGAGACAGAATCTCGCTCTGGCTGGAGTGCTGTGGCGCGATCCCCGCTCACTGCAAGCTCCGCCTCCTGGGTTCACGCCATTCTTCTGCCTCAGCCTCCTGAGCAGCTGGGACTACAGGCGCCCGCCACCATGTTCCGGCTAAGTTTTTATATTTTTAGTAGAGACGGGGTTTCACGGTGCTAGCCAGGATGGTCTCGATCTCCTGACCTCGTGATCTGCCCGTCTCGGCCTCCCAAAGTGCTGGGATTACAGGCGCGAGCCACCGCGCCCAGGCAATCACAGGAAGTAAAGTTTAATATGTGCATAATAAATGTGAGACACATCCCTCTTCATTCCCCTCACCCGTGGCAGACATAGCTAATCAATCATGACATCCTTTGCTGCTGGAGAACCCTGACTTTTTAGACTTTGGGAATCCATTACACATCAGCTGCTGCTGGCATTCAGGTTGAAGACTATTTCCCAACCTTGGTATGAGAGCATGTTCATTGTCGCTATTTATTAGCTAAAATATCTTAGGAAGAGCTTTCAACCTATTCTGCTGCCCTCAGAGGACTGTTACACAATCAAAAGATTTAATTCATGTGAACATATTTTATAATCCACACCGTTCCAATCACACATTGTCTGAAGGAATCCGATTAATTTTTTTGTAACGTGAACAATAATATCTCTGCAGTTGATCTCTTCCTTGGCTCTCCCCACATACATTTATTTTATCTATTTTGAAAATGTGGATTTTTTTATTTTTGGTTTTGTTAAAACTGTGCACACCTGTATTCCTTTTGAATGTGCTATCTGATACTAACTAGAAGAAAATATGGCTGGAGAAGGAGAAAGCTCAAAATATCACACCTGGCTCATCATTATGGTGTTCTGGCAGTCTTTTCTGCACGGCTGGAAGCTGTGTGATTAATAGCCCCTCGTCCCAATTATATGGATATTATACTTGTCTTCCTTTGGCTGTAGATTGGAGATATCTTATGTATGTGTGATGCAAATGTGGGCTTTGTGAATGCTCATTTCAAAATCAGCCAGGAGTTGATTGGCAGAAAACCGAACAACAGGGTGACAGGCTTGCCAGGGTTCAGGAATCTGTGAAAGAAAGGCTGACTGAGGGTGGAGAAAAAGAGCTGGAGAGATTTGGAGTTAATCAAGAGCAGTGGCTGAGAAAGCAGCAGTTTATGAAAGCAGATTTAAGCCAGATATCCTGGAAGAGAGGGCAGTTTCAAAGGCTTGGATGAAAACAGTGAGAAGAGAAAGAGTTCAGCTGACTTTACAAAACTGCATGGAGCTAAGAAGCCAAGATTGTGCCTTAAACTGCATAAGCCATATTCTTTGTCTACCATATCCCCCAAATGTGCCTGTTTGCACCTGGTTTGTACTCTGGAGAACTTTGCTGTATATTTGACCGTGACATCCTCAAGGTCAGAGGTCCTGACACCTTTGCTTCTCTAGATGCCAGAAGGAGACAAGCACTCAGGAAGTTTACAGTAGACTGATTTAATGGGACATTTGATTGTCAAGGAGATGATCTGGGTAACAGAAAAGGGGAGGGACAGAGATTTAAGACACTATTTCATCAATTAATCATTGCATCAGTGATCAGAATGAAGACAGGAAATTTTGTTTGCAGAGCATGTTGTTAAAGATAAGCCCTTTTTCGTTTGCATTATAAAACTCAAGCTCAAATTTGCTAAGTTTTCTGTATAGCAGATGCATTCAACCCAAGGCTGGCTAGACAATAGCAAGCTCAAAAGTAGAAAATGTGTTGAAACTTCTCCAAGTAATGGCTTAGCTGTGCAGTTGCTAACTCTGGTGTTCCACAGTCAACACTGCAAAAGTAGTGCACCCCTGGAAAGAAGAACAGGTGGAAAGGGTAGAGGTAGAGATGTCACATCCTAGGGTGGTTTACTCAAACTATTCCTTCACTTCACTGGGGGGAATGCACACAGGAGAAACAAGAGCCAGTAGCATGAAATGTTGGTCACATCTGTTCTTAGGGATAACCCATCCATCTTCTTTGCACTCTAGCCACCTTGCTGTTACAGATGGTTTTTACTTACGGAAAATTATTTTTTCTTTGGGTATGTATGTCAACTTCAACATATGCCCCCATGTCCAAATGTATTTTTTTTTTAGCACATTATGTATGTGTCAGCATTTTATGTGGCATTTAATAAATCTGTGAATCTTGTTTACACACACACACACACACACAAAGTAATTCAAATAACTCTCTAAATAGTCATACATAAATATCCATGCACATAAACTGTATCTTCACTTCATCCTTAAAATATAGGTGGAAGTTTTCCCAAATCTTGTGGGTACAGTAAAGATAGGCAGTTCTACAGAAGGAACATTTTGTTTAAAACCTCCTTTTAACACATATATAAAGATATTTTATCTGACCCCAAATCACAGATATATTTCACTTTTCTCATGTGATAATGGTTACTTGATTTAAATGGATTTTAAAGAATGAATTGGCTACTTCCATCCTAGCAAATCTAACTTATTTCTACTTCAGGATAAGTAAAATAAGCACTTTTTGATTTAAACTATTACAGGAGAGTTTGTTAATTGGAAGGAGTGTCTATGATTGAACATATTCAAGGGTTATTACTTAGTGCTTTAGCAAAGAACATAATTCTAATGTTCTGGACGTCATTTATCCTGATTTCCAAATAAACAGCCCTTCCTCTTTCGTGTCCATTCTGTGATTGGGTGGGACTGTGTGACCAATTCTGCACAATGAACTGTGAACAATGAGCCTCTCCTTCCAAGCAGAAGCATGTGTCTGCCTATGTAGACCCTCTGCAGCTATTATTGCTGTCTGGCACGGCACGGCAACACATGATGATGGAGATACTGGCTACTCAACTAGCCTTGTTTCCTTAGTGACAGTGATCCATGGAGCCTCCTGCTGACACACAAGAAGAAATCTTTATGGCTTTTATTTACAGAGAATTTGGAAGTGTTTACTAACATAGCATACTTAGCTTCCTTAGTCTATCACAACGCACACACACACACACTCCATTAAAAATATAACAAGGATATATTAGTTATATCATCTAACACCCACACACTCACATAATTTTTTAATGCCAGAAGAATTTGGCTTCTCTGAATTGTATGCCACTCTACCCAGAAACTATTACTCATTGTTATCCAAGAACTGTGAGTCAATATCATTTCCAAAATAATTAACTAAAGAGGTAAAAAGCAGATTCTACTTGCATCCTTTGTTGCTAACAATTTTAATACTATGCACATCAATTGCACATCCGCATGAATCTAAGAAAAATATATGCAGTTCTACATTTAAGATCTGTAATGAATAAATGGATTCATGTGTCATAAAATTGCCCTAGGTTTATAAATCTCATGACATTATGCAGTTGGCCTTCTTGAGAAAGAGGTGTTTTAATTTATCTCTTTGTCATAGTAATACAATGTTAAATCATGTATTTTATATAAAATAGGCATATGTTGTACACATAAGTTATTTGTAAGTCCTACTGCCTCCTGGTAGAAGGATGGTTTTTTATTGGCACAGTACTATGAAACATGGAGGCATGAATATCTTAGAAGTAGAACCTGTAGAAGATGTGAATTTTTTTCTGGAAAAAAAGTGGGAGATTAAAGGTGATGGATGGTGCCTGGGAGAAATCTACGAAGGAAGAAGGAGATAGGGCAAATGGAAAAGAGAAATCCCAGGGCTAGCAGCACAGCCAAAAGAAGCATTAGAAGAGAAAACAATTATTGAAATCTTATAATTTTGAGTATTGTAGAATGTTATGAAAAAATCGCTGATCATCCCTTCAGAATCCTTGGAAACATCTACCAAAAGTCAAGTAATCGTATCTTGACTGATTGGATTTCCTGTGTAAAATGCTGATGATAACAAAGGGTATTTACTAATTGCTGAAGAAAATCAGCACATTAAGTCCAGGGGATGGTTTGGTTTAACCTGACATTTTCCTGTTAAAAGTCGCATTAATGAGGAAAAAGCAAAAAGGCCACACTTTATCCACAGATTCCATTTGTGTGCACTTAGTTTGCACAGAAATAAAACAACCCCAGAGGCACTAGAAGGAGCGGTTGGCTGTCAACACTTACTGCGAGGACAATCTGGAGGGAACTATGAGCCACTTCTATGTACTGGTACTCCAGCAAACACCCTGAGACCGTGATGTAGCGATGGTCTTCTGGGGCCCAGTCTGGGGCGGGTGTCACTGACGTCACCGTACATCCTGGTCCATTCTCCATCCACCAAGATCGGTGCATTGATATATTAAAAGTCAGGATAAGGTCTGTTTCCTGCAAGAAGGCAATTTATAAGGATGAGAATTACTTTATAAATGTTAGTCAGCTTACTTGGGATTGACTTGCTTTGACTTGCCCATTTGGAAATGTGGGTTTGTTTGCTTGTTTTCCTCCCCCATACTGTATTTTACAGAAAGCAAGGACACAGCTAAAGTAATTATGCATCTGTGGATTCATCCTATTTATGAAGGTTTTTCCTATCATAATATAGATCAAATTATTTTATTAGAGAAATTCCTAGTGATTTACATTACTAATGATTTATATTCATTATAACACTGAAGAGTCTTTACCTTTCAAGACTTGCATATATTACAAAGAGAATGATTTAAATTTTTATCAAGTGAAGTTCATGCTATTCTAAATCTGCTTTATTTTTTCTCTCAAAATGTTTACTTTTCACACATTTTAAATCTTAAAGCTATACTTCAATTCTGCAACATTTAACATAATATTGTGGCTAATGCTTGAATTTATAAGACCCTTACTTAAGAAAACATAAGATTACTTGCTTTTACTCCCTTCCTATTATTTGGGCAAATTAGTGTCTCTCCAATCTTACCAATTTTTGTGAAATTGGTCATAATATTTCTTAAGAATTAAGTAGTAAATATTTTTTAGGAAATATTATTATCAAATTCTTGCAGGGTGGAGATAATAAATCAACTATTTAGATGAAGTTCTAAACATGTTAGGTGATACACAGGTATAAATGGAATAAAATGGAATAAAAGTAGAGTTTTGCACTCAGAGAGCTTGCAATCACCTATGCCAACATGGAGCTATCAATGGCACATGGGCAAATGTTGTCTTCTGGGGAAAGAACGGCTAAAGGAAATGCATCAAAGCATTTTATTATTCAGCAAGTCATGAAGTCATAAATTCTAAGAAAAAAAGTTCAGTTATGGGAAATTGCACTATATCAGTTTCAGTGATAGTTACGGCCACAATAGGTGCCAACTACTCACTCCAAAGTGAGGTTCTGATGGACTAGGCAGACCCTGTATAGATAATGTCTTAAGTCATCATTTGTGACATGGAGCCACACACTCACATTTAACATATGGAAGGGTTGAGTTGAAATGGTCAGGGAATATGGAGATTACAAGTGGAACTTCTTTGGAAAAAGGTGTGCTACGAGTGTCATCATCTCCATGGTGGTGGTTGGGTGGGGTGCGGGTGATCTCTCTTTTTTTGCAAGCCTGTTGAGAAAAGCTTCAAAGTATCTTTGGAACCTAGGAAACACAGCAGCTAGTGTCTGACTCAGGCCTGACCAATCTCAAAATAGAGCCTGTGGCTAGAGTTACCTGCTAAGTAGTCAAACAAAAATTAGGCAATATGTGAAAGGAAAGTGCACTGCTACATATCATGGATCTAAAGTAATAGTTCTTGGTAGCAGATGTGAGCTGTCATGAGAGAGCTAACAAGGGTTTTCTTCCGAGGATTTCCAAGAAGACCGGTGGGTAGGGGGGTAATGGCTGAATCTTGACCATCACCTATTCTTAGGGCATGAGGGAGGGAGTGTTAAAATATGGTAAGTATGGAAGAGACACCAACTAAATCATGTACCTACAGATGAGATATTTAATGCAATTGGGTCTCTGAAAACCCCAGAAAAGTGTCTTGAGACACCTCCCAATTTCATTAGCCACCCAACTCTGTTAGTACCTAGATATCTCTCCTGCTCCCTTATGTCCTCTCCATTGTTATACTCCAAGCATAGTGGAGTCTGAGATCTCAGATAATAGTTGTGAGATACGGATGGGGTTAGTTAGTAAGGACCAAAGTGAAACACGAAGCATACAACTTTTCCCTACAGGAAGGAAGAAGTTTAATTTTGAATACAATTTGGATTTTTTATTACAATGTCAGACATATTAATTTCTGAACAGAGAATTCTTTGGAAACTATAGTGACTTTGGATAACTTTTTATTATCTGGAATAACCACAAAAGTAGGAGATCTCCTATTTATTTTATCCAATGGTAACAGAAGAATCAGGTCCATGGGGAGCCCTGCAGGGGAAATCATGAGAAAGGAATGTTTTTTATGTTATTTTTCTCAGAATCATGATCATTTAATGTTTGGTTACCAAAGCAAACTGGATAAATCCCCAGGGCCTAAGAGAAAAAAGAAAAGCTTTCAAAAAGGCAACCAACAAGAGACTAAACCATGAGGGCAGCCAGGCTTGTACACCCCAGCAAGAACACAATCCAGTTCCCTAATTCCTGGTGATATCTAATATACATAGCTCAAGGTCTCGGTAAACCTCCCTCTCTCGCAGGAAGTCAAGACCAACTATGAGATTCCATTTGAAACAACGGTAAGGAGGATTTTCTGAGACTTAGAACCTGGTTATTTGCATTATTGCTCCTCATCGGTTGAAGCAAAATTGTTTATCATACAAAGCGAGATGATTCAATAATCAACTATGCATGGGTTTATAGGGGGTAATCATAATTACAAACAGGGACTAGAGCCCAAAGCAGTGACAGTGAAAACAGGCTTGTGATCTATTAGACATAGAAGTGATTCAGATAGGTAACTATGCCATTATGCCCAGGACTGTCATGCATTTTGCAATGAAAGTCACTTGTCCTTGGAAGTCCCTTAGTCCCGCACACCAGGACAGTTAGTAACCATAGCTGCAGAGACAAGTTTTTAAAAAGCATTGATGTAAGTTGAGTTTGTTGGCCATTAGAGCTATGGTGTCAGAAGTGATCATTTATTTACTAATTATTTATATCCTAACTACTGCCAAAAAAAGAGACTTGTCATAATAAAGCAAACATATACCATTAAAACAAGGGTAAAAAATAAGAGCCAAAAAAATGGAGATGATAGCTAGTGAGCCAGGAAACCAAGACATGAGTAAGTGCCTCACTTGGATACTCAATTCAGAACTGACTTGTTGGTAATAATGGAGACACAATGGGAACACAGCTATCATTATCTAAAAGAATGAAGAATACCATTGCCCCAAAAAAGACAATCTTTTCTTTCCTAATACTGATTTCTTAAGAGAAATTAACAATTGTATAAATATTTTTATACAAAATATTTATAATATACGGGATGGTATCTTTAGTTGATTTTTCTTCCATAATTTCAAGAATACTGGCAGAGAATTATGCTGGATTTAACAGACATCTGAACCATCTTTAGTTCCTCTTTCTAATACAGTAACCATATTAGTCTGCTAGGACTGCCATAACACAGTATCACAAATAGGGGGGCTTAAGAAGAAACTTATTTTCTCACAGTTCTAGAGGCCAGAATTCTAAGATCCCGGTGTAAGTAAGGTTCTTTCAAAGGGCTTTTTGTGAAGAAGAATCCATTGCATGCCTCTGATGGTGTGCTGGTAATATTTGGCATTCTGTGGCTTGTAGAAGCATCACCCTAATCTCTGCCCTCATTTCACATGGCAACTTCCCCGGGTGCCAAGCTGTATCCAAATTTCCTTTTTTTAAAAAATAAGGACCCCAGTTGTATTGGCCTAGAGCCCACTTTAATGACCTCATTAAGTAGTTACATCTGAAATGATCCTATATCCACATGAAGTCACATTCTGAGGTACTGGGGGTTAGGCCATAAGCATGAGTTTAGGGGAGTGGGCACAATCCAACTGGTAACACTGAACTCTATTTTCTCTCTCTCTTTTTTATTTTTTGTTTCTCTAGAGGGTCAGTTCTGTTTTTTTTTTCTTTTTTAAAATTTATTTACTTTCTTGGTATTTTTTCTTTTAATTTATGTTTGAGATTTCTAAAGATCATTTGAACCTATTGTCTGGATGACAAGTAAAATATTTTATTACTTCATACATTTATTTATGTGCTTTCTATATTATTTATTATTTAGAAAATCAATTAGCTACATATATTTTTAATAATTACATTTACCATAAAGTTATAGCCAAAAATAGCATTTCTTGTCCACAATCCTTTCCATTTCATAGTACCCTACTGAAAGGCAACCACTTTCATTTTTTATAACTGTTACTTTTAAGTATTTACTTTTGTTTTGTAAACATCATGCTCATATTAACATTATTTGTTTATCATGTAAGTATTATCTCGTATTTCTAGTATGAAATGTATGAAGTAATGTTTTTAGAAATATTCCCTTTCTATTTCCCACCATTCTGTATAATTTCTCTAAAATTTGGTTGTATGAATATTGCAAAATTTGCATTTCCCTGATGACATATGATGTTGAGACTATTTTCATATCCTTATTTGCCATCTGTTTATCTTCTACAGTGAGATGTCTGCTAAGATCTTTGGCCCATTTTTAAATTGGGTTGTTTGCTTTTTATCATTGAGTTTTAAGAGTTCTTTGCCTATTTTAGTCTTAAAAAGATAAAAATTATATTGTTAAAAATATAGATTAAAATATCATATATGGTAGTCTTTTATCATATATGTCTTTTGCAATATTTTCTACCAGTCTATGGCTTGTCTTTTCATTCTTTTGATAACACCTTTCAGAGAGAAGTTTTTAAATTTTAATGGAGGACAGCTTGTTAAGGCTTTTTTCCATGGATCATGCCTTTGGTGTCTTATTTCAAAAGTCACTGCCAAATCCAAGTTCATCTGGATTTTCTCCTGTGTCATTTTCTAGGAGCTTTATAGTTTTGCGTTTTACATTTAGGTCTTTGATCCATTTTTAGTTAATTTTTGTCACGGACACAAGGTTTGTGTCTAGATTTTTTTTTTTTTTTTTTGCATGTAGATGTGCAATTATTCCAGCACCATTTATTGAAAAGACTATCTGTGTTCCCCTTTGTATTACCTTTCCTCTTTTGCATAAAACAGTTGACCATATTTGTGTGGGTGGACTTCTAGGTTCTCTATTCTATTCCATTGATCTATTTGTCTCTTCTTTTGCCAATACCACACTATTTTGATCACTGTAACTTTATATTAACTCTTGAGGTCAGGTGTTATTGGTCCTCAGATTTTACCCCTTTCCTTCAATATAGGTTCGTCTATTCTGGGTCTTTCACCTCTCTATATATACTTTAGAATCAGTTTGCCAATATCCATGAAATTCCTTGCTGGAACTTTGGGATTGTGATGAATCTATAGATCAAGCTGTTATTAACTGAAATCTTAAAAATTTTGAATCTTCCTGTACATAAACATTGAATTTCTCACCATTATTTAATTATTTGATTCCTTTTAACAGAATTTTGCAGTTTTTCTCATATAGATCTCATACATATATTGCTAGATTTTGCTGTAGTTTGAACGGATCCCCCAAAATTTTGTGTAGGAAACATCCCCTAATGCAGTAGTGTTGGGAACTGAAGCCTAATGAGATGTGATTAGGTCATGAGGACTCCATGCTCAGCAATGGACCAATGCTGCTATGACTGGGGTGAGTGGGGGTTCATTATCATGAAGTGGGTTTGTTATAAAAGGGCGAGCCTGGCCTCTTTTTCACTTCCTCTCTTGCACTCTCTGTGTCCTTCTATCTGGTGATGCCTTCTGTCATGTTATAACACAATAAGGACTTTGCTGGATGCCAGCCCCTTGATTTTGGACTGCCCGGCCTCCAGAATTGTGAGAAAATAAATTTTTATTTATTGTAAATTACCCAGTCTGGGGTATTTTGTCATAGTAGTCCAAAACAAACTAAGACAGAAAACTGGTACCAGAGGAGTTCAGTGGTACTATAACGAATACCTGACAATGTGGAAATGATTGAGAACAGTGTAATGAGTAGAGGCTGAAACAGTTTTGAAATGAATGGTAGAAAAAGCTTGTGTTGCTGTAATGGGTGATTAAGGATGATTCTGGTGAAACTCAGAAGAAAGAGAACTACAGGGAAAGTCTGAAACTTCATATAGATTACTTAAGTGGTTATGATAGGAATGCTGGTAGAAATATGGGCAGTACAGGCCATTCTGATGAGGTCTTAGATGGAGATGGGAAACATCTTATTGGAAACTGGAGTAAAGGCCTTCCTTGTTATAAAGTGGCAGAGAACTTTGCTGAATTGTATCCTTCACCCGGGCTTTATGGAAGACAGAATTTAAGAGTGATGAACCAGGATATCTGGCAGAAGAAATTTCTAAGCAAAATATTACAGGAGTTATGTGGCTTCTTTTAGCTTCATACAGTAAAATCCAAGAAGAAATAAATTATTTAAAGACAAAACTAGATTTAAATAAAATGATTTAAAGGAAAACACACGTAGGGATTTAAAGGATTCTCAGCCTTGACCATCTGGTACAGAATAAAAGATCTTTTCAGGAGAGAAATCCAAGGGTGTGGCCAAGTACACATTTGATAAGGAGATCAGTATGGCTAGGAGAAAGGCAGGTGTTATTCATCAAGAAAATGGAAAATGATCCTGAAGGCATTTCTGTGATCTTTGAGATTTTCCCTCTTATCATAGACCCAGAGCTATAGGAGGGCAGAATGATTTTGGGGGACAGGTCTTGGATGCCCTCCACAAGCTCCTTGACGAGGGCCACTTTGGGCCTCTGTTCCCTGTGTTTATAATTCTGTTCTCCACATTCAAGAAGCTCAGTCCTCCTTATCTCCCACAGCTGTGGCTTAAGCAGCCTCAAGTACAGCTCAGGCCACTGTTCCTGAGGACTCAAGCAGTAAGCCTTGAGACATTTATGTGGTGCTGGCTCTGCAGACGTGCCAAGTTCATGAGCTATGGGGTTGTGGCAGCATCCACTAATTAAAGAATGTAGTAGGCAGCCTGGAGCCCAGGCAGAAACCTGCTTCAGGGGCAGTCACTAAGCAATGCTTAGTGGAACTGAGGTAGTGAGGCTACTGCAGAGAGTCCTCACTAGGGCAAGGCCTGATGGAGCCACAGTAGTGGGGCTATCCCCAAGACCTCAGAACTGCAGACCTACCAGTCTGCAACATCCACCCAGAGAGCTGTAGTCATGACACCCTAATCTGTGAGAGCTGCTATACAGGCTAAGCCCAGCAAAGCAATTGAGGTGGGGCTGCCTAAAGTCTTGGGGGCTTAACTCCTACCTCAGTGTACTAAAAAGGCGGGACATAGGGTCAAAAAAGAGATTATTCTCCAGCTTTAAGATTTAATGTTGTTTGCCCTATTGGGTTTTGAACTTTACTGAGACAAGTCACTCCTCTTTTCTTACCTATTTCGCCCTTTTGGAATGAGAATGTCTACCTTATATCTGTCCCACCATTGTATTTTGGAAGTAGATAACTTGTTTTGATTTCATAGGCTTGAGCTAGAGGGAATTTGCCTTAGGAAGAATTATGCCTTGAGTCTCATCCATATCTGATTTAGATGAATCTCTCGACTTTGGACTTTTGAGTTGGTGCTAGAACAAGTTAAGACATTGGTGTTATTGAAATGGAATGAATATATTTTGCATGTGAGATGAGCATAGATTCTGGGGGGCCAAAAGTGCTATGGTTTGAATATGTCACCCCAAAATCATGTGAATTTAATATCCAGTGCAACAGTGTTGGCAGGTGGGGCATAACAAGAGGTGATTAGGCCATGAGTATTCCACTGTCATGAATGGACTACTGTTGCCACCACGGGAGTGGGTTTGCTCCAGAAGGGTGAGTTTGGCCTTCTTTTTGTTCTCTTTCCCCTCACATCTCTCCCTTTCTTTTTGCCTTTCTGCCATATGATACCTTCTCCCTTATTAAGAGGCAGCATAAATGAGCAGTTATAAATTTTATAAAATTATATATTACCCAGTCTGTAGTATTTTGTTACAGCAGTATAAAATAGATGAAGACAAATTGATACCTACATATTTCCTTTTGTATGTGTGTGGTAATATAAATGGTATTGTGTTTTAAATTTCAAATTCTGATTGTTTACTGATAGTACTTAGGAAACTAATTGGCTTTTGCATATTAACCTTGTATCCTGAAACTTTGCTATAACTACTTCCTAGCTACAGGAGTATTTTGGGGGCCAATACCTGAAGATTTTCTACACAATCATTTTATCTGTGAGCAAAAATAGTTGTATCGATTCCTTCCTAATCTGCGTAACTTTATTTCCTTCTCTTGTCTTGTCGTGTTAGTTACAACTTCCAGTAAAATATTAAGAGGTGTAGTGAGAGGGAATGCCCCTGCTTTGTTCCTGATCTTAGTAGAAAAATTTCCAGTTCTCACTTTTAGGATGTTAGCTATAGATTTTTTGTAGGTGCTCTTTATCCAGTTGAGGAAATTTCTCTGTCTTAGTTTGCTGAGAGTTTTTATTTTTTATTTTTATCATGAATGGATGCTGGATTTTGACAAATGCTTTTTCTACATCTATTGATATGATGTATATCTATAGATATTCTAATTTTTCTTCTTCTTTAGTTTGTGGATGCGATGTATTACATGACTTAATTTTTGACTGTTGAGCCAGCTTTGCATACCTGGGACAAATCAGTTTGTTGTGGTGTATAACTCTTTTTATATATTCTTTGATTCAATTTGCTATATTGAGTGTTATACGTGTTATACGTTGAAAGTCTTTGCATCTATATTCATGAGGGATATTGGACTACAGTTTTCTTTTATTGTGTTGCCTTTGGTTTTGGTATTAGGGTGATGATGCTAGCATCATAGAATGTGTTGCGAAGTTAGTGTCTCTGCTTCTATCTTCTGAAAAAGATGGTACAGAATTGGTATAATGTCTTCTTTACATGGTTGGTAGAATCCACCAGTGAACCTATCTGGGTCTGGTGCTTTCTGTTTTAAAAAGGTAATAATTGCTGATTCAATTTTTTAATAGCTATAGGCCTACTCAATTTATCTACTTCTACCAGTTTTGTTAGACCACGGCTTTCAAAAATTGCTCCATTTTATCTTGGTTGTTAAATTTGTAGATATAGAATTGTTAACAATATACCATTATTATCCTTTCTTGTCCATGTCTCTGTAGTTATATTCCCGCTTTCATTTATAATATTAGTAATTCTTAACTTCCCTCTCGTGTTCTTAACCTGACTAAAGGCCTAATGATTTATTAAACATTTCAAAGAAGCAGTTTATAGTTTTGTTGGTTTTCACTACTGATTTCTTAATTTTATTGATTTATTTTCTAATTTGTAGCATGTCTTTCCTTCTGCTTACTTTGGATTTACTTTGCTCTTTTTTTCCTAGAGTGATAAATTGGAAGATTAGGTTATTGATTTTAGATTTTTTTTAATATGCATTCAATGCTATAACTTTCCCTCAAAGCAGTGCTTTCACTACATTCTACAAAATTTAAAAAGTGGTATTTTAATTTCCATTTAGTTCAAAATCTTTTAAAATTGTCTTGAGATTTATTCTTGACCCATGTGCTATTTAGAATGTGTTGTTTAATCGCCATGTATTTTGGGATTTTCCAGTTATCTTTCTTTTTTGATTTCTTCACATTTTTGGGCATATTTTCATCATCTCTTTGTGGCATATCTATCACTAATTATTTTCAAACTGACCAATAGAACTGTAAGGATTCATTCAATATTAATTTCTACATGGTCCAATACTTCAGGGTCATTTAAAGCCTTTTTTGTTCGTTTGTTCTTTTTCAGGTGAACTATGACTTGAATCTTCCAGGCTTCTACTTCTGTCACACTCCATGCACTTGATGCACATAATTGAATGTGAGCCTTCGCCCAATATCATCAGTTCTCTTGTATGTTGAATCCCCAGTTTCCTGGATCTGACCAACATCACGTTAATGTTCCTATCAGCTCTACTAAACTTTAGACAGATTTCTTCCTCAATATGGGCCTCTGACCTCCCTTTTCTTAGAGCATTTACTTTAGACATTTTGCAATTAACAATTTTTTCTCCCTACCTTCGAGATGTAAATTTTCTACAACTCAGAATGTCTTCTCAAGGATGTCAGAGATATCTCTTTGAAATGTAATTGTGAAAGAAGATAGCACCTCTATTTCAATCTCTGTAGGAGATTAGGAGCCTAACTCAGGTAAGTGACAATTAGCAAACTCAGATGGCCTAAATACATTCACCAATCTCCCCACTAACGTACTCCACTGGTTCACTTCCGCATTTAATAATCCTACTTCCTTTTCAGTGGAGCTGAGTTCAGTCTCTCTCTCTACTGCAATGATCTCCCCAGTTGCAACGGTCTTGAATAAAGTGTTCTTTGCTTGTTTTACTCGGAGATGA
This sequence comes from Chlorocebus sabaeus, assembly GCF_047675955.1. Lineage (NCBI taxonomy): Eukaryota > Metazoa > Chordata > Mammalia > Primates > Cercopithecidae > Chlorocebus > Chlorocebus sabaeus. The sequence continues at coordinate 48,845,967 of NC_132916.1, read as the reverse complement.
TGTCAGTTCAATATTGAAGTCTCTCTTCCCTACTGCAGTAGTTCAAATAAAATCCATCTTGCCATTATTAACAAGTGTTGGTATAATTTCTCTTTAACATTTCTCATGTCTTTCTCTTAACTGGTTTCTTATCTTGTTTTGCAGAGCATGTTAGTCACTAGTTTCTTAAGTCTGATCAATGTGCCTTCATTCCATTTTTATATTAATTGACTGATATTTTGGATGGACACATATATATTGCTTGGTGAAATATGATTTTCTCTCAGAACCATGTGGAAATTTCTCCGTTTTCTTCTAGTTTCTATTTTTGCAGTTAAGAAGTCCAACATCATTTTGCTTCCCTACATTTAAAAAAAATGTAACCTGTTTCCATTCTTTCTTTCTTTTGGCAGTTTGCATCTTTTTTTTTTTTTAAAGTAATGATATATTTCCAAAACCACTGAAGAGTATAAAGGATATTATAATAATGTCATTTTACCCATCACCCAGTTTCATTAAACCTTCCTTAGGCTATATTTGCTCGAAGTCTTTTTTTTTTTTTTTTTTTTTCTGAGACAGAGTCTTGCTCTGTCACCAGGCTGGAGTGCAGTGGTACAATCTTGGCTCACTAGACCCTCCATTTCCTGGGTTCAAGTGAGCACGTCTGGCTGATTTTTCTATTTTTACTAGAGACGGGGCTTCATTATGTTGGCTAGGCTGCTCTTGAACTCCTGACCTCAAGTGATCTGCCTGCCTCAGTCTCCCAAAGTGCTAGGATTACAAGTGTGAGCAACCATTCCCAGACTGAAGTCATTTTTAATATAATATTTTATATAATATAAATGATGCCTTTCTCTGAACTTCTCCTAAATATTACTTTCTTCACTTCTTCTTCGGGAACAATTACTATCATGATTTTAGTGTGTTCACATGACTTTTTTTTTTTTTTTTTTACAGTTTTCCTAAATATTAACATATCCATTAATAACATAAAATACTAGGGTTTTGTTTTTAGGTTTCAAAATGTATATATACTCTACACCTTATTTTGGTTTCTTTTCATATATTTGAGGTTTCTTGTTTTTTTTTTTTTTTTGAGATGGAGTCTCCCTCTGTCACCCAAACTGGAGTGCAGTGGTGTGATCTCAGCTCATTACAACCTCTGCCTCCCGAGTTCAAGCGATTCTCCTGCCTCAGCCTCTGGAGTATCTTGGATTACAGGCATGCATCACCACGCCTGGCTAATTTTTGTATTTTTAGTAGAGATGAGGTTTCACCATGTTAGCCAGGCTGGTCTCAAACTCCTGGCCTCAAGTGATCCACCCACCTCGGCCTCCCAAAGTGCTGGGATTACAGGCATGAGTCACTGCACCCAGCCTGAGGTTTCTTTATGTAGGAAATACGTTTAGCTCCAAGTTCTGAAATTCTCTAAAGGAAGTAACTGGGCGGGTTTTTTTGTTGTTGCTGTTTTTCATTTATCTTGTAGAGCATCTGTGGACCTTTCAATACATGGGCCCTTTACTTATAGTCTAGAAAATATTATTGCATTATATCCTTAATTTTTCCCTCCCTTCCACTCTTTCTTTTACTACAAGAAATTCTGTTAGTCAGACATTTGACTTCCAGGACTGATCTCCCACCTTCTTTTCTTTCATACTGTTTATATTTCTCATTTCTCTTTACTCACTGAGATTTTCTTTGCCAAATCTTCCCAGTCTAATAATGAACTATTTTAAAATTTTTAATGTTTTGAATTTCTAAGAGCTAATTATTCTATAATTGTTTTTTTTATATAGCTGTTCTTTTAATTGTGTCTTGGCTATAAGTTTTCTTAGTTCTCTGAATTATCAGAGTTTTAAAATTATATTTTCTACATTGCTTTCGCTTTATTCAAGTTACTCATCTTCACTAAATAAATAAATAAATATTAAAAATAATTATTGTCTATGTGTCATAAACAATATTCCTGCCCTTATGAATGTTTGTTTTGGAATGGAGGAGATGGACAACAAATATATAAATATACCAAAATACCTGTGCAGTGATTAATATAATAAGGAAAATAAATTCAAGTAAAGAAATAGAATGACCAAGAACTGGGTGGGGATGAGGGAGTGGGTAACACTATTTTAGATGTAATGGTAAGGAAAGCTAGCTCAGTATCTTACATTTGAACAGCAACCAGTGAATGAAGTAAAGGAGTGAACAGAGCAAGGATGAGAAAGAGCATTCCCAACAGTGGGAATAGCCAGTGAGGATGACTTAAAGATTTTCTATTATGTTTATTTCTTATCTTTGACTTTCATGCTGGAGCCTTCCTTAAAAGTCTGGTGATCCCTGGTTGTCTTTTCATATTAAATAGGAGGAACTAAAACTCGATTGGTGCTTTGTTCTGCATTAGTGTGCTGGTCATTTGTTGTCTCTCACATAAGATGATGGGGCAGTGCCTTCCAAATGCTCTGTCTATAGGAATCTGTTGGATTTTGCTTTGGGTCCGCAAGTCTTCTTATGATTAGGCAACAGACCACAGCATTTTGGGGCTGAACTGGGAAGGAGCTGGTGGTCTTGCTACATAGTAGAGAGTTTTTATTTTTTCAGTATGCTGATTTTAATTTAATTCTCTGTTTAGAAACTGCTGATGCTGACCTGTGCCTCAAGAGGCTTGCCTGTTTGGGGGAGAAGCGTGATGTAAAGACCATTGGAAGAGGCTAAGGCAAGCTACCTGTTCCTCAAACAGATTATTCAACCTATTCTAGTTTTTGGTCCTCTACCTCACACATTCCTTCCACTTCCAAATCCTGTTGTTAGAGGATGTTACCTGCCAAATTTGTACTTTGGAATCCTCCTCTGCATGTTCATAAGTTTTTGGGTTTTCCTTTCTGCTAACTCACTTGCCAATCCTCTACTTTCAATTTTCTAAAAATTGCTGACACTTCTTGTCTCACTGTTGATTCTTTAACATCAATTTGTTGCTATTTTAGGATAAAATAAAAGTGAGTGTATCTCTTCAACCAGCTATCATTAAATGGAAAATTTCTGGTATTATTTTATACTTTCATCTATTTTCCTGTAGACATTTAAACACGAAGTCTCTGTGTGTATGTGCACATATGCAATGTTTTAACTACAAAATATAAATTTCTTCTTGTAAAACAGACAACATAAAGGTAATCTTGAAGTCCCCTTTTAAATATAACAGGAATTCCTTGGTGTGATCTGCACTATGTATATCAGCAAGTTATTTAATTCCTGTATGCTTTGTAATTTTCAGCTCAAAATTATGACTTTTGACACAAACCACAAATCTCAATGTCACAAAATAAGGTAGAAAGCCACAAACAAGCTGGTCACGGTGACTCAAGCCTGTAATCCCAGCACTTTGAGCGGCCGAGGCGGGCGGATCACGAAGTAAGGAGATTGAGACCATCCTGGCTAATATAGTGAAACCCCATCTCTACTAAACATATAAAAAGTTAGCAGGGCATGGTGCCACAAGCCTGTAGTCCCAGCTACTCCGGAGGCTGAGACAGGAGAATCGCTTGAACCCGGGAGGTGGAGGTTGCAGTAAGCCGAGATCATGCCACTGCACTCCAACCTGGGCGATAGAGCGAGACTATGTCTCAAAAAAAAAGAAAAAAAAAAGAAAACCGCAAACAAAATCTTTTACACTCTGGATGTATTCACAGGAAAAACATGAAAAAGGGACTCAGAATTGTTAAGTTGATAAAACTTCTAAATCTAAAGAAGACTTTCGTAATTATATGTTCACATCAGCATAGTGATAAAAAATCTTGGTGTTAATTTATTTATTCATATCTCCTAGTAAATCTTCAAAAAGTTCAGATTAAAGGACCTCATTTTTGGTCATGTCATTTCTTCAAAATAACAGGGTCTGATGATGTGTTACATGAAAGCTGTTATTAGCAGTAAAATTTGTTTCTGACAGGGCCTGTATGTATTCAGGTCAACGTAAGAAGCCTAATTGCTCAACAAATAATAAGCATTTGATTAAAAAAAAAGTTGACAAGTAAATGAGAAAATGATAGTAATGACATTTCAGAATTTCAATAAAAAGCTGAAAATTTACTTTTCCAGCTTATGGTATTTGAAGAGCAAACCACACATGTACATAACTGTTACGATAGTAAGTAATGGGGGCTAGATTGCAGAGATTTAAAGGTGGAGTGTGAGAGTGAGAAATTTTGAGTTGCAATTTAAAAATATGAAATATTTTCTTAGATTTCTGGAGTATTCTATTGCCTTCTTCTTTTAGAATAATATTAAAAATGGATAACTTCTTGTTTCTAGGCCGTGTGGTTACTAAAAGGCTAGAAATGCACTTCTTACTAAATGGCAATAAGCCTAGAGTTATCAAGTTAGTTACACAAATATTAATAATTCCTATACCATATGTAAATCACCTTACCAGGCCATAATGATGTGATGTGAATCTATATAAGATAGCAAGATAGCATATATGACATCATGGGGCTATTTTTCTTTTTTGGGAAACTAGGTATAAAAATAAAATATACCAATATAAGAAAGTATTTGATAAGTACTTAATAAGTGATGTGGACAATCTATGTCCAAGAATTCAAAAGGTATGGTGCCTGGGAACTCTAGCTGGAACCTGAAAGAGTCAGGCTTAGACCCACAACCGGGGAAAAAAGACCATTTTAAGTAAAGTGGACCAATAATCAAAATTACAGAGCTACAACTTGTATTTCTAAGTAGCAATATGTAGCCTTATACTTATGAGATGGGATTTTGTTAGTAGTAGTATAAAGTAGCATTGGAAAGATCAACTGGGGCTAGACTGAAGAGGGACCTAAGTGCCAAATCAATAAATCCTGTTTATTGAAAGGTTTTGAATGGTAAGAGACGGCAAGTGCCATTACATATGAGCCAAAAGGTATTACAATAAAACCAATCCTTCTCTTGTAGGATTGGGTGGCCTGTGCAGGAGACATGTGGGGCAACCAGTACACGTGCTGTATTGAATAGTAGTCATAAGGAAGCTGGTAACACAGATGCTATTATTATAAATTCCTAGTGCTTAACCTTAATTACCCCCAGAATACTCTCGTGAGTTCCACAAGGATCCAGAGAGGCAGAAACCATGACCAGGAACAGTGCTTTTAATACTTTCAGAGCCAAGAATGGGACCAAGTCAGCATTCTCCATACCTTAAAACATATTTCTGTTGATGACATTAGAGGAATGCCAAGCAAGTACATTTAAGGGAAAAAAGCAAATTTTAACAAACAAAACATACCCTAGGAAGTATAAATATTTAATTTAACAAAACTATATGCATTTCATCTTTATGACTGAGATAAATAGGAAAATCCATGATGAATAACATCCTGTAATTAGCAAAAGATGCAGGAGATGAAATAGTAGGGGAGGCTGTATTTGACATCAAGAATCACATATTTTCATGAACTCTTATTTATTTATGATCAACATATACTGGATAAAATTTTAAATTATCATCAGAGAGCACTGTTCTGTATCGCACTGCCAATATCTACATGTGGACACTCATTCATAGAAAACTCTGAAAAATTCTTTAAAATTGTTATTATTCATGGCTTGTTTTCTGCTGGTGAATTTATCATTCTAACTCCAAATATAGCATTTTCTGGTGATACATGCATAGATCTATGCAAATCCACTTCTACATATAAAACCCCCAATGCTAAAGTTATCCTGGTAGCATATGAAAAGCAGTGAAAGCAAATTACATTGTTCGAGATGTGAGGAAGAACAGCGGAGAAAGTATGGTTTTGAGAAGACAAGCAAAATTACAAATGTGTTTTATTTAACAAGTTGAATGAAAGCTGCCTTTATAGAAATGCAGCCCAGAACAGAAAAAAGTTTGTATCTACCCACTCCAAAATTCAAACGTGTGAGTCATTCCACTATATTATGATGGGAGAGCAGATATATGCTCCTGTCCCTACTTTGTTCCATAGTCTTCAACTATGGGTAACTTTGGGATTTGGCTGATTACATGTCATAATTCAATATGACACCATAGCTAGGGTTAACTCCAGCTCTTGGTTCCTGACATTAGTTATTCAGGAAAGATTTTAGAAAATATTTCTGTGAGCATGGAAAATTACAACCATCGCTCTAAAAACACATGAGTAAAGTCCAGTGGTATTTGCCTTTCTAAAAGCTAGTCTTTTGGCTGGATGCGGTGGCTCACACCTGTAAATGCAGCACTTTGGGAGGCTGAGGCAGGTGGATCACCTGGCGAGTTCAAGACCAGCCTGGCCAGCACGGTGAAACGCCATCTCTACTAAAAATACAAAATAAAATAAAATCAATAAGCCTGGCATGGTGGTGTGCACCTATAGTCCCAGCTACTCATGAGGCTGAAGCAGGAGAATCACTTGAGCCCAGGAGGCAGAGGTTGCAGTGAGCTGAGACCTTGCCACTGCATTCCAGCCCGGGCGACAGAGACATTGTCTCAAAAAAACAAAAACAGAAGGCTAGTGTTTTAAAAACAAAATGTATTTCTTCTGATTATGTGGAAAGATTCACTAAAGATATAATGTAAAATATTTAAAGTTCATTGCTATTATATGTTTTAATTATTTCTTGCCTGAAAACAGGTTTCTCATGTCCATGTACCAACAAAGGCCATTATTTCACTTTTCCAAGTCTTATCCCAACTGCCTTCTTGGTCCAGATAAATGTTTTGTGTTGTCTGCCATTGGTCTATCCCTTTTGCATTCTGAGTATTGCTACAAATATTGCATTTTTGTGAAAGCCTCCTTATAACTTTCTATTAACATTCTGCATATCTCTCTTCTTTTGAATTAATACTTTGAGTTACTGCTTCTCAACAGCTTTTCCTGATTAATTCCATTCCTTTTCAAACCTCACAATGTTAGACCTGGTACCTCTTTATATGTACAAATAGCAATATTGTCTTAGTCAGTTGCTTTTTACTTAAGGGTACAGGAACACGTTAAACCCAATATGTTCACAGTTCCTTCTCAAGAAGTGCATATCAACTCTCACCTGGAGAAGAAAGTTTGCTGCTAGAATACAAAGAATTTTGTTTTAAGGTGATCCTTGTAATGCACTGAAAGGTAAAAAAGGAAAAAAAAAGGAAGAAACATGGAAGGAAAAAAGAAAGGAAGGATGAGAGGGAAGGAGGGAAGGATGGAAATGAAAAGAAAAAGTAGGAAACGGGGAAAAAAATTCAATGAGCAAGTCTCCATGATATGTTAAAGTTCATCGAACTTCCAGGCTCAAAAGTCTCAGTTTTATTTTTCAACCTCTAAAGTTAGAACTCATCAGCTACGAGTGGGATCTAAGTTTGGCAAAATGAGTGTTCTCTCTTTCACACCTTTACTAGCAGATGCTAGAGGCAGAATTTTCTCAGCTGGTTACGATAATGAAAGATCAACTTCTCACTGACTTTATAGTTTTCGACGTACTGAATCCTTTTCAGGCAGAGCTTTTCCTGCTGTTTTCTCACTTTCCTGTTTGTTCCCTCCCCACAGGTATCTTTTCCCATATTGTGAGTGTTCCTTTCCCTAAGAGCTTTGAAAAGTTAGCTGCATTCACTCTAAAGGCTCAGTTTTCAATGAACAGGTTAAGTATTTCCAGAGATGTTACTGCCATTTAAGGACTCACCTGAGGCCACAATTTTACTAATTGTAACAGCATGTTTATGTGAATTTTTCATTAGCGTGAAGGCACAGATATGCTGAAGATACTGAAGGCTTAGAGACATTTAAGGAACAAGGCAATGTCCTCCTCAATAGTTCCCCACCATTACTGCCAGTCACTATCGTCCTTGAATAGTAAACCCACACCTCGTACTGTCATGATCATTTTTCAATAGTCAGAAATTGTGACTCATATAGCATCTGTGCTTGGCTCCAAAAATTAGTTTTGCTTCTATTTTTGGTTGACACGTAATAATTGTATGTGTTTGTAGGATACAGAGTGATATTTTGATTCATGAATCAAAAAATCAGAATAATTACCATATACATCACCTCAAATATTTATCCTTTCTTTTGTGTTGGAGACATTCAAAATCCTCTCTTCTAGCTATTTGAAAATATACAATAAACGATTGTTAACTAAATTCACCCTGCAATGCTATAGAACACTAAAATTTATTCCTCCCATATAGCTGCAAATTTTAATTCATTAAGCAACCTCTCCCTATCCTTCTTTCCCCTGAGTCTTCTCAATGTCTAATAATTCCAACTCTTCTCTCCACTTCTATGAGATCAACTTATTTAGCTCACACATACGAGTGAGAACAAGTCGTATTTATCTTTCTGTGCTTGCCTTATTTCACTGCAAGCTCATCCATGTTTTCATGAATGATAAGGTTACATTCTTTTTGTACTGAATAGTATTTCACTGTGCATATATACCTTTTTTTTTTTTTTTTTTTTTTTTTTTTAGACAGAGTCTCACTCTGTTGCCCAGGCTGGAATGCAGTGCCGCGATCTCGGCTCACTGCAACCTCTGCCTCCTGGGTTCAAGCAATTCTCCTGTCTCAGCCTCCAAAGTAGCTGGGACTATAGGCACACACCACAATGCCTGACTAATTTTTATATTTTTAGTAAAGATGGGCTTTCACCATATTGGTCAGGCTGGTTTGGAACTCCTGACCTCACGTGATCCACCCACCTTGGCCTCCTAAAGTGCTGGGATTTACAGGCATGAGCCATCACATGCCCAGCCTATATATACCATATTTTCTTATCTATTAATCTTTTAATAGGCATTTAGGTTGATTCTATATCTCCACTATTGTGGATAGTACTGAAATAAACATGGGTGTGCAGATATCTCTTTGATATACTAATTTCCTTTCCTTTGGGTAATACCTAGTAGAACAATTGTTGGTAGTTCTATGGTCAGTTTTTTGAGGAAACTCTACATTGTTTTCCATAATAGCTAAACTAATTTACTTCCCACCAATGGTGTTTAAGAGTTCCTTTTTCTTTGAATCCTTACCAGCATTTACTTTTTATCTTTTTGACAATAGTCATTCTAACTAGGGGTGTGGTGATATCTTATTGTGGTTTTGATTTACTTTTCCCTGATTATTAGTGGAGTTGATTATTTTTTCATATGCTATGGGCCAATTATATATCTTCTTTTAAAAAGTTTCTATTCAGATTTTTTGCTTATGTTTTTTTTGCTGTTGTTTTTGTTTGTTTGTTTGTTCGTTTTTTTGAGACGGAGTCTCACTCTGTTGCCAGGCTGGAATACACTGGTGCAATCTCGGCTCACTACAACTTCTGCCTCCCTGGTTCAAGTAATTCTCCTGCCTCAGCCTCCCAAGTGGCTGGGACTACAGGCATCCGCTATCACGTCCGGCTTTTTATATTTTTATTAGAGATGGGGTTTCACCTTGTTAGCCAGGATGGTCTCGATCTCCTGACCTCGTGATCCACCCACCTTGGTCTCTCAAAGTACAGGCGTGAGCCACCATGCCTGGCCCTCTTTGCTTATCTTTTAATTGAATTAAATGTTTTTGTTGTTGCTGCTGAGTTGTTTGAGTTATTTGTACATTCTGGTTATTAATCTCTTGTACGAATAGTTTACAAATATTTTCTCCCATCTACTGGTTGTCTATTCACTCTTTTGGTTGTTTCCTTTGCTGTGCAGAAGGCTTTTAGTCTGACATACTCCCATTTGTCTACTTTTGATATCATTGACTGTGCATTTGAAGTCTTACCCATGAAATATTTGCCTTGACCTATGTCATGAAATATTTTCCCTATGTTTTTCTAATAGTTTTATAGTTTCAGGTGTTACATTTAAGTCTTTCACCGATTTTGAGTTGATTTTTGGATATGGTGAGAGAGAGGGGTCTAGTTTCATTCTTCTGCATACAGTTATCCAGTTTTCCCAGCACCATGTATTGAAAAGCCTATTCTTTCACCAATGTATGTTCTTGGAACCTTTGGCAAAAATCAGTCAGCTGTGAATCCATGGATTGTTTTCTGGGTTCTCTATTCTGTTCCACTGGTCTATGTGCCAGTTTTCAAACCAATACTATAGTGTTTTGGTTTTAGTTACTATAGTTTTGTAGCATATATATATTTTAAGTTAGATAGTATGATGCCTTCAGTTTGTTTGTTTTCCCCAGAATTGCTTTGAATATTCAAGGTCTTTTGTGGTTCCATACAAACATTATAATTATTTTTGCTATTTGAAGAATGTCATTGGTATTTTGATAGGAATTGGATTGAATTTATAGATTGCTTTGGATATGATGGTTATTTTAGCCATATTAATTCTTCCAAATCATGAGTATAGAATGTCTTTTAATTTTGGGGGGCCCTCTTTAATTTTTTAAATCAGTGTTTCACTGTTTCATTGTAGAGATCTTTCATCTTTTGGCTGAATTTATTTCCAGGTATTTATTTTTGTAGCTATTTTAAATGGATTGTGTTCATAATTTCTTTCTTACCTACTTTGTTATTGGTGTTTAGAAACACTACTAATTTTTGTATGTATATTTTATATGTTGTGACTTTAGTGAATTTATTAATTCTAAGAGACGTGTGGTGGAATCTCTAAGTTTTTGTAAATAAAAAATAATGCAAAAATTTATTTTCTAAATAAAAAATAGCACAAAAAATGTTATTTACAAACAGGGACAATCTGACTTCCTTTTTTCCAATTTGGATACCCTCTTTTTCTTTCTCTTATCTAATTGCTAGAAATTTTAGTACTATATTGAATAAGATAGGTAAAAATGGGCATTCATATCTTGTTTCAGTTTTTTAGAGGAAAGGATTTAGCTTTTCCCAATTAGGTTTGATGTTATTTGTAGTTTTGTCATATATGGTCTTCATTCTGTCAAGGTACGTTTCTTTTATACCTACTTTGTTGAAAGTTGTTTTATCATTAAGGTATGCTGAATATTATCAGATACTTTTTCTGCATCTGCTGAGAGAATCACTTGGTTCTTGTCCTTAATTCTGTTGATATAATGCATCACATTTATTAATTTACATATGTTGAAATTTCCTAGCATTCCTGAGATAAATCTTACTTAATTATCATCTATTATCTTTTTTTTTTTTTTTTTTGAGACGGAGTCTCGCTCTGTCGCCCAGGCAAGCTCCGCCTCCCGGGTTCACGCCATTCTCCTGCCTCAGCCTCCGGAGGAGCTGGGACTACAGGCGCCCGCCACTGCGCCCGGCTAATTTTTTCTATTTTTAGTAGAGACGGGGTTTCACCATGGTCTCGATCTCCTAACCTTGTGATCCGCCCGCCTCGGCCTCCCAAAGTGCTGGGATTACAGGCGTGAGCCACCGCGCCCGGCCACATCTATTATCTTTTAATGTAATGTTATATTCAGTTTCCTAGTATTTTGTTGAGGATGTTTGCATCCATGTTCCCCAGATGCACATAAATGCATAGATGAACGCACTTTTGTGTCATTTTCTGGTTTTGGTACCAAGGTAATGCTGGCCTTGTATAATTAGCTGGAAAGAATTCCTTCCTTTTCAGTTTTTCTGAAACAGTTTGATAATTGATTTTAGTTCTATAAAGTTTGGTAGAATTCAGCAGTGAAGCCTGGCTTTACTTTGTTAGGAGACTTTATTATCGATTAATTGTATTACTTATTATGGATCTGTTTAGGTTTTCTATTTCTTTATTGTTCAATTTTGGTAGGTTATATATGTCTAGAACTGTATCTGTTTCCTCTAGGTTTTTCAATTTGTTGGCAAAGAATTTTTCATAATAGCCTGTGATCCTTTGTATTTTTGTGGTATGAGTTGTAATGTCTTCTTTTTCATATCTAATTTTATTTATTTGGGTCTTCTTTTCTCTTGGTCTGCATCATGGATTATTGATTTTGTTTTTCTTCTGAAGAGAACAACTTTTCATTTTGTTGATCTTTTGTATTTTGTATTTATTTCATTTAGTTCTGTTCTGATCTTTATTTCTTTTCTCCTACTAACTTTGGGTTTAGTTTTCCTTGCTTCCCTGGATCCTTGAGGTACATGGGTTATTTGAAAACTTTCCCCTTTTTTGATATAGCCATTTATTGCTATAAACTTTCTACTGAGTATTGCATTTTCTGTAACCCATATATTTTTGTATGTTGTGTTTCCATTTTCATTTGTTTCCAGATTTTTTTTTTCTTCATAATTTCTTCATTGAATCATTGGTTATTCAGCAGAATGTTATTCAGTTTTCATGGACATGTATAGTTTCCAAAGTTCCTTTTTTGTTATTTATTTCTAGTTTTATTCTATTGTGGTCTGAGAAGATACTTGACATGATTTAAATTTTTAAAAATTTGCTGAGACTTGTTTCTTGGCCCAACATATGGTCTATCCTGGAGAATGTTTCATGTCCCGATGAGAAGAATAGGTATTCTGTAGCTATTACATGAAATGTCTTGCAAATGTTTGTTATGCCCATTTGCTGTTTTGTGCAGTTCAAGTCCAATGTTTCTTTGTTGATTTTCTATCGAGATAATCTTTCCAAGACTGAATGTAGTATTTTGAAGTCTCCAACTATTATTTTGTTGGAGTCTACTTCTGTCTTTGGCACTAATAATATTTGCTTTATATATCTGGGTGCTCCATTGTTAGGTGCATGTCTATTTATAATTGATATGTCCTTTTGCTTAATTGACCCCTTTATTATGATATAATGACCTTCTTTATCACTTTTTATGATTTTTACTTACTCTTTTGTCTAAATATAGCACCTCCTGCATGCTTTTGGTATCCATAGAATATACTTTTCCATTTATTCACTTAGAATCTATGTGTGTCTTTACAGTTTAAGTTAGTTTCCTGTAGGCAGCAGATAGTTGGATCTTGTCTATATCTCTTAATTGGGAAACCTAAACTTTTTGCAGTCAAGCTTGTTGTTGATAGGTGAGGAGTTACTCCTGTCATTTATTAACTCTTTTCTGGTAGTTTTGTATATTCTTTACTCTTCCTTTCTCTCTTGTTCTTTATCTTTGCCATTGCTGGTTTTCTGTAATTATATCATTTGATTCTTTTCTCTATCTTATTGTATATCTGTTCTACCAGTGAGTTTTGTATACTTTTGTATGTTTTCATAATGATAGATATCATCCTTTAACTTTCAGATAAAGAACTCCCTTAAGCATTTTTATTGTATGGCTTGTCTGATGGTAATGAATTATTTCAGTTTTTGCTTTGCTGAGCAAAACTTTAACCTTCAATTTTGAAGAATAGCCTTGCTGGGCATAGTATTCTTGGCCCTTCCTTCCTTCCTTCCTTCCTTCCTTCCTTCCTTCCTTCCTTCCTTCCTTCTTTCCTTCCTTCCTTCCTTCCTTGCTTGCTTCCTTCCTTCCTTCCTCTCTTTCTTTTTTCTTTCTTTTTCTTTCTTTCTTTCTTTCTTTCTTTCTTTCTTTCTTTCTTTCTTTCTTTCTTTCTCTCTCTCTCTCTTTCTTTTCTTTCTTTCTTTCTCTTTCTTTCTTTCTTTCTTTCTTTCTTTCTTTCTTTCTTTCTTTCTTTCTTTCTCTCTCTCTCTCCCTCTCTCTTTCTCTTTCTTTTTCTTTCTTTCTTTCTTTCTTTCTTTCTTTCTTTCTTTCTTTCTTTCTTTCTTTCTTTCTTTCTTTCTTTCTTTCTTTCTTTCTCTTTCTTTCCTTCCTTCCTTCCTTCCTTCCTTCCTTCCTTCCTTCCTTCCTTCCTTCCTTCTTTCATTCTTTCTTTCTTTTTCTTTCTTTTCCCCCTTTCCTTTCCTTTTCCTTTCTTTATTTCTTCTCTTTCTTTATTTCTTTCCTTCAGCACTTTGTATATAGTACCTCATACTATTCTGACCTGTAAAATTTCTGCTAAAACATCTCCCATTAGTCTGAAGGGGATTCCCTTATATGTGACTTGAATTTTGTGTGTGTGTTTGTTTATTCTTGCTGCTTTTAGAATTCTCTCTTTGGTTTTTGAGAGTTTGATTTTAATATCCCTCATAGAGAACACTTTTGGGTTGATTATATTTGGGAATCATTTAGCCTCTTGGATACGGATGTCTATATCTCTTCTAAAACTTGGAAAGTTTTTACCTATTATTTCATTAAATAGGTTTTCTATGCCTTTTCCAATGTTTTATTTTTCTAGAATTCCCAAAATACAAATATTTGTTTACTTAATTGTATCCCACATGTAACATAGGCTTTATTATTCTTTTGTGTGTGTGTGTGACTGGCTTCTTTCAAAAGACTCATTTTCAAGTTCAAAAATTTCTTCTTTACTTGATCTTGTCTATTATTGAAGTACTCAACGGTACTTTTAATTTTATTCATGAAAATCTTCAAATATGATTTCTGTTTGGTTTTTTTATTATTAGATCTATCTCTGTTGAATTTCTCAGTCAGATCATGAATTGCTTGCCTAATTTTGTTTAATTGTCTATCAGTGTTCTCATGTATCTCACTGAGTTTCCTTAAGATAATTATTTTGAATTACATTTTAAACATTTCGATATATTTTTGTTTCCTTGAGGTCTGTTACTGGCTGTGTTTCTTTGAAGGTATCATGTTTACTTGCTTGTTTATGTTTCTTGTGTCTATACATTGATATCTGCACATCTGGTGAAACCATTATTTTTTCCAGTTGTATAGAGAATCTTTTCAAGGAAGATTTTTTTTTCCCCTGTAGATGTATCTATGGTGTTCATTGGGTAGAGTGCTTTGACTTTGGTTCTGTATGAGCACAGTAGTATAATCTCCTTATGATTTATTTGGCTGTAATCAATGTTAGTGGTGTCTGCAAGTGTTTCTGTGGCCTAAGCTGTGGTTGTTTGTGGAGGCTGTGGCATATTTGCTGGGGACAGAGTTGCTGAAAGAGCTGGCTCTCAAGCTCCTAAGGCACATGCATGGTTGTGCAGTGACTCTGCCAGTGGAGGAAGCAAGGTTGTTGGTGGTAGTAGAGGTAGGCCCTCAGAGGACTGGTCCTTGGGCTCTAGGTGGTGTGCATGGGTGCTGGGCTCCAAAGATTTTAACTTGTCAATAAAATTGAATTGAAACCTGAACTCATTTTGATACATAGTTCAAAATGTCTCTTGGTTCAATTTGTTTCCAGAGATGTTAATAAAGTTTTATGACCTTTTCTGTATTTATTATATTCTCTGGAAGAGAATAATTTATGGAAACATAACCACAAGATGGTAATAACAAGATAGAGATGAACCAAGTGTTGATGTTATTGATGATGAATTTCATAGTCATTTTTTAGTTATTAAGAATGGCTATAATTGGAGATGAAATGAAATACTAATTAGCAGTAAACTTATCTGTAAAATCTCTATAAATCTTTTCTTTTTTAAGATTACAAGTGTATCTCCTACTTCATTATAAGTCTGCAACTTATTGTTAACTTTGAGGCAATGTGTACTACAAAAGAAATAAAATAAATTTTATGTATTCATTACCTAGTGTATGCCACAACAAAATTAGGAGGTAGAGATTATTATTCTTATTTAACAGAATAAAAAATGAAGATGAGAGTGCACATATAACTGCATCAAGTTATTTTTACTAAGGATAAGACTAGATTTCAAATCAATTTTTGTCTGACTTCCCACTGTACTTTGTTACCTCTCAAGGAAATTCTCTTGGTCAACCCTCATTGTCAAATCACTATATTTGGTATTTTGCAGAGTTTCCTTTAGGAAGAAGCACTAGAAGAGGAAATGTTGAACACATAATTCACACAATTAATTTTAAAATATATATATAATGCTCTTTAGAAACCTACCCAGCACCATAAAAGACCTTCATGTGTCCTCTTAGGTAGTTTGCCAATTTTAAGCCAAAATTAATTGCATTTACAATAGAGTTACATTTGTCATGGATTTGGATGAAGAAGCTTTTAAAGATATTTTAGTTGTACTTTATCCTCACAAGAAAATTTTTTAAAGTAAGATTTGTCTCTTGTCTTGTTTTAGCTTGGCAAGGACATAGATCAATACTGCTTAGAATTTGTGGGGACAAATATAAACTTTTGAGTCTAAATACAACACTTTTAAGTATATGTATCTATTTCATTTGGATTGCTTCCAAATGAAAGCTCTTTGCAGCTTTTATAACACACAAAGCCAAGATGCTGCTGGTGGAAAGGTCACTGTCCAAAAAGAATGTTAAGAAACAAGATAAGTATAAGTACTCATTATCAGTTTTAAGGAACACTTTTAAGAGGAGGGCGTATTCACTCAAGAAGCACAAGGAAAGATAGAATTGGAAGTTTAAGGCACAAATATTGGGAAAGAAACAAACAATTCAGTCATTTTGTTGCAATGGTAGCAAGATGAGGATAGGGATGGGGTGCTGGGCAAAATAGCAGCTCATTCTATAACAGCAATGGTGCTGATATTGCAGCAGCATTAGCCATAACTTATGCCTTCTTATTTAAAATATACACTTCCTTCCTACTCATTTTTATTTCATTTTGTCTATACAAAGAGATCATTATGTATCAATATGGTATTCCTGTGTATCGATGATCCTCGCCTTAAGAGTATAGAAAGTGACTTGAGAAGTCTTGTGAAAAGTATTGCCTTAATAATTTTAATCAAAATGTTTGTCTGTTCACAGCTATGAGCAAATTAGCCATCTGAATTTACACTATTTAAATGTATGTCATGATCACCAATATGAAATTGGAAATCACATGGAGAAAAATATTATGATATAATTTTAATTTATATGTCAATTCTGTTAACCTACCTCAATGAAGAAATAATAAAGTAACCACCTATTTTTCTGCAGTGGACATAAGGAATTGTGTGACACCAAATCTCATACACTTAAGGGATTCTTTTACAGTTCTCTGATCAGACTCTTCGAGTTTTTATTTGAAAACAGACACTGATTAAACTACATCCTGACTGTGTGTCCAAGGTAGTTGTGAGATCTAAAAATAATGTTAAATGGGGAACCTCGAGAGCATTTAGGTTGGATTGTGTAGTGAAGAAAGAAATAAGTGGGATCCTCATAATTAAAGAGACATCAAAAGTCTGGGGGATCGGACTCATTCTTTATAGTTAACTCCTGGGAGTTTGCCAAAGATTCAAGCTGAGGACGTTATCTGGACGGTAAGTCAGACCAGTCACCAAGCATTAGAGCTGCTCCCTGGTAGGAAGAGTGTTGTGCTGAGTAGTGAATTCATTCAGCTTGTGTTCAAGCAAAGGCTGGATGGTCCTACAAGAGAGAAGCCTGCACTCAAAAACCTGTATAACTTCTTCCTTCAAAATGATCCTCTGATTATAAAACAGAGACTAACAATCACATATTGTATATATATTTTTTGTTGCCTAGGTTTATTCAGTACCACTTAAATAGACAGGAAAATGTAAACTTCTCAGGATATCAGTCTATCTAGTTCATACAAAATAACATAAAAATACACTATAATTTTAAGACTATAAATTACTGGTTTATTCCCAATTGTTAGTAATCTGCCTCCATTGACAACTACTCATTTTAGCTCTTAAATACTGCACTATGCTGTATTTGACAATGATTACATATAAATTCTCAGCATCAGGGCACTTTGAGAGTCTCTTTAGAAGTATCAAAAACACTTAAACGCTCTGGTGAAATGGAGCAATTTTAATAATTTTTCACCGATCAGTGATTGTTCACAGCTAGAACCAAAGGAATGACTCAAATTTACACAATGAATCTGAAAAGATTCCTACAAAAAAAATTCAAGCAATTTAAACATTTAATCGTTAGAAAATTTTAAAAGGCTAGTTACAGTTGTAGAATATGGCTACATTATTTTGAGTAATTTTGTAATTCAGTCACAAAAGAACTAAAATTTTTGTAGCTCCTAAGGCTAAATTCAAACTTGACATGTCTGACTCCTTTCACTCTAAAATGCAGTAATTAATTTTCCCTGGTGCTACATTGTTACTTCACATGGACTGAAGGTTTAGTTTTTATTAACCGTATAATTTGATTTCTCCCCAGTTGAGTCCATGTTAATCACTTTCCATAAAGAGAGATGTATGAGCCTGTCTAAGATCACTAAAAATAAGAAAAAAGGAAAGAATAAAAATATTTCATGTTTAGGAAATTTTGAAAGAGCTCCTGTAATTCATAGCACTTTTTTTTTAGTCTAAATTATTCAGGTAATCATGTAATTTCTCTGCTCTATTTTATAGTGCAAACTGAGCTAGTAGGACTGGTGGGAAAAGTAAAAGACTATGAGTGAGAAGACTTAAGCTCATGGCCATGGCCATCATTCTCTACATTGCTTTTTCATTCTGTACTACAGAGAAGGTAATGACCATCCCCTTCCAAGTAATTGAGTATCAGAGAAGTAAAAGGGAAATTCTTACCTTTAATATGATATATTTGACCTTAGTGGTAAAGCTCTGAAGGATCTGAATGAGATTTGTGACCATTTGTAATGACTAGCCATTTTAATCTGAATAATCCTTCCTTTGACTGAGGACATCAAAGGTGAATGTGATATGCTTTTGTAGTGTTATTGCCCAGATCTTGTTTCTGAGCCACTCTGCTTTCTAACTTTATCACAGTATTCCCCTTACTCCCCATTCCTGAAGTGTATGGAGCCTGGATTTATTTGCCTGTATATACTTCTAAATACCAATACTGGCTTACCTGCTTTACTTTAAACCTTCTTCTCTCCACTCTACTCAACACCCCAGACATTTCCCATGCAACTGCAGTACCTGTGTAATACCTCTTCCTACGCCAACTGTATTCCTGCCTGTAACTTCATGTCATTATGATTTGGCTTCAGATCCTGGGCCTTGTAGTCCTTCGCTACCCAACCACTTTCCATGGCCAAGTGCACACCAGCATAGAGCCTGAAGTCTAAATATATTCAACAACTATTTACTAGCAAAAGTATCTATTGGATATGACAAGTATCTAGTAGAGCTTCTCAATTGACATTTATCAAGTTAATAGGATTTATACACTTAAAAGTACTGTGGTCATGTGAGCTCCGTCTCTTCATAAATTGGCTTAACGTTTCTTTTTGACTAAAATGGGTTTCTGGAAAGCAAATTATTTTTTATAGTGTCTCTACATTGGGAAAAAGCTTTGGTGGATATCAGATTTGAACTATAAACAGAGTGGCTAAAAGAATTGAATAAAAAAATTGTATTCTAAAATAGTTTTACTTCTCTTAAGGTCAAACACACTTATTTTCTTCTTCAATGTAAGGAGATAACAATATTTCTCCTGTGTGCATTGATAAATTATTCCTCCCCATGGGCCTCCCTCCAATATCTTGTTATACTTGTTTTTGGGGGGCCTAATTTTAGATAGGAAATAGTTTGAGTATAAATCTGGGGGCTAGTGGAGTCCAAGAGAAATAATTTCAGAGCCTTCTAAAGGCAACAGCTAAACTGTCTATCATTGGCTCAGGAAAGTACCTAAAATTGCATTGAAAAAGTAAGTTTTTGGTGCAGAAGTACCTGAAAGTGGAAGAAGGACTGTTCTGGTTGACTTCTGATCCCCTCCCCTCTACAGGATAATTATACCCCTGGGGTCTAATTCTTAGACCAAATAGATGAGGGGAAATGAAAAGATACTTATTTCTCACTCTTAAGATTTTTCAGAGATGAGAAAGAATTTCCATTTCATTCCTCCTCAGGGAAAAAGATGGGAGAAACATACCTCCTGCTTTTCTCTTTCCCATCATTTAGCCCCACCAACTCCACAGTGCATGACTGACTTGATGGATAAGTGCAAAAAAGACTGGGCACACCCAGCTCATTCACACTTTCCCTCTTACTTTTGAGCCAGCTGATCTGTAAAATGCACACACTCCTTGGGGTAGAAACAGACACATACTACATCTTTCTTTTAGTAATATTTGGATGGCTATTTTATAAAGATATGTTTATTATTTTATATTGCTATTCCTTATAAAAAGACATACAACTCAACAGAATTTATGTCTGGATGCTAAATAATCCTGACCTGAAGAAGAGGTATAGAAACAAGTGGCCCAAGGAGGAACTGGAGAGAAATCTGTAATATTTCAAGGACCCAGCATATCTATTTCCCACTTTTGAGGAATGTTGAATTTGGGACATGAAATACCTGTTTATTACTAATTAGATTGTGAATGTAAACCTTATACTAGATGGATCAACAGAACCAGTCAGATTTCTCTTTTGCCTTGATTGACAATGGTAAATCCAGATAAAATAAGTTATATATCACTAAAACATCTATCCCCAAGTGACTTAACATATTCTAAACACATCTCCATGGCTTGGAACCTGGAAGAGTCTATTTCATTAAAGTTAACTAAGATTATAGTTCTTCAACACAATGAAGACAATCATTGTGGAGGATGAAATGATACCTAACACATGATCATAACCTTCAAAAACTTTACAATCAGATATTTAGTCAAATAACATGAGTACTTACATCTTAAGGTAGAATATATCTACAACCTTAGGAAATATTTAAAAAAAAAAACACTTAAAGGTAAGGTCATGTCTGGTTGAGTGATCATTCAAGACTTAATAGGGGAGTTGATTTGTTAACTAAACCTAAAGGAACAGAAATATTTAAATAGAAGGAGATGTAAGAGGGAATTGTGGACAAAGGTACAAAAATGAACAAAGGAATACAGAAGGGAAACAGGAAATGGTGAGTAGCTCTGTGTGGCCACAGTGTTTTTCATGTATGCGTGTGAAAGTGTGAATGCATGAATATGTGAATGAGTGTGTGAATGTGTGTGTATGTATGTATGTGAATGTAAGTGAAAAATGCATGTGAGTTTGTGTGTGAGTGGTTATGTGAATGTGTGTGAACAGGTGAGTGTATATGAGTGTGTATGTGAGTATGTGAGTGTGTGTTGAACCTGTGAATGCATGTGAGTGTGACTGAGTGTGTGTATTTATACCTGCTCCCTGGAATGTCACTGTGGGGGTGGTGAGGTCAGTGGGATGTGCAATAGGAAATAGGATTTGTTTTATCTCCCCGTGTAGTAGTTTTAAAAATGCATTTCTTATAGTTAAACACACACTTATGATTTAATCACACTGTAGTTTAATATATATTTTTTTGAGACAGCGTCTTGCTCTGTCACCCAGGCTGGAGTGCAGTGATGCGATCTCAGTTCACTGCAACCTCCGCCTCCCGTGTTCAAGTAATTCTCGTGCCTCAGCTTCCTGAGTAGCTGGGATTACAGGCATGCACCATCATGCCCAGCTAATTTTTGTATTTTTAGTAGAGACGAGGTTTTGCCATGCTGGCCAGGCTGATCTCCAACACCTGGACTCAAGTTATCCACCCACCTTGTCCTCCCAAAGTGTTGAGATTACTGGTGTGAGCCACCGTGCCTGGCCTAGTTTAATTTTAAAAAGGAAATTTAAATCATCATGGATGCAGTGGTTATACTTTTCTAATACAAATTTTAAACTCTTCACATAACATGGCAAAAAAGGGACTTCATTCTCCTCTGGAAGGACTCTGGCCTGACTCAACTTTGAATAAAAACATAGGGCTTGATAAGTAAAACTAGGTCTGTTTTTAAGCCTCCACTTACCCCTTCAGGAAGGTGCTTTGGGGCAGAACTCATTTGGTGCACCACAGGGTGTATGTGGTGGCCCTGAATATACCCCTGACACTAACGTCATCTAGCACACTTTTAAAATACTGCATTTCACAGAATCAGAGAGGGCTTTCAGTTGTCTTGATATCTGTAATTCCCTTTTAGACTACTACTTGCATGTGGGAAGCATTTAATAAAGCATGAGTCATTACACATAATGGATTTCCTGGATGTTTAATGCATCCTTAAATGTGTATTAAATAGATGGATTTACATACTTCTCTACGTGAATGCTGCATTTTTGGCCATTGAATCTGCATTGGATAAAGCTGATAATAAGAGTTTAAGTATCACAGGACCTGCTCCTTATTAAGATTATATCACATCTCTGTGATTCATTGACTACATATTTTGTCAGAAGTTTCAGAATTTCATCAACTCAAAGCTGATCTCAACACTCCACAAATGCAGGAAAAAGCTGTTTGAATGGGACTTTTGAAATCTGGCCCCTCACCTTTGATTTTACCCCACTTACTATATTTCCACTAAGTTCAGACCACGTCAATTACCTCCTCCTTAGATACTGATATAAGAAGCAAAGATTCAGGTTTTTTATTTTAAAGTGGTGATACAAGTACATTAAAACTGGTCATAATTTTTTTTAAAGGAACACAGTATGTTAGAGGAGAAAGAGTAGAAGCTTTGGAACGAGACACACTGTTTCAATCTGGCGTTCAATGATTTCTAACTTTGTGACAGCCCAGTTATTTAACCATACTGTTCTCTTTAAAATGTGCATAGCACTTTGAAGATTTTCTGTAAGACCAAATAAATAAATAAATAAATAAAGCATCTTCAGCACATAGTAGGTACTCATGAAAATAACTTATCTCCTCCTTTCATAATAACTTTACATTGTAAAAAGTGGAATAAGAGAAGCTATTTAAGAGTTGGAAAAATACTCTTGCTGCACCACTGGTTTTTATCCAACCTTATTGTTATTATCATACTAATTGTTATATCCCGCCTGCTCTCATTTTAAGCAACTACCTTTCCCCAGATAAAAATGAAACAAAGGACTATGATTTCCCACCCCTGAAACATAAGCTCTCACATTGTCCTGCCCTGGTCAGTAATGTCACAGCGTAAGTGAAGAGCGGCATCTCCTCTGGGTGCCTGGCTCCCCTGCTGGGGCAGTGAGAGACACCTTATTTAATAAACTGACATGTAATCAAGTCTCCCATACCACAGCTGCCTATGTGGTTTGAAAATAAGATTTTCTTTTTTTAGAGAAAATACGTCCCTGGGAAAAAGGAAATTATACTCAACTATCACTTCACAATTTATGTTCATATTCTTTGATAATTGTAATTTAGTGCTTAAGTGGAATGAAGGAAACTCTAGTGTTAGGAAGACAAGGGGCAAACACAGATCAATATTGAGGAGGATGTTCAAGAAAATGACTTTTTCTTCCCACTTGGTATTTTAGATATATGAATGATGCCCCTTAAATACTTAATTATCTTAGTATAGAACTATATAAATGCAGGAAAGCTATATTTGCAAAAGCTAGAAGATTGGAAAGTTGGATAAATTTAGCAACAAAAATGAGCCACTTTAGTCTATTTAAAAGAAACAGTGAGAAAACACAATGATGCATTTTTTTTTTATTTAAATAACTTCTAACCATTTGCTCAAGTGATATTTTTCAGATTCAAACTTCTAATTTTAACAGGTACATACTCTAATTCAAGACCAACACAAACCACAAATAGACTTGGGTTAGAGTATTTAATCTTGTTCTTAAACTTCTTGAGAATAACATGTTGCCAGAATTAAGAGTCTTACCCTAAAAAGTGTAATTCTGTTTCCTGCTTTTGGGGAAGGTGCAGAAAATAAATCATATTCTGGTCATAATTTGGAAGGCTTCCTTACATTTATGATTTTGAAAAAATAAAGGTTTATCTATGACATCTTTTGTTAAATTCACATTCTTTCCCTTCAAACTGTCCCACCATCTCATGACAGCATAAGAAAACTGGTATTTAAACATTACAACTGAACTCATGCTCCATCCTTTAATTGGTGTAATCCTTAGGGAGTTAAAGCCACAAAGGGCATCAGAAGTTGTAATTTTGGCTGGTAAATATTAGAACCAGATGAAGGTTCCCAATCTGCCAGATCTTACCCCATTGTTCCTTTTTATACTCTTATTCTTCTAGAGTGGACAAATAGTGCACTCATATCCTATTGGCCTCACAGAGATCATTATTCAAGCAAAATGTCCTCCCTTTTCTCTTCCTTTCTTCAGCATCTGGAATGTGCTGTGTGTAAGCATGCTCATTGATTACTTCTGATCCCTTAGACTGACGTCTTTACTGAACATAAGGGTCCCAGGAAGCTTTTCCTTCTTAAGAGCTTGTAAGTGGGCATGGGTTGTTACCTGTCTGGTATCTCCATTTCTTCCTTCTAATAACAGGAATACTACTTTTGTCTTAGGAGCTATCTTTCCCCATGATATCAAACTAACCAATCACAGTACATTCTTCCCTAGACACAGAGATTTGTAAAGGGAAAAGACCTATTTCAAGTAGGGCCAATTAAGACCCTTTTCCAGGGACTGAAATGAATCTCATAAGAGAGAGTGTCTGTGTTTTTGAGACTGAATGTACCAAAGACCAGGAAAACCTGCAAAGGTCTACTGCCATCTCTCCTTCTACATCAGGAGGCATGTCTGGGTATGAAAGAGTACCCATGGAAAACAAACCAGAAAGACAAGGAAGAAAAGAAAAAACAAATTCCTGATGGTTGCACATTGTTTATATCCTTGAATTCTGCTGATCCTGAATGTAACACACCTCCTTAGACTTTTCAGAGCATGAAGCAAGCTATGTTCTTAACAAAGCTTGAGTTGGGTTTCTGTCACTTGAATTTAGAGTTTTAACACAATTTCATACTATGCTTGCATCTTCAAATTTTCTACAGCTAATTGTACTTTTCATTACAAATGGTCATCTTTCCCTACAACTTTAAGATCTGTAGAACTCTGTTTTTTCTTTTCTGTTTATTTTTATACTTAACATTTTTAAGTTCAATACTAGGTATTGTGCCCTAAGAAATTAATTTTAGTTTTCTACTGATAAGCCACACATGCGTAGCGAGCTTCCTGCTCTCATAATTTAGTATTCCTTTTCTTTACAAACCAAATGTCCACTCTGGTCTTTCCTTTGCAACCGCATCATACGCATGATGCATCAAAGAATAGTTCTGAGGTGAATGATATCACTTAAAGTATATTTAAGATAAAATGGTCAGAAACTAAAGGGCAATGAGTTACCGTGGGTTGAATGATGCCTCACTGACTGTCTCCATAATTGAATCCCGGAACCCGGGAATGTGATCTTACTTAGAAAAAAGGGTCTTTGCAGATGTAATTAAGTTAAGGATCTGAAGGTGAGATTGATACAGACAGGAGGCAGGGAAATGCTGGGTAGAAGAGGGCAGTTACCCAGCAAAAGCCCCACCCTCAAGCCTGGATACCTGTGGCCCAAAATTAGTACAGGCATTCCTGTTTTCACACCAAAAAGTTACCTTTTAGTCTGCCACACCCCCTGTCCTGTGCTCATATAAACCCCGAACTCCAGGCTCCAGAGCAGACCAGCAGATAAGGAAACGAGATAAGCAGACGAACAGCAGAGCAATGCAGCAGAGAAAGAGAGAAGAGGAGAAACATCTGAACGCTGATAGAAGTTCAGTTGGGAGTTGTTGGAGAGGAATTTGGCTGCTGGATGGCTCAACTCCAGGGGAAGACCATCTTCCCACTCCATATCCCCTTCCAGCTCCCCATCCACCCTGCTGAGAGCCACCTCTACCACTCAATAATGTCTCTCATTCATCCTTTAAGCCCGAATGCGACCCGATTCTTCCCAGACACTGGACAAGAACTTCAGATACAGAAAGCTGTCACACTGGCCCTCTGCCCTTGCAAAAAGGCGGGGGCCCATTGAGTTAGTTATCACTTAAAGCTGTCTGCTGACAGCAAGGCTAAGAGAGCATTGTAACACCGGGGCCGCAGGCATCCACCCCTAGACACTACCATGGAGATGGAGCCCAAAGCACTTGACCTGGTCTCTGCACCTCCAGCGAGCAGATGAATAGGCGAGCCACTCCTCTGTCTCATATCCTGTGAGGGAACTCTCCCATTGAATTATTCACATAGGGTCTGCATCCAGTGGTAAGTATTCTTATAAAAACCAGAAGAAAAGAAGACACAGACAAAGAGAAAGCCATGCAAAGATGGAGGCAGAGATCGGAACTATGCCAAGACTAAAGGAATGCTTGGAGCCATCGAAGCTAGAAGAAGCAAGGAAGGATTCTTCCCTAAAGTCCTAGAGGGATCATGCCTCTGCACATATCTGGATTTGAACTTCTGACTTCTAGAATTGTGAGAGAAAAAGTTTATGTCCTTTTAAGCCACAAAGTGCATGGTAATTTGTTATAGTAGGCACAGAAAATTAATATAGGCATTATAAAACATAAATGTGAGATTAATTATTCACATTCAGAACCAATGAATAGATTTTGTCACTGAGATTCTCAGCCTGGGTCACAGGTCTGGCCTGACTTGGAGAGAACTGGGTGTATTGCAAGGGGAGGGAAGGACAAGTAGATCCAAAGCAGTGAGGAAAGGAAGTGCCTCCAGCTACAGAGTTGGGAGAGATTTTCAAAGGTAAGAAAAATCTTATTTAGTGATTATTAAATTTGTCAAATTCTCTATTACAAGAGAAACATTTTCTTCCAATCAAACTGGTAATCTTCCCTTGGAGGCATTAAAAGGTGCATGGACCCTGTAACTGGACAGGCCTGGGGACAAATGACAGCTTCAGCCCAGCTCAGGGATCGCAAACAGTCTCTGACCTAATCAGAGCCACAGGACAGTTCTGGCCAGAGTCTGAGAAAGGAACCCTAGCTCTCCTTTTATGGATTTGAATGTGAAGAGAATGTAGGGTCTGGAGTTACTGACTTATTTTCTGACTCTGAAAGGACATCTAGTCTTAGAATGGAGGCAACCTTGAAACCAAGAGAAGGAGAGAAGAAAGACTTTGAATTCAGCTGTGCTGTATCCCCCAGACTTTTTAGTTACAACAGTCAATAAATTATATTTTGTCCAAGACAGTAAACCCAAAGTGTGTTGATACACTATGGAAAGCACTTAGTATAATTCTAGAAAGACAGTGTATACTTTATAAATATTAGTATCCTATGAAGCTGAAATTCCATCAGTGTATTCCCAAAGAAATTGCCTTAGTGGTTTTTCAACCTTGGATACACGTTAGAATTACCTAAACGGCTTCATAAAACTTCTGCTGCCCGGTAGTATTCCTAAGCAATTGAGTCAGAATCTCTAGGAATGAGACTCAGGCCTCACTGCGTTCTTAAAGCTCCCCAGGGGATTCCAATGTGCAGTCAAAGCTGAGAATCACTGTTCAGGACTAATACACAAACAGGATTTGTAGGGAGGGAAAGAGAAAAAAGCGACTTTTACTGTAAAAGCTACCTTAATTATTGCCTATTTATTGTGTCAAGATTTTGAAGTTTACTACTTCTGTGGAGACAGTTTCTAATCTCGTTTTTGTTCCCTCTGGCAAATTGTTGCAAGTTTTCTTTAGCAGGAGTTAAGAGACTATCTTTTTAGCCTGGGTAGGCTGTGCTCATTTATTGTTATTCTGTGAAACCCCCTGCAAGCTTTTGAGCTTGTTATTTTATTAGGAACTAATAAATTTAACCTGACCATACACACTGCTAAAAAGCTTAGTGTTCCATATGAGACAGGCCAACAGACAGTGTAATCTTTAAACCCTAACCTTAACTTATGAAAGGCATTAGTGTACATTAATAGCCAATGTTAAATTGTGTGTAATGGATTTATTGGGTCTCATACTCTACAAGCATATAACAATGAAGGCCACTTCTGACAATCTCTGGTAATTCCTCGAACAGTGGGAATTTGAAGTTAGAATGTGTTGGAAGAAAGAGTGTTGTATCTGGAGTCATAAAATAAGTCTTTGCCATTGAATAGCTGTGTTCATCATCTGAGCTTCAGTTTTTCTCATTTGTGAAATGGAGCAAATAATATTGTGTCTAAAAATCATACACAATTCATAAACTATGATTACTTGCATAGATGAGGTTTATAAACCAAAATAAAAATACAAATATGTTAGAATTTTTGGAAAAATAAGATTACCCTATATGTGAATTTTGCCTGCATCATTTGAAGAGTAAAGATGGTGCAATAAACACTAAAGTAATACTTATCTAGAAAGCATGCCTCATGGACCAGAGAAAAATGGGAAAGCTACAGAAATCATCTGGGTCTATGGTATTGTACATCTGTTTCTGTTCTATGTCAGTTACATCAAAGGGAAAGGACTCTGATATTTATAGGCATCTATAATGAGCCGGGCAGCTTTAAAACATAATTTACTAATTTAACATTATGTATTTGAGTACTGATAGGTACCAGGCACTGTCTTACTTAATCCTCACAACAAGCAGGTGAGGAACCCAGGGCATAAGAATGTTAAGAAACGTAAGGCTACATTGCAAATCAGCGGCAGAGCTAAAATTTAAAACCAAGTCTAACTCCATAGCCATGTGTTCTTCAGTGATGTCATACTGATTCCCAGTTCTAACAGAAAGATAGTTTTTCATCTAAAAGGAAATAGGAGATACTGATAATCATTACATGTTTGTCCTACCAAATATTTTTTTATGGCAAGTTGAGAAGGTACAATTCAAAGATTCCTTGTTCCCCTAACTAAATCATTTGTCATATTTTAGCTTGCTATCTTAGCATTCTACGATGCTGCCATCACCAGAGTAGTGGCTTTTCAGAGAACTGGCCTCTGTAGAAGGGCAGGACTTTACAAACATGTAAGTATTCTGGTTTCTGAGCACAAATACTTGTTTTATAACTTTTGTTTTTTCTTCAAGTGAAATGAAATTGCCAGGTCAAAGGACTGAATGCTTTAATATCTATTAAATTTGTTTCAGAGACCATCTGTTAAAATAAAATATTTTATTATTTTATAGTTTTTCAACAATATATTTGAGACTTAGGAATGAGATATCTCTCAGAATTAGTTAAAACCATTCCTTTACCTACCGGCTCCCAGTAATCCTATTGGCCTCCAAGGATCATAGAAAAATATTTGACAGAAAACTTCCTTTTCCATTTTAACTATCATGCTTCCATGACATAGGCTGAGGATCTTTGCAAAGCTAAGGAAATGCATTTTTCCCTCCTGAGCTCATATACCTAATATGTCTCTTTATTCTTAGGTAATGAAACAAATTGAAAATAATTTGGTCTTCATGTTCTAATTACGTAATGTAATTCTCTTCCTTAAATGTGATGATTAATGTGGAAACGTTTCCAGGAACTTTTGGGAGAAGAGTAATTTTTTTTTTCAATTTTGTAGAAACCTTAGATATAGTGTCTTCTTATTTTAAATTCATCCAAAGGAAACTGGTGTCTTATATAAAAAACTCATTTATACAGAAACACCTGGCCCAGAAGATGATTAACATGTTAATAATGTCAAAACAAACTATTGAGAAGAAATGGTTTGTGAATATAACATATGAACCTCTTTTATCTCTGCCTCCTTCCACATTTAATGGGATACCTTCTTGACATGTCACAATCTCAAAACTATCTTTCCATTAACTATTTTTCCTCTCACACATAAAGGCGTTAAAATAATCTATGAATTTGTTTCTCCTGCTAAATATCTTTGTCTTTTAGAACTGTAGCATATATTGTTCCATTCAAAATTTAGGTCCATCATTAAGAGGATTTTAGATGTAATGGCTCTTTTCATTTGGAGAACAACCTTACAAAGCAAAGCAAACTATACTAGCAGGAACTTTCAGGTATCTAAATAAGAATGTAAGAAAGGCATTTGTAGAAAAATGCAAAACAGATTTTTTTTTTTTTTTTGGACACAGTTTCACTCTTGTCACCCAGGTTGGAGTATAACGGCACGATCTTGGCTCACTGCAACCTCCACCTCCCCGGTTCAAGTGATTCTCCTACCTCAGCCTCCTGAGTAGCTGGGATTAGGGACACCCACCACGATGCCCAGCTACTTTCTGTATTTTTAGTAGAGACGGGTTTCACCATTTTGGCCAGGCGGTTCTCAAACTCCTGGCTCGGCCTCCCAAAGTGCTAGGATTACAGATATGAGACACCATGCCCAGCCAGAATTTGTTCTTTATTCAAATAATTCAAAATAAGGTATGAATAAGCTTACTACCAGAGTGGATAACTAAAAATTATTAAAGAATTAGTGATTTTAGAACAGCTGCTATTGCTATTATAAATTTGCACAGAAATTGTGCTGTATTAAACACAACGTTCACTTTTTGAATAAAATATCTGCTTTTGTATTCATTTGTGCAACTGCAAACTACAAATGCTTCACCTGCCTTTCTCACTCCAAAGCTGTCTGAATTAAACTGTTCCTTAAGCAAGCCTAAGTATCCCTTAGAATTCTGTCATTTGATGATCTAGATTCAACTGGTTATTTGAATTATAAATCAGATCTTGAACTCAAACTTACCTGGCTCCAAAGGTTGTGTTCTTCCATTATAACACATTTCTGGGACTTTATTGTTTAGGAAGCAGAGAGCTGTTGAACACTTCTGAGGAAGGGCATATCATGACTGGAGTCATTCTTCTACACAATCTTTAGGAAATAGGATAACCACACATATGTCAAGATGAACAGCTATGCATAGCACTATCAGTGCTATGCAGGATGGCAAGTAAGGGGCTTCAGTAAATTTAAGCATGGAGTAAGAAAAGTTTTACCTAGAAAGATGGCAGCAGATAATAGATTATAGAAATAATAACAAAAGCAGTATAAAATACTTTAAATTTAAAAATTATAAAATATTATAAATAGATTTCAGCTTCTTATATGACCAAGTGAGCTACTGCCAGACCAACACTCCTGCAGACAACAACTGTAAACTTCAGGTGAAATACAAAAAGCCTGAAGGCACTGTACAGGGAACAAACACAGGCAGAAAGTGGAGGAGATGACACTTAGAAGAAGGGAATGCTGCATGTAGTACATAAAACATGCAGAGTTTCCAGCCAGAACAAGAGGATAGAGTTTGGGGAAACTACAGATGTTGAGAAATAAGGGAAGAATACAAAAGAAAAAGGAGACAGCTATAGAAGAATATCCCCAAATTATACCCACATGCACAAAAAAAACTGTAAGCAGTAGAATTAAGAATTAAAAAAAAAACAAATGGGGATTTGAGCTACTGTGCATGTGACATATTTAGAAAATTTTAGCAGAGTAATAGAAACTGTAAGAGAAATTAAAATTCTGAAACTAAAACCACAATATCTGAAAAAAAATTACTGAACACACTTAATAGCAGATTGAAGATGGCAGAGAAACAAGTCATTGAACATGAAAAGAGACTGATGAAAAGCATTCAATCTGAATAGAAATAATTAAAATAGAAAAATGACCATTATTTCAGGAATCTGTAGGACAATATCAAATGGTGTAATATATATGTAATTGCAATCCCAAAAGAAGAGGAAAGACAGAAAGGCTCAGAAAAAAGTATTTGAAGAAATAATGGCTGAAATTTTATATCTTTTATTCTGAGCGTATTTTCATTCCCATCATTAAACATGGTTATAAGAACTGCTTTAAGGCTGGGCGCGGTGGATCACATCTGAAATCCCAGCCCTTTGGGAGGCCGAGGTGGGCAGGTCACGAGGTCAGGAGATTGAGACCATCCTGGCTAACGTGGTGAAACCCCGTCTCTACTACAAAAATACAAAAAATTAGCCAGGTCTGGTGGCGGGCGCCTGTAGTCCCAGCTACTTGGGAGGCTGAGGCAGGAGAATGGCATGAACCCAGGAAGCGGAGCTTGCAGTGAGCCGAGATCGTGCCACTACACTCCAGCCTGGGTGACAGAGCAAGACTCCATCTCAAAAAAAAAAAAAAAAAACTGCTTTAAAATCCTGTATGCTAGTTCCAAAATATGAGTTACTACAGGGCTGGTTTTGGTTGCTTCTTTTTCTATTAAGAATGAGTAATATTTTCTGAAATCTTTGTATGTGCATTTATTAAGGACTTTACCTTGATATTGTCGTTTTTATATTGTGGAGACTCAGGATTCTGTTATCTTATTCTGAAGAGCATTTTTTAAATTAAATTTGTTTGTTAGTTTTAGTACACAATTAACTTGGTTGGCATCAAACTGCAAATCAAATTCTGTGCTTTGATCAGTAGCTGAAATTTTTCTAAATAGTTTTTTTTTTAAGTCAAATTTTAAAATTGCATTTTGGGGTTTATAACATATGTAACTAAATAGTTACATATGGTAACTATTTTATAAAGTTTAAATATAAACTATTTTATATATGGATGTAAGATACCAACATTTTATGTGACATGATACATGATAGGCTGTGAACAGTAAAAAATACATATATAGGCAGAAACAAGTATAGAAATTAGTGCGAAGGGGTAGAAGGCAGAAACCCATTAGATGAATGAAATTGAATTTTAAAACAATTCTTTTAATCAATTCAATCGATTGAAGATGGACTGAAGACACTGTTCAGCACCGTAAACAATTGTGAGTGTGATGCAGGCCCTGACTTCAAGGTGCTTTGTAAAAAGGGAAAATCTTCACATTTTCTAAACTGAGCAAATGATAAAATGTTGTTATTCTTTACCAAATTAGGAAATGAAATGAAGAGCAGTTTATGAAAGAAGGCAGCTGTGGACGCGCTGTATGTGAGGTTCTGAGCTATCTCCGTGACATCCTCTCAGATTTTCAGGAGGCTGTTAGGAATGCAAATCTGACTTCAGGAGGAGTGGAGGATCCAGAGAAGAAATCGTAGGGGTCTTTGGAACCAACATTGTCATTAAAGCAAAGAGTAGAGTGAGGAGTGATTAAAGACAAAAAACCAGCCTCGAGGAACAGTTGTGTTTCAGAGATTGAAAGTTTTGGAAAAGAGAGAAGGGACTAAAATAATATTCACATGCAGGGAATTATTTTGTGAGTTTAGAAGATACTTGAGCATGTAAGCTAAGGAGAATGTTCTATAGAGATGAAGAGATTTAATATATAAAGAAAAATGGTTGACTAAGGAAAAATAGAGATATGACAAAGGATATGGGTGGATGATTAATTTTTTTCGAGACAGAGTCTCACTCTTTTGCCCAGGCTGGAGTGCAGTGGCACCATCTCGCCTCACTGCAACCTCCATCTCCCAGGTTCAAGCAATTCTTGTGCCTCAGCCTCCCCAGTAGGTAGGATTACAGTCACATGCCACCACGCCAGGCTAATTTTTGTATTTTTAGTAGAGACGGGGCTTTACCATGTTGGCCAGGCTGGTCTCGAACTCCTAACCTCAAGTTATCTGCCCTTTCTGGCCTCTCAAAGTGCCAGGATTACAGGTCTCGCCCACCTGCCCAGTGAATGATTCATTTTTAAAAATAAGAGAGGACAAAAAATTGGTAGGGAAACTCATAATTCAATGAATTCTTGAGGTGCAGGATTTGAGAATTAAGGTACTAAGGCTGAAATGAACTGATCATTTTACTGGAATGTGAGTTGTGTTTACTTGCTTAAAACTACCATAGCAATGAAGTTGAAAGACTGAAATAGTAGCAAGTGTGAATAAGCTCCATTATTCCACATATATTTAATGGCATCTTCTAGGTTTCAGGCAGGCTACGAAGCAGTAGACAAAGAGTGTTGAAGACAACCAAGCCTTTGCCTTTCTGAATCTTGCATTCATGTAGAGAATGAAAAAAAAAAGAAATTGAATATTTTTTATTTAGTAATTCTGCTTGAAGCCTTCCATATAGTGGGTCAGTATAGCTAGAAAGATAGTCAGTGTGTCATATTGAGACAACCTTCTACCCCCAAATTAACTGGTCTCTGACCTGTAAAACAATTCTTCTGGTTAAAGTTCTCTCCACATTTATAAATAGGTTGAGGAATAGAGTGTCATGTAAGGAAAGCTTAGCTTGATGAACGTAAGAACTCACTAGGTAGTGCTTTTATTAACTGCCCCATCTCTAAATTTGGCCCTCTTTTTTGAAGGACCAGACAGTTTTTGGCATCCATGGCTTTTTCCTTCCCTGAGTGTAGATTTATGTTCTAACTGGAATATGAGACTAGGATATGTATTTATTAATTTACCATGAGAAATAATATCTAGATTAGAATAGTCACACTGGCACAATCTCCTCCCTGTGATCCAGCACATGGGAAGCCAAATCATAATCAGAAACCTATTTTAATTTTCCACAAAAAATCACTGCTTTAGGAATAGGAGATATTTATTCAAAGTGGATAGCCTCAGTGTACTTTCTCTCAGTAGGAAGACATGCATGAAATGCTAGATTATGGTCAGAAAGTAGCTTGGTGAGCAGGGAGTCAGAACAAGGGGCGTTGAATGAATGGAAGGTCTAATAGCATCAGGGTAAGATAACCTGATGTATTCAGCTCACAGTGGTCTTGTTATTGATATGGAAATACCTAAATCACTCAGCCTCACTTCCCACTGGACTCTGCTTGCAAGAACTCTGCTATCATTTGTGCACAAACTCTTCTTTTTCTATTCTTCCAAGGCTGATTAATTCCACTACTGTTCAACATGTTCATGCTTTGGATATATTGAAACATCCAAAAAGTGACATTCCAGTCCTGCTGGCATGAGAGTCACCTGCTCTCTTTTAGTTGACTTTGTATTTCTTGGCTCTTGAGCATGTCAATTTGACAGTGTAATTCCCAAAAGATTATCTTATTTCCCTTATTTTCAGAGTTGGTGTTCCCCAATGTCAGATGTTCCTCCAAACTCTCTCATGCAAATAATAGATAATAACCACATCAGTAATCATCATAGATCACATAAGGATACATAGTTGGAAATGATTTGAAGCTATATGCTCTTTAAGATTTCTACTTAGTTTTGGGTATTGTGATTATATCTTTCCTAGGGTTCTTATTTCTAAGTTTTAATCTATATATTCATAAAGCTTAGAAGTGACCTTAGAGATCATTTGATTCAATAGTTTCATTTTATAGGCAAAGAAAGTGCTGCTCCAGAGATTTTTAAGCCATACAATATGTAAGTGTACATTGTGGAAACTGAAGTCGGGGTTCACTGACTTTCAGCCTCCCCTATTCTCTGCCGCCTTATGGGTATAAGACTTCAAGAATTAGATCTCCACATAGAGTTTCCCTGTATTCTTCAAGCTAGTAACTCCATCTTTGAATATTTCTCTTTTTAAATACTGCTACCATAGGGCAATGCATATAAAAAATTAATGCAAGCTAGCCAATATTACTATTAGTTATATGAGTTTAATGTATGTAAGATTAAATTGGTGCTGTATCACAATCAATCAAAAAGGAGACTATTTTTTTATTAATACAAAGCAACTGTGGTACCTGATTTGCTTTTTTTCTTCCCCTAGCAGTTTTCACATTAAAAACTGTGTTCCTGTAATTAAGAGTTTTTTCTATTCCAAAAACTTAGTGATTCAAATAAAAACTCAGTACATATTATATAATCAACCCAAAATACCTATACAGTCTGGGGAGGGGCTGGATATTTATTTAAAAACACAAATTATATAATCTTAATATACACTGCGAGAATGAGTGGTAATTCTAAGTAAGAGGACTTAAAAAAACTGTGGAAATACCTACTGTTTGTTTATTCAGCTGCAAATGAGATTGAAATTCAATGATGTCTACACATATTGTAGAATAGAAAGCCGATACAAAAAATTATCTTCTAAATTGTGCTGACAACAAAGTGCTCAAAATTCTCCCAAATTTTGTTTGCGTTCCAAACCACAACTGAAATTAAAGGTGGCATTCTGGTTTCTTGCCTCACCGGTTACAAAGTTCTCCCAAACTAGAACTCAAAATTGAGTTCTAGTGGTAGGTCTGGTCTAGCTGACATGTATACCTCAAGGAGGAGTCACACTTAAGCGATCTTAGCAAAGACTCCTTATATTATATTAGATGATCTATGTTATATTAGATGATCTAGGGGATCATCTAATATCTTCTAGTAAACACCTCTTTTGTTATACACACACACACACACACACACACACACACACACACACACTGTAGCGACTATGTTATTCTATCCCACCTAATCTGTCTATAACTTAAAATGGTGTTTACCACAGGAACAGAAAACCAAACACCACATGTTTTCACTCATAAGTGGGAGTTGAGCAATGAGAAAACATGCACATAGAGAAGGGAACATCACACACGGGGGCCTGTTGGAGGCTGTGGGGGAGGGGACGGAGAACATTAGAACAAATACCTAATGCATGCGGGGCTTAAAACCTAGATGACGGGTTGATAGGTGCAGCCAATCACCATGGCACATGTATACCTATGTAACAAACCTGCACATTCTGCACATGTATCCCAGAACTTAAAGTAATATAAACAAACGAAACAAAACAAAACGGTGTTTACCTTTTATTTTGTTTTAATACTATTTATTTTCTTAATCTCTTTCTTCTCCAAAGTAAATAATTCCCACTCCTTTAATTTATGTCTTAGGCTAAATTTCTAGCCCTTTAACCCTGATGCTTTAACATCACTAAAGAAGATGACTAAACTAATATCAGTAATAAAATACTAAGAAAAAAATATTTTAAAAGAAGTAGAGTTTGGATATTATTTAAATGAGCTATTTCCAATTTTAAAAAGTAGAGGAAAAGCTGCTTGATTGAACATTTAAAAGTATTCTCTAAATTTTTCTAAGTGGCCTTTAATTTAATGCAAATTAAGAGTGTTTTAGATTGAAGTCAATCATTCAGTAGTGGTAAGGAAATTCTATCACTTATACTTACTAGAATAGGATACATAAGGTTGATGATACATAAGGTTACAATAGAACTTGTTCTGAGTCAGATTTTTTTGAATTATAAATAATATATTGGTGGTCAAGTACGTTTCCTTTTAAAAAAGTCATAAAATATACTAGATTAGAAGTGTCACTTAAAATTTTATTCATTTAAAAATGTCTAATTTGTGGTCAAATTGACTGATCTCGCAGGTGTGAAGTAGGTAAACTTATCTGCTTCCTCTTTTAACATAAATCCAGATGGGGCAAGATTGTATTTGAGACATAAGGACATAATGACACTCTCATACTCCAGAAAACTAGTGTCAAACCCAGGAATATTACGAGCGTCTAACAAAGTGTATGATAATTCTGTATTTAAAATTGAGAGAGTCAGGTTTTACTAATGTAAACCGGGAAAAGTGGTAGCATAAATTAATATATTAACCAGCATAGACAGTATCACTCTGAAAAAGATATTAGTTCCCCTTTTGCTATGACAAATATTAAGTGAAAAGCACAAAAATATGGCACTCTTTCCAATGCATATTTAATCCAGATATAAGGCATGAAATAAATTCCCATGCACATCCTTATTCATTCAGGAAATTGACGTATTTTGAGTGATCGTTATGTGTTAAGTACTAAGGTAAGTTCTAGATAATACCATACAATCAAAATAATGTCATCTTGTTTGTGCCCTTGAGTAACCCACAGCTTAGATGTATATATAAGTAGATACAATATTACATATCCTATCAATCAATAATTATAATACATTGTCATAAGCATTTGTGAATAAAAGTCAAATGTAGCAGATTGTTTTAGAGAGTAGGTGCCTGAAGGTGCCATGACTATTCTTTAACCTCGGACTCAGGTACGACTTCACAGACGAGGGGGTGTTGAGTGACAATAAAATAACTAACACTACTGTGTTTACTATATAGTTACAACTCTCCAGTGCACTGTATATTTACTAATTCATTTAAACATCAAACCTCGCTTTTAAGGTAGATTACTATTATTGTCTCTATTGCAAAGACAAAGGAATAGAGACACAAGCTTACACAGCAAGAAAGGGATGAAAATTTAGAGCAAATTCCAGCAGTCTGGCCCCAGAGTCTTAGCTCTCAACCACTACCCCACTCTATCTCTTTACAGTACCTTTTGGAGATGAATTTTGAAAGAAAAAGAAAAGAATTTCCAGGTAGAGGTGGAGTCTGTGAGTTCAAAAGGGGCATGCTGTGTTCATGTAAAAGTGAAAAAAAAAAACCTGTGGGACTTCCAGAGAGGGGCAAGCTAGTGGGAGAGGCAGGGGAGGACGTGGGAGGCAGGTGGAGGACAGAGTGGGAGACACATCGATCAACACACATTCATCATCTTCACTCATTGCTCTCATCCCCGATGCCGAGTTTTTCTGATACCTTTTTAAATTTCCCATATATCGTGATATCTAGGGTGCCTAAAATGGAACAAGATTTATAAATATTTATATTTTCTAACATTTGAAGATGCTACAATTTCTCTTCATCCCAAATTCTTTCAAACCATCCTATCAAACAATTCCAGGTTGAGTGATGAAAGAATAAATAAAACTGACTTTAGTCTCAAACTTTACAATGATTACTTTGGCTGTCTTTCTTTCCTTTTCTTTTGAAATTTTACTTTTCAAATATAGCTGTAAGAGGATTTTAACCTCCTCTTGGAGCTGTGAGAAAGAGTATCTTTTTTCATCAAATCATTTACATTGAGGGGAAATATTGGTCAGGTAACTAGCAGCATTGTTTGCGTTCCAGACAACAACTGAAATTAAAGGTGGCATTCTGGTTTCTTGCCTCACCGGTTACATCTCATCCCTGAACAATTCCTACGTTCACATACACTGAGGTTTCCAAGCTCTTAAACCACAAATACTCCCACAGAGTCTCACCAAACAAACCGCAACAAATAAGAGACAGCTGATTTTCAGCCATTATGTGTATACACCGCAGATTGACAAACCTTCATGGACACATACATTGCCTAACTTGAATGTCATTAACACTACCATCCTGTAGCCAAGTGACAGTGAGGTGGAGAATTATAGTCCACAAGCATCTGCCTGTGGCCAACAGAGCTGCCTAATTAACACCTTGACCTTCTTGGTCAGCTTTTCTGTTTCCCTGAGTGAGGTCGAAACTTGTCAGCTCCAGGGCTGGATGTGACCCACTGAAATATTTTGTTTGTCAGGTGCAGTGTTTAAAAAAATACTTCCAATCGTTTGCCAACATTATAAAATCAGAAGTTTCCACATCAATATTTGAGTTTCTAGCTTCTTAAAACTTGGCAGATTTGACAAGATAGAGATTTGACTCACGTTCTGCTGGAAATGATTGGATTTGAGTGGCTGCAGCACTGCTGTAGGGAGGGCACACTCCCTTCACTTCACCAGTGTCCCACTTCATGACCAGGCGGCCTGATTTAGCAAATATTCGGATTATTGTCCTTTGTTACTTTTGATGTTTTAGATAGTTATACCTCCCTCCTTCCCTCCAAATATATTGCCATTTATTACCTCTATCTTGTTGAAGGGGATGATAAGGAAGACAATTCAGTTCAATTTATGAAACACTTATAGAGTGCCTGGTCTGCATAGATCACATGGAAAGTGCTGGAGGCAGAGTGAGTCACCATGAGTAAAAAGTATTATTTACCCTAAAAGAGCATATAGACTAATGGTAGAAGAAAAACAAACAACATGGGTAAGAGACCATGATAAAGTCAAAAAGTTTGGTTCATTTGGTATGAAAACATGGATGTCATCACTGCTAGTCCTTTTCGGCTTCTGTTTGTGAGCAAGATATATGTATCTATCAATAAATCTATCTTTGTACAGACACTTTTCAACTTCTGATGGGGTTATAGCTCAATACATCTATCATAAGTTGAAAGTATTTAAGTTGAAAATGCATTCAATATATGTAACCTACCTAACATCATAGCTTAGCATAGCCTACCTTAAACATGCTCAGAACACTTACATTCACCTATAGTTGGGCAAAATCATCTAATAAAAACCCTATATTGTAATAAAGAAATGTCTTGTATAATTTATTGAATACTATATTGAAAGTAAAAGATAGAATGGTTGTATGGGCATTCAAAGTACAGTTTCCACTGAATACATATCATTTTTATACCATTTTAAAGATGAAAAATCATAGGTTGAACCATTATAAGTTGTGAACAGTTTATATATATGTATATATATTCATATATAAACACACACGTATATGTATGTTTGTGTGTGTGTATAGCAAAGATGGATACGTTTTGCAATACAGTGGGGGCAGTGATCTGGTGAATATCATAGATATTGTTAAATAAGCAAGATGCCATTAGTTTGAGACTATCTCTGTATTTTGAATTTTGACGTAATGAACTGCAACCTAACAGCATGTAAACAAATTGAAATCTAATTTAGGAGTGTAACAGCCTAGTTTCAGCCAATAGCAGGCAACCAACTCATTGTATCATGACCAAATAAGGCAGACACCTGGCTGTAGCCAATCAGGTTACTTCCCTGCTTTGCTTCTGTGTTTGGCCTGTTAAAGCTCACTGCTCACACTTCTGGGTGGAGCTCTCTGACCCTCTTCTTGTTCTGATGCTGCCCAATCCATGAAGAGTTTATTGCTTAAATAAATTCTCACTAAATTTAATGTGTCTAAAATATTTCTTTAAATAATATATAGTTAAATCACACTTTATTAGTATTTAAAATGAGCATTGAAGTCTAGTGTCTTTACAGAGACTGATTAAATTATTCCAAAACCAGTATAAATTCTAAGTTTGACAATAGGTATTTATAGCATTCCAAGATTATTTCTCCTTCTAGATTTCCTTGAATTTGTTTTCCAGCAACAACTCCATGTCCAATAAACTAAACTATCCTCTCCATATTTTCACTTCTCTTCATTGTTGACAGTTCATCTTTACTCACATTGATGAATGACCTTACTGAGCCATCTGCTTAGAAAGTTATTAATCTCCTATTTATGTGAACCAACTGTTGTTCTGTTTAATTGTTAAGTGATTTAATTGTGGTCCTTTCTTAAAATTTAATTCAAAATCATAAACATGGATTCTAACATCTTCTTTGGAAGGAGCAAGAATGGGCTAATGATGTGAACAGAGTGATCCAGATGACAAGTTCACTCATTTACTAAACCAATGCATCAGTATAGATGCTACTTAATGAAGATAGGCTGCCATCCAGTTCTCTTTCCTTTTACTTTTCCTAATTCAGTGATTCATCAATAAAGTATTTAAAAAATATATTATTTCTATTTTTCTCCATGTATCACTTACATTAAATGCTAGAACTTGTGAAATTGTAATTTTCTTCAATGAAAAATTATCTTTCATTTGGATATTTCTAATGGATGTACAAGAAAAGAAGTTTCAGATAAATTTTGTGAAGTTGTTTAATACTTCAAAGCAAAACTCCTTTACCAATTGTATTTTCAAAAATATATACTATTAAAGACTATAGCACTGAGATATTACTAAATAAGTGCAATGAGAAAATAGAGGTGTGATGGGAACTTATTCAACCATTCACTTCTACTCTTTCTCTCTGTAAAAAGACATTCTCCTTTGGAAAAAAAAATGTGGTTGGCATGAAGTTTGAAAAAAGCAAAAAAATGCAGAAGTCTCCTGGGAAAAGTCAGCCCTGGGATGCTACGTGTGTGTGTGTGTGTGTGTATTTTGTTGTTGTTGTTGTTGTTGTTGTTGTTGTTTGCTCTGAGATCAAGATATTTCCAAGAAATGGAATATTTATAAATACAGAATTGTGAGAGGTGAGGAGAGGTACTCTCACTTTGAGAGGATTTAAAATGAGGCCAAATGGAAATTTAAAATACATATAAAACGTAAGTGACAAAAAACAGCACCAACCTCAACTTGAGATCTTTACTTTTAAAATCTTTCCTAAAGTCCAAACCCTTATCTTTCAGATGCCTTTATATCCCAAAAGAGTTACACTCAGGAAAATATATCAACTTTAAGAATACTGCACAGAAACAAAACCATTGGCGGCACAGGTGGCCTTGCCCTCTCTGCTATAGTAATTCCATTAAAACCACTGTCCCCCTGCTCCTCAATATCTGTAAACTGAAAGGATAAAGTACAAACATTGTCAGCAAACACAGATGTTTTTAAAGGAAATTATGTTGCATAATACAAAGTTTTGTCCTCCTTTTAGGTAGCTGTGGCACCCTGTCCTAAATTTATAAAATGACAGTTCTTCAAGATAATCTACGATGGGAAATTCTGATATAAAAGTACATTTTCTCATTATTTTATGTAGGAAAAGTTGAAGTAAAAATATACTGCGGAGATACCCCATAATATTCATCACAATTGAATTTGAAATTCTATGTATTCCATCTTCTATTAATTTTGACATATTTTATTATACTGACAACGAACATCAGCCTTTCCCCCTCTGACTTTTTAGTTTGGAATTATGGAAAATGTGCTTAATTATATTCAATTTACCACTTCATCGTGCCTAGTCTTATATTGTTCTCTAGTTGTGCTCCGAATCTTGTCTTCCACCAAGCTTGCATGCTACAGAGGAAGAAAATGCCATATACTTTATCTCTTTCATATTTGCTACGCCGTTTGAAAATAGTACCTATGCAAACAGTAAGGGCTCAATAAGCCCTTGTTAATCATGTCTCTTACAACTCTCTCTATACCACCAACCTTCTCACAGACCCAGGGAATAAAAGTAACAACAACCAGTACAGAAGTTTCCTGGTAATATTTCTAATTATCTGTTTCTACAAAACATTTTCGTTAATTTTCAAAGTCATAACTCTTACAAAGATTGAACTTAGTTTTTAAAAATATTGTTACAAAGCCACACAGATCAGGGGTTAGTATTCTCATTTATATCATGAAAGGGTTTCTTTATGTGTTTGATTCAATCATGAGCTCAGTGTGACAAGTTTAGAGGAAGCCCGGGTTTTTCTTTTCCTCTGTTCATTTATTTGACAAATATTAATGGGTGTCTTTCCTGTACAAGACATTCTGCCAGGAGCTATTTGGGATACAGCGATGAATCAGCAGAGATCTTGCCCTCAAGTCTTATGATGCTTTGTTGTAGGGAATACTATCAAAGCCAGGTGGTAAGGCCATTGAGCCTAAAGCCTTCAAATCTGTAACCGACAGATTTCCTACAGCACTACATGCAAAGAATAAAGTAACTGGGAGAGTGGATTTCTTTTCTCAACTCAAATAGATAAAATGCTAGAGAAGTACCTTTTAATTGAGGGAAGGGATTTTGTATTGTCACTTTTCCATTTTCCATTTTATTAATTTTATTAAATATTTATTAAAAATACATTTTATATTTTTTCTGGTGGAGATAATGAGGAAGAATTATCAAGCATAGAGAGAAAGATCTAATAAATT
Organism: Chlorocebus sabaeus; assembly: GCF_047675955.1. Classification (NCBI taxonomy): domain Eukaryota; kingdom Metazoa; phylum Chordata; class Mammalia; order Primates; family Cercopithecidae; genus Chlorocebus; species Chlorocebus sabaeus. Next base: position 48,803,040 of record NC_132916.1, on the reverse strand, counting down.
CATCTATTCTGATAAGGTGAAGAAGAAGACACAAAAAGAAGTGAAAGGAGAATAGAAAATATGTGAGGGAGACAGACAGAGACATTGAGAAAGAAATAATTTTTAAAACGCTGAAAATGCTTTAAGTCAACCCAAATATGTACATAAAATATAAATTATCAGATGGTTTTGACACCTAGTAAGATAGCAAATAAGCTAAGGAAAGGGAGCAAATAAGGAAGGGAGAAGTTAGCAATTATATTACATTGTCTTAGTTTTCCTATTTAATTTAAATCAGTGGGTAAAATTTAAAACGTAGTGTGTACATGATTCGCTTATGGATTTGGTTAAAATGTCATGTTCGTAGACCTTGTCCAGGAGTTTCTGACTCAGTGGGTATGTGTTAGGGGTTGACAAGCTCACGGTAATCCTCCGCTATGAGAGCTTCAGGAAATACTGCTTAATACTCTGCTCCTGTCTAGCAAAGCGTCTAGTGTCAGGGAGAAAGCTATAATATCTTCTTGATTCTCAAAGAAAACTGTGTCTTTTCATACTCTCAAACATATAATTGTGATAGTGTTGTTTTCTGATGGCAGCAAAACCCAAATAGCTGAGACAGACTTGAGATGATGACAAAACCCCTTGAAGTTATAGTTTTGTGACACTTCATCTCTTGAGATCAACATTGCTGAGAATTATCTTGGATTCACAGTTCTTTTCAGCTCAGGTAAAGGCAAATGACCATATTCATTTGGTCTAATGTGACTTCAATCTAGGATGACTACACATCTGCGTTTTCCCAGGACAGTCTGGTTAGCCCTATTTCCCATTTTCTTGTCCCTGTAACTCTCAGTCATCAGGCTGGATAATAAATTTTGTGGTCACCCTATTTACATATAAGAGAAGGCAAACCAAACGGCAAAAACTCAAATTTGTGAAGCAACTCCATGAGGAATAGTAAATTCTGAGGCAGCTTAGTTAATCAAATATTCTACTATTTTGTAACTTTAATCATTTTGAACTGACATATGGACAAAGAATAAGAGTTAGATTAAGCAGCAAGTAATTCCTTAATTTTAATTACATGGGCTCCTGATAGTTGAAGCAAGTTATTTTTGATTTATTTTTCCAAAGAGAACTAAAACTTGTTAACTAAATGTATATGATGAAAATAGAAATGCAGGAATTCAAGGAATACTATATTAGTATCAAAGCTGACTATCAACAAAACGATTTCAAATGACAGTAGAAATATGAGAATATATATACTTTGATGATTTTGCTTTAAAGACAGACATGGCATGCTACCATACAGAATCATTTTCAGTAGCAGGGAACAGGCAAAATGCTAGGTTGCATGAAGTTATAAGATCTTGTGAATAAAAGCTGTATGGCTTTGGGTTACTCATTTTGTTTTTATGTTTTCTTTCTCTTCTTCTGTATAACGGGGATAATATCTCCTAACAGAGTAGTTGTGTTGATTGAATTATGCAAGTGAAATAATGTAGCACATATTATAAATGCTCTATAAATTCTGGTTGCAAAGCATAACGCTGTGTAATCTTTACGTGCTCTTATGATTGTGTTTTTGTCATTAGGTGAGATCTTTTAATGAGGTGTGATGGTTTTTGGAGATTCTGTTTAGGGGGCCTGGTTTTAGATCAAATAGCTTCAGCAGCAAACAATTACTGCATGATAAGGTCATTGTGGACATAGCGGGGATGCAAAGGGGTTTGTTCTCATGCTACTTGTGGAAAACGAAAGCTCTACATTCCAGAATGTGGGTGAGACAGGTAAAGAAGAACATACAAGTATATTTTTTAACCTTAAATGCATATATTAGAAAAAGAAGTCTGGCTCAACAATTACTGAATTTCCAAAGTAGAAAGTTAAAAGTAGAACAAAGAACAAAAGAAAAAAGTAAAATACAAAAAGTATTCACGATCAAAGTTGCTGGTCCTTTCCTAAGCTTTTTCGTTTCTTTCCCCTTCAAGTATCTTTTCTTTCTATCTCCCTTCTTGTCCCTCCACCCACAATTTGCATTTATTTCTGATGCATGACACTCATTTTACCTATGCCTTTGTTTCAATGCTCGAAGTCCTTCCAAACATGATTTATAATAGATTATAAAGGAAAGTCATTTTCAAAAGAACTTTGGTACTAGTTGTTAAATAATCATCATTTATACTTGTTACAAACAAAAAAACTGGATAAATGAACCCGAATAAAAAATTTTAAATACAAAATACAAATGGGACTTTTATGGAAAAAATGCTATAAGACGATTTAGCCTTCACACTTACAAACAGGAATTTTTTCTCTCAAATGCGCTTAGTAGAAAGCATGGACTGGACTGATAGAAGCTCTGTTTAAAATTACAAACCATTGAGGACATGTACAACGTTAAGGCCTCTATACTGCATTTATTAATTTATTCATTAATCCATCCAATATACCTTTAGATCTATTGAGTCCTAGTCATGTACTAGGGAAAAATGTAGGGAGTCCGAAAGGGTAGCTAATGGACAGATTTAGCCTTCAGGTATGTCCTGTAATGCCTATACAATGATTATAATATCTAAAAATTGAGGATATTAATATCAATAATAATTAATAATATAATAATTAATATCATTATTAAAAAAACTAAAAAGACTGACAGCTTGGGAATAAATGGCTAGATCTAAGTTACTGGACATTGGTTAGGCTCTCCAGTTTGCTATATAGCCCACAAATTCCCAGTGGATGATTGCTAATGACACTCTTCTCACTCATTTGCTTAAGAAGGCTGGCTCATGTAAATTCTACAACCCAGGTATCACTGGAGTTTCTTCATTTTTCCTACATATTTGTTGTCCATTATTTGCACTTTCTACAGCCTGGATATGTTTAGCAGACTTCTTACTAGTCTCTCAGTTTCATGTCTCGCCCTGCTGGTACACATTTTCTAATCATATAGGCACTCTTCAGACACAATGTACTTCCTACAGTAAAAATCTGACCATATCATAATGGCCTCCTCTTCCCGGGCTGACCCTTTCATTTACTTCTACAAAACCCATCACTGGCACTTTTGAACTATATGCTCTAACTATGGGAAATAAGCTTGATATGTGGCATTTCTAAGAGTATTAAGATAAAAACATTTGTCTCAGACAAGCTGATTAATTGAAAAAAAAGAGCTTACTTGCTAATCCAGCATTTCAGTAGCACAGAATTGTGTACTCAATAGGCAGAGTAGTTGTCAATGAACACAGGCATCAGAGCTTGAGTTCAAAAGATCAAAATCAATAGCATTAGAGGGCATTCTTTCCAAAGCATGGTAATGGTACAATTCCCATTGGCTTTAATGGAAGCCATGAAGCTAACATACTTGTAACCTTTTTAAAGTGGAAGGATTAGCATTCAACTGGATCTACCTCATGTTGTGTCTATTGACAGAGCCTTATGCATAGAGATTGAATTGATCAGAGCAACTTGAATTTCTTCTCTTTCCTCTAGTGTAAATGAGTACCATATTATCCTCCCTACCTCTATGATAATAATTTTGTCCTTCAAACTGAAAGTCTATGGAGACTTAAAAAATAGCACCTGCAGCAGAAGGTCAGTGCTTTCACTCTGTGATACAGACACCAGTAGCAATGGCATTTGGGATCTTTTATTTAGATCATTTTGTCTGATAAGTCTTCCTGATCAATTCATTTTTTAAAAATCGAGAAGACCTATTAAGTGCAGGGTGCTGTTATGCATTAGAAATTTTTTTCTGGTCAAAATTGAAAGAATACCTTCCACTCTTCTACCCAAAGGCAATTTTTAACCATAAAAATGTTTTTTTTTTCCAAAAAAAAACTATAACTGACTTTTATCTATAGGAGGTTTACATGACATTTTTCTGTGACAAATAAAAGAGAATCCATCAAAGTATTTTGCAATTGTAAAAATCCAAATACCAAATATATGTTAGATCAATTTAACCCTTTGGATTCTCTTCGCTGCTACCCATCGATTCCTCCAATACTGAAATACTTTCAAGCAAATTAAATTAAAAATAAAATTTAGGTTCAATCAGATTGACTGTTTCTATATTATAAGAACACATAAATATGCTGTTAGTTTCACATGTTTTTATGGCTTGCTTTGAAAAATAGTTGTTTCCACTTGAAAAAGCTACTTACAGGGATAGCATTTAGAGCTTAGCCAATGTTAACCTCAAAATGTTCAATATATCTGTGGGTGTCCGTAAGCAGTCATTTATTATATTTTCCCATAAACAACACCCAGAACTGTAGTGATGGTGTGCAGTCATATTGCAGCTGCTTGGTTCGCTGAAGTGAATATTAACACTCTCTTTTACTCACTGTAACATGGTTCCCACTCAGTGGCCCAGACTTTCTGCTTTCACACCTCTTCCCCAAGATAATGAAATCCATTTGGGAGCTCTGGAAACCTTAACTGGTATAGATTTGAGAAGCCATGCTGCCAGACCCTTGACAGGCTATTTGATGCTCTGCACCACTTTTGATTTAGACAGAGCCTCTGACACAAACAGAGCAGGCCTCATATATTCCATTGCCTTTTGTTCCATTTCATCATACCCCAGGGATGTCATTTATCATCACCCTTGGTCATGCACGGCTCAAAGAACAAGAGAGGTAGATGTGCTCTGCCATTCACAGCTGGGCTTCCTTTGGGCTGCAAAAGAAAGTTACTTAATGCATTGTGGATCATTTCTTAGCCATTCAACGATATTCAAAGAAGAGCAAAGAGCATCTTTTATAAAAATGACATTTCAACTACTCTAACTTTTCTTATTTCTAGCCTTCACCCAAGAAATATCCACCATCTTAAGAGATGCTCAGTTTTGAAGGGTACTCAGGGTACAAGGATCATGGCTATATCTTTGCCCTCACACGCAGATTAAAAGTACCTTCTATTTGGAGCTGCAGCACGGTGTGCTCTTTTTCAGCAGGGGATTTCTGTGGAATCTCATAGTGAGGCTCAGGGAAGAGACTAAATGCAACTAAGATGTCTTGCTCCAGTTAGAAATGTTTTGCCAAAATCCACAATCACTTTAGCTGTAAACAGATTTTTTTTTTTTTAAACAGAGGATCTCCATATTTCAAAATCAGATCTTATCTTTCATACATCAACCTATTTGACCTGATTTAATCTTGGTTTTTCTTATTTCTATCTTATTTTTTTGAGCTTTTATTTTTCAATAGTATCTACATTGAGATTAAAAAAAGAGTAAGATGAAACTTCCAGGACTGTAGGGGTTTGGTGAGGAGCCAAAGACAGGAAGTAATCATTAGGTTTTCCAAGAAGAGATTGCAGTTTGGCAAGAGGCTGTGTCCACTCCCTGTGATGATATTTTAGGTTTTTGAAAAAAACTACAGTGGGATATCAGGTTTTATGGCAAAAAAAAAAAAAAGACTTGTATACCTCATTACCTTTACTGGTCTATGAACTGGAATATTAGTACCCTTAAAGTGATGAAATATTGGACTCAGTTTCTTTCTGAACAAAAGATGAGGTAGGGACTGTAAGACAGAAACTTGAGAAGCCATTGTATTTAGGAACACAAGGGCATATATTCATAAGAGAAGGCCAAGTACAAATATATTGAAAATCTCTGAACAGATAATTAGAAGGCTATGTTCCAATCATGGCTTTGTTAATAATCAACTTGTGAAGTTGGTCATGTGGTTTAGGTTCTTAAGTGCTATGGGCTTTAGTGTTCTACGTGAAATAGTATAATTTTTTTTTTCATAATCTTTACTGTACTTCTCTATTGGGCTCACCTATCCAGGGCCCTCCTTGCTGGTTTTCCCCATGAAAGGGGTGTACTTTCAAGCTTACTGAAGTCAGCTGTGGCTTTGGGCAATGGCATGCGAGTGGAAGTGATATGTGCTATATTCAGCAGAAATTTTAAGACCCATTGTATGGTTCTACCATTAACTCCCTTTTCCTCTGCATCAAGAACCATATATCACAGTATGAGGGTATTAACTATGAAGCGAAAAGATGCCAACAAAGCCCATTGGTCTCATGAGTTTTAAACTTACTGGTACTTTGGATATTTATGAATTCATGAAGTGATATAGAGCTGACACTTTCATGGATCACGATAAAACCAAAGAAGTTTGATGCTCTTGATCCCTTATGAAAGAGAAAGATGATAATTACAATTTTAAACGTTCAATTATTTGGGGGATATAACTAAAAAACATAGAGGCATTCTAACCAGCAAGACTCACAACTAGTTTTTCCTAGAAATGTAATAATTAAAATGGTTCCAACTGTAGTTTCTCAGAAGTACTTTTAAAGGAAGAAATTATCTATCTAGGAAATTTTTCTTGAAATGAACTTATACTTGAATTTTCTCAGGAAAAGGTTAGACAGCTTCATAGTTAGATGTTTTCAGAAGGGAAGACTAATGACTGTTTGACACGCTTAAAAAGTTGTACTTGACAGCACAGTTATAGCTGTTTGATAGTAAGACTTAGATGTTCTGCTTTATTGAATGTCAGGCAGCAGAACTGAAAGATCATCCAAATAACGTCACTTCTTTAAAACCGGTAACTTTTCATTTAAAAGTACAAGAATGGTTTTAATCAAATGAAGATCCCTAATATTCCTTAAAGCTCTAAAACTCCATGGTTTTTATAAGCTCAAACTATTTGATCAGGGTTAGAGGAAGCCAGAAGTTCAATTCTATAATTTTCCTCTGAACTAGAAATGTGGGTAGCAAGACCCTTGGAATTCTGTGAGTGGCTTAGAGGTAGAGAGTTAAAGAATCCTATAACTTCCTTTTCAAATGTCAACACATTAACATGTTTTATTGGTTGCTATTTCCAAGGCATTTTCCATTGCAACAAATGAAATGGTATTTTTCACATATAGTGTGTCCAAATAATGAAATCAATTATGTCTCTCTAATTTCCTAACCCAAATTATTACTCATTCTGGTATAGGGGAAGGTAGTAGGTTTGCCAGATAAGATAGAGGACGCCTACTGAAATTTGGATTTAAGATAAATAATATTATTTATTAATATATTAATATTAATGACATTTTAGTATAAGTGTGTCCCAAATATTGCATGGCTCCCTTAACATCTTGGCCTGATTAAATGGGTTTTTAGTCATTGCCAGTTATATAAAGTTTCAACCTAACTATAAAGAGAAATCCTGTTTATTTTAAAATTTCTCGTATTGGGATGGTGCAATGATTAATTTTATGTGTCAACTTGACTGGCCATGAAGTGCCCAGATATTTGGTTAGGCATGATTTCTGGGTGTGTCTGTGAGAGTGTCTCTGGATGAGATTAACATTTGAGTCAGAAGACTGAATAAAGTAGATTGCTCCAATGTGAGTGGGCCTCATCCAATCCACTGAATGCCTGATTAGAACCAAAAGGCTGAGAAAGGGAGAATTCACTTTCTCTGCATGACTATCTTCAAGTTGGGACATCGGTCTTCTCCTGCTTTTGGACTTAAACTCAGGCTGGAAGTTATACCATCAGCTCTCCTGCTTCTCAGGCCTTTGGACATTTGCACTGGAAATGGAACTCTTCCATCGGCTCTCCTGGGTCTTGACTTGTCAGCCTCTATAACCATGTGAAGCAATTCCTTATAATACATCTCTTATATAGAGATATACATACATATATACCTCTGTGTATATACATGTATATAAATACAGATATATTTATATATACATTACACACACACACACACACACACACCCTATGGTTTATTTGTTCTGTTCCTCTGGAGAATCCTGACCAATACAGATGGATAAAAGAAGAGACATCTCCACTCTTGATAAAATTGATGATTGCAAAGCTTCTGTGCCCTCTATTGATCTACTCTGCTAATTTCACTTATTATGTATCGACTAGTTGTGGGTGAATGTAGATCTCAAGCTATTCTGCTACTGGGGTAATTCATGCAACCTTCCTAAGCACAGGCTGTCCCTTCTGACTCTCAGCCACATCTAGCAGTTGGTGACTCTGTGGGGCTCTCACACAGTATTCCTCTCATATATGAGCCTTTCTTTTTCACTGCAAGTCTGCAACTCTGGATCTTATCCACACTCTGGGACCTGATTCAGGGCCCAAATGGCAGTATTCACCTCACACCCACCTCCAGCACTGGGAGCCCCAGGGTTAATCCCTGACGCCCCCATGTACCTTCCCAATGTTCCCCACCCCAACATTCAGACAGTACCTCGGCAGGCCCTGCAGGCCTTGCTATGTGAATATCAACATGAAGACCAAGGCATCAGTCTTTCCTTCTTATGGACAACCTGAACATTCTTGATAATTCTGTTGGGGTTCCAATTTACTTTTTTTTCTCTTCAAGGAGAACATCCAGTCCAGCCTCCAGGAGGTAATGTGAGAGGAGAGTTGCTCTTCAGGAATGCTGCACTCTACTACATGGAGAACTCTGTAGACTCCCATCCCCCACCCGTGCTCCCCAAGCCCCAGCTGCCAAATCAGTTTGGCCTTACTAGTTGCTGCAAACCCTGGCAACTGCATGTTAAGAAATAGACCTTATGTGTAATTAGCCCTGGAGAACTCAGTAATATCTTCATTCTTAAAATTATGCCGTCTCTGCTGTAATCTCTGCACTACTTAATATTTGTAGGGGTAGAGAATATATCGGTAAGTAATTCACAATATTCTATTACCAAAAAGAGGCTCAATTTTATTAGAAGCTGAGTTTCCTATTAAAATTTAATTTGGTTTTTAATTTCCCATCCCTTTGCCCAAGGTATATATGTTAAAGTCAATTTAACATTGTCTTGGCAAAAAATAATTTCAGCAAGTTCCCTGAGATATCTGGAGATAAGCTGGACTTCCACCAAACCAGGTTTGATAATCACTTACTCATAAAGTGGTTGTTCTTTCAAATCCAGATCCTAAGTGAGACTAAAATTGGAAGCCTGGCTACCAAGTAAAAGCTTTCCTGCAGTTGTCAGAATGTCAGGTGCATCAGAAGTCAGGTTCTGCAATGTTAGCCCAAGGACTGAGCAGGCAGGGTCTGTGGACATGGCCAGATAAGGGGTCTGGAGTCCCACTTTGAAGCTGTGTTGAAGAAGAGTTCAGATCTGTGAGACTGGGATCAGTCAAAGGGAGTGCTGAAGGTGAAACGGAGAAGTGCAGAGATCGGCATCTAGGAAACACATCTGAGCAATGATCATGGGACATTTGCAGTGAGAAGATTCTTAAGGAGTAACAACCAGTCTTGTGAAAAGAAGCCACCAGGAATTCATGATTTCTAATCTCAGGTAAGTCCTTGGGGTGGTCGCCACACCTTCTTACATAGACCTAGACAGCTCTTTTATTCTGCTTTTATTTCAAACTTTCAGGTTTCCCTTTAAACTTCCGACACAACCTCTTTTCCCCTGTCTCTGAGTAAATGACTCTGACTCCCACTTCACTGAGCCCTTCAGGGAGAAATTACCTCAATTTTCTCCCTTAGAAACAGTTACCTATCACTGCCTGTGCCTATCTTTCCATCTTCCCTCCTGTCACAGGAAGGATGCGTTCTTCCTGTCTAATGTAACCCCTTTCCTCTGATCCCAGCAGGTCCCACTTTTGAGATACCTTGCTAAGTCAGTTATCACCCTCCTCTCCTCCATCCCTGGATCCCCTCACTATCCTCTCTCTTGCTCCTCCATATATAAGTATACCCAGTCCATCCACCTAATAATAATTAATAATCATAAGGTTACATTTCACTCTCAGTACGTTCATCTCTGTCTCATTCCTCTCCCAACCAAACTTGAGAAAAAGAGATCTCATTCTCTCATTTCCTCTTTTCTGCAGACTTCAACACCTGTAAGTCAGGAATCAACCCCTACTACTTTATGGAAATATCCCTAGACACATTAATCAACATCCTCTTTGTGATTTAATTCATATTTCAGTGCTTATTCTAATTGAACTTTGCTTATTCTATTGAATGAACTCTTGGCAACATTTAACAGCGCTGACATTCCCTCCTTTTTTCAACTCTTTTAATGTCTGTGGATGTCCCCTGAATTTCTGTCTACTAAGTTTCATCATTCCTAGGCTCCCCTCTCTCTCTGCCTCTTTCCTAAAACAGATTTGCTCAGGGCTTTGTTTTTTGGTTCAATCATCATTTCACTCTATTTACACAAGTTACATTTGGATAAGTTTAATGACTTAAATTCATGACTTTCACTGTACTTAAGTCCCTTCAGTTCATAGCAGCAAGCTAAAGTATTGTGTTGAGTGCTGAGTTCTGTATCTCTAACTGGATGTCCTAAAGATGGCCCACTCCTAACTCAACTTTAAAACGAAACTAATGACCTTTAGTCACCTCTCCTCTCCTCCTTCATATTGACCGTAAATTCCTTTGTACAGTCAGTACCTCTGCAAATAAAAGAGTTCATACCAGCAATGGTTTAAGGCACTTTAAATGTATTCACTCATTTAATCTTTAAGATAACCTCATACATTAGGAATTCTAATTATGACAATATAGAATGGTATTCAAATTTACCTAGTTGCTGAAACAGAAGCCTGGAGGCCACTTTAGGCTCTCCTGCCACTAATACCCTAAACATTCCCCAAATCCTAGTTAATCTACTTCCATAATATGTCTCAAATCCTTCCTTTATCTAATCTGGTTGGATATAGCCTTATGTCATGTCTAGCAATAGCTTTCACAATGTAGCTACAGTGATCTAAAATTCAAATCTGATTATTCTCTCTGATACTCAAAATCCTTGAGTAGGTTCCTGTAGCTTTTAGGATAAAGTTCAAATTTCTTAAGAAGTCCATTCATGAGCTGATCTCTTCCTATTTCTCAGTCAATTTTCTCACTTTGGAAGGAAGTATTGCTTCGTGTTTCAGCATCCCTAAAGGTCCATACACTGTAAACCTCAACTCTATGGAGGGGAGGGAAGGAAGCCTGTGCCTTCTGCTTCCACTGCCCACTTTCTCCTTTCAAACTAATTGGTGAACCTAGGGAAAAGACCAGAATAAGCTAATAATTAGGATATAGCATAGCAGTCCAGCCAGATGACATAATTCTTTTTTAAGAAGTTTTTAGGTAAGGTGAAAGAGGGGTAATGCAGAATAAGAAGAATGCTGAAACCCCTTAATTCTTTATTCACATTTTGTCTTTTGATCATGAGATGCACACGCACACACACACACACACACGCAAAACTCTCATCTCCTTTGAATGGCTGAACAGAAAGCATTGTCATTAGAGTAAAACTGAATTTCAATCAAGAAAATAAATTGAGGTAGAAAAATTGTCAGGGGAAATATTAAAGGTTTACAAGTGTTTGTTTACAATTGAAATTGAAGTTTCAAAGAGCAAAGGGGATGGGGGCAATGGGCAACATTGGGAGAATGTTAGTAGGGGGAGGATTACAATGATTCCTTGATAGAATATTAAGAAAGTAGAGAGCATTGGAGAGACTTGCATTTTGAACTTCAGTGGAAAAACAGCTGGCATGAGGTTCAAAGCAATCATGATACTTAGCATTTTTGAGTTCATATTCCATGCCCAGCACTTGTGCAAGGACTTTATATGGAATATTATGCTCCTATTTTACAGGCAAGAAAACCAAAGCAGAGGATCATGCCTAATTTACATAGCTACACAATAGCAGCTCCAAAGGCCAACATAACCACTACATGATAAGAGGACTGTATTGTGAAGCGGCATGTTGTTAGCATGGTTTGGACCCAAATGTTGATAAATAAATACTTTCATTGCCTCTACAGTTATTCACTTTGGATGAATACAGAAGGTAAATTAGATCTATTTAAAATTATCTAAAGGAGAGATTTCCAAAACTTTATAGCCCAGGCATACTTTAGCTTTCCCATTCTATGCCTATTCAACAGTGGAGTGTCAGGAATCAAAATAATTATGCAAAAGATTAAGCAAAATGATGTTCCTATAGTTTAAATAATGGCCTGTAAATTTCCAGGTTAAGGGGTTCCTCAATTCTTTCACTTCCTGATGACACAAGCCATGTTTTAATGTACATCCCCTCTGAAATATATTCTTGCTTATAATAGATACCAGTGAAGAAAATATTATGTGTATTAATACATGATCATATAAAAACAATTATCTAAATTTCTGAAAACCAGCTAATAACCTCAAGTATTTTTGCTGTTGTTTCTTTTGTTTTGCCCTCAAATCTAATGAATGTAACCTCTATCAAACTCCAAGGTTAGTTTAGCTCAAACCCTAAAGTCAAGGACCTCCTCATTAGAATGGCCCTTCATCATCAACATAGTTGAGTGCGCATAAAAACTTGACTCTCTTAGGTCTATTCTATGCAGAGAAAATGTTGGTATAGAAAGTGTATGGATTTTTGATTCATCAAGACCTAACATTAGCTTTACTCTTTATTAACTATGTGACCTTAGGCAGGTTACTAAAACTCTAAGTTATAATTTCTTAAGTGATTAGAACTACCTGAAACCACATCTTGCTCAATTCTTCTCTCTACTGCTCTTCTCTCTACTGCTCCACTCCCTCTAAGGACAAGATTTTCTTCCTGTGCATGTCTGTGTCCTGACTGTAAGCTCAAAGAGGACACTATAACCAGTATTCCTTTGTTTTGAATCTCAAAGCTTGGCAGAGTATATTGTTCACAGAATATGTGAAAGAACCATGGAATATACAATGATGGGGAGACGGGAAAGAAGGTAATATGTATTACCTTATTTGTTCTATTATTTTTATTGATATCTTCGACAATAGCATCAAAAACTATATGAACAAAAGAACCCTTTCAAATTGCTTTGATAACAGAAGAGAGGTACAAAAAATTACTTTTTTTGCAGTGGACAGTGGCAAGTACTGAAATGGAAAGCAAGCAGATAAACCAATCTCATTGGAAGCAAAGGAAGGGGGTGAGGAGAAATGGCTCTGGGCTTTGAAATATCCCCAAAAGAACATACTGGCTTAAAGGCTTGGCTCTCACAGTTTCTCAATCCATATTTTCCGTGTCCTCTCCCCATACAATTTTACATTTTCCATAGAATTTTCTTCTCCACTCCTTGCACTCATTCCGATCAATTCATTTCCTGTCTATCACATGTACATTTCTGTCCACTTTCTTCCAAGAATGTCTTGTCTCAGGCCAGAAGAGTCTCGAGTGGGAGACAGTTGACTTTTAAACAGACTTTTGGCTAAATCCATGTGATGGTACATTCCAATTTGTTATACCACAAACGCTCAAAAGAATGAAGTGTTTGTCACTTCTTGACTTCTCTAGAATTTCCTAGTTTCTCACAAGGGAAGTTGGCATAAGTGTTCATGATCTTCAGGCTCAGACTTACCAGGTCCTTTGCACAAAGCAAACAGGGGTCCTAAACCCCACCTGTTGGTGATGACTACAGTTGATCTTTGTTCCTGATATACCTGTCTCACTTACAGAAGGGAGAAATCCAAACATCATGTACCCCTTGAGTGATTGTATTCTCCACTTATTTCCCGTTGATCCACTTAGAAATCTGGGTCTTCCAAAAGTTTCCCTTAAGCCACTCCAATTATCAGCTGGAACTCCTGCCTACTCCTGCTCCTCTGGAGTTTTAAGCCATGGGCCAGTTACCATATACTTCCTTTGGGCTTATAGAAGATCCCTTTTTTCTTCAACCCCCTGCAAAGCCTGTAACTGAGTTCCTGTTATGAAGAACTCTTGTCAGTGCTCTCCTCATGACTGACAGTCACCTAAGACTTTGATTTATCCTCTGACTTATTTCTCGCTCACTCCTACTCACCTGGAAATGACACCATCATGCTTGCCACAGATGTGGGTGACTGTGCCTGGGGCCTCAAGGCCACTGGCCCTTACAGCAAGGTGAAGGGCAGTATCCATCGACTCTCATGTTCCTATTTCCCGTATCCCCTTGTCTTTGAGATCTCAGTATGTTTCCTGATAAAGTCAGTTCTGAAATGAGGGTGTGGTGGTATCTGCATTTCATATATTTCTTTCGAGCTATGAGAATGCAAGATTGTGGAATTTCAGTCAGTAGTCTATATAAAACACATTTCAAGATTCTTAATGCACTTGACACATCATTCATCCAAAGTACAAGTTCCTGGCAATTCTGGTTCATTACAACACAGACCTGACACTAGATGTGAGGCACCACCTCTGAGCACAGTAGTAGGTGTTGCAAAACCTCAGCACTAAAGTATGGCCTTAGGGCCTAAGGGAAGAATCTCACTGCCATTATTCAGCATTACTTAACATAATTAGTTACTGGTTTGCTCTTTTGGTTTCCACAACCCACAGCTAGCAGCTGAGGGCAGCAGCACAATAGAAAGGAATGGACAGCAGTTGACACTGGAGGTGATGTGGGTGAAAAGTGATAACTGAGAGTCTGCCAGCAGTGAGGAGAGGACCCAACAGCAAAAGCATTTTGCTGCATATTGAGGGAACATTTTAAGGATTAATATCAACAGAAAACCAAACACTGCATGTTCTCACTCGTAAGTGGAGTTGAATAATGAGAACACATGGACACAGGAAGGGGAACATCACATGCCGGGGCCTGCTGGGGGGTTGGGGGGCAAAAGGAGGAAGAACATTAAGATAATACCTAATGCAGGGCTTAAAACCTAGATGATGAGTTGATAGGTGCAGCAAACCACCATGGCACATGTACACCTATGTAACAAACCTGCACATTCTGCACATGTATCCCAGAACTTAAAGTAAAATAAAAAAAGAATTAATATCAACACAGTTTCTGCATTTGAATATGTAATTTCTTCTCACCCACATTTTAATGTTCTGAATTGAGATGTATGTATCTTGTCAATTAGTATATTTAATATTGCTTTATGTTTTTCCCTGGAAGACTTATTTTTGTAGCAGTGTTGTTCCCTAATAGGAAGAAGTCTTACAATCGAGGTAACATGGTTTTAATAGTGACCCCACATTATCAAGAAAAGTTTATATTGTGTTCAAAGTGTTTTATTAGGAAGGTCATATAATATTTAATGACTATTAGAGTACTTCCCATGGAGGGTAGAAAGGTAAATAAGTAGCTGTGAAGAATATTAAAATTATACTTCAGTTATCTGGAAAATTCACTTACTGAATTCTCACACAATAGCAGAAAAATGAGGCTTGATGATAAATAAAACCTAGTGCTTCGGTGTACTCCTTTAACAAGTAAAAAGAAAATACTCTGCCAAATGGCCTATATTCTGTTAAAGGATACGTATTTTTTTTTGCACAATTTCTGTTTCTTTCATATTGATTTATAAAATATTAGTGTGCTATATTTAACTATATAAGTATACAGTTTTCTGGTTCATAAGCTAATCTTTTGCCTTTTGCTTTTAAATGATTATGTACTAGATTATGTACTTCCACATAAAAATGAATAAAGAATAGCATCATTATAAAAAATACATTAAAAGTATATTATTTGCCATAACGGGAAAATACCCAAAATAGGTCACTAAAATAGATTCCTCCAATTGTGAACAATACATTTTTATTATAAGTTAAGATAGAAAATATTTTCCAGAGATTGCACAAACAGACCAAACCACAGACATAACATTATTTCAGATAAATGATCAATCTCTCTATGGTCCCTGAGGCTTATTTTAAAGGAGCTTTCAACTGGGGGTACACCAGAAAGTCTGTGATGCATGTAATAGAATCAAGAGCTCCATTACAATCCCCAATTGGTAGCACTTCTGAGTATCTCTGGGCTTACTTTCTGAGAAGAATATATAGACCCAAATTCTCAAATAATTTACCATAGTTCACCAAATTATTAATATATATAATAATTGAAAATGAATTTCATTTATTGAACTGACCTCTCCTACAGGTTCATTTTAGAACCTAGTATACCATTTAAAATGGTAGCAAGAATTCAAAAATAGTGAATCCAAAGAAAACATAAATAGGTTAGGTAAATAAGTATATGATCATTACTGAAAAACGTATTAACACAGACCTCAAATTTTAAAAGTATTAAGGTCATTTTCTTCAGGTTTTAGTTGTGCATGGATATTTTTAAAATAAAAATTGTATTAAATCATGAGAAATTTAGTAAAGAAAAATTCTTGAGAGCAGAGAGATGTGATGGATGAATAAACTAAACTACAAAAAACTCATACTTATAGTGATGTGTAAACATCATCATATTAATCAGAAGTAATTTTTAACTGATTATATCTCCATGATGCTATGTTAGGCACTATGCATCAATAATTAAACAGACATGATCCCTGGCTGCTATAAAATTTGTACCTATAAAAAATCATGAGACTTAAATGACACAGAGTCAAGTGAATATTGCAACGGAACATACATCATTTATTTAGAACATGTATAAGCAGTGGAACATGCTCATTTGATGATTTCTTGCAGAAAAATGAGTTTTCTAGAGATGGTGATTTAGGAGGACTGGGCACTTGCTGCAAAATAAATTTAAAGAAACAAAAAAACCCAAAAAACTCTGCTAGTTACACTTTGTTAACTTCCAATATGCTTAAATTTTTCATGAAAGCAGTGTTGATTGGTAATATGAGCAGACACATTTTCCTTCCCATTTCTGTTTTCTACAAGGAGACATTTTTCCAAAACCACCACTAATCCTCTGATGGAGGTGGAGTGAGTTGCCTGATTCGAGGGTTTGGGTGAGGACCAGAATACCTGTAGCTCAGCTTCTTCCATCACCCTTCTCTGGTGATCTACCTGCAGAGAGCATTGTTCAGATTGGTCTCACTATGCAGCGAGCTTAGATATGGAGACCTGGTCCTGGGCCTGAGGCCAGCTCTTGTTGGGCACTGTCTCTAACTTCAATAACATCTCCACAAAGGAACACTACATTTTCTGGTATCAGTTCCAGCAGTTAAAAAAAAAAAAAAAGGAGTTTGGGCTGGGCGTGGTGGCTCACACCTGTAATTCCTGCTCTTTGGGAGGCCAAACCAGGCAGATCACGAGATCCGGGGTTCGAGACCAGTTTGACCAACAAGGTGAAACCCCGTCTCTACTAAAAATACAAAAATTAGCCTGGTGTAGTGGCATGCACCTATAAGTCCAGCAACTCAGGAGGAGAATCACTTGAACCCAGGAGGTGGAGGTTGCAGTGAGCCGAGATAGAGCCACTGCACTCCAGCCTGGGTGACACAGTAAGACTCCAACTCAAAAAAAAAAAAAAAAGAGGAGTTTGGATCTTACCTCTACTTTACCCCTGCTTTTTTTTTTTTTTTAAATAAGAAAAGTTTTGATTCTTTTTAACATTCTTATTAAGGCATAATTTACGTCTAGCAAAGTTTACCTTTTTTAGTGTGCAATTCTATGAGTTTTGGCAAGTGCATGTGGCACTCAAGTTAATAGATAGAAGAGTTCCATTATTCTCCCAAATTCCCCATTCCTCTTTGTCGAACTCCTCCTCTCACCCCAGTCCCTGGAAAATAGGGATCTGTTTCCTGCCTTGAAGTTTTGCCTTTTCTAAAATGTAATTTAAGAGGACTTGTGTAAATGGACCATTCTCCTTTTAGTGTAGCTTATTTCACTTAGCATAATACATTTGAGAGCCATCCGTGTTGCTGCATATATGTTTGTCCCTTTTTAGTTCTGAGTAATGTTCCATTGTACAGAGGTATCACAATTTATTCACTCACCAGTTAAAGGAAATTTGAGTTGTTTCATTTTTGATGACCGCAAATAAAGCTGCTATAAATATTTACACAGAGACTTTTGTGTGGCCATAGTCTTTCATTTCACTTAGGTAAATATCTAGGACTAGAATTGCTGGGTCATATGGTAGCTATGTACTGAACTTTATAAGAAACTCTCAAACTGTTTTTTTATTTTTTTTCTTTCCAACTTTTATTTTAGGTTCAGAAGGCGCCTGTGCAGATTTGTTACATGGGAAAATTGGATGTCTCTGAGGGTTTGGTGTATGGATTATGTTGTCACCCAGGTAATAAGCCTAGTACCCGATAGGCAGTTTTTTGATCCTCACCCTCCTTCCAGCCTACACCCGCAAGTAGGCCCCAGCGTCTGTTGTTCTTTTGTGTCTGTGTGTACTCAATGTTTAGCTCTCGGTTATAAGAGCAGGCAGCACTTGGTTTTCTGTTCCTACATCAAACATGTTTCAAAGTGGCTGTACCAATATGCATGCTGATGTATGAGAGTTCCACTTGCTTTGCATACTTACCAGTACCTGTCACTGTTGTCTTTTCTTCTTTATTTTAAACATTTTAGCTATATATGTGGAACTATTTATATGACATTCTGGAAAGGCAAAACTACAAGGCAAAAACAGATCCATAGTTTCCGGTGGCTGGGATGAGAGGAGTTTGACAAAGCGATACAGGGGAATTTTGTGGGGGGACGATGGAAATCTTCTACCTACTGACTTGAAGACAATAGATAGAACTGAATACAAAAATTAACTTAAAATAAATCATAGACTTAAATGTAAAACCTAAAGCTATAGAAACAGTGGAAGAATACATAGGAGAAAAGCTTCATGCCTCTTCTTTAGTCAAAGATCTTTTATATAATCAGACAACAAAAGCACAACCCACTTTTAAAAAGTGATAAATTGAACTTTGTCCAAACTTAAACCTCTGCTTGTCAAAACTCATAGAGGTGTTCACTAAAAAGGGTAAATTTTACTGTATGTAAATTATACTTTAGTAACAAATTTAAAAGTACAAAAAATTTAATAAGTGTGTAATAATAACTTATGCTTTTTATATTTCCCTAATGATTAATAATCTTGGACATCTTTTATATGCTAATTTTTCACAGATGTATCTTCCTTGATAAAATGTCTGGTCAGATGCTTTGCTCATTTATTTATTTTTATTATTTAAAAACATTTTTAATCTTCATGAGTACATGGTTGGTGCATATATTTATGGAGTACTTGAGATATCTTAGTGCAGGCATAAAATGCATAATAATCACATCAGAGTAAATCCATCACCTCAAGCGTTTATACTTTCCTTGTGTTGAAATAATCCAATTATACTCTTTTAGTTATTTTTAAACGTACCATAAATTATTGTTGACTGTAGTAACCTGTTGTGCTGTTAAATACTAAATCTTATTCATTCTATTCCTCTATATTTTTGTACCTATTAACCATCTCCACTAACCCTCTCCTTCCAACTACCTTTCCCAGCCTCTGGTAACCATTGTTCTACTCTATCCCCATAAGTGCAATTGTTTCAATTTTTAGCATTCCCAAATAAGTGAGAACATGTGAAACGTATTTTTCTGTACCTACATATTTTACTTATCATAGTGACCTCCAGTTTCATCCCTGTTTTTGCCAACGATAGGATCTTATTCTTTTGTGTGGCTGAACAGTACTCCCTTGTGTATAAATACCACTTTTCTTTACCCATTTGTCTGCTGGTGGACACTTAGGTTGCTTTGAAATATTGGTTATTGCAAATAGTGCTGTAATAAACATGGGAGTGCAGATATCTTTTCAGTATGCTGATTCCTTTTGATAGGGGGTATATACATAGCAGTGGGATTGCTAGATCATATGGTAGCTCGGTTTTTAGTTTTTTGAGGAACTTCCAAACTGTTCTCCATAGTGATGGTATGAATTTACATTCCCAACAATAGAGTATAAGGGTTCACCTTTCTCCACGTCATCACCAGTATTTGTTATTTCCTGTGTTTTGGATAAATGCCATTTTAACTAGGAGATTATATCCCATTGTAGTTTTTATTTGCATTTCTCTGATGATCAATGATGTTCAACACCTTTTCATATGCCTGTTTACCATTTGCATGTCTTTTTTTTTCTTTCTTTCTGAGATGGAGTTTCGCTCTTGTTGCCCAGGCTGGAGTGCAATGACACAATCTCGGATCACTGCAACCTCCGCCTCTCGGGTTCAAGCGATTCCTCTGCCTCAGCCTTCAGAGTATCTGGGATTACAGGCACCCAAAACCACACCTGGCTGATGTTTTGTATTTTCAGTAGAGACAGGGTTCCACAATGTTGGCCAGGCTTGTCTTGAACTCCCGACCTCAAGTGATCCACCTGCCTCAGCCTCCCAAAGTGCTGGGATTACAAGTGTGAGCCACTGTGCCTGGTCTTGTATGTCTTCTTTTGAGAAATGTCTATTCAGATCTTTTGCCCATTTCTTAATCAAATTATTAGATTTTTTTTCCTATTTAATTTTTTTAGTTCCTTATATATTCTGGTTACCAATTCCTTCTCAAATGGGCAGTTTGCAAATGTCTTCTCCTGTTCTGTAGGTTGTCTCTTCCCATTGTTGATGGTTTCCTTTGCAGTGCAGAAGATTTTTAACTTGATGTGATCCCATTGGTCCATTTTTGCTTGGATTGCCTGTGCTTCTGGGGTATTACTCAATAAATCTTTGCCTAGGCCAATGTCCTAGAGAGTTTCCTCAATGTTTTATTTTAGGAGTTTCATAGTTTGAGGTCTCAGATTTAAGGTTTCATCCATTTTGATTTGCTTTTTTTATGTGGTGAGAGATAGAGGTCTAGTTTCATTCTTCTGTATATGAATATCCAGTTTCCCCAGCATTATTTATTAAAGACACTGTCCTTTCCTCATTGTATGTTCTTGGCACCTTTATGGAAAATGAGTTCACCATAGGTGTATGGATTTGACTCTGGATTCTCTATGCTGTTCCACTGTTCTATGTGTTTTCATGCCAGTGCTATGCTGCTTTGGTTACTATTAGCCCTGTAGTATAATTTGAGATAAAATAATGTGATTCTTCCAGTTTTGTTCTTTTTTCTCAGGATAGCTTTGGTTATTCTGTGTCTGTTGTGGTTCCATATGTCAGCTGATGGACACTTAGTTTAGAATTGTATTTTCTATTCCTGTGAAGAATGTCACTGGTATTTTGATAGGGATCACACTGAAACTCTAGATTACTTTAGGTAGTATATATAATTAACAATATTGATTTTTCCAATACATGAACATGGAATATCGTTTGATTTTTGTGTTCTTTTCAATTTATTTTTGCAGTGTTTTATAGTTTTCATTGCACAAGCCTTTCATTTCTTTGGTTAAGTTAATTCCTAGGTATTTACTTTTATTTAGAGCTATTGTAAATTGGATTACTTTCTTGATTTGTTTTTCAGGTTGTTTGCTGTTGGTTATATAAATGCTACTGATTTTTATATGTTGATTTTGAATCCTGCTACATTACTGAATGTGTTTATCAATTTTAATGGTTTTTTTTTTTTTTTTGTGGAGTCTTTAGGTTTTACCAAATATAAGATCATATCATATGCAAACAAAGATAATTTGATTTCTTACTGCCCAATTTGGACACCTTTTATTTCTTTCTTTTGTCTGATTGCTCTAGCTAGGACTTACATGATTATGTTGAATAATAGTGAATGGATATTCTTGTCATTTTCTAGTTCTTAGAAGAAAGGCTTTTGGTTTTTCGCCATTTCAGTATGATACTAGCTGTGGGCCTTTTGTATATGGCTTTTATTGTGTTCAGGTATTATCCTTCTATACCTAGTTTTTTAGGGTTTTTATAATAGAGGGATGTTGATTTTTATCAAATGCTTTTTCAGCATCAATTGAAATGATCATATGGTTTTTGACCGTCATCCTATTGATATGGTGTACCACATGATTGATTTGCATATGTCAAACCATTTTTGCATCCCTGGGATAAATCCCACTTGTTCATGATGAATGATTTGCTTAATGTGTTGTTGAATTCGGTTTTCTAGTATTTTGTTCAGGATTTTTGCATAAACATTCATCAGGAATATTGGCCTGCAGTTTTCTTTTATTTTCTTTTTTTAATGTATCCATGTCTGATTTTGGTATCACGGTAAGTACTAGCCTTGTAGAATGAGTTTGGAGGAAATCCCCCTCCTCTATTTTTTCAGAATACTTTGAGTAGGATTGATATTAGTTCTTCTTTAAATGTTTGGTAAAATTCAGCAGTGAAGCCATCAGGTCCTGAGCTTTTCATTGCTGGGCAACTTTTAATCACAGCTTCACTCTTGTTACTTGTTAGTGGTCTGCAGGTTTTGGATTTATTCCTGGTTCAATCTTGGTAGGTTACAAGTGTCTAGGAATTAACCTATTTCTTCTAAATTTTCCAGTTTATATGAACAATTTATTGGTGTGCAGTTGCTCATATAAAAATGAGACATTACAACTAATACCACAAAAATTCAAAGCATCATTAGAAGCTACTAATGAGTCTACTAATGAGTCTACTAATGATCTCCTAATGATCCTTTGAGTTTTTCTGGTATTAGCTGTAATGTCTCCTTTTTTTATGTCTGGTTTTATTTATTTGTGCCTTCCTTCCTTTCTCCTCAGTCTGGCTAAGGGTTTGTTGATTTTGTTTATCTTTGCAAAAAAACGAACTTTTCATCTCATTGACCTTTTGTATTGGTTTCTTCTTTTCAATTTTATTTATTTCTGCTCTGATCTCTGTTATTTATTTTCTCCTACTAATTTTGGGTTTGGTTTGCTCTTTCTGTTCTAGTTCTTTAAGATGCATTGTTAGGTTGTCTTTTTGAAGTTTATTTTCTTTTTAAATGTAGGCATGTATAGCTATAAACTTTCCTCTTAATACTGCTTTCACTGTATCCTACAGGTATTGGTATATTGTGTTTCCACTGTCATTTGTTTCAAGAAGTTTTACAATTATCTGTTTAATTTCTTCACTGACCCACTGGTCACTCAGGAGCATATTGTTTAATTTACATATATTTGTTTCATTTCCAAAATTTCTCTTGTTGTTGATTTCTAGTTTTATTCTACTGTACTCAGAGAAGTTAGTTGATGTAATTTCATATTTTTTGACTTTTTAAGACTTTTTTGCTGCTTGACTTATGGTATCTCCTTGAGAATGCTCCATGTGCTGAGGTGAAGAATATGTATTCTGCAGCCATTGCATGAACTGTTCTGTAAATATCTACTAGGTTTATTTGGTCTATAGTTCAGATTAAATCTAATGTTTCTTTATTGATTTTCTGTCTGGATGAACTGCCTAATGCTGAAAGTAGGGTGCTGAAAACTCCAGCTATTATTGCATTGGGGTTTATCTCTCTTTAGCTCTAATAATATTTGCTTTATATATGTGGGTGCTCCAGTGTTGGGTGCATATATATTTAAACTGTTACATCATCTTGTTGAATTGACTCCTTTATCATTATATAGACCTTCTTTGTCTCTTTTTATAGTTTTTGTTTTTAAATCTCTTTCATCTAAGTATAGCTATTTCTATTTTGCTTTTTTTTTTTTTTTTTTTTGGTTGGTTGGTTGGTTGGTTTTCATTTGCATGGAATATCTTTTTTCATCCCTTTATTTTAAGTCTATATTTGTCTCTATAGGTAAAATGTGTTTCTACAGGCAACAAACCACTGGGTCTTGTTTTTTAAATCCATTCAGCCACTACACATCTTTTGATTAGATAAATTAGTTCATTTCTATTCGATGTTATTGATAAGAGGTAAGGACTTACTCCTGCCATTTTGCTATTTGTTTTCTGGTTGTTCTGTGGTCTTATCTTCCTTCTTTCCTATCTTCCTTTTAGTGAAGGTAATTTTCTCTGGTGGTATGTTTTAATTTCTTGCTTTTAATTTTGTATGTATCTGTTGTTTGTTTTTTGATTTACAGTTACCATGAGGCTTGCAAAGGTTTTCTTGTAATCCTTTATTTTAAACTGATGACAACCTAATATTGATTGCATAAACTAACAACTAATAGATGAGCAAAAAAGAAAATGAATGAAAACTTCAGTCTTTAATTTGTTCCCCACATTTTAACTTTTCATTGTTTCTCTTTATATCTTATTGTATTGTCTATGTCTTGAAGAGTTGTTGTAGTTATTATTTTTAATTGGCTTACTTTATAGTCTTTCTATTCAAGATATGAGTAGTTTACATGCTACAATTACAGTGTTACAATATTCTGTGTTTTTGGTTTTCTGTGTACTTACTATTATCAGCAAGTCTTGCACCTTCAGGTGATTTCTTATTGCTCACTAATTTCTTTTCTCTCATATTGTAGAACTCCATTTAGCATTTCTTGTAGGACAGGTCTGGTGTTGATGAAGTCCCTCAGCTTTTGTTTGTCTAGGAAGGTCTTTGCTTCTCTTTAGTGTTTGAAGGACATTTTTGCTGAATATATTATTCTAGGATAAAAGTTTTTCTTTTTCCTTCAGCACTTTAAATATGTTATGCCACTCTCTCCTGCCCGCTAAAGTTCCCACTTAAAACCTGCTTCCAGATGTATTGGCTCTCCATTGTATGCTACTAGTTTCTTTTCTCTTGCTGCTTTTAAGGTTCTTTATCCTTGACCTTTGGTCGTTTCATTATTAAATGTCTTAAGGTAGTCTTATTTGGGTTAAATATGCTTGCTGCTCAATAACCTTTGTGAATTTGAATATCGATCTAAGTTTGGGAAGTTCTTTGTTATTATCATTTGAGGAAACTTTCTACCCCTATCTCTCTCTCTACCTCTCTTTAAGGCCAATAAATCTTAGATTTGAACTTTTGAAGATATTTTCTAGATCTTGTAGGTGGCCTTAATTCTTTTGTCTGCTCTTTGTGTCTTCAAATAGCCTGTCTTCAAGCTCACTATTTCTTTCTTATGCTTGATCAATTCTGCTCTTAAGAGACTCTGATGCATTCTTCAGTATGCATTTTTCAGCTGCAGAATGTCTTCTTGATTCTTTTAAATTATTTCAATGCCTTTGTGTAATTTGTTAGATAGAATTCTTAATTCCTTCTTTGTGTTATCTTGCATTTCACTGAGTTTCCTCAAAATAGCCATTTTGAATTATGCCTAAAAGGTCACATATCTCTGTCTGTCCAGTATTGGTCCCTGGTGCCTTATTTAAGTGGTTTGGTGAAATTCTGTTTTCCTAGATGGTTATGATGCTTGTGGATGTTCTTCAGTGTCTGGGCATCGAAGAGTTAGGTATTTACTGTAGTCTTTACAGTCTGAGCTTGTTTGTACTCACTCTTCTTGGGAAGTTTTTCCAGGTATTCAAAGGGATTTGGGTGTTGTAATCTAAGTTTTTGATCACTGCAGCCATATTTGCATTAGGGGGCACCCCAAACTCAATAATGCTGTGGCTTGTCCATAGTCATAGAGATATTGCCCTGGGGGTCTTAGATAAGACCTAGAAGAATTTTCCAGATTACCAGGGCACAGACTCTTATTCTCTTCCCTTATTTTCTCCTAAACAGAGTTTGTCTGTCTGTCTGTCTCTCTCTCTCTCTCTGTCTCTCCCTACCCTGCTCTCTCTCTGTCTGTCTCTCTCTGTGCTGAGCTGCCTGGAGCTGGGGGAGGGGTGACAAAAGCACCCCTGTGGCCACCACCACTGGGACTGTGCTGGGTCAGACCTGAAGCCAGCACAGCACTGAGTCTCACCCAAGGCCAGCCTGGCTACCACTTATGTTCACTCAGGCCCTAGGGTTCTACAATTAGCAG
The DNA here is from genome assembly GCF_047675955.1 of Chlorocebus sabaeus. Taxonomy (NCBI): domain Eukaryota; kingdom Metazoa; phylum Chordata; class Mammalia; order Primates; family Cercopithecidae; genus Chlorocebus; species Chlorocebus sabaeus. The sequence goes on along the minus strand of NC_132916.1, from coordinate 48,777,584 downwards.
GTGGCAAAACTAGCCATGCTGTATTCTTCCCTTCAGGGTGATGAATTGCCCCTGGCCCCAGTGGGTTCAGAGATGCCATACAGGAGCAAGGTCCGGAGTTGAAAACCTTAGGAATCTACCTGTTGCTCTATTCTACTGAGGCTGAACTGGCATCCAAGCCATAAGACAAAATCCTTCCCACTCTTTCCTCTCCTTTCCACAAGCAGAGGAGTCTCTCTCTGTGGCCAGCATAGACCCAGGCCCACAGCAAGTACTGCCTGGCTACTGCCAATGTTCACTCAATGCCCAAGAGCTCTTTAGTCAGCTTGTGCTGAATGCTACCAGGTCTGAGACTCTCCCTTCAGGGCAGTAGGATTCTCTCTGGCCCAGAGCAGGTCCAGAAATTCTTTCCAAGAGCTAAGGCCTAGAATCAGGGACCTCAAGATCCTGCTTGGTGCTCTACCCCACTGTGACAGAGCTGGTAATGAAGCTGCAAGACAAAGTCCCTTTCTCTCTTCCCTTCCCTTTTGTCAAGCAGAAGGTTTCTCTCCCTGTAGCCACCATGCTTGGCATATGCTAGGTCATGCCTGAAGCCAGCTTGTCTCTGAGTCTCACCCAAGGTCCATGGTGAGTACTTACTTCCTGGCTACCACCGCTGACTATTCAGGGTCCAAGGGCTCTTTAGTCAGCAGCTGATGAATCCTGCCAGGACTAAGTACTTTACTTCAAGATAGCAGGTTCCCTTCTGGCCTAGTATGTGTCTAGAAATGTTGTTTAGAAGTTAGGGCCTGGAATGGGGGCCTCAGAATTCTGCCTGGTGCTGTGTTCTACTGTGGCTGAGGGGGTATCCCAGTTGCAAGACAAAGTCCTCTTTACTTTTCCCTCTCCTCTCCTCAAGGAGAGGGAAAGAGTCTCTCCCAGAGCTGTGAGCTGCACTGCCCGAGGTGGTGGGAGGGGTGGTGCAAGTACTCCCTTGGCTGCCCCAGCTGTTGTCTCATTAGGTTGCATGCCCCTAAATCCACTGAGTGTGAGCAAATCACAGCACCAGAATTTGCCCAGGAACTGTAGTCCTTGTGTCCTACACTGCCTTTCAAGTTTATTTAGAACCCAAGAGCACTTTAGCTTGCATCGGTGAGGCTTACCAGAATGCAGGTTCTGACCTCTGGGAAGGGCAATTTCTTTCTGGCAAGGGCTGGTCTAAATGCTTCCTCTGTGAGTGCTGGCTGAGTTCTGCCCAGTGTTGCTTTCCACTGTGACAGGCAGCACCAAGTTCTAATGGAAAATCTCACAATCACTGTGCCTTCTGTCCCCCAAGCACATGGATTCTTTCTCCATACTATGCAGCTGCTGCTGGGGGCTGTGGGAGGGGTGGTGACAGCAATTCAAGACTGTCTTTCTTTTCCTCTTCCTTGCCTTTTTCAGTAATATGAACATAAAACCAGGTGATCACTCACCTGATTTTGGTTCTTATGAAGGTAATTTTTTTGTGTGGATAGTGGCTCAATTTGGTGTTCCCGCGGAAAGGATGATTGGTGAAGGCTTCTCTTCAGCCATCTTGCTCCATCTCTTTTCTCGCTCATTTTTTTAACTGAATATTTTTCTTTTTGAGTTTTGAAAATACTTGATATAGTCTGAAGATAAGCCCATTATCAAGTATATAATTTGAAAATATTTATCTTTCATTTCCTTACCCATGTTTCAAAAAAGCAGAGGTTTCAGTTCTTACAAAGTCCAATTTATCGTTTTAACAAACAGATTGTGCTTTTGGTGTCTTATTTAAGAGGTCTTTGCCTAACCAGAGTCATGAAGCTTTTCTTCTCTGTTTTGTTCTAGCAGTTTTATAGCTTTGGGTTTACATTCAGGTCTATGATTCATTTTAACTTAACTTTTTTATACAGTTTGAGATATGGATCTTCTCTGACACTCTACAAAAGTCTACAAATGTGTTTCTTAAAGATTATTTGGAATGTGCAAATATTTACAACCCTGTCAGCGAACTGTTCATTGTTTTTTACATTGAAATTTATGGGTTTATCTTGCATCATCTTTTTTGCCAAGGTTTGATATTTTGAAATTATGTATTACTCATTTGGAAAATATTGGTTCACTGAGCTGTGCAGATTTTCCAAATGTTAACTAACACACTGCCCCACTATATTATAAAATATAAAACAATTCTTAATAGTGCCAAGAATCACATAAATATCTTTATATATTTGAAAGCTGTCCGTCCCACTGTGGTTCGCATGACTTTTCCAAAATTCTAACTTTTGCTTAAAAGTTCAAATGTGACCACTGGCATCAAATTTGAGTCCTACCGCTTGAAATGACAGGCACTTTTGTCCATTTTCACACACACACACACAATCTGCCAAATATTCAAATCTGTAAAACCATAGTTTATCTGACAGTTGTTCTTTAAGGTAAATATCATTTTCCATGAAAAAAGTTGCTAGTTCAGTTTGCAATTCAATCACACAAATGTTTTCTTTACAGACAACCATCATACTTCGGTGTGGAACAGAAATGCTTTATGCATACTTCCCAATTCGCCACTCAAAATAATAAAAATGTGTATCACTAGGGGTTGAAATTTAATAAAATCAATAATTTTTAATGCTTGATTAAGGATATTTTTAAGTGGATCTGGTTTTCTTTTTCCTTTATGTGAATCCATGTTGGTAAAGAACACAATTTCTACCACAACAGTTCAGTTTAGTGCCACTGTCATGATTTGTGTTAAGGTGTCAACAGTTTAATTCATCATTGCTTTTGCACTTTCAATGCACATGTCAACACTGTGAAAAAGATAAATAACATCCTAACATTATAAAGAAAATACTTTTAACCTCACAGACCTCCTAAATAGGTCTCAGGGACTTCCATGGGTTCATGGACCACACTTTGAGATATTGAAAAAGTAAGGAGATTAAGAGAGAAGCAGTACCCACTTTCAAAACATCACCTGGAGCTTCGTTTCTTGAGTCCATGAAAAAAAATATTGCCAAGGAAAAAAACCATTCTCAGAAGCCAAGTTTCACTAGCCTAAGCAATTCCCCAGCAGAAGGCACGGGATGCAAGTCTGGTAGCAGAAGGCTGAAAATGCCTGCTTATAAGGGTGAGCAGAGCTATCTCACTAGACAGAGCACACACTTCATGCAGAAGCAGAGTGCCAGAAATTTGTGACTCAAAGGGAAAATGGAAAGTAAAGAAGCTTCAGAATGAAAAGTAAGGAGGTTTCAGAAGGCCAAATACCTTTGGAGTGACTTGAGAACTAGGCTTGCACCATTGTTGGTTTCTAAATGTTGCAACAAGGCAGCAATTTACAAATGCCATTCTAAGAGAGAAGACAGTTTGCTGGGATTAATTTATTATTTTATCCAAAGTATGACAATTGTCCACACCTGAAATAACATCCATTGTACATAGAGGATTTTCAGACAGTTAAGAGAATATATAATGGAGGGATGGGGAACAGACCTTGCCAGTACCGAGGAGGTCTCCAGATCCTGGAGGACAGGATAAATTAAAGGTCACCATCTTCCCTAAAGGTTAGAAGTCCAATTGTAAACAAAAAGCTTACAAAAGGAATTTGTTTTCCTTGATTCTTTTCAGAAAAAGAATTTTGAGGTTTAACTATAGGTGATTTAAACACAGAAATATTTTGGCATTTAAATCTTGTATCTCTAATTATAAACCTGTGGCAGATATTTATACACTAGTATCAAGGCACTCTGATATGTTCATCCTCACAGAAAAAATTCTAGTCCTTCTGCCTTTGAGAGATATTCTGAATGAACGCATAACCCAGTGCATCTTACAAGTTTTATGATGGTAACAGTTGAGGAGTGGAGAAAAGATTAGCACCCTTTCCTAGGTACTAGGCATTCTGTATACTTGTAAAAATTAGTGGGTCCTATAGCCCCATGAGATAAGTGTTCAATTTCATAGATAAGAAAATTCAGACTTTGAAAAGTTAAGTAGCCCAAGATGGCACTTGCAATTGGAGCCTGGAATTAAACCAGGTCTTTCAGAATCTGAAGTCCATAGATTTGCCATTTTCACTGGTGTTTTTGTTTGTTTGTTTGTTGTTTTTTGTTTTTGTTTTGTTTTTTATTTTGAGACAGAGTCTTGCTCTGTTGCACAGGCTGGAGTGCACTGGGGCGATCTCAGCTCACTGTAACCTCTGCCTTCCGGATTTAAGTGACTCCCTGCCTCAACCTACTGAGTAGCTGGGATTACAGGCATGCACTACTATGCCCAGCTAATTTTTGTATTTTTAGTAAAGACAGGGTTTCGCCATGTCGGCCAGGCTGGTCTCAAACTCCTGACCTCAGGTGGTCTGCCTTACTTGGCCTCCCAAAGAGCTGGGATTACAGGTGTGAGCCACCGTGCCTGGCCTCAATGGTATTTTTTTTTTTTTTAACGTTTTTTGTTTGTTTGCTTTAGCAGGATTTTATTTTCAATAAAACTTTAGGCAGCACACGAAAATGTTAAGCTTCCTCATATAGCATTGGCATCCATGAAATTCTAATCAAATATTTGAAAACCTCAAAAGCTCTTCCAAAGGGCTCTCCAGATAGAAGACAGTTGCCCTGCAGCTGCCTCCACTACATGCCACTGCGAGCCCAACATCTGCTACTTGCTTTTTCCACTTCTTTTTTTAAAAAATTGCCCCCAATGCCTAAGATTGTGCATGTCAATGCATGGAGCTTTTCCAATTTTTATCCAGGCAGAAGGAACTGCTTCTGGTTATATCTACCTTTTGTTGTTTTAAGTGCACATGAGTGGAAAAGCCTCTGTTAGCAGAGCAAATAAGCCTCTTTCTTTGTTATCCAAACTGGAATACACAAGTGGTTTTTCCACCCAGCCTGACTCTGAGTAAAGTTAGTTGCACTCTCAGAGGATTTGAGTGAAGCATTTTACCTAAAAGGAGGTTTTAACATAAGGGCAACATCTTCTATATATCACTACTCTGCTATACATCATTCATATATATATATAGTGCATGTTATACTATGCTGGATATTTTACATATTATACCCGGCTTCAGCTTCAGATCTGAAAGTGGGGGCTGCGCTACATTATTCTGCCTTAAATTGCATCTTAAAAAAATTTTAATGTGAGGCTATAAAAAGATTTAAAATGAGAAGAAAATTATGAGCAGGTTTGCATTTTAGAAAAATAATTCATCAAGAATTTAATAATTAGGTGGAGATAAGGCTGAGGCAAGACGACCACTTAAGATACCCAGAAAAAGTGATAAGATATGAGGGATTAGTCTCAACAGATCAACAAGAATGCAAAAGAGAGAAGTGAATAGTGAGAAGGTCAGGAGAGAAGGAATCAGCAGGCCTTGGTGCGTAAAATAAGGAAGAAATAATTGAGTAAGAAATAATTAAGTAAGACTGGTTGATCTTCTGGCTCTTGGTTCCACCACCCCAACAGGAAGTAGTGAAGGACAGGTGTATGCTGCTGCCTGATCATCCAAACAACATTGTATAACAGTGAAAGCACATGCAAATGTATTGCTTCACACTTTTGTGTATGGAGTTCCACTGTCAGGGGCTAAACCAATATGCTTTCTATTCACAGTTCAAAAATAACTTTTTGGCCGGGTATGGTGGCTCACGTTTGTAATCCCAGCACTTTGGGAGGCCGAGGTGGGTGGATCACCTGAGGTCAGGAGTTTGAGACCAGCCTGGCCAGCAGAGCGAAACCCCGTCTCTACTAAAAATAGAAAAATTAGCCGGGCATAGTGGCGGGCACCTGTAATTCCAGCTACTTGGGAAGCTGAGGCATGAGAATTGCTTGAACTGGGGAGGCAGAGGGTGCAATGAGCCGAGATCACCCCCCAGCACTCCAGCCTGGGCAACACAGCAAGACTCCATCTCAAAAATAAATAAATAAACAAACAAATAAATAAATAAAATAACAAAAATAACTTTTTGGAAAAATGAGAATTAAATTTTATGAAATATTTTTATGGAATTAATTGATATAATTATTTAATTTAGCCCCATTTTATACAATATCTTGATATTGATCTAAACTTATGTTTCTGGGATAAACCCTATATACTCATGATAAATTATGACTCCTAATATAATTGGATAACATTTGGTAGGAATTTATAGATATCTCGGTGTGACTATTCAAATGACAGGCAGCTTCTCTTTTTTGTGTGTGCCACCCTTGTCATTTTGCATACTTGAACTCTACCTTTGCAGAATAAATTGGTATTTGCTGCTCTCTGAAAATAAATAACTTACCAGAAAGATTAACTGAGATTCAGCATTTTTTGAGAAGTATTTATTGAGAGGAAATTTCCAATTTGCTTTTGCTCAGTTATTGTTCATTACATTTCTTCTCACATTAATTAAGTAAATTTAGTATGTTGGCTACCTTTATGTTAACTATCAACTTGACTGGAGCAGGGTATGTCTACATACTGGTTGAATATTATTTCTGGATGAGTCTGTGAGGATGTTATTGGAAGAAATTAGCATTTTAATTGGTGGACTGACTAAAGCAAGTGGCCCTCCCCAGTGTGAGTGAGCATCATTAAATAAGTTAAGAGCCGAAGCAGAACAAAGATGGAGGAAGGATGAATTCACTATCTGCTTGATGGCATAAACTGGGATATTAAGGCCTGGTTGTTAGACTTTCAGACCTAGATTAGAATCTACACCACTGGCTAGAGGACGCTGAAAATGTCTCTGGACTTGGTGATGGGATAGTCACTGATCAGTTTCAAAAGAACAGATAAAATAGAGTGCTAGAGACAAAAGCCAAATTGAAAGGGCAGAGTGGGTGGGAGAAGAAGAGAGGAGTAAGAAATAAATGATCTGCTTTGAGAAATGTATTGAGAAATTCTGAGTCAGTAGCTTGTGGGAGTGATGAGGTGAAGAATTATGTTGTTCTAGATTAAAAATACATCTGAATGTTTATAGGCAAAAGAAAAGAAGCCAAAGGAGAGAGAATGAAATGTAAGAAAAATGAATTGTTGATGGAATGCTCTAGAGCTGGAGAGGTGGGGCTAAAACTAAGCATATGTGAGGAAAGGTGTGTTAGTCCATATTCATATTGCTGATAAAGACATACCCAAGACTGGGAAGAAAAAGAGGTTTAATTGGACTTACAGTTCCACACGGCTGAGGAGGCCTCAGAATCGTGGCAGAGGATGAAAGGCACTTCTTACATGGTGGCAACAAGAGAGTATGAGGAAGAAGCAAAAGCAGAAACCCCTGATAAATCCATCCGATCTCCTGAGATTTATTCACTATCACGAGAACGTGGGACAGACCGTCTGCCATGATTCAGTCACCTCCTTCTGGGTCCCTCCCACAAGACGTGGGGATTCTGGGAGATACAATTCAAGTTAAGATTTGGGTGGGGACACAGCCAAACCTTATCATTCCACCCTTGACCCCTCCAAATCTCATGTCCTCACTTTTTAAAACCAATCATGCCTTCCCAATAGTCTGCCAAAGTCTTAACTTATTTTAGCACTAACCAAAAAGTCCATAGTCCAAAGTCTCATGTGAGACAAGGCAAATCCCTTCCACCTATGAGCTTGTAAAATCAAAAGTAAACCAGTTACTTCCTAGATACAATGGTGGTACAGGTATTGGGTAAATACAGCTGTTCCAGATGGAAGAAATTGGCCAAAACAAAGGGGCTACAGGGCCCATGCAAGTCCAAAATCCAGCAAGTCAGTCAAATTTTAAAGCTCCAAAGTGATCTCCTTTAACCCCAGGTCTCACATCCAGGTCACACTGATGCAAAAGGTGGGTTTCCATGGTCTTGGGCAGCTCTGCCCCTGTGGCTTTGCAGGGTATAACATCCCTTCTGGCTGCTTTCACAGAATGGTGTTGAGTGTCTGCAGCTTTTCCAGGAGCATGATGCAAGCTGCCAGTGGATCTACCATTATGGGGTCTGTAGGATGGTGGCCCTCTTCTCACAGCTCCAGTAGGCAGTGCCCCAGTTGGGACTCTGTGTGGGAACTCCAATCCCGCATTTCCCTTCCATACTGTCCTAGCAGAGGTTCTCCATGAGGGCCCTGCCCCTGCAGCAAATTTTGCCTGGGTATCCAGGTGTTTCCATTCATCTTCTGAAATCTAGGTTAAGGTTCCCAAACCTCAATTATTGACTTCTGTGCACCTGCAGGTTCAATACCATATGGAAGCTGCCAAGGCCTGGGGCTTCCACCCTCTGAAGCCACAGCCTGAGCTACACATTGGCCCCTTTCAACCATGGCTGGAGTAGCTGAGACACAGGGCACCAAGTCCCTAGGCTGCACACAGCATGGGGACCCCAGGTCAGGCCCACAAAACCACTTTTTCCTCCTGGGCCTCCAGGCCTGTGATGGGAGGGGTTGCTGTGAAGGTCTCTGACATGGCCTGGAGACATTTTCCCCATGGTCTTGGGGATTAACATTATGCTCCTTGCTACTAAGTAAATATCTGCAGCCAGCTTGAATTTCTCCTCAAAAAATGGGTTTTTCTTTACTACTGCATACTCAGACTGCATGCTGAACTTTTATGCTCTGTTTCCCTTTTAAAATGGAATACTTTTAACAGCACCTAACTCACCTTTTGAATGCTTTGCTGCTTAGAAATTTCTTCTGCCAGATACCCTAAGTCAACTCTCTCAAATTCAAAGTTCCACAAATCTCTTGGGCAGGGGCTAAATGCTACCTTTCTTTGCTAAAACATAACAAGAGTCACCTTTGCTCCAGTTCCCAACTAGTTCCTCATCTTCATCTGAGGCCACCTCAGCCTGGAACTTATTGTTCATATCACTATCAGCATTTTGGGCAAAGCCATTCAACAAGTCTCTAGAAAGTTCCAAACTTTCCCACATTTTCTTGTCTTCTTCTGAGTCCTTCAAACTATTCCAACCTCTGCCTGTCACTGAGTTCCAAAGTTGCTTCCATATTTTCATGTATCTTTTCAGCAACACCCTACTCTCAGTACCAATTTACTGTATTAGTTCATATTTTTGCTGCTGATGAAGACATACTTGATACTGGGAAGAAAAAGAGATTTAATTGGACTTACAGTTCTACAAGGCTGGGGACATCTCAGAATCATGGCAGAGGGTGAAGGGTGCTTCTTACACGGTGGCAACAAGAGAGAATGAGGAAGAAGCAAAAGCAGAAACCTCTGATAAACCCATCAGATATCATGAGCTTTATTCACTATCATGAGAATAGCATGGGAAAGACTGGTCCCCGTGATTCAATTACTTCCCACTGGGTCCCTCCCACAACACCTGGGAATCCTGGGAGATACAATTCTAAGTGAGATTTCGGTGGGGACACAGCCAAAGCATATCAAAAGTGGAGGGTGTACAGAAGATGCAAGTAGAACACATTATATGCTGGTAGGGGAAAAAAAAAGTAATTTAAGCAAAAACAAGGAAAAATAGGGAAGTAAGAACTTTCTTATGGTTTTTAGGTAGAAAAAAATCTGTGAGAGCTGGCATCAGATGGCATCTATCTCAATCAGGAGATAAAACAAGAGGACATTTTACAAGGAATCAGTGAGAAAAAAATTCCAAGATGGAAATCAGCAAAGAAGGCCAACTTAAGACTTGTTAGTGTGAATTATTTGTGTTCTCATATACAGTTTATTGAAATTATTCAAAACGTTTTGTCACCTTGAGTAGTACGGTAGGAACTGCCATGGATTATCAAATAAGTGGGAGACTCTAGACTGTCAGTGAGGGCAATATTGACAAGATTAATTCAGGATTCCAAAACCAATAGAGATGGGAACAAAGCCAAAAATGGGAAATTGTGTAAATGTTAGGAAAGGGAGGACAGAACAGATTAACAGATGGTGGTCAGAAATAATGAGTACTGGGTGTTTATTCAGTCCTTTAAAAGCGCTTAAATATGTATAAGTTTCTTTTAATAAAGATTTTCCAGGCAGTTCCTTTTTTTTTTTTTTTTTTTTGCCACAATGCTTTTCTAGCAATAATAATGGGAAACAAAAGCTGAATGAGAATCTTTTTCCCTCATTTGTATTGACTTTTTCTTTAGTGGATAGCCTATAGAATTCCTCTTTCACCACTAGATGACCACCCTACATTTGTAATGGACTATACTGATGGATTTCATGGTGGCCGGCCAGAAGTGATAAACTTGACTTGTATTAACAATGACAAATTCAGTATACCAATGGCTAGAATAACCTGAACCCAGAAATTGGAAAGTGAAAGAGGTTTAACTTAATATTAATAGACCCCAGGAAAGTTACTTAACTTATATGAGACTCATTTTTTTCATCTATAAGTGAAAATAGTATTAGCCATCCTAAACGGATGTAAGAATTGAAAAATATGATATATGTAGAATGTGTAGCATGGCTCCTGGAACTGAGTACATGTTCTCTATATCATGACTGTTGTTAATTTTGTAGTTATTGCAGTATTCCTCCCTTCATTTGTTAAATTTGTAAGGGCCTACTGGGCACTAATTGCTCTTCTAAATGCCCAATATATAATGATATGGGAGATTGAATTGTTGGTCTCAATTCTTTACTATTCACTATGTTCATATTTTTTGCTATGTATCGTTCTGTGCTTTCTACATAAGGCAAAGTGAACCTCTCCACTGAGGCTTTGGGGTCAGCCAGTTGGCTTGCTTTGGCTAACAAAAGGTGGGTTGAAGTGTCAGTGACCCAGTTCCAAACCTAAGCCTTAAGAAGCATAAGCATCATATGCTCTCCTCTGCTTTTTATATTATCACAAGTAGAGCTTGCCCTGGCCCCAGAACTCAAATGACTAGAACCCCACCTGCAGCAAACAGTCAAGCTCAATTAAACCCACAGCTCAAAGCAGAGGGGCCCAGTCAACACACTCTAGATCAGGATATAGTCAAGTATGGGCTCTGGGTAAAATCCAGCCTGTGACTTGTTTTTGTATGGCTCACAAGCTAAATTTTTGCATTTTAAAAGAGTTGTTAAAAATTAAAAAAAAAAAAAAGAAGAAGATATGTGGCAAAGACCGCATATGGCCTGCAAAGCCTAACATATTTACTGTCTGAATTAAAACCAAAAGCTTTGCAGACCCCTGGTCTAAATCATCAACATCCAGACAACCAGCAGACCATGAATGGATCCCCACTGAGATCAGCAGAGCTGCTCCTGCCAACTTCCAGTCATGAGAGAAGTAAATGTTTATTGTTGTATCTCACTACGGTTAATTGTTTTTGCAGCATTATTGTGGCAAAAGTTAAGTGATAGAAATGTTGAGAGAAAATATAGATGGTCCCTACCCTCATGGAGCTCACATTTTGGTTGAGGAGACAGAGAGCTGCTAAATACACATAGGTAAATTCAAGATAAACACCATGAAGAGAGATAAGGGAGATCGGAGGTTAAAAATGGAAATTGTTTGTTTGAAATAGTAACTGAAATGAATGGAGAGTGAAATGATTAGAAATACATAGTAGAATTACTGGACAGAGTTGAAAACTCAATCATTGGTGATCATGAATTTAGAATAATATCCATCTGTCGTGTGTGCCATTTACACTATAGTCGTAAGCAGTCTGGGGAGGTAGAAGGGTGAAAGCACATTGTTGGTTTCATCCAGGATTGAATTTTATAGCAAGGGTATGATAACACAACCAGATGATACTAGAACTTAGCATATTGTCAAGAGTTTTTGTGCTATGAATGGAATCTGAGCCCCAAGAAGAGACATTCAATTGGGAAAATGTTAAAAGGTCAGAGGCTGAAAAATACTAAAGAATTTAAAGAACAGGTTGAACAAGCACAGTTTACACTGAAGCCAAAACAACTTGAGTTTGCGGTCAGAGCATATATCTGCACTGATGAGTGTTTTACAAACTTAATTAAGGAAATTCTCTTTTCTTTCTTTCTCTCTTTCATTCTCTCTCTAGCCTCCTCTGATTTCTCTTTCTGAATGTTACAGTATACACATTTCTTGGAAGATCTTTATGTGTGTGTGAAATACTAAATTATGTTTTTTAAATACTCAATTATGTCACCCTAGGAGTTTATCCTAGTTTAATTCTTGAATATTTAAAGTGCTTATTAGTATATTAAAATTAAGAAGTCCACAGTAAAGAGTCTTATAAAACTTTGCTTAACTCAGCATTTCACAGACTTTTTGAGTACCAAAATCTTTTATTGCATAGTGCTCATTAATACCCGGCAGAGAAAAACATTTTAGTAAACAGGGGTGTAAGCTAATTAATTTTATTAATGTAGCGGAGGAGGTAGTGTGTCAAAAGGAGGAAAAAAGCACTCATGGAATCAAAAAGAGAAGAGCCAGGGCAATCCATTCACTGACTCACGTATCCAACATTTTCTGGACCCCTGCTACCTGCCACTCACTGTTGAACATGAAGTAAATAAGATGTCACCTCTACTCACAGCTAACTAGAGAGACAGAGAATCAAACAAATGAAAAATTATCACAAAGAATGGTGAGGACAAATAAAGGCCCATACTGACTTCTCTCCCAGGAAGTAGACCAATATCTCCACTAGATTTTGTGGTTGGGGTATGGTGGAGCTAAAGGAAAGATAGGAAAATGCTTTGAGGGAGGTAATACTTAAATTAGTTTGCCATGTCTGTAATTGACTGTAAAATAATTGAAAACAGAGAGAGTAATAGTAATTGCCAGTTGGCTTAAGTTTCAGTTCTGGAAGTAATTGGAATTGGTGCAAATCTCTTTTCTGTGGTGGTTAGCATTTCATGTGAAAGGCCTCATTCCAGAGCTGGCCACTAAGTCTTCCATTATCTGTAACTTGGTCAAGGCTATAAGCCCTACTGCTTAGCATAGCAAATCTACGTTTAGTATTGAATTTAGTGGTTTTTATGTATCATGAGGAAGGTGAAACAGAGGCTCTCGGTGAAATTAAATGTATTCAAGATTGGCTAAAACATGTTAGAAACACTTCCCATCCTTTTGTAAATAAGATCTGAAGGACTTATTCCTTGGAAAAAAGCTTCTAAGACCCTTCCATAGAAATCCTGCATCCAGCCATTATTAGAAGGATTTCCTGTCTCACTCACGTCAGATTTCTTTATTGGTGATCTAAGTTTATCTAAAAGAGCCCGCACAAGGCCAGATCATCTGGGGTCAGTGCCTACATCTGTAAAGGTGCAGAGGCATGAAACCACGTTATAAAATCAAGGAACTCTAAGTGGTGTTTCACACGGAATGAGGGGGAAAGTCAGTTCAAAAGGAGGAGATTATATCTCTAGCACTATCCAGGGAAAACTGACTCTTAATCCCATATTGAGATAAAATAGCTATTTAGAATGGCAGTTGACACGTCGCATTACAATAGTCTGATAAAATGCCTATTTAGACCATCTCACTGATTTCCTCTGTTTTGATTATATTTTGGTTTCTCATATGAATTATATTAAGGTGAGCAAATGTACAACCAGTTAATGCAATTATTGAAGTCTCTTTGGAAGTCATATTATCAAGTAAAATGTAATGCATTAACACTGTGGTTGGTGTCCAATCTCTTTGGGGAGGTTAGGATAAAACATTCCAATTAGTTTGTGCTCATTCTGCCCGAGCACTAAGAATCGACCACAAAGTTGAGGGTTAAGACCTTGGTTATGATACCTCCATTGCCCTGTGAGACTCTCCCTGAGTTCAGCAACATCCCTTTCCCCTCACCGCCACCTCCCCAAGTCCAGATAAATCTCTTGCTCTTGCTCTAATGGCAACAGTTAGAAAAATGGGAAAGATAGGAGCTTTAACATATGCTGATAAAACTAAGTCATGAATGTGAAAAGTTTTTATTTGTTGTTAAACAATAAAAGCCTGAAAGAAAATGGAAGGGGAAACAGTAACTAGAGTGAAAATATTTAGGTCTGATTTACCTTACATCTATTTAAAGTAGAGAATCATTCTCTAAGATGATTCAGGTCTTGCCTTTCTGCAACTATTTTGCTGATTATAAACACATCAACTGTAAACACACAGGGAGTGTCTCCAGGGATTATACGAATTTAACCAACTTGTGCAATCATCCTCTTTTACAGCCTCCTGCCCTGCAGCCTGTTCTTCTGTGTCCGGAATTGGTCCTTCCAGTGGGTTCTTGGTCTCACTGACTTCGAGAATGAAACTGCAGACCTTCACGTTCAGTGTTACAGCTCTTAAAAGTGGCACAGACACAGAGAGTGAGCACCAGCAAGATTTATTGTGAAGAGTGAAAGAACAAAGCTTCCACAGCGTGGAAGGGGACCTGAGCAGCTTGCTTCTGCTGGCTGGGTGAGGGGAGGGTGACCAGCTTTTGTTCTCTTATTTGTCCCCACCTATGTCCTGCTGATTGGTCCATTTCACAGAGCGCTGACTGGTCCATTTTACAGAGTGCTGATTGCTGCATTTATAATCCTTTAGCTAGACACAGAATGCTGATTGGTGCATTTATAATCCTTTAGCTAGACACAGAGCGCTGATTGGTGCATTTTTATAGAGTGCTTATTGGTACATTTACAATCCTTTAGCTAGACACAGAGTGCTGATTGGTGCATTTACAATCCTCTAGCTAGACAGAAAAGTTCTCCAAGTCCCCACTCAACCCAGGAGGTCCAGCTGGCTTCACCTCTCATTTCCCCAAAGGCTATGTGGAATGTGGTCACTTTTTTAGTTTGAACCAGCTCCCGACAGACCCTAGCAACTTTATAGATGAACCTGAGTGAACTTTCCTAATTACCATGCTAAAGTCTCCACCCTGAGAGAAACTATAGCATCATTACCATAATATGCGACCTATGTGCTGGCATAATTGCTTGCTGCATTCTGCCACTGGGATACCTCCTTTACATGTGATGACACACTCTCTCCCCTCTCCATTGTCCAGTGAAGCCCTACTGTCACTTTCCCTCAGGGAGACACTGCTTTGGAGATACTCCCAGCTACTCTGGAGGCTGAGGCGTGAGAGTCGATAATTGCTTGAACCCAGGAGGCAGAGGTTGCAATGAGCCGAGATCGCGATCAAACCACTGCACTCTAGCCTGGGCGACAGAGAGAGACTCCGTCTCAAAAACAAACAATCAAATACTCCTACTAATTAAAACCTGCATTCTCGTGGACAGTAGTTTGCTACTTTCTAGGCAAACGAACCCTGGTTTTACAGGGAACACAACCTTGATTGCATTTAATTGTGAAAGACCCTGTGGACATGGAAATAGCAAGGTTGTCCTGGAAAGTACAAAAGGAGAGCCTGAACCAAAAGAATGCAATCTGAGAAGAGGAGCAGAGAAGCAAAGGTAAACTGACAGTAGCAGTGGAAATTTGATTGCAAATGTATTTAAACTATAAACTAACTAGAAATAAAATATTTGAAAGTATTTGATTAGTGGTACGATTGTTTTAGGTCTCAGTTTACAACTAATCAAAATAATACTAATATTCAGAAATTATCCACGTATTCAAATCTTTTTGGAAATCTGTACAGAGTTGAGTTCAGAAGTCTCAAAGTGTAAGCCAGGAACTCTACGCAAAACTATTTTTGGCCGGGTGCAGTGGCTCACACCTGTAATTCCAGCACTTCGGGAGGCTGAGGGGGGCAGATTACGAGGTCAGGAGTTCGAGACAAGCCTAGCCAATGTAGTGAAACCCCATCTCTAACAAAAATACAAAAAAAATTAGCCTGGCATGGTAGACAGCATCTGTAATCCCAGCTACTTGGGAGGCTGAGGCAGTAGAATCGCTTGAACCCAGGAGGTGGATTTTGCAGTGAGCCGAAATCAGGCCATTGCACTCAGTCAGGGTGGCAGAGCAAGACTCCATCTCACAAAAAAAAAAGCAAACAAAAAAAAAAACATTTTCATAATGACACTAACATTTCATTTGCCTTTTTTTTGTTCTCTCCTGGAGTATACAGTGGCATTTTCCAGAAGCTATGTGGCATATATTACAACAGATTGAATGCACAAGTAGATATTCAAATGAGCTATCTTCTGTTAAATCGAGGAGTAAGGAGACTTGCAAAAGGTAAAACAAATGGCACTCCTTTCGTGGAAGTTGTTTGTTTTGGAAAAATAGTTATTTTTCACAAAAATCTTTTGCTTACAGTAACCTGTAGTAGGTTTATTTTTGTTCTTAAATGAATTGATAAATAAAAATTTTAAACATTTTAAGTTTTAAATTTTAGTATGGTAATCAATAGATATGACACACATAAACCAAAATTATTTGAGAACTTTAATAAATTTCAAGGGAGTAAATAAGTTTTAATAACAAAAAGGTTAAGAAGCTCTGTTCTAGTCAAATAAAGCTTTCAATATTTGACACTGTCCATTTATTATCTTCTATGAAAAATAAACTAAACCACAGGAAACCATTAGTCTCACATGTATGCCTTAGCTATTGCAGGCAGACCAAGACTGTTGATCTAAGAGAGTCTGAATATACTGGTGAATTTGCACTTCATTTTTTTATTTGAATGAGATGGTGTCTCAAAGGCACTAGTGTGGAGGAAGAAATCTTTTTACTCTTTTTACAATGGTAAATTTCTTTTTTTGATGACTTAGCATATACAGCATTTATTCCACAGTATTATATGAATTTCCAAGTCCTGAAATTTAAAGGAATTTATGTTGATTGTTAGGTTCTCAGAAGTAACTTGAAAAGTCACTACATATTTACATGACTATGAACTGAGCTTTCACAAAACTCCCAAAGGCACCAGATTCCAGAGACTTAAATCTTAACGGTAAATTTCTCCACAATGACAGACGCTAAAACAGCACAGAGATAAAACACGAGATCTACCCAGATTGAAGTCAGTTCACTTGAATGTAAGGTACCATATACATTGCTTTGACTTATGTGGAGAATTCATGGCTATGCCTTTTTTGACTGCTATCCGGAGACTTGACAGCTGCAGATGGATCTTCCCACTGTTAATAGTCCACAAGTGCAAAGGAGCCACCCCGTATATTTTCAAAACATGGGCTATTTCAGCAGAACACAGTATAAGGCTTGTCTTCTTTTAGGATATATTTACCAGTAAAGTAATGCAATGGAATTATGCAAAGACTGTCTCCTATCCACCCCAGCTTGCAAGGTGAATCTGTTACTCATCTTTTTCCAGTTAGAGATGAAAAAAGAAAAGAAAAGAAAACAATACATCTCAGGCACTGTGATCTTCCTCTCATTAAGTCTTGTTATATGAAGAATTGAGGTGGTAGGTTGAGGAGGTAGAAAGCTAAGCAACTAAAACAAATTTAATGTTTTTAAAATATTTTTTCCCACAGACCAGATTGCAATTTACAGTCTTGCCATTCCATCAAATGCTATGACACTTCACAATGCCGCCTAAATGCAAAATTGGCCAGGTTTAACATAATAGCTGGCTGCATAAAACACGAGATTGCAAATGTCATGGGAAAGAGATGATGAATGACTGTGTGATATTTATATACACTGTATAGATATGTTGATGAAACTGCTTGATGGAAATCTGTTAAAACTGATTATTTTAGCTACAGATTTGGATGAAATGTGGCTTTTTGTATTGTAGGCATCTGGGATCCTAAGGTCTCCTACAGCGGCATCACTTCTCCTGCTTCAGACTTTTCCCCGCAGTAATCATTCTGTTTACATCACTGTTGCTCTGTGCCCTGAAGCAAGACAGTGACTCACATCAGGGCTGATGAGGGCACTGCTGAGGACTTGGCCTCTGTTTCTAGGTGACCTGCCCAGAAATTCCTGCTTTTCTATCACCTCTGGGTCTAGAAGATTGCTGGGCTTGGCTAGAATGTCTGATGCCTTAATCATCTGCTTACTTCTGAAGCATTTTCCAGGAAGCAAAGTCACATTTAGGATGTGAAAGTTTTCAAATGATCTGGGCACTATAGTAATGATAAACTCACTCTTGGTCATTTTTCAGGTTTTGATTTAAACAAAGAATAATATTCAAAGTAGATTATTTCAACATTTCCTCTGAGATATAACGTGGTAAGCAACAAAACTCACTAAGAAGGTTAAAACTCACCAATGTGGTAAGCAACAAAACTCACTAAGCATTTTTTCATATAGAATCTTAGTGTTATGACAATAATTGCTCATCTTTATATCACACTTACTATGTGCCAGGCACTGTTCTCATTTAATCCTTATACTATACATACAGGGTAGCCTCATTGTTATATTCATTTGAAAGATGAAGAAAGTGAGAAACAGAAAAGTTAAATAACTTTACTAGGGCTACATAGCTAATAAGTAAAAGATCCAAGATTCAAACCCAGAATGGCAAAGATTACATGCTTTTAATTGTGATGCTTGTATTAATTCTTTCTTGCACTGCTAACAAAGACATACCTGAGATTGTGTAATTTACAAAGGAAAGAGTTTTAATTGACTCACAGTTCAGCATGGCTGGGGAGGCCTCAGGAAACTTACAATCATGGCAGAAGGGGAAGCAAACACATTCTTCTTCACATGATAGCAGGAAGGAGAAGTGCCAATCAAAAGGGGAAAAGTCCCTTATAAAACCATCAAATCTCATGAGAACTGATTCACTATCAGGAGAAAAGCATGGAGGTAACTACCCCTATGATTAATTACCTCCACCTGGGTCCTCCCATGACATGTATTAATTATGGGAACTATAATTCAAATGAGATTTGGGTGGGGACAATATCAATGCTGTATATTTCCTTGCCGACAAATAATACAAACCTCAAAAACACAATGCCACATTTTAATACCATATACAGAACTAATCTCATCTTTTGACCTCAAGGTGCTTTGACTGGGTGTTAACATTGTACTGGAGAATGTGAGATAACATAAACCGAAGCGTGGCCGATGCATCAGTCATAATAGTCTAGGTTGTCTTGTGGAAGTGAACCATCTCATGATCTTGATGGCTTAAGGCCAAAAAAAAAAAAAAAAAAAAAGGTTTATTTCTTACTCATCTTCCACATCTATCATTGCCTAGCTGAGGGGGCTCTGCTCCACTTTCCATAATCCTCAGACCAGAACCCAGGATGACACAGGACATGGCATTCACTCCATGTGGCATGACAGAAGGAGGAAAAAATGTGACAGAACATTAGCCAGTTATTAAAACTTCTGCCTGGAGGTGATATATATCATTCCTCCTGTGTTTGGTTAGCCAAAGAGAATCACATTGCCCAAATTAACCCTGAGGCAGCATGAAAGTACGATTCCTCTCCTTGTCCAGAACGAAGGGGAAGCTGGGATATACAGAAACAGTCCTCAGGACTATCACAGCAGGGTCAGCCATAATGTTGAGAATTGGGTAGTTGAGACAGCAAGGAATCGTCTGTCGCTAAGGGCTGGGAACACTGACCCATGACAAATGAGTCACTTAGTCTCAGCTCATCACTTCTTTGAGACAACTTGTATGCCCACTCAAAACTTGGCTAAAAGCCCTGGTACACCCTCTCAAAACCCCTGAATGCCCCTTCATCTCACTTATTATATTGTTCTTTATCTATTCTATTCTGCATAGGATTTTATATATTATCCATGAAGGCAGAGAAAAAACTTGTATTGCTTTATTCTTTGACACTGCTGTACTCAACCATCCTCCACCCCACCTTGTTACTTCAAGATTCAAATCAGTCCAATAAGTATTTATTAAGGCAGAAAAGAATAGCAGGAGTAAACAGGAAAAAGAATCTGTACCTGGTATACACTGGCTTTCTGAGCCAGTTTCCATTAGGTACCTTAGATGATTAAATAGAACCATCCTCTCAGTGTAAGGCCTAGCATGATTTTTTTTTTTTTTTTTTTTTTTTTTTTGAGATGGAGTTTCACTCTTGTTGCCCAAGCTGGAGTGCAATGGCAATGCAATCTCTGCCTCCCCAATTCAAGCAATTTTCCTGCCTCAGCCTCCCAAGTAGCTGGGATTACAGGCACACACCACCATGCCTGGCTAATTTTTTGTATTTTTAGTAGAAATAGGGTTTTACCATGTTACCAGGCTGGTCTCAAACTCCTGACCTCAAGTGATCTGCCCACCTTGGCCTCCCAAAGTGCTGGGATTACAGGTGTGAGTCACCACATCCAGCTGAGGCCTGGCAAAATTACTGAGGCAAAGAAAAGTTTCTCTCTCCTTCCTGCCCACCAAATCTTAGGGCATCTTGAACAGCAGATCAGGCTTTCATTCCAAAAATAGACCTTAAATGAATAAAGATACAAATGGTCAGGAGTGTTACCTTATCAACATGAATTATAATCAAAGTAAACCTTTCCTGGTTTTATAGAAAGAGAGAATTAGAAAATCTGAAGGTAGCTTTTTCAAAAGGAAAAGAACGATGAAAAAAAAAAAAAATGGAGTAGAAAGAAGAGTCCGGGGGTGAGATTGACTAACCTAGAATCTATAAATGTTGCCACAAGCCTTGGTTCACATTCACCCATTCAATGCAAGACCTTCCATTATGTCTTGATTATGTATTTGATGCCCATCATGTCCTGAATACCTTCACAGAAACCATGGACACTACACAAAAATCATGAAGGAGACTGAAACCTGATACAAGGAAATAAAAGCATTCTGTCTGGCCTTTATAAAATAACTTCATCACCTATTGTTTTTCCCCCATCTAGCTGCTCTCACCATCATAAACTGCAGAGAGAAAGGTTGAGATTTAGTCTACATTCTCCTGAGAGAGAACAGTTAATGGATTTTAAGGTGCAAAACATAACACACTCTCTTTTGTTTGATCTAAAAAGCAATGCATTGTATATCATGTAATACACGGGTTGCTAGGTCATGTGCAAGTTTGAGGTAATTACTAATATTTAAACTCACATTTCTATGATAATTTAAAATCACAGCACCTTTATTTTTCATCTGAATGAGTCACTTTAGAAACCTAATAGTATTAAGTCAAAGTGATGCACTGTTAGTAAAAGATGAAGTCAAGCCTTTCTAACCAGAAAACCTCTTCTTTAAGCCAATTGTACAGGAAAGAACAATGTAGGAAGTTTCTGGTTTTCTTAAAGCAGTCAGGCATCATAAATTATGCTTTCTGTCTGACCTCAAATAAGGCAGGATTATCTCAAAGGAGAAGCAAAGTAAATAATAAAAATTCAGATTAAACAGAATTCTGCGAAAACGTGGGGAAAAGTCACTGATACGCTTAATTCCTGTTTCTTTTCCTTTCAGGTTCTGTATTGTCTATAGGTACAGTACTAATTTGTTTTTTTTTTTTTTTAATTTATTTATTATTATTAAACTTCAAGTTGTAGGGTACATGTGCACAACGTGCAGGTTTGCTACATATGTATACTTGTGCCATGTTGGTGTGCTGCACCCATCAACTCGTCATTTACATCAGGTATATAATAAAAATTCAGATTAAACAGAATTCTGCGAAAACATGGGGAAAAGTCACTGATACGCTTAATTCCTGTTTCTTTTCCTTTCAGGCTCTGTATTGTCTATAGGTACAGTACTAATTTGTTTTTTTTTTTTTTTAATTTATTTATTATTATTAAACTTCAAGTTGTAGGGTACATGTGCACAACGTGCAGGTTTGCTACATATGTATACTTGTGCCATGTTGGTGTGCTGCACCCATCAACTCGTCATTTACATCAGGTATATAATAAAAATTCAGATTAAACAGAATTCTGCAAAAACATGGGGAAAAGTCACTGATACGCTTAATTCTTGCTTCTTTTCCTTTCAGGTTCTGTATTGTCTATAGGTACAGTACTAATTTGTTAAAAAAAAAAAAAAAAAAAACTCTGTTACAGTAGTTTGGGGACTTTTTTTGTTTTGTTTTCCTTAATCAGCAGTTACTTGATTCAAAAGGGAGTCTTTTTCCACAAACACAATTGGAAAAGTAGGATTACCTTGAAAGAGGAAAATTGTGCCTTTTTAACACAGGGCTATAAAGCAAAATGTAACTCAAAGAGTTTTTTCTAGGGAAAGGCAAGCCATTTTTAGAAAAATCTCTACTTTTTTGTACTTTGAATATGAAATTTCCCAGTGTTAACATTATATTTTCACCATGCACTGTTGCATGAGTCAAGGAGTACAGGCATTTCTCCATAATATAATTATTCTCACCATTATTTGTTAGAAACAATCTACAATATAACAAGAGCAATCACCAATATTCGTCTATGTTAATGTTATATGCAAATATTCCACATCTTTGTGTTCAATAATATGCATATTGTATTAACATCTAAAGTAATAGTGACAAAATTTTTGTTCTGGTGTTTATCTAAGCTTATTATTAACTAATGCATTAGATTAGACAGTTTTACATTACATAAAATGCTTTATTTTCAAAATCACTTATCAGTACTACTTTTTATATTACAAATTAAACAGCTAATGTTTACTTGATTAAATAGGGATTTCATTTGTTTTAAAATGGAAATATTCTTGGTGGAGCTGATTTAGTCTGAAAATTGGATTCTTACCCTGGCCTCACCAATTATAGGACTAGTTTAGGACTTCAACAAACTAGGAAAACACATAAATTTCAGTTTTCTCATCTGTAAAACATATAATAATTAACTCATACAGTTTTGTGGGAACTAATTTTACATTACTTGTACCCTCCTGTCTTAGTCTGTTTTCTGCTGCTTTAGCAAAATACTGGGTGATTTATGAATAAAAGAGATTTAGTTGGCTCATGGTTCTAGGGGCTGGGAAATCTGAGAGCATGGTGCCAGCATCTGGTGAGCATCATCCAATGGTGGAAGGCAGAAAGCAGAAGCAAGTACATAAGACAGAGCATATGAGGGCTGAACTTATCCTTTTGTCAGGAGCCCACTCCTGTGATAACTAACCTACTCCTGAGATAATAACATTCATCCATTTATGAGGTCAAAGCTCTCATGACCTAATCACCTCTAAAAGTCCCACTTCTTAATACCATCACGATGGCAATTACATTTCAACATGAATCACAGAAGAGACATTTAAACCACAGCACCCTATCTATACGTCAAGGGTTTGCAGTAGATAACAAGGATATACACAGAATAATATGAAAACATCTTCCAAAGAAAGATGTAAATTACAGGACAGAAATGGAAATAAGAAAAGTTATACAGTCTAACAGGATAAGGAGAAAGTAGGATAAAAGCTGAGTTCTTGAAAGATTATTCTTTTTTTTTTTTTTTTTTTTTTTTTTTTTGCATAGCAAATTCAATAATATAATGGGCAAAATAATTGAAGGAGAATTAGAAGAAGTTTTTATGTGGCTTTTCTATTGATAAAAGCCAAGGACACTATTTCAACAACTCAATAAAGGTTAAACTAAATGTGATTCAACTTCCTGATGACTTAACACTTTAGATAAAGACTAGAGGTGTGGTGACACCAACCTTCACTTAACTTTGATAAAGAGTTCCTTCTCAGTCTGCTTTTGACTTGAGCTAAACAGAAGATACTGTTTCCTTAGTAAGAGCATATTTGTCCACATAATTTGGAAACAAGGTTAGATAGGACTGTCTTGATAATGCAAGTGTAATAATCTCTTGAATATCTCCATATATATTTTTTGTATTTTATTGTATTTGTCTTCTATTCAATCAGGATCATCCATTTGCCTTTGAAAAACTGGGATGCTTGAAGCAGAAGTACAATGAGAAACAAAGAAAGGGTAATACGAGTTGGGTATACAAAACAGGACTTGTGAGTCACAAGAATATCTAGTTTTCAAATCCATAATTTAGAGAAAGGGAACGTAAGGGAACATGATTTTCTAATTGTTTTAATCATCTGTTTTCATACTAAGAGTGAGGCTTTGCCAAGTATATCATACAGTTTTACTGTATGCTAAAGTTAGAGGGAATGTTGTAAGTTCTTGTCATAGAGGAGAGGAATTGGGGAGTGGGGGATAAAGTCAACTTCTTCAGCTCTGGGGATCGTGAGACACAGCCAGGAGGCTGTCATTCATGCCCCAAATTCCAGACATGATTGGTGTTTGATAGGCTCAATGGAAAGCTGGGAGTAGAGGAACTTTTGCCATGTTCTCTGCTTGGCATCAGGGACCAATTACCACTCCACTTGGGATAAACTTGCACCAACAGACTGTCCCCAGGATGGAAGTAATCTAGAGATTCCTATGTAGCCCAGGAGAGGCCTAGAAAGAAGTTGAGATTCTGGCTGGGAAACGTGCTAGAGGTCCTGCCAGAGAAGTGGTCCCACTAGGACCCTTGGACAACTCTAGTTAAACCTTATCCTGTTAGACTGTATAACTTTTCCTATTTCCAGAGAACAATGTCTCTTCTATGATTCATGTTGAAATGTAATTGCCATCGTGATGGTATTAAGAAGTGGGACTTTTAGAGGTGATTAGGTCATGAGAGCTTTGACCTCATAAATGGATGAATGTTATTATCTCAGGAGTAGGTTAGTTATCACAGGAGTGGGCTCCTGACAAAAGGATAAGTTCAGCCCTCATATGCTCTGTCTTATGTACTTGCTTCTGCTTTCTGCCTTCCTAGTGGGAATCACACCCAAGGGAATCTGGAGTGCAGGCAACAAGAGATGATGGTCAAAGTCCCTGAAGACAGAGAGGAGGCTCTGGGTTATATTAGAGGGATTCAGCAGCAGATGTCAGCAGGTTGCACAGAAAGTCCACACCTCAAACTTGTAGCTCGTAGACCAGTGTCAAACCAGATTCCCCACGGGCTTGTCGGCATGCCTGAAAACCTCACACTTTCCCTCCCTGATGCTCAGAAACATCTCGGAAGAAGAAAGAACAAAGAGGAAACAGTGCTGGTCCTGATTTAAATTTTGAAATGACAAAAGTTATACCAAATCCAAAGCTTTTTAACCAAAACAAGACACCATTTATTGCAATTTTAAATTAACTTCCCATTGTGATGAGGCTCATAAGGAAAGTGGGGATGAATTATAAAAAATAATAAATATTCATCTCCTTAAAACATGTGAGTTGTGTGGATAAATTATTGACTCAGAGAAGTTAAGAAGGTTAAACAGTAGCTTCTCAATTCTGGTGGAAGAAATGCCCTTTTCATCTTCTATGCTGCTGCACGCAGCCAGGCTACTTAGAAGCAGCCTTGGGTCCTTCTGCAGGAAGAAGGTTAGATATGTT
Organism: Chlorocebus sabaeus; assembly: GCF_047675955.1. Lineage (NCBI taxonomy): Eukaryota > Metazoa > Chordata > Mammalia > Primates > Cercopithecidae > Chlorocebus > Chlorocebus sabaeus. Next base: position 48,752,529 of record NC_132916.1, on the reverse strand, counting down.
TCGGCTCTTCGATAAACGTTTGACTGAAACTTCACATTTATACCAGAGAATCCAATAGAAAAGGTTTTGGCTTAAAAATGTTTCACACTGGGAGAACAGTCTCCCACACTGGCAGCAGAAAAACTGTAGCAAGTCTTCTACGAAATGTCTGATTTAAAGCAGCATTGATTCTCAGTGTGCCTGCCAGGAATAGTTAGCTGTGAAACATACCTCCAGGAAAGAGAATGAGTTCACTTGCTTGACAGAGTTATTTGGAACTGACCAATTGAATTTTGAAGAAAGTTTAGCAAAGACAATAATTTTTGTTTTGCATTAATTAAAGTTGAGCTAGTATATCTGTTTGTAGCTATATACTAAGACCGACTGCCTATGGGAGATGCTTCTGGTTTATGATAATAAAATTTTGTTATTGGCATAAAGGTGAACACTTATCTTCCCACTTTTCTGTTTTAAAAGGGCATACTCAAGACTCACATAAAAATTATCAGCTTATTAAAGGGTGTGATAAAGAGAAGATGGGCTTCGGGTGATTAAATAAAATAATGTTATAGAAAGCACCTGTCAAGATATGTTCCCCTCCTCAGACAACCCCCAGGAAAACAATGTTTGCTGAATCTAAATTTATTTCTACAAAATGCAGGTAAAGCTTTGGAGTTGGACAGACTAGGAATTAAGTTGCACAGCACTCAATTTAAGTGAGTGCTCAATTAACTTGACATTGTTCAAGTTGCTTCTCTGATGTAAATATAGCTGAAAAATGGGGTTAATGTTCCAATACTTCCTTGGGTTTCTGTGAAGACCAAGTGAGAAAAATGTACTAAAACCTCTATATATGGCCCCTGGCGTGGTGGCTCATGCCTTTAATTCCAGCACTTTGGGAAGTCGAGGCAGGCGGATCATTTGAGGTCAGGAGTTGGAGACCAGTCTGACCAACATGGAGAAACCCCATCTCTACTAAAAATACAAAATTAGCCGGCCATGGTGGCGCATGCCTGTAATCCCAGCTACTCGGGAGGGAGGCTGAGGCAAGTGAATCGCTTGAACCTGGGAGGCGGAGGTTGCGGTGAGCTGAGATCCTGCCATTGCATTCCAGCCTGAGCAACAAGAGCAAAACGTTGTCTCAAAAACAAAAAACCAAAAACTTCTATACGTTTGGCACACAGTAGACGTTTAATAAATGCTAGTTCTGTCCCTTTTATCTACCATAATATAATATTGGCTAATGTTCTGGTAACAAATCTGAAATGTTTTGAGGAATTCCAATAAGAATTCATTGCTAAATATAAAAATATTTTGCCCAAGAAACTCCAATTTTGAAATTTTTCATCCACTAGGTATTAAACATTTTTGAGCACAAAAGAAGGACTAACAATCATATAGACATTTCTATCTCCTTAATCAAATTCCATAGGAAAGTTTTGTTTTTCCCTTTAAATCAAGAAAGGGGAAAAACTGAATTTAAAAAATCTTTTGTTTGCCTTTTAAAGTATAATTGTTATTTGAGCAGTTTAGAGTACATGACAACAAAAATAAAAATATTTAAATAATGGTGCCAAAGCAGCATTTCTTTTAAATTGTTTTGAATTACTACTTGTGTACTAGTTTGGAGACCAATTATGCCTAAATTTAATGACTGAGATACTCAGGCTCTGCTCTGTAGACTGGAAAATGAGTGATTAATTTTTTTTCCGACAAGCTAATATTTTAACCCTTAGACATTGATTCTGAGAGATTTGTTCCCCCTGTTCAACAAGTAGACATTGAAAAGACCTTTTCCTCCTTAAATATTTAACTCATTGACTTCATTGGCTTGGCTACACTAGCTGTGTAATATTGGGAAATTCATTTAACCTTTTGGGAGAGTTCTTTATTCCTTTATATAAGAGAATATGCCAGATTAGATGGACTTCAATGTCTCTTCTACATCTAAAATACCATGAATCTCCATAGACCAGTCTACGTGGTGAAAGAAACGGTCAGAGTTGGCCATCAGCAACTGGATTATAAAGGATATGAGCTGAAGGTTGCTCCAACTTCACTCATTTCGGATATCAGAGAGACGCTTGCCTGCCTCATTCAGATTTCAGTTCCTGCTCTGTATCCAGTATCGGCCAGACTTTGGGAATCCAAGGCACGCCATCTTCTATCCCCACCATAGGCTTTGAATTTAGTTGAGAGGCACGCATAAATCTAATAATTACCCTCACGTTTGTATACAATTTAGTTGGAGCACAGAGAGCTTGAGGATGATACTCATAGTAGCACAGTAGGTCACTGAAATGAGAGTTTCTGCATGTCAAGGAAAGTCTCTTTTAGAAAATGTTCTTTTCAGAGCTGTTATCAGTGTTTTTTAGGTCAGAACCAAGTCCACTGTGCAGAGGGAAGCCACATCTGAGACTTCGGTTCAGTATGCTGTTGTGCAACGGGTCACGCTCAGTTTCTAACGATCATCAACTGGAAACCAACTTCATTAACCACTGAGTAATTACTAACACTCTCATGAATAATGGTCAAGGTAATTTTAGAAACAGTCATTTAGCTGACACATCAAAGGTGACCAAACATGTCTCACAAAGTAATGACTCTGACCAGTGAAAAATTAAACCACATCCCTGCATCAATTTGTTTTCAGATAAGTTAATGGAGTCTCCTACAGAATAGGTTTTATTTTTACTTTTCTGGCTGCATTTATATGACCTTTATTGGGATACAGGAAATGTTTTCAGATAAAAGATTGGCAGTGACACTGTCAGTGATTCTCAAATTTGTTATTTTAGTGACCTTGTGGAAGCTCACTTTGACCCCCTAAGCTTAAAAATCACCTTTTTCCCTAACGAAAGCAATAATGCCATTTTTTTTTTTTTTTTTTGGCTTGCTTAACTGCTTAGGAAATTATTAGATGTTTCCACCTTAGAAGTGATCTTGAAATATTGGGATTTGGTAGAAAAGAAGGGTGATGAGAGAAAAAGGGTGTTAGAGACCAAGACATATATAAGAGATAGGAGGTCAACTGAAAAAGTCAGGGAAGGAAAACATAGAGAAGATGGCAACACTGCTGGTGCAGACTTGATTTAAAGGAACACAAAAGAATGCTATAAAAGTTCTCTACATTTCTCAGCTTCAGTTGCAATATCCCTAAGTTATATAAATGAATTTGAAGTTATAAACCAAACTCAATTACATTTTTCCATGACAATAGACTAATAATACTAACACCATTTTCCCCTGTGTATTCCCTTATCCAGTTTAATTTTATGGCCCACCCTTACATCACTAAAACACTGACAAATACTTTTATTGCTCTTGCTCACTTTCTTCTCAATTATAGTCAGCTGGCAAAACTGCAGTTCTAGGTTGGTCAAATACATCTGCCTACTCCACATCTGCACTAGAAAAGCACGTTGTCACATTTTGTATTTATGACCCCTGAATTTTCCAAATGTCAATCTATAATCCTTTGAAATTCTACTATTAGGTTGAATTCTACTCTCTAATATCATCTCTCTCTTCAAACTTCCATCAGTTTCGTTCCCTTCACTTTCGGCTAATACCTTGACTAATACTTCATTAACACCACCAGGGAAACAAAGAGAAACTTCTTCATTTTCTACCAAAATCAAAATCTATTTGAATCTGAGCCATGTTCTCTCTTTTTCCCTGTTGCAATGAATAGTGTCTCAGTTTCTATCAAAGCACAGCCCCTCCACTTGTGCCCTGGAACCTATTACCACTTCCTTCTCAATAACTCTGTTCCTGAAAGAATCACTATTCCTGCACAGTCAATTTTTCACTTGCTTTGAAATCTTCATCATTATCATACAAAATCCTTACATTTCATCTTAAAAGTCAACCCCTGTGGCTGGAAGCACTGACACTACCCTAGTAACGAGCACACCAGGGGCCAGATGGCAGTTTCTAAATACCATTTTCCAATAAAAGGAACCAGGGCCCTTTGGAGAGCTGGTTGAACCCAGGGCTGGATCAGGGAAGACAGAGGATGAGCATCTGTGATGCCAGAAAGTAAGGAAATGTATACACATATAAGAATACACACAGGAAAAAAAAAGAGAAGAAAACAAAAAGAAAAAACAAATTAAAAGAATTAAGGCATATGAAAAGGTCATAGGAGGAAACCTGAAAGAGCTCCCAATAGACAAAGCTAAAGCAACCTGAGCAAGAGAATAAATAAAGATAGCATTGGATTATAAACAAAAGAATACCAAGAAATACCCTGGAGTTCTTACAGAAATAAATAGGTAATTAAATAACTGAATAAATGATTTACTAGCTAAATAAACAGGAGAGAAATGATATCTCTTCTTTACTTTCAAGTAAGAAATGTATAATGAATGAGGAAAATAGAAATTAGCATTAGAATGCCACAGTCATATTTGCCCCAGACAATATCCACTAATGGAGCTAAGCTTCAAGGGAAAAAGCATAAAAAGAAAGAGGAAACTTGCATGGTCTCAAAGTATCTCCTTCAAAACCGTTAGTAACTACCATAGGAAAAACAGTTAACTTTATCATGGAGACTCATGGAAGACACCACCTTAACCAAATAATCATGATCAACATCACCGATAATTCATTTCAACACTACATACCCCCTGAGATGAAGCACTGAGGCAGGGTGCATAGCTTCTGTGATATCCTTTTCAATAACATATACCCTCTGTCCAACCATGAAAAAACATCAGACTAACCCAATCCAAGGAGTGTTCTGCAAAATAACTGACTTGTATTCTTCAAACTTTCAAAGTCTTGAAAGGCAAGGAAAGACTGAGAACCTGTCTCAGATTCGAGGAGAGAAGGCATCATGACAACTAAACGAGATATGGGATCCTGGAACAAGGGAAAATGCAGTAGTGAAAACACTGAATAAGTTCTGTGCTCTATTTAATAGTGTTGTACAAAGTTTGATTTTTAGTTTTGATAAATGCTCTATAGTTATATAAGACACTAACATAAGGGGAAGATGGGCAAAGGGTATATGGGAACTCTGTACTATTTCTGTGGTTCTTTGGAAAACCTAAAATTATCTTAAAAAATTAAAAAGCCACTATTTATTTATTTATTTATTTAGAGATGGAGTCTTATTCTGTTGCCCAGGCTGGAGTGCAGTGGTGCAGTCTCAGCTCACTGCAACCTCCACATCCCAGGTTCAAGCAATTCTTCTGCCTCAGCCTCCTGAGTAGCTGAAATTACAGGCATGTGCCACCACACCCGGCTAACTTATTTTGTATTTTTAGTAGAGACGGGGTTTCACCATGTTGGTCAGGCTGGCCTTGAACTCCTGAACTCGTGATCTGCCCACCTCAGCCTCCCAAAGTGCTGGGATTACAGGCATGAGCCACCACGCCTGGCCTTAAAAGCCACTCTTGACCTCATTTCTCCTGCTAGCTACCGTACAGCAAAACTTCTTGAAAGAGTTATCTGTGGTTTCTGAGTCCAGATCCTAACCTTCCATTTTCCACACCACTTTAGTTAGGCTTTAGTTTCTACTCTTTCTTAAAAACTGTCACCAATCTGTTTCCGTTTCATACTGGCAAAATGGATGGTTCCTTCTTTGTCCTAATCTACCTCCATCTCTCAGTGTACTTTACAAAGTTGGCAACTCCCTCTTCCATGAAACATTATCTTCTCTCAGCTTCCTTAATCACCACACATTCTTGATTTTCTATGTGATTTACTATGTGCTCCTTCCCCATCTCCTATGATGCATTTTTTCCTCCTCTGTAAATTCAGAAGTTTCAAAATGTAGTCCTTGACTGTCTTCTTTTCCCTGTAATCTCTCCAGCTAATTATCCACTACCCTTGTTTTAAAAGGTGTATACAAGCTTCACCTGTGAAGACCTTTCCTCTTCCTTCTCTGAAGGTAACACTCTTTGCTTGCCTGAAGTATCCTAGTTTTCTTCTTCACAATGAGTGCTGGATAAAGACAGAGGGGCATCTGGGTTTTCTGGCTATATCATTGGAATATCATGCGCCAAGCTTCCCTTTCAGTGAAGTGAAAAAGGTAATTTGATCCATTAAGAATTTTATATGCCATTGGAAAATCTTAATTATGTTCTCTTCCCAATCCAATTAAGACTTTCAAATGGTAAATTATGTTATTTCTTCCTGTTACTTTATTTAAAATTCAAAGAAACATTTTCTTAGCTAATATATTTAGGAAGCCACACATACTAAAAGCATAAGTTAGTAGAATTCCTTAACAAATGAATTTTTATTTCAAGGATGAGATTATTTATACTTTATTTCTCAAGTGATGATTTACAGATATACTACAGACTGGACTAGATCAATTCCTCGGTGAGCTTTGCTTAAGAATTGTGGCAACATGTTAATACCTTCCACTTTCATAAGGAGAAAGAAGCACTACATGGTTCATATTACAGGCATGGAGGTTCCATTTTGAGATTTTATTGCAAATTTCACACAACAATAATACTGAATCCAAGACATATTAGAAAGAGATGTATGACAGTATTATTTTGCATTGACCTGAATGGCTATCAATTTGCTTCTATTGATGTATGTGTAGGGTGGTGGGGGGAAGAGGAAAAGGAAGCAATTAGTTTAGGCAATAGTGTTAGAATTGGACTGGTGACACCATAAACAGAAAAAATAAGCATAAATACTTCAGATATATTACACTACTACTATCTGAGATTAATCACCCAAACTGACCTTGACCCCTTATTTGATTATTAAAGAAAAATTCTGACCCACATTTTCAGGAGACAAAAACATTAAACAGGGTAGTCGATAAAGAAATAGTATAGAACTGGGGCTTCTTTAAGTACAGTTTTTAAAACACTGCCTCTGTGATTTCAAATGTCAGTTTTAGGCTCCAGCTGTTCCAAATAGGTTTGCTCTTAAGCTGCTGGCTGAACAAATGTAAAGGATAATTGTTTTGTAATGTTCCAGACTTTAAAGTAATTTCTGTATGTATTTATAATTGAATGGTCAAGTCTTGTTAATGTTATTACATATTTAAAATGTTATAGTAAAACATAATTTACAGACCCTGAATACTTCATATCATTCAATTAGTTTGTGGTGATTATATAGTTCCATCAAAAAGCAATAGAATGCTCTTTCTATTTTACTACTAATAAATCGAGAATTTTAGCAAAGGCAAAAAAAAAAAAAAAAAAACCTGGTGATATTTTAACAGTTTATAGAATCCTTGTGCAAATGCATTTTAGACATTAAATTTTCTCTAACACCATTTGCAATGAATAACTGTTTCTCACTTTGTCTTTAAAATGTAAAAGAAAATACTTTTTTCTTTATGTAATTAATTCCAAATGGAACTGTTTAATATGTGTCCAAAGGAAATGTGAAAAAAAAAAAAAACCTTGATGTTCATTTATAGTAGTTATATAACCTGCCAGAGATTCATTTATATTCTGTGTACTGAGTTTACCTGACTTGCCCATTAGGAAAGGAAAGGTTGACTGCGTACTTCACATTCAGAAACTTCAGTGCTTAACTTATCAGGACTGTGATGTTGCGAACATCTTTTCAGACACTTTTGTAATGGGCCATCTGCTTTCTCTCTATTTACCTCTCTGTCTGGGATGTTCTTCTCCTGTTCACTATCACTTCCAATGTCTCCGTGCCTACTTTCACAACCAAAAGCATTACTTCTCTAAAACCCAGTTTAAATATTTCCTGCTTGTGGTTGACTTGAGTTCTTGAGTTACAATAAGTCCTTCCACTTTCTCCTAAGACTTTATTAAATTTCTTGAGGGGGGAGCATATCTACTTTTGATATACCTTTGTAGTGTCCCAACAAATTGAATAAACAAAGACATGCTCAGAATATATTAGATGAGGTAGGGGATAAACATATATATATATATATTTATAAAATCTACTTCTATCTCTATCTTAATAGCTAATATCACATTTTATATATGTAATATATGAATAGATAATTTATTTTATTTTATTTTATTATTATTATTATTTTTTGAGACAGAGTCTTGCTCTGTCACCCAGGCTGGAGTGCAGTGGCACGATCTCGGCTCACTGCAAGCTCTGCCTCCCGGGTTCACGCCATTCTCCTGCCTCAGCCTCCCAAGTAGCTGGGACTACAGGCACCCGCCACTGCGCCTGGCTAATTTTTTGTATTTTTAGTAGAGACGGGGTTTCACCGTGTTAGCCAGGATGGTGTTGATCTCCTGACCTCATGATCCGCCTGCCTTGGCCTCCCAAAGTGCTGGGATTACAGGTGTGAGCCACCGCGCCCGGCCATGGATAGATAATATTTCAGGCACCATGCTAAGCATCTCTGAAGTAGGAGGTGGGGAGTATCACTTTCCCAAATCCCAGAGGTTCATGTTCAAGGATACCTGAGCACTAACTTTGAGGACATGTCCTTTTTGATGATATATAAAGAGCAATTATTCAACAAGTACTCAGCAGTTTTTCTAACTCTGGGTAGACAATATCTGCATGAAGCATGTGACTAGCAACTGCTTTCCATGTTTAGGAGCTGACGGACCATATTTGGGAACTAAAGGAAACTAAGAAACTAATAAAGCCACAAGGGTATGCCCCTCCACTCCTGTTCTATGAACAATGCTTCTATTAAGTTCTAGATTCTTTGCACAATAAACCAGAAATGTAAATGCATGTGAGGTTAACAATATAACTTGCACCTTGGTCCATATATTATTTTTTGTCTATAATAACATCAGAACTTTAACCACAAATAAGGATTAAAATGAAATACGGGAACAAAACTGGTGTTTTTCTTCACTGTTATTTTTTTTTCTAGGAGAGCTTGTTCAAAATAAAACATTAAAAAAGTTGAAGAAGAGACAGCAGTCTCTGAATGTTGCTATTTACTTCTAATGTGTCATTAGAGTATACAGTATCTGTCACTAACACGGAATCAAATAATCAAATTTCATGGCAGAATTCCTGAGACTAATGTTTGTGTCATTTCATTTTGTAGTTGCATTGCGGGTAAGTGAAAGCCAATTTTACCAATTACATTACCATCATTGAGTACACTGCACATAATCAACTATATCGGTGTCATCAAGTAAAGTAGTTAGTATTTGTTGGGTGCACACAAAGGCAAGGAATAAGCTACAATAATAATCATTATATATTACATATATATTCCTAGACATATATTCTTCCTGCATTGTTTATTTTAAACTTGGAAAATGAAGAAAAAGATGAGTTGATTTAAGATTATATTGGTCAAATAATAAACACTTAGAAGGGACAAAATAACTTATGCTGTAAATTGTCATAGTCATCCAAAGATTCTCACCATACGATTTGCTTAATATAAATTAGCTATGTTGCCAAAATGTTTTTGATGCTACCTTGCCAATGACTTATCTCTTGTCTGGATTTAATCTATGGCTTGTCTTTATGGGCAAAGGGATTATAGTTTTAGTAAGGAGAAAAGGGAGACAGGATCAAATGATTTTTTTCATTGTTTCTAATCAGGAAACTAGCTCTCCTTTCTAAGTGTTTGATATTATTTTCAAGTCAAACAGCTTCCAGCTTCCATTTAAAGAGCAAATAACTTAAAATTAATCTATTTTCAGGGCAGGCATTGAAGCAATTCTGCACAAAATGCGCCTTAGTGAATAGAATTCAATCCCAGACCTTTGGAGGCAATTCAGTTGAGGTAAAATTTGAATACTTCTCTCCCTTTAAATGAAGTGAGGCCTTACAGTTTTCTAATAAGAAAAGAGTTTTAAGTCATTGTCCAGAGAAGAGTTTTAGGTCACTGCCCAGAGAAGAAGAATCACTGATTCTTCCATAATTTGCCATTTACAAATTTAAAAGGATCTGCCCATGTGACTTTTTATCATCAAATTATATTTATCTTTATCTAGAGATGCACAAAAAAAACTTTTGGGGAAGTTCTAGAATTTAAATTCCATTTTTTAAAAATGTAGGTCTATCACCCCATTTTCCTTAATTTAAAAGCTAGGGATCTCAAGTTTTGGGAAGTTTCAAATTATCAATACCAATTTTTAAAATTTAAATATAACATGTCTAATGATTATGTTAAACAGACAGAACTCATTGTATTTAATCAGACATCATCTGTTTTTTTCCTTCCAGTGTCACTTTAAATATATTGAGGTTCGGGAAATATTCCTTGTCCCTAGTTTAGAACCTAGACTATTCTGTGACATTTCTGCTGTTTGTTAACCTCTGAAAAGCTCACTCTAAGTGGTAAAACACAAATTGAATTCCATAACTAGAAGGCCCAGTTTCATGTCATTTTCAAAAGCTCCACATTTATCCAAAATTGCTGTTGCTTCCAGTTTCCACAGCTGTACTGCTAAAGGGGAGGACCTATGCCCGCAAGGTGGAGAGCTGAAGGCCAGTATTCCACAGTTCCTTCTCCTCCATCTTGCAAAGAGTTCTGAGGCTTCTGTGGTTGGAGGTCTAGTTGGGAGGTGGGGGTGGAGGGAAAAGAAGTTGGGAGGCTGAAAATTTCCTTCTCGACTGCAATGTCCCTGGTTGGCTCCTGCTCTCCGAGCCTGACAGGTATTTGGAGCTGATTGGCTTCCTGAGGGTTCTTCAGGGATCCCAGTCCCCGCTGGGTCTCTCACAAGAAAGTTTACTTGACTAGGGCAAATGAACTCCATTTCACCTCAGAAGCCTAATGGCCTACGTGTAGTTTCTTTTCTACCAAGAACTATTAACCTTTAGGTGGCATTATTTGATAGATTTTAACATGATCTTTGGATGGCTCTCTCTCTCGGGGATAGCCTGCATCTGCTCCTTGATGAACAAGTATGTGTGTTTTGTCCTGACAAAGAGTGGGAAACAGGCTGATTCAAATGTAATAGTAACTTTTTTCATTAGCTGGTCTGCACTACCTGACTTGTCCCTACCTTTTATATTCATAGGCAAGTCAGATATTAGCCTAATGTGGCCACAGATCTCAGAGCTCATAGCTCGGGTTTTCAAAGTGGCCCAGCTGAAGGCCCTTCTTGTTTTGGGGGATGCCACAACCCACTCTACTCCTGTCTGCGGTTTTCCACTTATATCTCCTTCACTTTCTCTTCTCAACTCCCATAATCATATTCTCTTATCCACTTAAGTTGAACTAGTTTTACACTGCTGTGTTTTTTTTTGTTTTTTTTTTTTTTGTAAATTTAGTCTTGTACCATTTTAGAATCCAGCATCTTTTGTGTTTTGGTGTGTCAGTCAAAATTTCTAATTTAACACCCTATTATACAATATAAATTTAAATCTTTTAACACTAGTCAATGGTAAGATTTTCCCCATAAGAATTTGTAGTAAACATCAAATCAGGTCATAGACTGATACAGTGTGTTTTGTTTTGAAGTTATATCTAATAAAAATAAACATTGGTTTTCTTATTACAATGAAGAGCTCATTAAGCCTGTAGGCAATTAGTATTGAAATTAAGTGTATAATGAGTTATTTACTAATCTATATTTTATGATGTGCTTGTAAAGGTATTAATTATTTGGCTAGGTAGTGGAAGGATTAGTTGTATAACAGCATGTAGAGTTTCCCAAGGAAACTGGAATGCAAATTTTGATTAAGATGACAAAACATCAACCACATTTTTAAATTTTTAAGCAGTTGGTATGCATAGCATATACAACTTAAATTTTATGAAAATTGTAAACATGGAGGAAAATATCCAGTTAAAAGGAATATTCCTTTGACTTCACAGTGGTGTTTTATTTTTTATTATTTAATATTCACCAGGTAGCCATGCTGAACAAAGCTCTAATTTAATGTTTATCAAGTGCTGTGAATACTTACACGAAGGGGACCAATCTATTAGTATTGTATTTAGAAATTCAGACTACTACTCAAAATGTTTGAACACACATTTTTCCTTATTTGTTAATTCTTTTTATTCTTTTAATGTTCAAAATGTTATGAATATTATCTTTTTCTAACCAGTTTTTTATTTAGTTTATTCATTATTCAGTGTGCAAATTTTAGTGACTATTGCATTATATTGATGACCACGAGCTTATGATAAACAATTCTGAAGCCAACAGGTGCTATATGGAATCTTGGGTCTATAAAGAGCCTTTACAGGTCATCCAATCTCATCTCCTGCCTTTAGCATTTCAGACAATCAGTGTTGTTATGGCTTTGAGGATTTTAAGAGAAATGTCTTTACCTAACTTAAACTTAAAGCTGTACCTTATTCTTTTTAATTTTTGCTAGGCAGTTGTGGAGGTCTTCAAACTGTGCTTGTAATCAGAAGATCTGAGTTTGCCTTTCTTCTCTGTTTCTGCCCATGTGTCTTGGCTCTAGACAACTGCCCACTTAGCAGTTGTCCAAGACACCTATTTGAATCTGTTTATTTAGTTGAGGCTAAAAATACCAAATATTCAAAGAATTAAATAATTTACATTAAAACTACAAAATTGGATGTCGGTGTTAAGTATTTTATTTTTTCCACTCGCCCATCACTAGACTTTCTCTTCCTTGATCCTAAGAGAGATAACGAGCACTTCTAGAGTGCTCTTAAATTTGTCTTCTTAAATTCCAGTTTTATTGAGCTGAGAATGAATGGTATAGTTGTAAGTAAAATGCTACATATTTAAATTATAAAAAGAAAGGTACTACTTAAATACAGATAATAAAGATTTTTGATACCATCCCATTTTCCTTTTACCTTAAATGTACATTATAGCATTTATCTATTACCCTTTTTTTGAAATTCATAGCCAGTTTTATTTATTAAAATTTAATTTTTAAATAAATTTCTTACATCCAGAAGATAAATTGCTAAATATATGGTAGTCTCTTTTGATAATCAACATGCTGTGTCCTTATGGTTATACCAATAAAAATAGGCATATATATTATGAAGTATTTATATATTCTAAACAAATTTAAAGATAGAATGAAAGCAAATGCTATGTTGTCTGTCAGTGAAGTGTACCAATAGACCGATCACATACTGGTCCTATCCAGATGCAACTTGAAAGATGTTAACACAAGTCTCCGATGGATGTCTCCAAGGAGACGGATGTCACCGTTAGGAAAATGATTTAAACAACTGCTAACTGGGGTCTCCCTTATTCGTGTCACAGATGGGATTGACAGAAAATATTGGTGGGTGTTTTAAAAACATGACCTAATCTTTCCCTAATTGAGAAGGCTTCTAATTGTGTAATAATTGGTTTTCACAGTTGAATGTCACAGTATTAAAGACATTTGCCAATGCTCTAACACCAAGGAAAGCACATACTTTTCCTCAAATCTATCTTTCTCTATACATGCTCCAAACTGTATTTTATCATAATGGCCATAATTATAGGTTATATTAACTGAGTACTTAATATGTTCCATACACTGAGCTAACCCTCTATATCAATTATACACTCAGCAACTTATATAGTGGTATTATCCTTTTTGTTGTATGAATGGGGAAACTGGAGTTTAGAGAAGTTAGTTGCTCATGCTATTTTGTATCTCACCCTTGCATATCTGACCAAAACACTCAATATTTTAACCTCAATAATATAGAGACTACCACCCTAAAATATTGCGTAGTTCTCTGCTGGGGAGATTTTTAATGAATCAGTAAAAAGTACTTTAAATAATCAATAATAACAGTAGAAATATTTTAGAAATACTGGCTGACAGAGGTATATGTGTGAGTATGTGTGTGTATGTAAAAATAGAAATAACTCTAGTAAGAGCTATGTAACATTTACTGAGTACTGAATAGTTTATAACACATTATCTCATTTTCTTTTCAGAGGAAAACTGTGGCGTATACAGATGCTCCTCGACTTACAATGGGTTTAAGTCCTGGTAAGGCCATGATAAGTTGAAAATATTTTAAGTCGAAATGCAGTTAATACACCTAACCTACAAAACACCATAGTTTAGCCTAGCCTACCTTAAATGTGCTCAGAAACTTGCATTAGCTTGCAGTTGGGCAAAATCATCTAACACAAAGTCTATTTTATTATAAAGTGCTGAATATCTCATGTAATTTATTAAATGTTATAATGAAAGTGAAAAGCAGAATGGTTGTATGAGTACTTGAAGTACAGTTTCTACTGAAACCGTACTTTCTCACCATCGTACAGTCAAAAAATAATAATTCAAATCAGTGTTTAAGTCAAGAACTGTGTGTATAGTCTTATTCCTATTTTGTAGACCTGTAAACTGAGGCTTACAGAGGCAATGTAACTTGCATGCTATTGCATAGTAGTACATGGCTACACTGGGGTTAAAACCTAGGTCTGTTTGACCACAATACTTTTGTTCTCAACCATCCTAGTGAACTATATTTCCTTAAAAGAAAAAGAACATAGATCATTACAGATATGCAAAATTATCAGTAGATAGCAGAGAAGAAGGATAGCTTTATAACTGCTGGCATATTAAATTCAAGAAAACTGTTTTTAAAGAAAAAGCAAATTATAAATCAGCTGATGTAGACCCATGAGACTTAATTTCTTAATTTTAATTTTTAATTGCCTATCTGTACATCAAAATGACTAGAGCTGTGCTCTGTGAGGAAGTTGCCTTGTCATAGAGAATTTGTTTGAAATTTAATTCATAAAACTTTAAAGTATTTGCACAAATTACTTAAATTGGTTTCTTTATAGCCCACTATATCCTGCTATGCTTTATGGCTACATCATTAATTTGCTTAGAAATCAAATTGTAAAATCCACATCCTTTCTGCTACAGAAGACACTGAGCATATTTAATGCATAAATATTTTAAAACTTTGGTGTTTAAATACATCTTTGGCTGGCTGGGCGCAGTGGCTCACGCCTATAATCCCAGCACTTTGGAAGGCCAAGGTGGACGGATTGCCTGAGCTCAGAAGTTTGAGACCAGTCTGGGCAACACAGTGAAACCCCATCTCTACTAAAATACGAAAAATTAGCCGGGTATATTGGCATACACCTGTAGTCCCAGCTACTCGGGAAGCTGAGGCAGGAGAATTGCTTGAACCCAGGAGGCAGAGGTTGCAGTGAGATGAGATCATGCCACTGCACTCCAGCCTGGGCAACAAAGCGAGACTCCGTCTCCAAAACAAACAAACACACAAACAAAAAATACATATTTAAGGTTGATTAGAACATGGCTTAAACATCTATAATGGATCTTGCCATTTCCTTTCTTTAATCACTACTAAAATATTTATTAAAACTATTAAATAAATTAACTAAAATGTAATAAAAATTCTTCTTGCTTGTTTTTGACAAGATTTTTATTTATAATAATAAAAACATTGTCTGAATTTAATACACGTTATAAAAATCATCCTGAGTGAAAAATTTATTCCTGAGGATTAATTTGATTAACTTGTATACATGCAAAAGGAAAATCCTAAAAATAAGTGAGAGCATACATGTATGCGTGAATAAGTAAATGACTGAATGAAAAAAAAAAAAGAGAATATTTTGAGATGCAACAGAATAAAGGCAGCAGGAGAGACATTATGCAACCTGAGGTCCACTGGTAGTTTCCAAAGGAGTGTTTGTTTAATTAGAGAAGTGATAATATTTTTCTGAGTTTTAGTTCTCTCAACATTGGACAAGAGTAGTAGTGAACTCCATAACCTCTAACCTCTACATGACCATTAAATATCTCTGATTATACCAAAAGTGAACACTGACATATTCATTCATTAAACATTTTTCTGAATCTCTACGAAGTGTCAAATATGTGTTACACATTAGGAATGTATGGATAGACATAATTCTTGCCTTACCATTCATTTCAAATGAAATTAATTTCATGGATGAGTCTGACAAAGATTATGTACAAGTATGTTTAAGAATTTTGATGTGATAGATGAAGGAATGCTTTCCATTAAAAAAGAGCAAGTTTTAAAACAATAGCAAGCAGAAAAAAAAAAAAAAACAAGAGTAACTGACTATGAACATATACAATTACATATTTTGAAAATGAAAAATACAGTCATTGAATAAAAAGGAACAAAATATTGGTAAAGTCTATTTAATCCAAGCGAATGAGAAAATTAGTATATTAGAATATAGCCCTGCAATATAAATTCAGAGTGCAGTACCCAACGATTTAATCTTTAAAGTTATACTAAAAGTCAAATAAAGGACACAGTTAATAGTTTGAGGGGTTTTTCAGAGACAAAACAGTGAGTTCCCACTGAAGATGATGGAGGCAATGGCAGATAAACTATCTGAAGAATAATAGAAAAGTTTCAAAATGGGTATGTTCTTAAATTGAAAAGTGTTTTTCAAGCATTAGGTGAATGCTGCATGTAAACATACCAGAATGACTTTTAGGATTAAATAAATAAGTAAGCAAACACACGTAAATAAATAAAGCTCTTAGATGGAAAGAGCCAACTATTTCCAAAGGAATACCAATGAGATGGAGAGCAGATTCTTTCACGTGCAACAAGTGACCTTAGAAGAAAAAGAAGATGTTTTCCTACTGCCAAGAAAACCAGGACATTTCTACCAAGCTAAACTACTCTTAGAATAAAGGCCAAATAAAGACACCCTCAGAAAATAACTAAGGTAGTCTTCCCTACAGAAACTTAAAAAAAAAAAAAAAAAAAGGTGAATTTACCAAGATGAAAAACAGACACAGAGATAAAGATGGACTGTAAGACAAAAAGAGGGAACATACACAATTAAACTAACTATTGATTATAAAAGGATGGGAAACTGAATGCATTGAATAAACTATTTAGAATTAGTGAGAATACAGCCATAATGACAATGAATAATTGGATTCGGCTCACACTTAAAATGAGGGATTATGAGAATGGACAAATAAATGAGATATTCCACACTTACTGCTTAGAAAATATCTAAATACAAAATTACATGAAAATATTAAAAGTAATTAAGATCTACTAGGCAAATACTAGTAACAATAAAAATGACCATTAAGATGCAGCAGTGTTATTCTCAGTCAATACAGTATTTAAGCAAAAGGCATCAACTGGGATAAAAGCATACACTACATATGAACAAAAGAAAATATTCACAAGGCACAGATAATTATGAGCTTATTTCTAACAATGTAGCCTAATATACATGGATGAGAGGAGAGAGAGAGAGAGCACGCACGAAAGAGAAACAGAATCCAGCAGAATTTGACAAAGCAATTGACAAGTTCACAACGATAGTGTCAGAAACTGTTGATAAATTAGGCACACACAAGAGATAGTAAACATTCAGATTTAAACAAATCTGTTTTAACACCTAAAGAGATATACATATGTATATACCATGAGTGTTTATAAAAATACTGCAATCAATAAATAGGTATACTTTTAAAAGTATAAATAAAACATTTACTAAAGCAAGCAACAGAGTTCATGGAAAAAGGAAAACAACGTGTGGTGCTATAACTGGGGACACTAACAACCAGCTGTCACTAAGGAGAGGACAATAATGACTTTGTAGAAGTTTATTATTTAAAATCAATTTCATCACATGTAGAACAATCGAAGGTCAGGGTCATCAGATTAACTCTCCAGCTGCTTGCTGTGATTTGAGGAACTTTAATTTCCTCTTCCACCAGTTCTAATTCTCAGTTTAGGAGAATTTTACAGTTTTTCTTCTGAGACATGGTTTGTTAACAGGAGTGAAGCAGCTGTGAGCTCATAGAGTTCATGCATGGGGAGGAGAAACTGCATCGTGCCTTTGTAGATGATGGTAGAAAAGTGGACACCTACTGGCTTTTTGACCCCATTTTCTAGGAACTGCTTTTCCTCTTTCACATAGTCACAGGATGGCAGGCAGCTATGTTTACATTAGTTGGGTTGGGTCAGCCGTGTGATTAAAGCTAGTCCATACAACTTTTTCCCATAAAGCTGAAGTTTGACATGAGCAAATCTTGCTTCAGATTGCTGGCTGTGTAGTGTGGACTTTTGCTGTGAGTCATGCTTATTTGCTTTTTGCTTCACATGTTTTGCCTTATTGTTTATTTGTTTGTTTGCCACATGAACCCCACAGAGCGGAAGGCATTTCTTAGAGTCAAAGAGAGAAAAAACTGAAACTTAAAATCCTGTGAGAAGCAGCAAAGAAGCCTGAGAGAGGTTCTGATCATCTGTAATTCCAGTCTGTGTTTGAAGCCTAGCAGCCTCTAGCCCTTGAAGTGCATGAAACACCCCTGCATCCTTATGATAAATTCTCCTTTTGGGTTAGCTAGCTCATGAATTTTTCTGTTAGTAGCAATTGGGTGAGTCTTGAGTAATTCAGGCAAGCTTCAAAGGGAAGGGGACTGCCCTGCTTGGAAGGGGTCAGGAGGTAGCAAAGACTGAGGGCATAAGACCCCTAGCACATCTGTGGAAAATCCCTTTGCAGCGCTTGGTTATCCAGTGGACAATACGAGGTCATGGAGGAAGCTTAATTTGAGACCAGACAGAGGATCTGGGGAAGAAAGGGGAGGCTATTATTTCTACTTCAGGAATTTTGCCTAGGGCTGGTCTGCTGAAGGGGTAAACAAATAAATAAATCATACTGAATAAAGACTCAGTTGCAAAGAGATTCAGGGCAGAAAATAGTTAAGAAGCCTTGCTAAAGAGAAACCACTTCATGTCTACATTTTTACAGTTCTTTCTCATTTCTCCTGTTATGTGTTTCTCGTGTTCAATAGTCATTACTTGGGCGTTTGAATTTTTTATTGAGTGATTTCTAGTTCAGTAGTTCTCTTCTTCTTGTAAAGTCCGGGGATGCCCTCTTCTGCGTGGCTCCATGGAAGGGCAGTATCCACAGGTCTGCTCTCTGACCTGTCATGGCCAGCTGCCCATCAGCAGCAGATTGCTCATCGGCATCCCATACTTTATCACGAAAGCAGAATAATGATTCATTTCTTTCTGAAGCCAGAACTGTTGCTTCACGCCTGAGGGAAGCAGTGAGGAGGAAGGGAGGGAATTCACAGGTCTGTCTTCCTGAACTGTTCCTGCTCCCTCTTTACAAGGTCAGAAAAAGAGAGAAACTTACAGGCTGCTGTCAGTGTAGTGAGTTGAGCTCCGGGCATCTCTCAGCAAAAATTGAACTTTCATCAGAATCAAACTTACATGGCAATTATTTCAGGTCACTGGTGCTATCATTGTACTTTTCAGTGTAAACAGACACATGGAAGTGACAGTAAGTCTAATGAAGTATTGGTTTTGGACCATTTAAATGGCAAAAAAAAATCCAGTATTTCTTAAGGGCATCCTGGCAATTCATGCACTGTAATTTCAAAAGCCTTCTAATTAAAGGAAGTCCTTGGCTTTGTTTACTCTTTCATCCCAGTAAACAATTCAGAGATTTCACACCACAGCTGACATTCTGTGACATAATTGTCATGCTTTAAAGGCCAGTGGTGTAATACTGAAAAAGAAAACTACTGACTTGAGTGTCAGACTATAAATAAACTAGTAAATTGAACTACAAATTTAAAAATTCAATGTGATTTAATTGGTGAGCCAATCAACCAGTCTTTTTCTAAAGCCTCTTGTGAACTCAGCAATGTGCTAACTACTGTCCTAGATAAAAAAATAGATTGAATGTGATCCTTGCCCTAAGGGAGCTTAAAATCTAATTGGAAAGATACAATAAGTGTAGTTGGCTCTCCTTATTCATGGCTTCCACATCTGTGGATGCAATCAACTGTGGATTGAAAATAGAAAAAAAAAGTATGGTTGCATCTGTATTGAACATGCACAGACTTTTTCTTGCCATTATTCCATAAAGAAGATAGTATGACAACTATTTTTATAGCATTTACATTGTATTATGTATTATAAACAATCTAGAAATGATTTAAACTATGCAGGAGGATATATGAAGGTTATATGCAAATACTATAACATTTTACATAAGGGACTTGAGCATTTATAGATTTTGTATTTATGGGGATCCTGGAGCCAATCTCCCACAGATGCCAAGGTACAACTGTACATATAAAGCCTTAGAAAAAAATTTAAAAAACAGACCTTATGGTCAGATTTTCAAGTACATAAGAGTTGAGAGATATCAATGTGGGTTGGAAAAGAGAAAGCTTCATGAAAGAGTTAGCCATAAAAAGAGAGGTCAAATGAAACAAGTTGAGGAAAGAAGGCAGAAGACTCTGAGCAGAAGTAATAAGATCAATGAAGTTCAAGCACCATGCTTACATATCCCAAAGTTTGCTTCCTTGGATGAAACACTAAAGTATTCTGAAATTTGAACCAACTATCTGTCATACTCAAAAATACATATCAACTTTTGGCATCATGTGCATTTAGTAATTGATCCCCAGCATTGATCCCCACAAGGTATTGGACTCGTTTCAACTGAAAAAAATTGTTATAGAAAACAAAACTACTAAGCTGGGTGTGGTGGCTCACACCTGTAATCCCATCACTTTGGGAGGCCAAGGCGGGCAGATCACTTGAGGCCAAAAGCGCAAGACCAGTCTAGCCAACATGGGAAAACCTCGTCTCTACTAAAAATACAACAATTAGCTGGGTGCAGTGGTGCACTCCTGTAATTTCAGCTACTTGAGAGGCTGAGGCATGAGCATAGCTTGGGCCTGGAAGGCAGAGGTTCAATGAGCCAAGATTGTGTCACTGCACTCCAGCCTGGGCAACAGAATGAGACTCTGTCCCCCCACACCCCTCAGAAAAGGAAAAAAAAGAAAACAAAACTACTCATGCACTGCAGAGGCACTAGCAGTCATATATTTAAGTTATAATGGGCCATGTGATGGATTGAATATTTGTGTCCCTTCCAGATACATACGTTGAAATCCTAACCCCTAATTTGATGGCATCAGGAAGTGGGTCTTGGGGCGGTGATCAGGTCATGATGGTGAAATCCTCATGAATGGGAGTAGTGACTTTATAAAGGAGACCCCAGAGAGCCGCCTCAGTCCTTCACACATGTGAGGACACAGAGAGAAGATGGTTGTCTGTGAACCTGGAACATGTTCTTCACCAGACCAGATCTGCCAGGACTTTCATGTTGGACTTCTTAGCTTCCCAAACTGTGGGAAATAAAGGTTTGTTATTTAGGCCACTCATTCCATAGTAATTTGTTAGAGCAGCCTAAACAAACCTAGACAACCCATAAATATAGGACTGAACATCTGTGTGCTGAATGTTAGGCTAAGTACTTCATGTATAATATTTATGCTTCACATTCTGAATTAGGTACTTTTATTGGATCTACTTGCAGATAAAGATCCTGAGATATTGAAGTGCCATATAGACAGAAAGGTGGAAGAGGATATAAATCCTGCCCGTCACCTCTCCTACCTCAAGGAAGGAATATCAATCAGCAGGATTTTTTTTTTTTTTTTTTTGAGAAGAGTCGCACTCTGTCGTCCAGGCTGGAGTGCAAGGGTGCAGTCTCAGCTCACTGCAAGCTACACCTCCCAGTTTCATGCCATTCTCCTGCCTCAGCCTCCCAAGTAGCTGGGACTACAGGTGCCTGCCACCACGCCCGGCTAATTTTTTGTATTTTTAGTATGGACGGGGTTTCACTGTGTTAGTCAGGATGGTCTCGATCTCCAATCAGCAGGAATTTTTAAATAACCATTTCTCGGGGGTGACACGAGAATATAGCAGAGTAGGAGGCTCCTGACTGTTCCTCTTACCACAGACACACCAAGTAAACGTGGTAACTACTGTCCTAGATAAAAAATAGTGGATCAGTTTCTTCAAGAGAAAACCAGAATCCAACTGAAATCCTCCTACACACCAAACAATCTAGAAAACATCTACATCAAAACGGTTAGGAAAATTGGAGATGCACTCAGACACTAACCCCACCCTGAGTACAGCGCCTCATCACCAGGAAGCAAACACAGTTCCTTATTCCTGAAGAGTGAGGGGCTTGTACTACACATATAGTTCCCAACTTTTCCAGACTCTGCTGGAGAGCTTGGCTCTTAAAACACTAGCGTGAGGAACAGCGGGAACACAGCATCGAAGGATTTCCCTCAAGCACAAAAAACATAGGGGACTTTGGAACTGTGGGAGCATTCCAGTAGCTGTAGCTTGCAGGATCAGCCTAACCTCCAACTTACCTGGAAAGGGTTTGGCTGCAAGCTTTTCCAGCAGTTTCCTGCGGTTCTGGCCTCTGACGAGCCAGAATCTGGGAGTCTACATGGAAAATAACGAATTAGCCTCCTGGACCCCAAATAGGAGGGACCATACTACCCATTCCTTCTTCCCTGGCTTGCTCCTGTGATAATCCCAGCTTTGTCATCTCTTCATGGAAAGAGGTTGAAGGTCTCTGTCAATAAGAGTGGACTGGATGGTACTTCCCCCACTGTCTTCCTGGCTTACTCTGGATATGAGATGAGATAAATTTCTGCCATCTTTCACTAGCGGGAGGTTGGGGGACCTCTCTGTGCCCGAAAAGGAGAGGGGCACTCCCTGCATCTTCAGCAGTAATTCCAGAACAGAACGCTGTCCTTGCAAGAAGGCTATAATACTTTGCTTGCTTGAACAGGAGTGTAAACACTTCCTATGCCTTCCTCCCTAGCTTGCTTCAGTGTTAACTCCACACTGTAAGTCTGTCGCTGCTAGCAGGGCGTGAAAGTTCTGCTTTCTAGAACAAGAGAGTAGGCACTCTCTGCACCTTCTTCCCTGGCTTATTCCAGCAATAAATCTAGATCTGCAGATTCTCCCTGGAAGCCGTTTCTGCACTCATCAAGCACCCCAGGGTTTACATCCTTCACCTGAGGGACTGGCTACTATATCAGCCAGCTCTGGGTGTTGACTGAGCCCTCCATGCCTGAGTCTTCTAGACCAGAGATATTAAAAGTGATTTATACGCCAGGCTGGGTGGTTCACACCTGTAACCCCAGCACTTTGGGAGGATAAGGCAGGCATATTGCCTGAGGCCAGGAATTCAAGACCAGCTTGGCCAACATGGTGAAACACTGTCTGTAATAAAAATACAAAAATTAGCTGGGTGTGGTGGCACTTGCCTATAGTCCCAGCTGATTGGAAGGCCAAGGCACAAGAATCACTTGAACCAGGGAGGTGGAGGTGGCCACGGAGATCATACCACTGTACTCCAGCCTGGGCGACAGAGTGAGACTCTGTCTTGGAAAAAAAAAAAGAAAAAAAAATGACTTATAAACTTTCAAACATTCACTAGCTATCTCCCCAAGTTCAAAGTGAGCTCAAACTCTTCCAAAAAAATTGAAGAAGAGAGAATACTTCCAAATTCATTGTTACAAGGCCAGCATTACTCTGATATCAAAGTCAGGCAAGAACACTACAAATAAGGAAAACACAGAATAATATCCTTGATGAATACAGATGTAAAAAAAACTCAACAAAATATTAGCAAACTGAATTAAATAGCACATTAAAATGATCGTTTACTATGATCAAGTGAGATTTGCATCCACCCCATGGATGCAAAGAGGGTTAGGTCAAGAGGCATATTTTTCAATAAGGAATAAGTTTTGGTTAGAAAAGGTCTAACCAAAAAAAAAAAAAAAAAAAGTCTATTGTGAGGCTTAGTTTGCATCTTAGTCTGCTCAGGCTTTCATAACAAAATACTATAGACTGGGTGGCTTAAAAACCAAACATTTATTTCTCACAGTTCTAGAGACTGGAAGGCTGAGATCAGAGTACCAGCATGGTCAGGTTCTAATGAGATTCCTCTTCTGAGTCACAGGCTGCTGACTTTTCTTTGTATAATGTGGTGATGAATTTTATGTGTCAGTTTGACTAGGTTAAGGGATATCTAGAGAGCTGGTAAATCATTATATCTGGATATGTCTATGGGGATATTTATGGAAGAGATTAGCTTTGGACTGAGTAAAGAAAATCTGCCTGCACCAATGTGGACAGCCATCATCTAATCCATTGAGGGCCCAGATAGAACAAAAAGATGGGAGAAGGGCTAATTCATTCTTTCTTCTGGAGCTGGGACATTCATTTTCTTCTGCCCTTGGACATAAGAGCTCACGATTCTTGGTGTTTTGGACTCTAAAAATTATACCAGCAACCTACCCTACCCTCACCAATCCCTATTCTCAGATTTTGGTGTCAAACTAGGAGTTACACGGTCAACTCCCCTCATTTTCAGGCCTTCAAATTAAGCCTAAATTACGCTATCAGATTTTCTGGGTCTCCAGCTTACAGAGAGTAAGTGGTGGGACTCGACCTTCATAAGCAAATGAGCAAATTCCCTTAATAACTCTCCTCATATGTCTATATACAGTTGACCCTTGCACAGCTAGGTTTTGAATGATTAGGGTCCACTTATGTGCAGACTTTTTTCAATAAGAGTTCCATTGAATGTGCCTAACTTTCCTGCCTCCCATTCCACCTACTCTACGCCTTCCGTCTCTGCCACCCTGAGACACAAAGACCACCTCCTTTTCCTCCTGTGTCTCAACCTAATCAATGTGAAGATGACAAGGATGAGGGCCTTTATGATGATCCACTTCCACTTAATGAATAGTAAATATATTTTCTCTTCTTTATGATTTTCTTAATGTTTGCTTTTCTCTGGATTACTTTATTGTAAGCATACAGTATATAATACCTATAGAAAATATGCATTAATGGACTATTTATATTGTCAGTAAGTCTTCTGGTCATCAGTAGGCTATTAGTCGTTAAGTTTCTGGGGAAGTTAAAAGTTATATGTGGATTTTTGACATGCAGGGCCCCTGCATTGTTCAAGGGTCAACTGTGTATATCCTATTGGTTCTGGTTCTCTGAAGAACTGTGACTAATACATACCCTCACATGGGGAAAAGAAAACTAGCTAGCTCTCTGGCCTCTTCTTATAAGAGCACTAATCCCACTCTTGAATAATTATGACTTAATTACCTCCCTCATGACCAATTACTCCCAAATGTCCATCACATTGGGATTAGGGTTTCAATGTATGCATTTTGGAGGGATACAAACATTCAGCCCATTATAATTTGGTAAGAGTCGGCACAGAGACTCTTTGTCTCTAATGGTTATATGAGTGGAAAAAATTGTAACATGAGTGGTAAAAGTAAGAAAGTAAGAGAATTATGAAATTCAAGAGTAGAAAACGTCTGCTATTCTTGACTAAGCATCATCCAGTCCTCCTCCTTTTTCTGCAAAGACCACCACAGCTCCCTCTTGGGAACCACCTTATCCTGAGCCTCCGGCCAGGTGATTCTGGGCTGCTCACCAGTAGTGTGTATGTGATCCGACCTGGCCAAAGCTGAGTTTTCCATCCTTCAGACCACAATGCTTAGTTTAGGAGATAGAACCACCATACAAAGTAGACTGAGTACTGAACTAAAGGGAAATGA
This sequence comes from Chlorocebus sabaeus, assembly GCF_047675955.1. Lineage (NCBI taxonomy): Eukaryota > Metazoa > Chordata > Mammalia > Primates > Cercopithecidae > Chlorocebus > Chlorocebus sabaeus. Next base: position 48,727,266 of record NC_132916.1, on the reverse strand, counting down.
AATCTAACTCTAGTCACCCCAATGAGACTAAATTATAAGGGTTTTCTGTGACTACTGAGAAAGAGAAGCTGGTTTTTGTTCGCTGGGTTATTGAGCTGATCAACTGAAGAGAAAATCTGACTGAGAGTGAAGCCAAAACAGAGATAGAGAAGGGAAGTCTTGGTGACATTGTTTAGGCCCAGCCTAGATCAGGGTGGGCCCTGTACCTTTTGGTGACATTAGCATTCATTCTGTCCCCTGTCCCTACTTTTGTTAGGTTGCTCATCTTAGTTTGAGTGAGGTTTCTGTTCTGTATACATCAATGTCCAATGTTAAGGTCAAAGATGATGCTAGAAACTAATATTAGTAAAAGACATAAGAAATTATTTCTTTACCTAGAAGGACTACACAATTGACTATTGTCGTGATATTTATATTGAGTCAAAGATAAATATAATGTTATATTGAAACATGCCTCAAGCCACTTGCTTTAGTATAGAGGGGGATATGTTCTCTGGGTTGAGAACAACCTCTAGAACAAGCTCTAGCTTTATTCCTAATTAAATGTTTCTAACTGAAACCTTGATTTCAGGAGTCCTTTCTAGTTGTAAAATTCTATGAGTATGTAGTCTTAGTTTATCCTTTATGGCATCTCTTAATTGCTTTTAAAAAATCTTATCTGGCTTTGTTGATTTTCATTGCTAGGTTCTGCATATTGAAGATCAGTTTATCTTTTTACTTTTTAATAGGTAAAGTTGAAATGATATGTTGTAAAATGTATTGTTTCACTTTAAGGATTTTTACATACTTGTTTTTTCTTTAAAGGTGCAGCAGTGTTATTAATTCTCCCCAAATTAGATAGTTTCATATTGCTCCAAGCACTGATTCTGAAAAAATTTGCTACACCAAGGACTTGATCATATTTCTCTATATGTGGTAATCTCAGTTTTTGAAACTATTATAAGCTAGTAGTTTTTTAGAACAATGAGCTAAAATGATCCAATGACAGTCAATTATCTTTAAGGAACTGCATTAGGTGGGCAAATACTTAACACATTTCTGTAAGCTGTCAAACCTCTTGTGAATGTTTACTTAAAAAGACAAAGCTCTGCACTAAAGTATTTGACCCATTGGTTAATAAAAACAGAAAATATGTCAATCAGCATAAATAAGAGAACCTTAGGTAAATACAGGGCAAAACAAAGTGCTGAAGTTAAATGGAGAACTTAATGATTTCCATGGCAGAAACTAGATTCCTTTGATTCTCATTTCTGACAGCTTTTGAATACATCTTTCTATTTCAATCCCATTGGCACTCCCTTAGTTTGCTACCAGCACCTCTCTCTGGGTTGTCTTAATAGCCTCTTAATGGATCCCACTACTCCAGCCTTTATTCCCTCCAAGTGAATCTCACACTGCTACTGATCTTCCACAGCACAGAGCTATCATATCACCAAGGACCTTCAGGTAGAGTTTCAACTCCTTTGTATGGAATGCAAGGTATTTAATCATCCGCTGGTTACTGAGCCCCCCAACTTCTTTATTTGCCACTCTCTGCCTTATGTTCTAGGTGTCAACTATACCAAAGTAATTGTGAAGGTATCTGACTAGACTTGGCATGTTTGCATATGCTCTTCTTTTTTTCTAGAATGCCTTTCCAACTCCCTTCACCTATGCAGCCTCCACTCATCCTGTATGACCTGGGGCAATTTCCACTGACTGCAATACCCAGACCAGGAGATTTGCATCTAAGTGTCTCCATAGCTCTCTATTGACCTCAGTCTAACATTTTTCATGCTTTATCATGTTGCTCACTTGATTTTCTCTCCCATATAAGCACATGACTCTATATTATGTGAGTTATTGTAGGGGTTCAACCATTAGCAAAATTTATGCATAAATGAATAATTTGATCTTACCAAGTTTTTCACATAGCAGATGAATGCAGAATTCATCACTTTGACCCCCACAATAAGAAAATGTGTAACGTGAGACTAAAGTCAAGAACAAATTCCAATATTAATGATACACCTTCAGAAATATGCAGCATTTACAGAAGCTCAGAAAAAGTATACTGTGTTTCTGAAAGTAGAGCTAGTAACACTTCAGTTATTTCAGAGCAGTTGTTTTGAACAGGGCTTAAAAGAAAAACATAATGGCAGGGGGGAAAATCATATTTTTCCTGACATTCTTAAATGTCACATGGTGTTTTGCCAGAGTAAGCACAAAGGAACAATAATTCAAGTTTTTTGTATATATATATGTAAGTGTGTGTGTGTGTATATAAGTGTATATATATAAAAAGTGTATATATAGATAAGCATATATGTATTTTATATATATATATAATATGTATCTGTCTTTGTGGCTTGTTGTTCCCTTATTCCATAGGCACCATATTGACTATGCATCCAGTCATTTTGGAAACACAAGACCCTGCACTGATTTGCCTGTTTGCTCTAATTACATCACAGTGTGGGTTATAGAGTAGATCACTCTGAGCTGGGTACTTATTTTCAGTTTTTAATAAGAAGGTATGGTATGGTGTTGGTTTCCAGGTTTCTAGGCAACATAGTTGTTAAGTACTGTGGTACTTAAGACACAAAGCACACACAACCTATTCCTACAATAGCTGAGGCTAATAAGGAGAAAAAAAAAAAAATGATTCAGCCCAGAAAGCTGGTCCTGGAGATAGATCTTTTTGGCTCTTTTGCTGGTAGTTTATTATTATATATCAACATATAAACTCATCACATACACTACCCCACTACTCCCACTGCCCTGATAGTCATGTAAAAAAAATAACACTAGCTTCTACATTTCTTTGACGCATAAATAATGTTTGGGACTGTGCCTTTCACAAGATGGTGCTCAATAAAAACTCACTAGTTAAGAGAGTTTTAATTTCTGGTCATTTTCACTTGCAGCTTCCTCCTGGTTCCCTGGGCTCAAAAATTATGGATTTTACTATTCTCTTTTCTCTGAGTCCACGAGGGATAACCCCTGATTAAATTCTATTATCTTTTTTCAGGAGGATTGTCTCTGAGATACATATCTTCTATCTGAGGGTGGGGGTGGGCCCTCTTACACCCCAGTAACAATTATCATTCAGAAGACCTGGAAGCATTCACCATTTTCATTTGGCAGAAAGAAATAACCTCATGCAGCCTTCAGTTTACCCAGTACATTTTTTCAACCTGTAAGATATATTTAACCCATGTAGTTGCTACGTGGTAGGCTTTTTAAGTGCTTCTTCTTGCCTATCACATTAACTCTAAATGCCTTATCCATCCCACATGTGGTCTGCTGCTGTTCTCCCCACCTCCTGTCCTGTTAAATGCACTTGCCTTGTGTACTTCTACCTCTTTCTTAGAACCACTCCTCTATTCCAGCTTCTTTTGTTGATCTCATTCATATTGTTTACTATGTACTGCTTTTGCACCTTTATATATATGATCATTTCTTCTACCTAGAAGATACCCACTGCACATTCTACTTCATATGCATCACCCTCCTCAAATTTTGAATTGAAATTTGCCTCTCGGGTAAGCCTGATCCATCTCATCATCAATATGCATTTTTTAAGTACTGTATCTCTGCATGCTGTAAACAAGCTGAAATTTGTTTTGTGCTACGTTGATATGCACTTGCTGATATGAAGCTTGGTAAGTTTTCTTTTTTTTTTTTTGAGACAGAGTCGCCCTCTGTAGCCCAGGCTGGAGTGCAATGGCACGATCTACGCTCACTGCAAGCTCCGCCTCCCGGGTTCATGCCATTCTTCTGCCTCAGCCTCCTGAGTAGCTAGGACTACAGGCACCCGCCACTGCACCCGGCTAATTTTTTGTATTTTTGGTAGAGACAGGGGTTTCACCCTGGTCTTGATCTTCTGACCTCGTGATCCGCCCGCCTTGGCCTCCCAAAGTGCTGGGATTACAGGCGTGAGCCACTGCGCCCGGCCAAAGCTTGGTAAGTTTTCTTAAGGCCATTTTCTGTTTGTTTATTTTATCTTCTCAATATACCTTTTTTGAAAGGTTTCTCGGGTTTGGAATCACAGATTCTATATCCTTAACATTTTTTCATTCTCAGAGCACCTCCAATAATGTGGTGCTTTCTAAAGCCCTCATTCTTAATCCTGTCTTTTCTACATATGTAACTTAATACTATAAAACAAAACAACAATAATACAATTCTGAATTACATTCATTCTACAACTCTACATTGTTGTGAAGAAATTAAAATTAATGTCTATTTATACATTATTATGATAGGGGATAATACCATAATCCATTGTTTATAAAATGGGATAATGTAAAGTAAAATATCCTGTCCCACATAAGTTTTTTTCCATCAGTGCTTCTGTGCCTTACTAAGTTATTATGACTTATGAATTTGTTAGAATCGTTAAATTAAAAGTTATATAAAGAGCTAATTTCACGTTCTGGCTAGATTCTAGTCTTGTTGTATTTATTATGTTACATGAAAATAGCAAGTACTGCACTCATAAAACTTTTCTACTATTAATAATAGATACAAATTGTATCAGTACCTCATTTGGGATTGCTTTTACATCATCTAAGAAAAAAAAAGGTTAAGCTCCCACTGCCTATATAATATAAATTAAAGTTATAATTAAAAACTGAATTTGAAAAAAACAATTCTAAGTCCAAAGAGAGACACACATACACTGCACAGGTCTCACTGGTGACTTTTCATATTAATATATTCCCTTCACATTTTTTTTCCTATCTCTCCCTAAGCTATTGTCTCAGTTTCTGTCAGTGGTTCACTGAGCTACAAAAGATACCCACAGAGCTAAAAAGAAGCTTGGCCTTTTTCTTCAGAAACCAATTGTGTCACTTTACTGCAGTTCTTATCTTCCCAGTGTAGAAAATTGCACATTCTATGCTGAGGAATCTTCTCTGGCTGTACTGGTGTTCAGCAGTGCCATCTTGTTTCCGTGGGGATTTTATCTGGCATCCACTGGAAGGTGTATCTAGTTCCTTTACATCTTACACCTACAGACCACTTGTAATAATGTCAAAATTGCCTATGGTAATCACTTCTATGTGAAAAAAGCACACTGATGCAAAAGCACAGAGAACTATCTTGATAAAAGGGATATGTCAGAAGCTTGTAAGTTTGACAAGCACATGCAAATTCAAAAAATTGAAACAGGAGTCTACTTTTGTCACCAGCTGGCTCTGTCAGTTTGGGATATTTCTTTGAATTTTTATCATATAAATGTATTCATCAGACAAGGGGCTAACAACATATGCCCTACTTTTTTCTTAAAGGTTTTCTGGAGTGCAAATGCAACAATGCATGTGAAAATATTGGGAAAACATATATTAGTAGCTAGAGACAAGTATTATGGTAAAAATTAAATGAAAAGACTATTAACATATTACTATTCTCATTATTTTTGTTAAAATAACAATAAACTTTGCTATACTAAGCAGAGTGAAGGTATAGTAAATGAATTACATAAGGTTAATATTTAGCGACTATATATTCAGCATATTTAGTAATATTTAGCAACTATATAATGATAGCACTTGATAAATAAATTTTCAAGATGAGGAAAGGACTATTTGTATTTGCAAATGAACAATAAACATACTATAACATATAAACAAATTTGTGTATTTCCTATAAATTTGTGTTTGTTTGCCAGAAAAATAATTTCAAATTTATTTTTTAATAGCCTAGTCACTGAGTAACTGTAATGCCTATTGATCTTGTTTCATCCAGATCAATATAACATTGTCAAGACAGACTCAGTCCTTCCACATACAACATCTGAAAAATTAGTAATTTCTTAGTGGAAATACTAAGATCTTCTACATTGGTAATCATTTCCAGAACATTCTAATCAAAGCATGCCATTCTTAGACTTTCAATAGAGTTCTATTCACTCACTTATCCCCGGCTGATGTGTTCTGAAGCTGAGAAATTAATCCATTGGTAGTAATCAGAGTATTGTTTCTGGCATACAATACTATAGGTATAGTAAATTAGGATATTTTAAACATAAATAATAAATGAAGATTTGTGTCTTCTTTGAAGACCTTCTGATTGAGATAAGAAGGTCTCCATACTCCATGCTTAAAACCTTAGGAGCACTGTTTTCCTTCTCTTCCTTTCCTTTAGCTTTCTGGGTTTTTGTTAGTTGGCCAGCCTTCATGAAGAGAGGACAGAGGATAGTTTCCCCTCTCTACATATATCCCTTTGGTAGTCTCCCTTTCATACATCAAAATGGTAAAGTTTTATTTTAATTTTGCCAAGATCTAACTCACTATAAGTAATTTTCATTGATGAAGTGGTAAGATGCCATTGTGTCTATGATATTTATTTCAGTTCTATCCTAACTTTCCATTGTGACGCACTTTTGATTTTTTTTTGGTGAATCCTTGGGGAAAAGTGTGAAAATGGCATCTTACACAGAAAATTCTGATAAGTATAGCCACACTCAACATGGCTCCTCCCAAGGACAATTTGTCAAAAAAATCATGGCCTAAGGAATGAGAACAAAGGAGTATAGTGATAAACATCCTTGTGTACTAGACAATATGGAAGGACAAATTCCATTCATTTTGATGAGGCAGGTAAAACATATGAACATAATTCTGAACTCATGGTACAGAAGCTGGCTATCGTAACAAATAAGAGGATTAGGGAAATGAATAGTTAGAAAAAAATTCAGTTAAAGATCTTCTTTTCTTAACCTACAAAAAACCCTCATAAAACATATATGCCCTTTCTCCCCTGAATTGTAACATAGGGTTTTATCAATATAGATTTTCTATCTTGATTTAAGTGGAAGCATCTATTTTAAAGTGATGGACTAAAAGAAAACTTGGAACGTGGATCAACTCTAGAGTCCTGTGGAACCGCAAACTCATATATAAGATAAAATCTGTGGACAGTTTGTGTCTTCCTAGTTTTCTATTTGCAATAGCAAATAAGAGGAAACCACAGGTTTTCTGTCACATAAGCGAGTGACACAATAAGCTGACAAGAAAATCACAGTTCCCAGCTGGAGATAAGCTCAATGGCAACATCCATTCACTGAGGCATTTTATATTTATTTCATGCACAGTCTCATCTAAGACTAATTACTGATATATCTACTCATGAAGGAATGCTCACCATTATAATACTATAATTTCACCAAATTCTCCTATAAAGAGTCCTATAAGAATTACACTAAATATCATGATGTGTATAATGAAGAGCATATACGTAATTGAGTGCTAATATGTTCTACATTATATGAAATACATGATTGAATGGTAACATATTCTATATTATATGAAAGCAGCTTTACATTAACATAGCATTGTTCTTATCAGAGAATAGAATATAACTTTACAAATATATGTTAGTGGCTTTATATGCTGAATCCTGGTCCAGAAAATTTTATCTAATAGATTATAGCAATTCTACAAAACAATCCATTATTCCAAATAAAACCATCACAAGCAAGTGAATTGTAAGACAGAGGGGGAAATACAGAGAGTAGAAGGCCAAGAAGCAGTTCAAATACCTGGTAGGGTTAGTACTGAGGATGGTTCACTAAGCAGGATACATTTTCATTTTCTATTAGTGATTAGGCAACTAAGCATAAGATGGTTCATTAAAGAGGGTGGAAATGATTTTAAGGATAGGAAAATATATATCCATGCACTGACACACACACACAGACATATCTAAAAATTTTATTTGCTGAGAACGGGTGTTTTATCTGTATGTAGTTTTTAGTATTGCAGATGTACTGTGTCCATAATTCACTCATTACAACTGAACACATCAAGAGAGTAATTGAGCACATGCCCCAAATATTTTACCTGTTCTTGATTTTAGGGTTACAAGGGTAAACTCATACCATCAATTACTCATGAAAAGAATCAATTATTCTTATATTTTTGCAACCTAAAATATATTGCAGAAATGAAAATTGTACTTATAGAGAGAGAAGAGAAGCAAAGTATATAACATAGAGAATTCTAACAGTAGAGCACCTAGCACAGTATCCAGCATTCATGTATTTATCACTGAAAAGATATTTACTAATTATATACTGTATTTCAGACACTGTGAGAAATACAAGGCTACATGATACAGGAACATTTAGATACATGAATGCACATGAATAATTAAAATATAATATGACGACCAAAGAAGAAAAATCATATGATCTTCTCCAATTAGTATTGAAAAAGCATTTGACAAAATTCACAGCTCTTCATAAAAGCAATTCACCACAAATTAGGAATAAAAAAGAAACTTCTTTCTTTAACTTAATAAAAAAAAGCTACTAGAAATAATAAATTAGTCTAGCAAGGACCCAGATTACAAGTTCAGTATAAAAATATCTATTGTTTTTCTTTATACTAGCAATGAACAATTAGAAGTTGAATATTTAAGATCTGGATTTAAAAAACCCTTTTATCTTCTGCTGAGAGTTTGAAGTGATTTAATTCAGGTCATGCCAACAAAGGGCATATATATTCATTGCTCAGACTATGTAATTTCTAGTTTCCTTTGTGTTTAAATATGATAATCAAGTCACAGAAATTTGTAGCACGTAGAGATTTTCATTTATGTAAATAATGAATAAGAATTCAGAAGGGTAAAGTGATTTAGCAAACTCACAAAACTAGTGCCAGATCCTAAAATACACTTTTACTCATTCGAATCTGTCTTCTTTGGGATGTTTCCCTTTCTTATGTGCCTTCTTAAAGCTGGCAAATACATTTTAGGTGTTGCTCTCCACTGTCATCTTTTAAAAATGACTGTGAATAAATTCCTCAATGTTATAAATGTTAAACAATCTTATAATTACTAGAAATTATTAATAGCCTACTCATAATTCTTAATAAGAATATTCTCTTGTGCAGCAGCTTTTGGGGTCCTCATGATAGCCAATGGCAAGAAGTTTATCTTTCATTACATATAACAGTAAAACAAAACATTTAAATCAAGTATGATGTTAACAGGATCACATGCATCACTGAGAAAAAGCAAAAAAAGTAAGAAGGGGTTTACCCTGCTTTACGGTCTCGCTCTCTCTTTTTTTTTTTTTCCATTTCTTCCTGGAAGCTAGATTCCACACTTTGAGAATACGTAGGGAAGATTCCTTTTCGTGTTGGCCTTTCTGTTTATCTGTCTGCCTAAACATTTGAATGTGGTAGCTAAAGGCCTGGACACCAGAGACAGACAGACAGACAAGCTTGCATCTGTGCTTTGATACTTACTTGGCTGTGACCTTGCTCAAGCACGTTTGCCTTAGGTTTCTTATCTCTAAAATGGTTAGCAGTAGTTACCCCAATAGAGGTGCTGTATAGATTAACTGAGGTCATGACTATAAAGAGTCTATTATAGTACTGGGTGCATAATACAAGCTCATGATATTGTACATATAATTTCTTCTCTTTTGATGGTCTATATCTAAGTAGTAAGACATGCAAGTATTAAGATTAAAGTGTATTATAGATCTGTTCTTACATGTTTTTTATTTTTAAAAATAGAATTGCCAATTTTCAAATCTGCTACTTAAATTTTAAAACTCTTAAACATTCCATTTGTGAATATGGAATTCATGTTCTTCTGAATAGGTATTTATTAATTCTTCAACATTGTAGCCATCCTTAATTTAATTCAGACTCTGGAAACTTGCATTAAGCTTTCAAAATCTGTAGGGATGATTATGCTTACTTGGAAATTTTGAGTTGCTTAGCTACAGTAACCTTGTTCTAAATGTGCTATAGAAAATAAGGTAAAAATTTCTATATCTCGAATATAAGATTTTAACTCATAGCTTGTACACACACAAATTTCACAAATCCTCTCCAGTAGTGTAATTCTTGTGTGCTATTTCTATTGTCTTGGAATTCTAACTCCAGTGTGAAATTCCATTAATTTATATCAATTCATGGTCAATCTCCATTAATGGTCAGCCTGGAAGTACACCTTACTGAGAGACCATCCAGCCAAGTGTGCTTCCTAGTTTATCCACCAAAAATATTATAACAACTCTTACACTTATTTTGGTTCTTGTTCATGACTGTTTTTTGGTCAGGTTCTGCTTCTCTCATATTCCTGTTTTGTTCAATCTTTGCCCCATCTTGAGCTAATTTTGAACAAGAAATGGAATGAGTTTCCTGATTTTTTTCTAACTGATCTCACAAATGGTGATCTAACTTCACTCACTCTGCTCTGTTTCTCAAGTTGACTGTCAGCCAATTATCTCTCCACATCTGCCTTGATGACCTGCTCTCATCAGGCAAATCCATCCTGGTTCTTGTACTTCTTATTCCAGAAAGAATCACTGTCTTTTAGGAATTCCTAAATGTTTGTGGAGTGAATGGTGTTCTATAAAGTACCTAACATGTTTAAAGTACTTCAGATCACAAAAATGTATATGTCATTACATCAATTAAGTCAAATGATATCTTTCAAAATCCCTTCAATTTTTTCCTCTTGCTCAGGTGAATATAGTCAAAATGATCAGTGGCAGAAAGAAGTACATATGCAGAACACTACTGGGGATAGTCTTAATCTTATTTGTGTTGTAACTTGATATAGGTTGGATATATGTCTCTGTCCAAATCTCATGTTGAATTGTAATCCCCAATGCTGGATGGGACTACTGGGAAGTGTTTGAGTCATGGAGGTAGACCCATGTTGGCTTGTTACTATCTTTGCAATGGTGAGTGAGTTTTCAGGAGATCTAGTTATTTATATGTGTGTGGCACCACCCCGCTCTCTCTTTTGCTTACTCCTCCTTCACCTTGTAAGCCTCCTGAGGTCTCCCTAGAAGCCAAGCAGATGCCAGAACAATGCTTCCTGTGAAGCCTGAAGAACTGTAAGCCATTAAACATCTTTTTAAAATAAATTACCCAGTCTCAGGTATTTCTTTATAGCAATGCAAAAACAGTCTAATACACTTGTACTATGCCTCTTTTTTTCTTTTCCTTTCCTTTCCTTTTCTTTCTTCTCTTTTCTTTTCTTTTCTTTTTTTTTTTTTTTTTTTAACTAGAGTCAGCACTTATTACTACTGTAATGATCTGTGGGCTTTATGAACTTTTATATATTGCCAATTATATAAATGGCTAGCTCAACAAAATGTGCAGAGAGAATTTTCACATGCTTTTACAGATAGTGTAATGAATGTAATGGCATAATAAAATAAACTCTTCATTTTTCAAAAAAAACTTAGCTTTCATGGTATAATAAAATTTTTTGAAAGAAATAAAAATTCAACATATGTATTTTAAATCACATTTATTGAAATCCTAAAATAAATGTTGATAAATTTTGAGTATATTTATTGCACTATTTCTCCATTAAAATACTTGACAATGTAAAAGTGTAATCAATGTAACATGAAGGTTTAAATTACTTCAAATCAAATGTTACTTGCATCTCCTAGAAAGCTTTATGTAATACAAATTAATGGAAGATAGTAAATATTGGAATTAGCACGTTCTTGGAAATACAACAGAAAATAAAACAGTCTGATTTAACATTTATTTGTAAATCAATCTACATTTTGTTTTAAAATTAGTCATATTAACATTTTAAAAACTCAGAATCAATTATAATATTATTTTCTTCTGCAGAAAAAAATTTAACATAGAAATTTACGGTTATAACTTCTTTTGGTGAATATTACAAGACAACTAGGGGTTCTCTAGGGGGCAAAGGATAGGACTGAAAAGAAGGAGGAGGAGCAGAGTGGAGGCCTTGCTATTCTTCCTGTCCACCTTGCCTCGAGGGGTCTGTGTCTCCCTTAAAGCCTGAGTAAGGAAACTGACTAGCACATTGATGGAGGTGGAGGGCATTATGGACGTTGCTGTGTGGAGTATTTTGAGTCTGGGAAGTAAAAGTTAAATTGGTGCAGGGAATAAAGATCAGATTTTTGTGTATGAGAGATTTGCAGCTCATCAGTTACTGTATCAAATAAAAAAGAACTATAAATTAAACTATTCTTCTGCCCTAACAATGGTTTTATAATACTGCTCCCTCTTCAGTTGTGGAGTGACTCCCTGAAGGACCACTTCTAATTACTGAGGATATAACAAGATTTATTTAGGATGTTACATATACACTCATGACCAATAATTTAGTTGCATCACCTGTGACTTATTCGAATTTCACTTGAACTTAAGGGCTTTAAGATATAATTACCAGGAAAATCTAATGTGAAAATCTAATCGCAATAAGCCTCCCAAGACATATCTAAAACTGAGGGTGGGAGCTGTTCTTTAGAGTATACAGAAAGATGCTCCAATTCAAATAGTATTCTATATGCCATCAAAAGCTAGCAAAATGTCCCTTGCAGAATAGACTCATTACATATTTGGAGCATTGATTAATTAATTACTAAATGTTTACTTTGAAGCTGTTTTTACATACCAAACATTCACAAAAATTGGTTTGAGCAAAGGAGTAAAGGCTCCATGCACCTTTGAGATTTTAGGAAAAAGCTGCATAGACTTGAAGTAAAGGTGACTCAGTTTGAACTCTTTAAGAGCAGAGAAAACGACTATTTGAGGATACAGTGCGATTCTACTGCAGGTGTCTAATTGCTTATGGTACAGGTCTCATTAGGATACACAGCAGGTTGTGTGACTAAAATACACATGCAGATATATCCACACACAACCTTGGAATGCTGAGGAACATAAATGTGTTTAGTGAGAGGCAAATGTAAATGTCTGCAGAGAGATAATTCCCTGATAACATATTAATAATCACATGAACTTTGTGATTTTACAATTTTCATGAACAAACATGAATATCCTAAGGAAGAAATTAATTATCAGCTAAAAACACCTATTAACATGAAACAGGTTGAAAGATGAAAGTAGAACAGTCTCCATTTAGGAGAAAGCATTGCTTTTTTTCTTCTTTTTACTGTGAAAAAACAACACAAAATCTTTTAAAAATGTTATTGTCTAGTATTTCATGAAACATACTAATTGATATGTTCTACCCTGAAATAACCTCACCTCTTTCAAGTTTTGATGGAAATTTTGCTTTCTCTGTGTAAAATTCTCATTCCTTAGCCCTGCACTATCAATTCCCCTTACTCTATTCTACTTTCGCTTTTTGTAACACTTATTATAGTCTCTATTTTCTAGAACAACTATATACTGTCTTATATATGGCCTATTGTTTATTCCTTGCTCCACTAGAATTGAACTCCCTCAATGGCAAGATTTTTGGATGTTTTGCTCCCTGATATACCTAGAACAGTGCGAGGCAGACAGTAGGAATGCAATAAACGTTTTTGAACAATTTGAAGAAATCATCACATAAACTATGAAAATGCTGTAACCCCCCAAAAGAGTTGCTCAGTAAATATTTAAAAGTGCATTAATTAAATACAGAAGACTCTAAATGAAAGCATTTTTTGATGGTAGAAGGAGGTTATCAGATGCTAAAGGTAGAGGCAATCAGGAGATTAAAAACGGGAACAAAGAACGAAGGGAAAAAGTGAACAAAAATGAAGTAGGGAAGTGCTATAGTTTGGATGTTTGTCCTTCCAAACCTCATATTGAAATCTGATCCCTAATGTTGTAGGTGGAGCCTAATGGGGGGTCTTTGGGTCATGGGGATAGATTTGTTACAAATAGATTAATGCCCTTCCTGTGGGGGGCTGGTGAGTGAGTTCTCATTCTTATGAATTACCTAACACATTTTTTAAAAGACACTAGCACCTCTCACCTCTCTCTTGCTTCCTCTCTGGCCATGTGATCTCTGCACACACTGGCCAGAAAGGAAAGAGGAAAGAGGTGGGAGGTGCTAGTGTCTTTTAAACAACCAGAATCCCCTGCACCTTCTGCCATGAGTGGAAGTAGCCTGTGGCCCTCACCAGATGTAAATGCTTAATTTTGAACTTTCTGGCCATCAGAATTATGAGCCAAATAGACCTCTTTTCTTTATAAATTACTCAACCTAAGGTATTCCTTTATAGCAACACAAATGGACTAAGGCAGAATGATTTAAAGTACAGAGGGCATGGTTTAATTCGATGCTTCAAAATGTTATCCTTGAATATGATGTGAATAAAGATTCTAGATGCTGACCTGCAGTCTTTCTGAAATATCTGTGCTACTCAGTCATTATATTACTCTATTATAGAGTAAGGTTCTTTAAGAATGTCTTTCTAGACAGAAAAATCTCAAAAATGTGATTGAAACCTAGAATAAAGTTTGACATATTTAAAAATTTTATTTCCCTTTATGTTCTTTTCGTCAAAAATTGTTTCCTTTGCTATCTCCCATATGCTTTTATCAGGGAACCACCACTTTCTGATGCAGTAGTCTCAAACTTGACTGCAGATTGGACTGATCTGGGTAGCTTATAAAACTGTCTGACTAGTTAAATGAGAATTCTGTGGGTAAGAGCCAGGCATGGGCATTTTTTTTTAATACCCAAGTCGATTCCAACATGCAGCCAAGTTGGAAAACTACTGAAAATTCCGTATTTACTGAATTACTGCATGAAGATTTGTCAGTCCTTGAAACTTTCTACTTACTGGAGAATCCTGAATCTAGGGGCTAATGATTACCTGCGGTAGATCCATCAACTCAACACTGAAGTTGTGTAAGTGAATACTAGCAGTATATCTCTAACTTTAGCATACTTTAGAATCACATGAAGAGCTTATTGAAATGTGAACTCCCCGGCTCCCCTCCTAGAGATTCTAATTCAGTAGTTCTAGGATGGAGCCTGAAAATTTGCTTTCTAATAAACATCCAGATGCTTTAATTGTAAACAAAAGAGTCACTGCCCTAGAGAAAGGGATTTGGGGATGGATCTCATCTGGCTCGGTGGGATAGCCTAGCGGGAAATCCAGCGGGGTATTGTCCAATCCTTATTTCCAACTTCTTGTTCTGGATCTCCAGTGAATCTCAATAATTGATTTCTCCAAATCTTAGGGGACTCAAAACCTCCAACAATGGCCCAGGTCTAGGATAACTACGTTGAAAGAACTGTAGGCTGGAACAGTCAAAAATCCATTACGAGTGACCAGTAGAATAATCTCCCATGCCAGTTTTGTGCACATGTGTGATGTGTTTTCAACTGTTTCTGATTGCTAGAGGGAAATTTAGTCCTTCCTGTGCTTTGATAATATTTGGTTCTTGAATATCTCTCTTCAGACACTTCACAAATACAGCATAGCTAGTATCTCTCACCCTTGCTGGATTTTGCATTGCTTGGATCAAGGCCCAAGATTTTCATCATCAAAGTCCCACATTGCAGAACATCAAGCACACATTTTATGTTTATTAAATGATTCATGACAACATCCATGGTTCCCACATTACAGGTTGTGAGTTCATGTGGAATCTAGTGAGGCTAAAGGATATAGAATTAGCACTGCTTAAAATAACATCTATTTTTGTAATCAGCTCAAAAGCTCACCAAAGCAGAAATGGTTCTCAGCTTTCTATATGCCTTTCAAATCAAATAGACTTTTTGTGATTTTGTTACTATTATATGTTTCCACTATTGACTTTCAAACGTCATTTAACCTACCCAAACCATTGGAGGTGGGGGTACAATATGGTTTGCCCAAATCTATCTATGTTAAGCATGGTTCTTGATGCTATAACCCACATAGGATGACACTGCTGCTTAACATTGGAATGGTCTTGGACAAGACCATTACTTTAAACAGAAGAAAAAGAGTATCCCTACCAAGGGCTAAACGGAAGAGTTAAAAGCAGTTTCCAGAGATGCTAATAGCCTCTGGATACAATATTGCCACAAAATGGTAGGTATTATGCACAAAGATGAGGATTTTCTATTTGCTATATATTGTTGCATTTACCAAATGAAACACTTTCTTACATAGGAACGTTGGAAGAAAAAAAATTCAAGAGAACCCTCCTATTTAAATAAGAGTTGTAATTTTATCCAATAGTAGAAAATACAAATAAGGTTATTAGATGAAAATTCCATATATCTCTATAAGTGTGAACCAATATGCTTTTAGTAATGCATTAGAAACTTTTCACATTAGTTTAATGTTTTTCATAATATTTTGGTTATTGATGAAAAGAAGTCTGTGTGGCCTCAGTACCACAGTAAAGAGTCCATGAGTCTTTTTCACTGATTCATTTTGCTTTTATCTCCTAGAGGACATTTCTGCATTTTCAGGAGAGGAAACACAGTTGGAAAAACACCTGTCATTTTGGTAATTGTTTTTTCAATAGACTCAGGATGTCATAATTTCTCTCTTCCTTTCTATTTTGATTTTTATATAATGTCTTGCTATTTTTAAACATCATGTAGATTTGCAAGTCTGGAACTACCATTTTTCTGCACTTCTACCTGTCCCTCCTATCAGTAACAATGACACAATATACAAACCCAGCAAAATTATCAGCGTAGCCCTTCAACTATCATCTATTTGTTGATAGTTCTCCCAAAGATTTCCACCATTCCCCCACAAAATGAGACATAGACCACATTTTCTTGCAGAGGTCTGGGTACAGGTGGTGGTACACTGTGCTGCACGGCCGTGGGCCAGACAGGCTGTGGCTCTAAATGGACACCATATGGCAACAGCCTGACTACTTTGAGTTGAGTCCTGCACCTGTTAGTCGGTGGGAGGATGCTCTTTTAGTGTTTATGTCCTTCGAGCTATTTTAATTTTCTTCATGACCACTTTTCTGTGACTCATGGTTGGTTTTCTGTTCTACTTTTTAAAATTCAGATAATTGAAGTAACTGTGTATCATTCAATATAAATTTATATGGGTCTTTTTTCCCTCCTCCTTTTACATTTAGTTTTAGTCTTAGTGAAACATAAATGACATCTACTCTTGCTTAAATCCTTCTCAGATTTGCCAATAAGAGACAAGGATTTGGGAAATTGGTGGGAAGAAGTAGAGCCTCTGGCAGAGATAAAATAGGAAGATCATCACCCCATGGTGTATTTGAGTGCCATTCTGATTCCTGTGTAGCTGTAGTATGTACCAAGATTTGTGGATGTTTCAAATATACATCCTTTCCACCAGTCTCTAAAGGATGATTTTAGGAATATATCTGTTTATAAAATGCTTTCATGTAAATGTGATAGCCAAGTGATCACCTAGGTCACATTTAAATTAAAGTAGAACTTGACATTAATCTTCTCTAGAGAAAATTCAAGAATAAAATCAGTGAGGGGAGCAAAAGGAAATGATATTTGACTTCTATAGCTTTCTTTCTCATATTTATGAATAGTTTTATAAATACATGGAAAGAGCCACTTCAAAAGTCGTGAGGCCTTTTGAGAGTCAGCAAGGGTGCATATTTTTGTCAAATGAGCAAATGTCTATTCACCTCTCCTTTAATCGTACTCAGCTGCTGGGTTAGGAGAGACAGAAGCTTGAAAAGAGGGCAAGATTTAAATTGACTGGTGAAACCTAGGGAGCACAAGGATAGATGAGCCCTTATTCACCTCAAATATTTCCTCCACTGGAACATGAATGCCTGAAATCCACAAAGACATAGGGACTTTACTCTATTAAACTACCACCTAGAAATGTGATGACTTATTAAGCATTTAAGTATTAGTTTAAATTACTTTTGTCAGATATTTTCTCAGGACAGATTGTTGGAAAATGGCAGCTAGAGAAAATCTGAAGGCAAGTTTGACTGAGGAAGAGTTACAAATGTACAGAAAGGACAAGCAGAGTAAACTGAAGACAAACTCGATAAAGGGAATTTTTTTTTTTTCTATTTTTAATTGCCTTGTGCTCTCATGTGTGGGCAGTCCATGGAAGAAGGAACAAAGTGACCTATGATTTCTTCTCTTATTTGAAGAAAAACATCCTGAACTCAGGGCACAGTCAGCTCTCAGAACTCCTCTAGGGTAGAATTCATCATGTTTTTATCAAGCTTACATATTTTTTAAAAAATGGCTTTAGCCTGTTTTTCTCTCTATTTGATCTAAAGCTGCATTTATAATCTCTGAACTAAAATACTCAAGATATGTAATAGATATAAATTTGCAGATTAAAACCAATCTCTGGAAATAATCTGTAAGTCAACTACATTTTTCTTGCTGAGGACTTAGGATATATAATTGGTCTCTGTTTTTTTTAATCTTATTACTGCTGGTTGTGACTCATTTGAAACTAGTATTGTCAGTTCTCTCCTGGGTAGAACATAGTTATCAGAATATATGCAGCAATTTGCTTCCAGGTCTTCCAATAACACACTATGTGTATATTGAGATGAATTTATTGTTTTATCAGCAAATAAAAATGTGTATTTTAAAAACGCATATATAGATTTACTGATAGGTAGGTAATGTTGGAAAAAATGAAGCTAGAATCCTCCCTTGATATTTTGTAGGAAGTTATTACCTGATATCTTTTCTACATGTGAGTAAAAATAGAACTGTTATTTAATAAAATGCATAATGAGTAGCCAGATAAAAATGACGGTAATAAGAAGTGCTATTAATTAAAACATCATGCATAGCCTCTACACCCACCATTTAATTCACAATTAGCTCAAAACAAGCTGAAAGGATTGAAGACTCAAATGTCCATGCTTTATAAAATGTCAAGTTAAACGTCTAACTGTGAACCAGATTGCTTATGATACAGGCCTTTCAACTGTAAATATCAAATGCATAAAGAACAGCATGAATCTCTTAACTTCATAAAGATGGCATGCAGACTCCAACGTTTGGGGAAAATTAAGTAACTTACTAACATTTATGAGAAAGCATGCATTTAAGCATTACACTGGACCCCTCTTGATCAAACATATATGAAAGTCAAAATGTCATACAGCAGATTCTAACATAGCATTAAAGGTTTAGTTTAAAGAAAAAAAGTCAAATATCTTCTCAAATTTATTTTTAAAATATGGAAAATAAGATCCTCTTCAAATTCTCTTAAATAAAAAATAAAAATTTATTTTTAAGTAAATTAAAGGAATAAGATTCCACAATTTTTAAAAATAAGAGTGTTTAGACTTGGTCTTGAAGGTTCTATGAAATCCAGCATTACATGTAAAAATAAATATTATTTTTTTTTTTTTCCCCAAAGCACTAAGGATTTTACTAAATTTCAAAAATCATGGTAATTATTCCTGTGAGGATATTGTTCCCAGTCAGGGAACAGTGGGAAAAATAACATAAATTAAATGAATTGTTCATGTGTTAAAGAGGCTCTTGGTTTGAATAGATTTAGAATAACATCCCTTTGTGTATGTGTAAGCAGTTAGATAATATTTCTTTTGACTGAAAGGAACACTTTCAAATTCCAAACCTCCATTTATTTGGGTCTTCATTTTGAAATAAGCATAAAACTAATGTCTATATTTATATGGCTATATCCTCTCAAAGACCATTTTATTATGATATACAGCCTTTATAATATGCTGCCTTTTAGAATTGTGTTCAATTGCATGAGATAAACAAACCAAGAAAAGTGAGGGTCAACTTAGAAGGTACCAGCCAAACCACCTGGCTCTGCATCTTGCTCATTTTAAGGATGACGTGAGAAAATTAATTACTTTAATCAAACACCTTGGCTTCTTGCTCACAAATTACTGGGTGGGTATTTGCATAAATGCAGCAATTTCCTGAGTGAGTGGCAGATGGTCAGACAAGTCATGAGCTCACCACTTTTTGTTCAGAGATGCAAGTGTTGTGGTTGAACAAAATAAAGATGTCTAAATAGCAAGATAAACTGCAGGAAAAATAATTTACATTAGCCCAACAGTGACCTATAATAAAACAGTCTCTTATTAATACTGATAGAAGAACAAAACCGAGTATATATGCAGCAAAGTCATGGGTAAAGTGTACTACTCATTCATGTAGCTGGCATTGTCTTCTTTTCTTTTTATGGCCAATTGATTTCTTTCTCTTTTTTCTTTTTATTATACTTTATGTTCCAGGGTACATGTGCACAACGTGCAGGTTTGTTACATATGTATACATGTGCCATGTTGGTGTGCTACACCCATTAACTTGTCATTTACATTAGGTATATGTCCTAATGCTATCCCTCCCCCCTCCCCCTACCCCACAACAGGCCCTGGGGTATGAATGTTCTCATTGTGTCCCTTCCTGTGTCCAAGTGTCCTCATTGTTCAATGCCCACCTATGAGTGAGAACATGCAGTGTTTGGTTTTCTGTTCTTGCAACAGTTTGCTGAGAATGATCGATTCCAGCTGCATCCATGTCCCTACAAAGGACATGAACTCATCCTTTTTTATGACTGCATAGTATTCCATGGTGTATATGTGCCACATTTTCTTAATCCAGTCTGTTATTGATGGACATTTGGGTTGGTTCCAAGTCTTTGTTATTGTGAATAGTGCCACAATAAACATACGTGTGCATGTGTCTTTATAGCAGCATGATTTATAATCCTTTGGGTATATACCCAGTAATGGGATGGCTGGGCCAAATGGTATTTCTAGTTCTAGATCCTTGAGGAATCACCACACCATCTTCCACAATGGTTGAACTAGTTTACAGTCCCACCAACAGTGTAAGAGTGTTCCTATTTCTCCACATCCTCTCCAGCACCTGTTGTTTCCAGACTTTTTAATGATTGCCATTCTAACTGGTGTGAGATGGTATCTCATTGTGGTTTTGATTTGCATTTCTCTGATGGCCAATGATGGGCATTTTTTCACGTGCCTGTTGGCTGCATAAATGTCGTCTTTTGAGAAGTGTCTGTTCATATCCTTTGCCCACTTTTTGATGGGGTTGTTTGTTTTTTTCTTGTAAATTTGTTTGAGTAGGTTCTGGATATTAGCCCTTTGTCAGATGAGTAGATTTCATTGTCTTCTTTCAGTTCTCTAGGATCATAAACTTTGCAGAGTTAATTATGAATTCTTTCCTTCATCCAAAATTTCTAAATCCTATTGATAATGGCATTTTCTCCTGAATCTTAATCATCAGATAAAATTGTCTCAAAGCTGACTGTCCAGTGAAAGATAACTTCCTCTAAACTGAATATGCACTTATCACTTGTTGGGAAGGCAGTGAGTGGAATTCCATCCCATACTATTTCTACGGTGTTATTTACTCATCCCTTGACTTAAAGATCACTGTTATGAATTGAGTCATGTTTCCTAAAAAGATGTATTGAAGTCCTAAGCTGCACAGCATCATAATGTAACCTTATTTATAGGTAGGGTAATTTCAGTTGTACGTAATTAAAATGAGGTCATACTGGAACAGGATGGACACTTAATCCAATATGACTGGTGTCCTTTTAAAACAAGGAGAAAGGACACAGAGAGAAGAATGCTATATGATGAGACAGATGCACAGAGAGAAAATGATCATGTGATGATGGAGGCACACCTTCCTTCACAGCTGCAAACCAAAATCGAAGACTGTCTGCAACAACCAGAAGCCAGGAGGGGGAATATGGCTCTTCCAACACCTTGATTTCACTGCTAGCCTCCAGAACTGCATAATAATAATTTTTGGTTGTTTCAGCTTGTGGTACTTTGTTACAACAGCCTAAAGACTAATACAAGTTCATTTCATTTTCTCTGACTAATTGAGTGGGTTTTTTGTTTTTATTTTTTTGGTTTTTATTTTTTTGAGGTCAGATCTTACTCTGTCACTCAGGCTAGAGTGCAGTGGCATGATCACTGCTCACTATAGCCTTAACCTCCCAAGCTCAAGTGATCTTCCCACCTTAGCCTCTCTAGTAGCTAGGACTAAGTGTGTGCCATCATGCTCAGCTTTTTTGTTTGTTTGTTTGCTTTTGTACAGATGGGGTTTGCTTTGTACAGACTGCCCAGGCTGGTCTCAAACTCCTGGACTCAAGTGATCCTCCTGCCTCGGCCTCCCAAAATGCAGGGATTACAGGTGTAAGATTGCTCCTGGCCTAATTGGGTGTTTTTACCTGTTTCTCAGTATGTGTTATAAACTTAAATTCTTGAGTCTGTTTCCTAAACAAAAATTATCAGTTATATTGTAGTCTTTAAGAGTGGAGCCCATGAATTCTATTTCTTTACTTTTTCTCTTTTCTGATGTCTTTCTATTATGCCCCTGGGTTTGGTACCATGTTGAATGCAGGGATTCAATAGTTCTTGTTGTCCTACTGAACCTCATATAATAAATATTGTAAAGATAAATCAGCACATAGCAGAATGGCAGAAAAATGTAGTATTTTGAGTATTAGGATTAACTGTCCTCTTTTATTATTACATGTCTATTAAAAAGGCACATGTAAAGCTGCCCCTCCTGTATATCTATATTAAGAAAGCATACACAAAATACTGTAGGGATTTATATCATAGTTGTGATAGAGATAAATGTTTAGATGCAATTAAAGATGGATAAACTAACTACCAAAAGCATATATTTAAACCAAGCAAAAAACCACCATAATTAAAATATCATGATCCTGTTGTAAGAATAAAATTTTTCCCATACCAATGGGAAAAATATGAAGTTCTAAAGCTCTGTAATAGAAATATAGGATAAGGTAGCATTTCAATTCAATATAGAAAAGAAGCTTTAGTCATTTACTCGTTCTGAGAAAACTGCTTCCTTGTTAGGAAGCCTAGATCTTTATCTCACACATCACATAGACTACAAATGCAAATTTCACAACTGAAAAAATAATATGCCCAACATTTTCAAGGGTGAAATGAAACAAAGCCTTGCGTACTTTGCTGGTACAAATAAAAGTCAGTAAAACCTTCCCAAAGTGTAATTTGGTAATCTGTGAAAAACTTTAAAAATGCTTATCCTTTCTTCTTCGTTATTATATATTTGGAACTCTTAACTTGAGCAAGTATTCTAATAGGAGAGGGGTGTCACTAAAGCTAGAGATTCTTAGACTTTAATGTTCACATGAGTCATTTGGAGCTCCTGTCAAGATTGCAGATTCTGATTCAGGAGGTTTGCCATAGAGCCTGAGATTCTGCATTTCTGACTAGCTTCCAGGTGATAGCTACACAGATGATGCCTAAGCAATTTCCCTGGAGGGCAGGGTGGGGATCTGCAATGCATTTTACATCTCTGCCAAAGACATCTTGCAAAGGCTCAAGTTATATCTTTAGCCATGCTCATATGAAGTCTAACTAGTTAGTGTAGGTACATTTATTTCTTAACCTTCTCCCTCTTTTTTTCTTCCTAAGTGAAATTCTGATATCAGTAGTTTACAGAGAAAATAGTTCCACTAAAACAATGTCTCTTGGGCTTTAATGCTCATTATTTCTTTGCCCTGGGAAAGTTCCACTTGCAATCATCCTAAAAACATCCTTAAACCTGGCCCCCATCATTGAGTTAAATTTTACTGTCTAGGAGAGGAGGAAGGTTTGAAAACCTCAATTGGGGCCACTCTGGCAAATGTAATAGCTCTTCAACTCACTGACCCTGTGGGGATGAGCCAAATCCATTCTCACTCCTGTGCGGAGACTGCATTTTAAGGTGCACTTGATCAGCCCTTATTGCTCTGCACTCTGAACAGCAATGCTTCATAGAACACTACTTTTGACCACTTTCAAATTTGAACTTGACAAGGATGTAGTTCAGATATAGGGCAATATAAAAAGGCCAGAATAACTTTTGAATTCAACACCTTCCATATCAGAGAAATGAAAGGTTCTGTTTTACACCTAAACATACTCGGTTCCCCAGGCTGGAGTGAGTGGCGCCATCTCGGCTCACTGCAAGCTCCGCCTGCCGGGTTCACGCCATTCTCCTGCCTCAGCCTCCCGAGTGGCTGGGACTACAGGCGCCCGCCACCGCGCCTGGTAATTTTGTGCGTGTGTGTATTTTTAGTAGAGAGGGGGTTTCACCGTGTTAGCCAGGATGGTCTCCATCTCTTGACCTCGTGATCCGCCCGCCTTGGACTCCCAAAGTGCTGGGATTACAGGCGTGAGCGACTGCGCCCAGCCCCCGAAACAATCTTAATAGTGGCTCACTGAGTCTGTCATGAGAGGTGTAGGGTTGCCTAAGGAAACTCTACCCACATGCATCCAACTACTTCTGTCTGGATCCTGAGTCACTAATCTAGAAAGTGATAATAGAATAAAATTGCATTTTGGATGAAAAGAGTACCCAAACCTATGCCCCTCCTTTTTGTATTTAATAATATCAGATAGATGCAGTATTATGATTGAAAAAATTAGTCACTTAGAAAAATGCAGATCATTTACCAACTGGAACCTTGTACTGACCTTCGAACATATTTTCTAGCTTAGCAGAAGTTCCCAATTAAAGAGCTGTCTCAGCATGGAATTATTTCAGCAAAAGCTTCTTCTTTCTTTGCAATACTAAAATTTGGTGCCATAATTATGAATGGAAATTTGATGGAAGAGGTTCTGAAGTTAAAATACATTTGGATGTCTTTTTCCTAGTCGGCTTTATAACATAGCTTCATTTAAATACAGTGAATTTGTTAGAGGAGCTACACAGAGCTCTCCAGATTGAAGAGGGCCAAATGCCACTTGAACCTCAAGGATATGTTAAGAAAGTGAAATAAAGGAGAGTATTCTGCACTACACTCACTGAATATAAAACATAGATAAGCACAAGCATTTGTTCCATCTCACACCTGAGACTGGATTTATTTTAGTTTTTATTTCTCTAATGCATATTTCAGAACCCTTTGACCTAGGTTTTGTTTTTGCTTTAGATCTAATTGTTATCTTGTATGAATTTGATTCTGATGTATAAAGATAGGGTTTAGGGATGGATTTATAAAGTCTTTCTTTTCATTTCTGTGATCAACACATCATAACTGAGTTGGAAAGCAGTCTTATCCTGTAGTGAAATGTGTCTGCACAAAGAATACACAAGAATGTAGATTGAAGTACAGTTGCCTCTGCTGCTACTACAAATATCTGGTTTCCCTGAGTATTCTAATGTTAAACTATGGATGATCATTTATTTCATACCTTCCAGAATAAACTCACGTGTCCACAATCACTCGTCTTCTAAAATCTCTGAGCAAAAAATACTTAAACCATCGGCTTTCAAACTTTTCTGAGTGTAAACCCAGTATAAAAGATCTAATACATACATACTGTAGAAATATTTGCTTACTCTTGCTGTGTTCAATGCCTGCTGATACTTTCAATTCAATTTACTTCAATTCAATGTTTTCTATTCTAATCCGATGAGGCATTGTTGTTTACTTGAAAAATGACTAGCTTGTGCTCAAAATAATTTAAAATGGTCTTGTTTTAGAATTTAGAATTCAATGTTGAGAAACAATAAAATGTGAGTATGCTGTTGATGAGTTATTCTTCTACTATCTATTTGTATTCAAAAAGAAGTAAGATAATTTTACAGTATTTTGTAATCACTTTAATGCAAAAGCTAAAGTCAAGTTTCTTCAAATAAAGGGCCATCATTCTCTCACAATGGCCTTGGAAATTAGCCCAACTGTGGAATGGAAGAACAAAGGAAACTTTATAGATGTCGTTAAAGTTTAATTTTAATGAGGTTAAAAACATCACTCCTATGCAAAAATATAGTGAGCACAAAGCAAAGATTTGTTTGGTTGATTAATGAAGGAATCACAATAATGGTAAAGCCGGCTCAAAAAAGGGTAGGAGAAACTGGTAGTGACTGTTATACTGGTCTATATTGTTTGTGTACATGTGACTAGACATATACACACATATATGAATTCATATATGTATATACATATATACACCTAAGTGGAAAGTAAGAATGCTAGGATAAATTTATTAGTTATATACAAACTAGGCTAATGTTCTACAGAGTAATAACACTACAACTTCTATGATCTTATTAGAAACCATTTACATT
Source organism: Chlorocebus sabaeus (assembly GCF_047675955.1). NCBI lineage: Eukaryota > Metazoa > Chordata > Mammalia > Primates > Cercopithecidae > Chlorocebus > Chlorocebus sabaeus. The sequence continues at coordinate 48,701,502 of NC_132916.1, read as the reverse complement.
TCCGCCGGATGAGTATCACTTGCTATTTATCAATCTTCTCACATTAATATGTAATTTATATAGTCTGTGCCCTTATCAGTAGTAAATAGTAAATCAAACAAAATTACCCTCCCAATTAGAGTGTCAAATTTCCTTTAGTCACAATGTTCTGCTATGAAGTTGAAAAGGCACACAGAAATCTTTTAAAACGATTTCCAAGGCTTAGACTATTGTTCTTAGAATGTAAAATGCTCATTGGGAATAACTGAGTCAGTTTTATTTTTGTGCCTGTAGCACCTCAGACAGTGACTGGTAGGTTGCAGGTGTTTGGTAAATATCTGCCTATTCAAGAATTATTCTTTGAAGAGAGAAAGAGAACTTCTAATTGGCATAAAACTCTAAAAGGAAGTATTTAGAAATTAATGAACCGCTTCCTATCTAATTCAATATTTAACCTATACAAACTGCTTCACTCTCCTCGTCTTTGTTTTGTGAAAGGCCTTGCATGGCTCAATATTGTGTAATTAGAAAATATTTTGAGCTACTTTGGGCTATTTTTCACATCAACATAAGTACTTAACACTCTTATTTACATTATGAAAAAAAAGAGTGTGCCAAACAGAAATTGTAACTGAGATGTCTCTATGAGTGTACCTGGAAGAGCTTTTCCCAAGTTATATCACTAAAAGTAGTGGTCTTAAATCATATTCCTCTAGTTTTTCTTTTGGACTTTCCTTTACTTTAGATTTTTGGGACGGAGTTAAAATTCAATGTAATGTGCAAACATTAGTTAAAAGTTATAATTTATTAAATGCCTCATTAAAATTAGTAACAACACAAACTATCTCGTGCAGCATTTCTATGTAGAAAACTTTAGGTGAAGACTGAAAAAACAGGAAAGATGTACTATTTTCTTGGGTACAAAGATTAAACATCATAAAGGTATTGACAGTCTTAAAATTACTCAGTAAATGTAATGCCATTTTAATGATGCCATGTGATTTTTTTTTTTCTAATTCAAGCAAGATGATTCTAAAATTTATATAGAAAAATAAAGAAACAAGAATTGCCAGAACAATTCTGGAACAGGTAAAAAACAAGAAACAGGTAAATAACAAGAAACAATTCTGGAACAGGTAGATAACATTTCTATGATGCACAAATCATAGAAAGAGTGATGATACACATGAATAGACAGATTGCTGTGAAAGCACATAAAGTTCAAAAGTAGGCCCAGTCTAAATCACAGACTAAAGTCTGTGATTCTGGGAACATTTCAAATGAATAGCAAAATAATGGATTGATAAAGATATAGAAAAAGACTTCTGAAAAAAATGAGGGAAGATCAAGATCTCACATCTGACTCCAGTATCAAACATTTTAAAATAAAAAATAACTCATAAATATACCAGCTGATATCATGAATTTTTTTCTATAATCTTGGAGTAAATAAAATCTACACACAAATCATTACTCAGAAAACACTGGGAAATTTGATTACAAAACACATTATACATTTTTGCACATGGGAGATTTGCATATGCATATATTTCCCTTAAAATACACAAAGTATGTCTGGAAGAATTCACAATAAATTGATAGTGAGTGGCTGCAGGGACACTCAAGAAGTGGCAGGCAGACTTTTCACTGTGCATCCAGTTGTTCTTTGAATATATTACTTATTTTTTTAAAGTAAGAGAAAATGCACATATACCCTTGAAATAACATGGAATGATTGTATGTTTAATTTTCAGTGTAATCAAGATAACCCAAGTCTGAAAGAGAAACTTCTCTCCTGGCATGCTACTATCTCTGTCAAGTTACCTCTTGCAATTCAGCATGTGACTATACATTGTTATCTTTATTTTTTGTGCATTAGCCCTATCTTTCTATTCTATTCTATTCTATTCTATTCTATTCTATTCTATTCTATTCTATTCTATTGAATTTATTTATTTGAGACAGGCTTGCTCTGTCACCCCGGCTGGAGTGTAGTGGTGCTGTCTCTATCTCGGCTCACTCCAAACTCTACCTCCTGGGTTCAAGCAATTTTCCTGTCTCAGCCTTCTGTAGCTGGGACTACAGGCACCAGCCACCATGCCCAGCTATTTTTTGTAATTTTTTTTTATTGGAGATGGGGTTTTCACAATCTTCATACATTGTGAAAATGTTTCCATATCTCTAAATTTATATTATGTGTTCTGTGTTTATATGCACACTAGACAAAGAAGGGAAGGAGAATATTCCCATAAGGAAGCTGTCCCAGAGGTGGGAAACTAATGTATTTTTAGGAGTTCAGACTGGGAAAGGGAGCGATGAGATAAAATGCTAGAGAGGTGAAGGTGGGTCAGGGCTCTATAACGTATCAAGGGAGTTGGACATAAACTTGAGAACTGTAGAGAGTCATGGAAAAGGTTTAAGTGGACAGGAGTCATCTGATTTGCATCTTAAAAAGATAGTTCTAACTGCAGTGTAGAAAATTGAATGAAAGGCCTGGGAATATGGCAACAATGGAGTAGTTAGGGGCTGAGGAATGGTGAACTGAACTACCTTCCACACTACAGTAGGTTACAAAATCTGTTAACAGCGTGACATTTTTTTTAAATTATTATTTCTTTCCCTTCCATTACGGCTAATTTGAGCTAACTTACTTGTGGCACACTATGTGTCAGGCACTGTTCTAACAGGGTTTCATGTACTTTATTTAAGACTTGCAATAACTTCATGACATAGATAACATTCCTGTCCTCATTTATGGAATGAAAAAACTGTCAGAGAAAATTCAAGAATTTGCCCAAGTTCCTACAGTAAGTGATGGAAGTGGAGTGTGATCAGTTATCTGTGTCCAGAAACACTGTACTCCACCACTAGGGTGTAGTGGTTCTCTGTGGGCCAGAACATTTGCAATGGCAAAATGACCCTCTCTGACTCCCATGACTCCAACATTCAACGCAATGGTCATACTCTTTCCAAAGTTATCTGCCTAAAGCATTGCTTTCATTACCTCACCTCTGTGCTTTTTATTGCACAGTGGCTCCGTACTACTTGTTAACGAAGTTTTCTTCTGTCATTTAGCATATTTTCTACATGTTATCTTTGCATATGGTAAGTCTCCTAGTCTTTTAGGCATACTCAAATTCAACCTCTTCTACAAGGCCTCTGTTTTCATGAAATCTTATGACTGATTCCTAGTTTAAATCTTTTTATTTTTCTGCTTCCATTTTCATCAAATCCTCTGACTGATCGAAAAACCCTTTTCTCCATGTCTCACTAACTATTGGATTCAGTATCAAACAATCCAGCATGTTACTATACATTGTTGTCTTTATTTTTTGTGCATTAGCCCTATCTTCCCATTTCTTTATTTTATCATTTAATTAATTTATTTAATTTATTTTATTTTATTGACTGATTGATTGATTGAGACAGAGTCTTGCTTTGTCACCCAGGCTAGAGTGCAGTGGCGTGACTTCGGCTCACATCAAACACCGCCTCCCAAGTTCAAGCAATTCTCCTGCCTCAGTATCCAGAGTAGCTGAGACCACAGGCGTGAGTCACTGCGCCCAGCTAATTTTTGTACTTTTCTGTTAGTGGAGATGGGGTTTCACCATGTTGGCCAGGCTGGTCTCAAACTCCTGGATTCAAGTGATCCACCAGCCTCAGCCTCCCAAGGTGCTGGGATTACAGTCAGGAACCAACGTACTGGGCCTTATCTTCCCATTTTAGATAAAAAAAAAAAAATGGATTGCCATCTCATTTTTTTGTATACCCTGCTGTTCTTAGTGCAATGTGGACACACATTTGGAAGTCAGCACATTAACAGTTACTCACAGGCTATTGCTGGACTGATATTTCCCAAACTTGGCTCCTAACTCATTTCATGAAAGTAACTTCTGTTTACATTTGGAAAATATCTAGTTGAACAAATTTAAATAGTTTTTTTTTTTTTTTCCAGAAACGTTAATATGCCAATAATGAGGAGGGAGATAGGCTACAGCACATTTGGTTTTACCACAAATCTCCATCACCCTTTAAAAAGCGAAACATAGTAATAGCAATAGATTGATAATACTTATTGCACATGGGCTATTTTCCTCATAGTGTGTACTACTACTTTCAGAAAGATAGCTTGGAGATAAACTCACCCAGACACATTCATAAAGACACTCAGCCTCTGATTTCCATTTGCATATTTTTTCCTGTCCAACTCCAAGTAGGTAGAATATGAAGTATCATTAATGCCTCCAAACTTGAAAGCAGAGTATTTTTAAAATAAATTGCAGTATTGGGAATTCCTAGCTCAGACAGCCTTTCTTCCTTCCATATCAGTAATGCCATATAAATCCTCACAGAGCTTTGGATATGATCACAGAGACTCTTAAATCTAACTGAGACCAAGGATCCTCCCATGTTTTCTAACCTCTTTTATCTTGTGGGATCTCAAAGTCTTGTGAAAGTGCATAAAGATTTTCTTTGGGCTTTCGCTGAGTGGTTCTACCCTTCACCTACCATACAACTATTGGCTCTAATAGATGTGAGCTAACCTATGTTTCTGAGTTGCCCCAAAGATAATATGGTATTTATTTCACCCAGAAAAACAAGAGCAATCATATAGCTGGAATAATTATCAGAAAAAATAATTGTAATGAATTGGCAACTTAATAATAGGTCAACATTTAACTTCTCTTAAGCCCAGAATGACTATTTACAATACAGAGTTCTTTAAACTTGGATTTTGTTTGTTTATTTTTCTGTTATACCTGTGCACAGGCTATAGGACCAACATTTTCCAGTAGGGCTTGTCTGTAAGTATCACGGCACATGTTTAACTGTAAACATATAAAATAAAAAAATTCTAAAAGAGTTCGGAAATGTAGTGAATTTGCTTGTGATCAGAATTAGAAAAAATATTATACCTAAATTAACTTGTAGCAATCATCTAATCCAATCTCTTTTTACGTGAAGAGATTGGATTAACAACTGACAGGTAGTTTATGGAAAAGATAAGTACATTGTCCAGGTAAGGGGGTTAACACCTATAATACCAGCACTTTGGCAGACCACAGCTGGCAGATCACTTGAGCTCAGGAGTTCGAGACCAGCCTGGGCAACATGGCAAAACCCCAGCTCTACAAAAAACAAAACAAAACAAAACAACGACAACAACAAAAAAGCATAGATATAAATCTTGTTTTACTACTGTTTGTCCAGTGCCCTTTTAATAATAATATGTTTTGACAGTTCTTTAGTGGATAATGAAATGACTTTGAAATATTTATTACCAAATATATTCAAAATAGTACCCACAGATGTAAAATAAAAGGATCTCTTGCCATGATATGCAGTGAAAAAACAAAATAAAAATGGAAAACATAATCTCAGACATAATAGAAAAATCTTTCACCAAGAGGACATATTTTCTTTGATTTTTATTATAATAAATTTATTATTCTTTTGCATTATCACAGCACTAAGACAATTATGCTTTCTGTGTCACAGTGTATGACGTATTTTTGTGGGTTCTGTCATAATCTAGCTGATTCAATTATCTCCATGTGCTTTAATGGAAACAGGGCCACATTAAAAAAAACAGACATAGCCCCTTTCCTTTAACCTCACAATGTTTCTGTATGCTAACGGTTAGCTAAGCTCTCACTGAGTTCTGCGCCTCAATTTTGCTCACTTCAGTAGTTGCTTGTGCTATCTCTATGCTCACATCTGCCCTGTCCTTTCCTTCCAGGCCCTTTGCTTTACAAATAATCAAGTATATTTCTGTACTCTGAGGGCTCTAGACTGAAAATAAAATCGGATTTGCTTGCTCGGCTGCAAAGCACATCATGAGTGCCCGCTGCCAATCTTTCCACCTGGGTGTCCCTGCTACACACCACCTGACTCACAGTATGTATTCAAGAGTACAGGAATGAATACGTAACTCTTTGATAACTTTCCTAGATTTCAAACTTTCTTGATTTTCTTCCTCTTTTGGGCTTAAAAAATGAGAAGGCGTATTACTCACTCTGTTCTTCTCAACTATATATATTTTTCCCAAATGGTTGATTTGGGCATTTGGTAGGAATGGGGAGAGAAGGATATAGATATATGCATTTTAAGAATTTTTTATGCTTAAATGTAGACGTGGTCAGGTTTCCCTTAGTGTGAAATCAAAGCCCCTATAGAATGAAACACTTTGAAGAATTTTGAATCTTTTTTTTTTTTTTTTGGAGATTTTGAATCACTTTAAATCTTTTTGTCTTTTTATTTTTATTTTTATTTTTATTTTTATTTTTTTGCCCCTTACTCTAGAAACAAATCTAAATCTGTGAAATTTGGAAAAGTAGAAATATATTAATTAAAATCTGCCTGACAACTCCTAGTTTTTTTATGCAAACTTTAAGGCTTTGTAGCAATGAGAAATGAAAAATACAAGGAAGTAGTGTATAACGTAGTAAATACTGAGAATTTTACTTTATAAACACTATATGTCCTTTCTAAAGATAATTATTTTTCCAACTGCTTTAGCATTGTGTTTCAAACCAAATTTTCTTCCATCTTTATGTTACTGATTTATAGGGAAAAAAGAGTGCCAGACATTAATATCTCAGCTGGAACAACCAAGACCACATATTATTGAAGCTTCTTATTAAAAGTGGCATTTTCATTAAAATCCCCTTCTTTGCTGTGAAAAGCCCCAGCGATGTATTATCTATCTTGAACAAATGTGCTGCAGAAAGTGCCTAGGAGGTAATAACACAGCTTAAGAAAAAAATTAAATATGATGGCTGGCCAAATGCAATTTACACATTTTTTTTTTTTAGTGGCAAGTCATACATCTTGTAAAATACATGCACCTGAAGCATGAATATAGAAAAAAATGTATGCTAAATGTAAACTAAAAATGCATCAAAAAAAGTCACATAAAAATCCAGGTATTTTAGTACAAAAATTCCTAAAGCAAAGCTAAATGAGCATTAAATTCTATCTTGTATATATTTTCAGATCAAAGCAAGTCACTTTTTGCCTTCAATCTTCTTGTCCCTGGGGTAGGAAATGAACCTTTCTTCCTCCCTCTGGGCACCCTGGAGTGGTTAGTGGGCTCCTGGCTGCAGTGAGATGGTGGCACTAGGATACCGAATATCACTGTCCTTCAGAGTAGAACACAGGTCCAGATACTAGGTTTTAGCAACAATATTGCCACTTACGAGATTTCTGACCTTGATCAGTCACTCATTTCCATATCTCATACTGTTAATCTGTAAAAGATGATGTTTAGGGATGTCAATAGAAGTCTAAACCCTATCTTTTCAATATAACCTCTCCATATTTCAACATCAACCTACTTTCTTCATATTTTAAATACAAAAATAACAATAAGCACAACACAAAGATGATATGCTCTGTATTCCTCAAGCAGTGTCTCTGGTTTCTGAACTCCATGATGGGTTGCTATAGCTTCAGCCCACACCTCACCTCAAAATCCCACTCATTATTAAAGGCCACCTGTTAAGCTGTTTTACTGTGGTGCCTTCTATGCCTCTCACACACTGCACTGGTCTAGAAATCATCACATGCTCTGATAAATTCTCCCATGTGATCTACAGCACACTGATGCACTTATCCCTCTCTACCTTGCAATTTATGCACATGATTTTAACTCTCTGCTCAGGATCTCTGAGGGCAGTGCCATGACTTATTAATCTTTATATCTTCCTTGGTACCTACCATAGCCTTGCCTGTAGCAGGAATTTAATTAATGTTTATTGTGTCAATGAATTTAAAAAAAGGTTATCCATACTATTTTACTCAGTAGGAAGGCAAGATGAAATAAGATCAAAGATGTGAAAGCACTTGGGAAAGTAAAAGTTTTATTGAAATGAAAGGACTGACGGCTGGAATACTACACAAGCACATTTGACGAGGGAGTAAAAATTCTGAGGGTTATTTACAACTGACAGAACTCTGAGGTGTGACTTGGCTACTAAAGAAATTCCTGGGCTGTATGTGTAGCTTTATAAGAAATTGAGATAGCATGCTCAGAGAACATTGGAAAAAAGGAAATGCCAAAAAGAACAGTTTTTTTCAGAGCTGTCATGGCATCTTAATTTGTTTTCATGCAGACAGACTTGTCAAACTGCCACTAACTATCCTGCCTTCTCGTCATCAGGAAGTTGATGTACATTGTGCCAACTTCACTTTCTTGGTAGCCAGAAAATTTCACCAGCATCTCAAAAGGCCACTGCTGAGTGCTAATGTGCTAGAATGTCACTGCTGAAGTCATCTATAGGTTGGCCCTATCCCTGGTGGAAAGCCAAAAGAATCAGAGATGGATCCTGGAATGCTGAACCTGACAGTCAGGTTTGAAAGTCCAAGACCAGTAGAATGCGACAATTACTCTGAAATGTCATCTATTAGAATCCTTTGGAATTTTCTTTAGTTGAAGAAAATTAGTATAATGACTTAGTGTAAAGACTAAGTCTGGGACTACAAAAGATATGCAGCTCAGAGTTCAGACCTTGCTCTTCAAAGTGTGGTCAACAGACCAGCTGCTTGGCATCACCCTGGAGCTACTTATAATTACATGATCTCAGGCCATACTCTATATTTGCTCAGTGAGAGTTTGCACTGTAACGAGATCCTAGGTGATTCATATGCACAGTAGACTGAGAGAGGCACTGTTCTTAGGCCTGGGATAGTCAAGGGAAAACAGATAAAAACAACAACAACAAAGCAAACAAACAAAAAAATCCCTTTCATACCTCACTGTGATTAGAAAATGCTTAGAAATATATAGAAGCAAAAATCTCACATTCAATTACTCTTAGGAAAATTTTTTAAATTTGAAAATGCCTTTAAGAACTGCAGAAATGAAAGCTGCATAATTAAGATGGAAACAAAAGAGGAAATAAACCCCTACCCTAAGGTGACAGTCAATGTACTTGATTTCCTTCCAAAATGTCATCTGGATACAGAATTACTGAAAATGCATAAGTACTTGCTCAGAATACCCAAATTAGTCATTAGACATGCTGGTTGCCTGCTCCTTTCTAGTCAATTATAGTTAATAGGCATTTATTATAACATTATCATAAAGCATAGAATTAACCAATGACTGTAGAATATTAATTCTATTGCAATTATAGAGAAAATTTAAAATCCTAAGTATAGTATTTTTCACAATATTAGTAAGAACGAAATGGCCTCAGAAAAGTATTCATATGATGAGTTCCTTACTTTCTTGTTTTATCAACACTAATGCCTGCTTTCGTTTTTTCTGAAGTTTAAATACAGATTGCAAAATTAGGCATTTTTCAATCAAAGCACCACTAATAAAAATAAATAGGCACCGACATAAACAAAGACATTTAGGTGGCAATCAAATGACTTCTAGGTACTAACATTGTTTGCATTGTTTAGAAAATACTAAAGGAGTTCAATTCAAAATTAAATTGACTTGATCTCTTGATTGTATTTTGACCTCAGTGGAATTCACAATTCACTTTGTTATCATTTATCTGTTATGATTTTAAATATATTTACAAAGCTTTAGCTGTTACAGTTTATCTAATTACACATGCAGTGTTCTATTAAGAATCATATTAAGTTCATGAGAGCCCTTATGAAAATGACACAGATTTGCTAAAAGGCAATTATTCTGATTTTAAGATGCAGTGTAAGATGTTTTGGAAAACCAGAATCTCCTTATATTTGAAATACTGCTGCTGATCTTTAAAGGGCTTTTTTTTGTGAATATTCTTGTGCACTTGGATTAGTATATTTTTTAAAAAACTCACTCTTGGTGCTAATACAGAGGAGCATATTTTGAATTATTCATTCAATAGCATTTATTTAGCATCTGATATGTGCTAGGCACTATGTGCAAGGTTTTCATAATCTACAGACAATAAAACAACATCCCTTTCTCAGGAAGATTAGCCTTGTAGGGAAGAAAGACACCTAAGCCAATACAGTACCATTCATTCTGCATTACAATAGAGGCAGTGGAACAGATATATCAAGATGGAGTTTGCTGTCTAAGAACTGATTTGGAGAATCAGGAAGGTTCTTATGGTTGGAGTCCCTGAAAGCAGAGTCTGAGACAGAAATTCTTGAGAAAATAATTTCCTGAGAAATTGCTCTCAGGGGAAAGGCAATGAGAAAAATTATCGAAATGGGGAAGCTAAGTAAAGATGAAGTCTCCCCCTGAAAATAAGTTTCAGCTTGATTTTGGAGGATGCGCTTGAGTTGGTTTCTTTTGAAGTAAGGGGTCGTGTCAACCAATCATGAGTTGTGGGTTTTGGGAATGGGGAAGATGAGTGGCCAGCATCAGTGATAAGGTTTCTCCAGGAGAGTGCACAGAATTGTTGATGCTGATTTTTTTGTTTTTCATTTATTTTTGGTGGGGGGTTGGTGTGTGGAAAGATGACAGTCTAGCATAAAAGATAGTATACAGTGGAGAGATGTAGGGATATAAAATAATGGCTCCTGTATGTAATAATCAAATAATTCCCAAGAAGTACAAAGAAAAGATAGTTTCAACTGACAATTATCTCTTAACTATAGAAATTAGTTCATGTAATGTTAGCAGGCTAAACCCAGAAGACACAATTCCTGTTCATTTGTTCATTATCAGTCAATTATATGCTAGCACGTCTAATATGGTTTGGATGTTCATGATAAAATCTATTTTCAATTTATATTACCCTGAATTCATAGGAGTATTTCCCAACTGAGATAATGCTCAAAGTGTATTTCTTATGATTGTCCTTTCTATAAAGCAGAAATAACTCTATGACAGTTCTACAGGCTAAAGTTGTCAATTTCACTGACATTTAATTCATCTGAAGGCTTAATATTATATCTAGGCTAAATATGTTTTTAAGTATTTCTGATATAGCTCATGATGCCTTAATAAAGTCCCAATGTAATAACATACTGTGTAGATTTAATTGTTCAAATATTAATAAAAATAATATCTAATATTTAATGAGAACACTCACTGTGTGCTAAGTATGGTGCTAAGCCCTTTACATTTATTTTTTAATCTAATCACTATAACAACTGTATTAATAGGTGCCCTCACTTATTCCATTTTATTGATGAAGATATAGGCTTACAGTGGCTAGTGTATTGCCTGAACTCATCTAACTAATGCACAGACCCAGTTCTGCCTGACTCCAGAATATACCTCTTGACTACCATGGCATGCTGTTTCCAAAAAACCAGAGGGACAGAATTTCAGAAATTGACCCATGGCAAAATTTTCCGTATGTTTGTTTTTATCTGAGTTAATCTTGGAAGTTTCAAGTTACATTTTAGGGATATATGGTAAAAATATTATTTCTTAAATTATTTCAATCTAGCATTTGTTAAATAGAGTTATTTTACATTAAATGTATCATAGTTTGTAAGGAAAATCTATTGTAAGAATCAATGGCATTATAATAATACATTCATTTAAAATCTAAGATACCAAAGCATAATACCAAGATATCTGAACAAACATATTATTTATCAGTTATAAATTATCTATCTAGCCCTGAGAAATCTGACTTTAGTCCTATTGGTGCTAATAAAACCATTATCTAAGAGACACTATTTTAATCACTATAACAACTATTTTAATAGGTGCCATAAGTTACTTCATTTTATTCAAAGCTGATACTTTCTAGGTCCTGAAGACTTTATCTAACATTTAACTGAACTCTAGGAACATTTAACTGAACTGTAGGAAATTTAGCTGAATTTTAGGCAGGAAGATATTTTCTAGAAAAAAATCTCATTTATTTTAGAAGCAACATTATTTTCTATTGTTTTCAATAGGCATATGCCAAGTATCAACACAAAATTTTCTACATTTAGAAATTTCTAGTTGCCATATTTAGAAAAAAATTTCTTCAAATTAATATCTTTAGAGAAAAATAAATATCTTTTTAGAAAGGTTAGTGAAGGTGAAGAAAATATAATAAAATATTCTGTAAGCTTTAAATGCAAGTAAAAGTTTAGCTATTACAATAATAGCCAATGGGCCTTCCTTCACCTTTATTCTCTTATAATTTTACTGATTTGAATCTCATTCTTTTTAAATTCACCATGGTCATTGGCTTCAATGGTTTCAGACACTGTGACTCTTTGCTACTACTCAGTGATGCATTTCTGTTGTAAGCTTAAGTTCTAGAGGACTTTCTCACACAAATGTGGGCATGTCCTTATGCAGATGCTGCTCTTGTTTCCGTTTCTTAAAGTAACATTTTAGTTTACTGTATATAACCAATTAAAATATTAAACACTTTGAATTTCATAGGTTGTTGCTAATTCAACTACAGTTTACTACTTGGATGTTTTGGAATTGAGAACATTTTCTCACATCATATCAACTTATCTAGCAATTTGCAAATTTTAGATTTATTGATTTTGTTGAACATCCTCTCCAAAGATAGCTATAATCTAGACATATATCATTATTCATACCTCTGATTATACCTTCAGGATGCATAACTAGCTGTAGGAGGCCAAGGTAAAAAAGGGCATACATACTTTTAAGAGCCTTGATTCATATTTCCAAATTGCTCTTTAAAAATGTGTTCCTTTTTATTCCAAACAAGGTACATGATAATACTTTTCTCATGTTGTTTTGTCAACAACATTCAATGACATTTATTTTCTGAAGTGGTAAAAGTTAAAATATCCATATTAATAATCAGAGAATTGAAATTCACGAAGGTAAATTACTCTTCGGTGAATAAACTGGTAGCAGATCCAAGGACAAAACAAAGGACTTAGAGATTAAAGAGAGCACAGTAGAGTACAGCTCAAGTTCTTGAGTCTTACTAATGGGTTCTAATCCCTTCCTTACCGTTCACTAGCGTGTGACTCTGATGTCATCTGCAAAATGGGCACAACGGTAACTCTTTAAATGTTATGCAAAACAATGAATAGATGGCACATGTGCTAGCGCTTAGCAAGTGCTTGGCATATAGAATGAAGGTGTGTAATTCTCTTGAAAATGATACCTGTTTTCTCTAAAGATGTTAATCTGAAGAAATATTTATCTAAATCTTGCAACCAGAAATTTATAAATATAGAAAATTACGTACTGATACTTGGTACATGTCTAATGAAAACAATAGAAAATAATGTTGCTTCTAAAATAAATGAGTTGTTTCTAGAAAATATTATTCTGCCTAGAGTTCAGCTAAATGTTTGATAAAATCTTCAGGACTTTGAAAACATCATCAATTTTGAATAATATAGTGATTAGATAAAATGCACTCTAGCCTTTTGCTCTCATTTACAGGAAGATAAATATAAAAATATTTATTTTCTTATTGTATTACACTGTGTTCTCTTTTACTAAATACTATCAATTTTTATGCTCAGGGATTATAAAGTAGAAGATATTCTAAATGAGATTTTCAAACTAACTAGCCTCCTGCCTGATATATTCAGTGACAAGAAAAATAAATAGTTTATCATGGTTCATTTTACCTCACATGACTGAAATTAATGGTATTACTATTTGCTATTTTACCACATTAAAGAATAATGTACAAAACAACATAACTCCTCTACTAAATATTTGACTATTTGTATTTAAATGCATTTTTCACATTTTAAACCATTATCTATTAATGTAATATCAAGGAAACAGTGAACCATGAACAAGAATTCTTAAAAAACAAAAATAAAAACAAAAAAACCCACATCTCTATGATTCTATATGGTCTGTTTTCTTTGACGGAAATTCCACAACCCTTTGCCACATTCATGTAATTCCATCTAGAAAGGGTTTACTTGGCGTCATTCTCTAATAGGTGGTGATGACATCTTGACATTCTGTAATTGGTGGTGATAACATACCCTACAGGGAATTGGCTTAGTTTTTTTTTTTTTTTTTTTTTTTTTTTTCTTTCCTGAATGTTTCAAGGAACTTGGTTGATTCATGAACACTCTGGCTGCAACTCTTTACAACTAACTCTATGCATGTGAAGTTCTACTGAATAAGGTCAAGGTTTAGCCAGGATCAAGTAACAAAACAAATGTAACTTGGCTGTAAGAGCAGTATATATTAATATTAACTGATAAAAATCCCCTCACAGTTCCATAACATACATTCAACTATCTTTCTATAAATACCTGTTCACTTGCTATTGCCAATTTCAGTTCTTGTATAATTATAACCCTACATGTAACCAAAGAGTGAAATGCCATGATGATCAGGTCATGAAGGATCTGAACTGGACCCTACTTATTATTTCTTATGGAGAAAGAGGTTAGGGGACAAATTAGAGTAATCACAATTATATCCCATGTTAAAAAAATTAGTGAATATGTTATGAATATGTTTGGTGACACCAGCATCCAGATTTTCAATACAAGTGGACTCCAACTTACTACAGTTCAACTTATAATTTTTCAACTTCATGATGGTGCAAAAGCAATATGGATTCAATAGAAACTGTATTTTGAGTACCCACACAACCATGCTGTTTTTCACTTTCAGTACCATCTTTAATAAATTATATGAGATATTCAACACTGCATTATAAAATAGGCTTTCTGTTAGATGATTTTGCCCAACCATAGGCTGATGTAAGTGTTTTGAGCACATTTAAGGTAGGCTGGGCTAAGCTCTGATGTTTGATAGGTTAGGTGTATTAAATACATTTTCAACTTATGATGGGTTATTGTGATGTAACTGCCTTGTAAGTCAAAGAGCATGAGCTACAAGTGAATTAGACAAGGAAGGCAACAGTGATGAATTAGGAAACCAGATCTTGAAGGTGATAAACATTTGAGGTTCATATTTTCTTAACAGTGAAAGTAGTTGTTGAAGCTACAAATGACATGGCAAGTTTCATGACCTCTCATTTCCAACCATTTATCCTTTAGTTCACACAAAGAGGTATTCAGGGGGACTGAAAGTGAGAAAATACCGTTTAGAGTTTGTAAAACATAGTATGTCTGAACAAAACACATCTCATTTCTTTCATTAATTTTGTATTCTTTCAACAAATATTTATCAAGCTCCTATTATATTTTACCTTGTATTATGCTAGACAATTAGTACTTTCTTGGAATACACTGTAGCTCTAACTTCCAAGAATTTATTGTCTAGTGGGAACTCAGGGCTGAAACCAATATGCATTAAACTGTATCAGATGTGTTATCAGATGTTACAAAAGATTGAAGGAATAGAAAGGATCAAATGACTAATACCTCTTCCCATTTTATTTAAAAAGCACTTCCTTCTAATTTCCATGATAATGCCCTGGGGAAACCAGCACATACCCAATAAAATAATCCACATAAAACACTCTCAGAACAACACAAATTTTATAGAAGCTATGACAGAGTAATAACAAGAAGATGATAGCTTTATTATATTGCTTGCAGGATTCATGGTTTTCTCTATCAAAATCTCTACTATCCCAAGAAATCAAACTAGTAATCTCTCTCCATCTGCCTATCATCTCAATATGAGATTGGAAGCAAATCAAATGGCATGTAGATATGCTTATTTGAAGCAACCTTCCCCCCACTATTGTGCTTTGCTTTCCAGTTTAAGAACCAGTTAAAGATGTGTTAAATGATAAGACAAGGGATTTGTGATAGATGTACCTGGAAAATGGGTGGATAATCTCAAATATAGCCTTGTTTTCTTCTTGAAAAATTACAAATGACATGGTTGATAATGTTTGTTTTCTTTTATTCATTGTAATTTCTGTTCTGAGCAGATAATATGATTACAGAAACAAAGTACAAATACCTCATATTGCCTGGATACGGTTATGGCTTAATTTAATTATAGTAATTTACAGCCCCATTGCACAAGGTTGTTAAAAAAAGTCCTGCTTGCAATGGGCAGTAGGTTGACACAAACTAACAGTGTACATTTAAACTAAACTACCTCATTAAATTTTAGGATGCCATTATTCCTTGTCTTATTATTATTCTAAATACAGTATTGTGGCTTATATGACTCATACAGAGTAGTTCCTGACAGAATTAATTTTGATGTGTGCTTCATTAGTCATACTTTTCTCTCAATTGAAGTGATGCACAATGCACTATATATGGTGGTAAAGTTACTTAGGGAATTTCCAGAGCATTATTATGCGACATTGTCATTAACACCAAGAACGTAAACAAACATCACTCTGAATAACTCTTCAAAGATAGGAAAACAAAATCACTTGACTTTCATTTTTATTCAGTAAAACTTAAAAGGTGTCAAAGTATAAAGGAGAGAGAAATGGACCTATGGAGACGATATGGTACTATGTCAGCAGTCTTAATTTCCTCTCTGACCGTAGGCAATACACCCCTAGGACTTAATACACTTGGAACAGATATTTTCTGAGCTGTCACATAGTCCTAATATTGCAAAACTCTTTCATTTGCTTCTAAGCAGGAAATAGAAGTATAAAGGTAAAAAGAGAATGATCACCGATAGGCAAGGATATGAGTGTTTCCCTTTTATAAAAATGGACATTACTTTTTAATAAAAAGTTACTAACAATTACTGCTATGAGTGCTGGAAAATGGGCAATCTAACTACTCAAATACGTATTCCTTATGGACTTGCCACATGATCTTCAATTCTCATCTTAGTCGTTCATTTAAAATCCCTTTTTTAAATGGCGTGTCATTTGGGAAGGTTAATATATTAAAGTCCTTCCTAAATTCAGCTGTTGAAATTTTAGGAATGGTAATATTTGAATAGTTCAGAAATTTTCTATAAAGGGACTTTTACTGGACCAAATGGCTAAGTCTCTATAATCAGATAAAAGCTATTTCAATAACAATTGGAGTCTAATCTTTTTGTTTGGCAATATGTTTTTTCATACGTTAAAGGAACTTTGGTAAATGAGAAGATTATCAACTCTTTGAGTAGAGATTCTGAGTGAACAGAATCATTGAAAGCAGAGCATCTAGATAGATTAAGAAATTTAGACAACTCTGGGAACATGATCAAAAATGCTGATTATTAATGAAAATGAACATTAAGTTTTTCCATGAAGTACTAATGACTTAATTTATCAAATAATTTAGCATCCTTAACTTCCCAGGTTATGGTGAGACACCTTGCTTGAAATCTACTTGGAGGTATCTGGTGAATATTTTAATCCAGTCTTGAGCCAACTGTTTACACTTAACCTACCAAAGACTTATCACCTTGATAAAACTGATGCATTTAAACCACTGTCTTAAATTAAAGAATCATAATCCAAACTCAAGATGCATGAAGGCTAGGAGAAGAAGATAGTAGATTCAGGGAATGGGCAGAGCAGAGGTTCAACCTGAAGGCTACGCACAGTGAGGCACCCTAATGGGTTCTCTGTGGAATTAACAAACAGCATGAGGGGTGGGATATGAAGGGCAACAGGAATGGTGATGAAATCAAGAATAAGCTTTCCCTTTTAGCATTCTGTAAAGAAGAAGTTACCACATCCTTTCAAACAGAAGTTTACTGATTGTAGTAACATAAAACATCAGATATTTCTAGAATATTAGACAATATTAAGAATGGACTGCACTTAAACTATATATTTGTAGCTCATATCATTGTATTGCCTGGCTTTTAAAAAGTTATTTTAGAAAAAAACAGTAGAGAGAACTGGTAAACCCCATTATCGATATTCTAATATACAGAATAATACACATAAATCTGAAACAAAAATGCTTACTAAAAACAAGCAGTGCCAGAAACATTTCATACATTAAAAATAAAGGTGTAAGAGGTTTTTTCATAATGTTTCTATTGAATGTCTTTGTGTACTTCTCATTTATATTTCTGTTTTATAAACAATCCTAGTTTAATATACAAAATATTTAATAAATGAGTTCTTCTGAAATCCTGCTGTTGTAACATTCTGTTGTTGAGGAGACAGACGTCACATTTCTTTCAGCCAACAAGAGTTTTATAAAAAACACAGCATTCTCCTTATGTTTCCATCTATTTCATTTTGTGTTATTGAAGCTATACTCTCGTATTAGTCTATATTCTTTATAACAAATAAGGATGACAGGGAAGAGAACTGAATAGGAGCTAACAATAATGCAAATTGAAACTCAGCAATCTTTAGAGTCAGCTCGTTGAGGATGGAGGGGTTTCAGAATCAATGACGAAGGCACATCTCTTCCACTCAGCTTTATGAAAGAAATTCATACCTCGAAGGCTTACAGTCCGTCATCACCCTGACCTTGGTCACTACATCTCTTGCATGTCTTCAAGACATCAACCTAGTTGCCTGTACACCTCATAGGACACCAGACCATGGAAGGGAAACTTTGGGATCAACTTGAAATTACAATCCTACCTAAATGACTTACTCTATAGATGGGGACTTGAGTAACTTGACACTACGGGTCCTGCTGCACGCTGGTAGAACTTTATTAGAAGGGCTCAGACAGACGCAGATAGAAATCACAGGGTCAGGAGATCATCTGGGGGGTCCCCATGAAATTATAGCCAGGTATCACTGTTCTAATGTAGTCAGTAGGGGCTGTAACACTTAGAAGAAATAAAATACATAACATTAAGCTGAGATGCATATTATAATATATTTTATATAATAAAACATTTTATTTTAACTATATTTTGTTAACATGTATTTATTTATAATGCATGGATATCCCCACCTCTCTTCAGCAGCTCATGGTAAATTTTTTTTGAATGAGAAATATAGGTAGGAGGAAGGAGAGGAGGAAGGTGAAGAAGA